>NC_084669.1:18656666-19257777 GCF_028389875.1 Rhea pennata | reverse complement strand
CTATGGCTGAATGCTTAATCGGATGTAAACTCCAAAGTGTTCTCTGTAGTTTGGGCATCTTAACTTGTTCTCTGGATCACTGATGCTTAAGAACTGAATGCAGGTAGCCATGGGATACTACTAGCTCTGCTCTTAGTCAATTGACTGCCTTCTAGGATTCCAAAAAGATGTTTGTGCTTTTGAGGCTCTCCTCTCTGTTTGGTGTAGTACTATTAAGGGAAGCTAAAAATAGAAATCTTACTGAAAAGAGAAATAAGCCAGTGAATTTCTAGGGAGTTGAATCAAAGTGGGCTTCTGATGGATTTTATTCTTATACTGATCACTCTATTGTTCATTGCTGAGCAGTCTTAAAACAAACTTCAGTTCTGTGAGTTGTCTGGAATTCTCAAGCTGTTTAGCCTAATTACAATTATGGGAGACTTCTGAATTAAAATAGTGGAGAAAAAAAGATCGTAGAAGTGAATGGAACACTAAAACCAAAGTCAAGCAGATGTCAAACTGAAATGAGAAAGGAATTGTCCTTTTCTTTCTCCTCTCCTCCATGAAAAGGCTGAAATATCTCCCAAATGCCTGTTAGGTTTTACTGGGGTATTCCACTAGGATGGAATGTATCTGCTATCTTGATTTTATCCACGATTTGAATGTGGACTTCTTCAGTGTGGAAGGCAGGTGGCAGTAATTCTTTAACCAGTATATGCAAACTCTTGGGAAAGAAGAAAGGTGAACAGAATTTCCCCTCCACTCTTTAATTTGCAACCTATTAATTGCAGGTAAGGATATTACCTGAAGTGTCACTCAACAGAACTTTTTATTATCTTATTCCATAAGTACAAGGCTGTGTTTTAACTCTGAAGATGCACTTTTCACTTCTTTTATGGTGATGAAACTCCAGTTAGCATAACAGCCCATTCACTGCAGTATTTGACAAATATTAACATGGATTTGTTGCTTTCCTTGATTTATAAAAACATCATTGCTAAACCAGTGGAAGGAGGAGACTGTCATGCAGACTTTACCTTGGTATAGACGAAATGTTCTGGCTTCTTCCAGAATGTGTAAACTCACTTTCTGCAGTAAAACGTCTGGTTTAGTCAGAAGATGCTTTGATTTACTTCCAATGGTGATCCTAGTTTGTGAAGCCAAAATGTGGTTCTACTTAGACAGCTAAGAAAACTTGCTCAAGGAGAGTAGAACTTGAGAGGGCAAGCTCTGTCCTGTGTCTTTCCAGGCGTAAGCAAGACTCAGTGTTGGGTTTTCTTAATTTTCTTTCTCCCCTGTTTCTCAGTTACTTTTAGTAAAGCCTCACATCTCATAACCATGAACTGACTTTGTCAACTTCAACATTGGTACTGTCTGAGACTATCATATCACACTCTTTTCCCCTCTCCTCCCTCTTTAGAAAGATTCTGTAGAAAGCACTGCTTTCTTCTGTGTGTTTAATGGTGGCGCTCTTTTTGCAGTCCTTAGCATGTAGCAACACCAGAAGGATAAATTTTAGGGAAAGAATTTCAACCTGTGAAGTTCTCACTGTAGCATGCTTAACAATACTCTCTTTTTTTCGTAAAATCAAATTTTTCACCTGGATTCTTTTGTCCTACCACATTCCTGGCTTCAAGAGTTTTAAAAAGGATCTAATATCATTGTTAGTGAGAGCAGAGATGGTTTCTTTGAGGAATAGAACTCAATGGAGAAAGTTAGTATTTGTGAAACTGCTGTGGTTGGAGGCAATGGGGACCTTTATGGAGATTTATTAAATTTGCTATATAGTAGTATGGTATTTGACAAAAACTTGAGGTCATACACTTTACTATAGAAGCAAAAGCACTTTACTGGAAATATTTTAACAGCATCATCCTGAATCTACAGTCTTATTTTGTATTAAGTTTTAGAAATTCTGAACATAGGACAACTTCTATAATACATTAAGTTGATATAACTGAGAGTTACTTTAATATTAAAATCTCCCAATCTGTAGATAAGTTGAGAGAAACTGTAAAGCCTTGCAGACTTCTAGAATCTCCTCCTTTTTAGGAAAGGAAGGGGAAAAAAAGTCTGCCTTAAAGTCTTTCCCTAATAATTTTTAAGGATTTCAGGGAAATCTATTGTATACATGCTGGAATGCAAGCTGTGTAAAACATCTGGGCTAACAGAGGATATAGGAATAAAATACATGAGATGGAGAGCTACTTCCAGATTCAGCCTGTAACAGCAGACTGAGGAAATTTGTATGCATAGTGTGGCGCTCCTCTGGTTTCTGAATTTTTCTTTGTACAAACAATACTTAAGTAGATGTAACAAAATTCATAAACTTCAGTAGAGCCAGTTCTAGGTGTGTTCTGGGTATGTAAAGCTAAAAAGCTTCCTAGAAGCTTTAATGTAGACACTTGTTCATCCCTTGAATCATTTGATGGAATCTAGCTTCCGACAGAATCTAGCTTCCTATGAAATATACTCATGGCAATACATGAAATCTGTTTTTTAATGTTTTCATTCCTTAAGCATAATGCTCTCTATAGATTAGTCACATTTCTTTGCAGCTATATTGTAAAGGTTAAAGCTAGCAACTGAATGCATGTGTATGAACCTCAAGCTCTAGCAATAGAAATTTGTTTTATCTTAATTTTTTTGAAAGCTTGGCAAAAGAGTGGGGGTTTTTTGTTTGTTTTGTCCTTCCCTTTTTAAACTTCAATCTTCATGATTTTCAACTGGAAATGTTTCTATGGCCTTTGTTATGAGGTAACTGGTTGCTCATCTAAAATATAAATGAGAAAGTGTTCTAGCTTTACTGCTATTTCTGAGAGTTGAACTTGTAAGCCATGAGATCTAGAAGTCTTGAAATAGCAAAATAATAACAATTTCAGGAGACTGTAGATTCACGAGGTGAAATGTAATGTGGAAAATGCAACTGGCCTGTTACAAATCATACTGTTAAATCACCTTGTTCCTGAGTGGGCTACTGCCCCTCCGTTTGCTATAAACTGTTTTCATCTGGATCACCAGACTGAAATACCTATCGTGATAGGATGTGATGCAAGGGAAATGCTGGAGTGACCATGAAGGTAAGAACAATCCTTTCAGTGGGAGTGTACGGGTGCATTGAACTAGACGCAATGTGTAGCCAGCATCTTTCCATTGGCAGAATATTGCAGCTATGCTGTATGACCATGTAGTAGGACAATAGAGCTGTTAGAAAAGTGGCAGATTGTAATTGGTTTTACTGTGAACAATACATCTTAAAGTCTTTGTTTTCTTTTGTAGGTAGACCATCAATATAGCACTCACAGCAAAGCACCAGTTGATTCTAAGGGTATGTTTCATGTTAAAGAATTACAGTTAAAAACATACTGGCAAAGAAGTTTGCTTTCATGTCAACAAAGTGATTTCTAACCTGGGTTAATAACAAAAGAACTATTTGGCACTTGTTTACATACTTGTGATTTGGGTAGTGAGTGAATATCTAGGTAGAAAAGCCAAGGATAAAAATAGAAGACTGTCTGTGCATCCAGCCCAAAAGTGATACTAAATGAGGTGAGACTCTGATCGGGAAGGGTAGTACTGCTTGGCCTGTGGGCCTTAATACTATCCTGATAGGCTTTTTGAGCACTCCATAGAAACCTAATTGTGGCATAAACCCCCTAAATACTAAGTTTTTCTTAAAAGGATAGTGGTAAAATAAATAGAATTAATTCTGTTTTCTTTAATCTCTTGATAAATCAAGGTCGGTTTGATAGTCTTTGCAACTGAAAAAGAAGTGACAGAGTAGTGGGGTTTCTTGCACCAGTGTAGGATAAGCATATGGCTTCCAGCTACTTGAGGAAGAAAGAAAATTCCAATGGATTCTTGTCTAGAGAATCTTTTTTAGAGGTTGCTGTTGTATGAATTTTCACTTATATTTAATTTTTGGAAATGAATTTCAATCCACTAGATCCATATAGACTTACGATACTTCATACTTTTTGGCAGATTTGAAAGAACACTTAAAAGAATCGGAGCAATCTGGTCCAAGTGTGGAGAATTGCATGAAATTTTCTGTCTGGGTTTCGTTTTTCGAGATTTACAATGAATGCTTTTATGACTTACTGATTCCAGTATCAAATGAGAAGAAGAGAAGAACACTACGTCTTGCACAAGACATTAAGGGATGTTCGTATGTAAAAGGTGATTAGCATACATTGCAAATACCCAAACTTGGCTGTGGAAACTTCAGTTTTTCTGTATTAAGAGGTGTGTTTCTTTCTAGATCAAACTCTAACTGTAGCACTGTAAACTTCTGCTTTATATGTAAAAGGTGACAGACTCCCTATGCATACATATAAATAATGGGTGTATATGTATATGTGTGATATATATGTGCACATATTTGTCATTATATAGTCCATGATATACTTAGCCTTCCTTTCCTGTGGGAGGTGGATATTGATCCTCTTTATCATCATTTAATAGTTTCTATCTGAAACAGACCTACTAAAATGTTTGTATGTCTTCAGTAGATGTATTTGGTGTGCACAGTCTCCTGCTCTATTTATTTTTGCTAATTATATTTACAAGATGATCATCTTTTTTCTTCCTAAAGATCTGCAGTGGGTTCAGATTTCTGATTCTAAAGAAGCTTTTAGACTTCTAAAACTGGGGTTGAAACACCAGAGTATTGCAAGCACAAAGCTAAATACTTCTTCTAGCAGAAGGTGAGAAAAACATTGAGTATAGGATGTTTGGGGAGGAGGAGAAATTAAAATAGAATCTGGCTTTTGGGAGGGGGAGAGGCTTTGCCAAATCCTAAATATCTAGGATTCGGTTCTAACAACCTATAACAGTGTATGACCCAATGTTTTGAGCCAAAAGGATTCCATCTTGCTGCAGGATGAACATGCATAAAAGCTAACAGCATTTTTTAAAAAATATTCTCCTTCAAGCAAAAACATTTAGCTTCCTTCTACCCAAAAGTCACCTATTACAATGTAAAAGCTTGGAGGTATACTCTAATAAGTGTTTTTTTCTTTTTTTTAAAAAAAAGGCAAAAATCTTTTTAAAAAGCTTGTATTGTAATTGAATGAGTAAATACTTAGCTATGCTGGCAGATTCTGAAGTTTTTAAACAATGCTTTAGGGACTAAAAATACTTCGAAATTGTTGGTCTTATTTCATCACTTCTCAGCTGTCTTAAATTTTTTCTTTTAGTCATAGCATATTCACAGTTAAGGTACTAAAAATTGAAGATTCAGAAGTACCACGAGTGACACGAGTCAATGAGTAAGTTCAGAGCTGAGTCTCCCTCTTTTTCCAGGAGTGATATTGCCAACTTTACTACTATTCTTTATTGGTTCAGTCATACTGTGCTATATACCCAGTGCTCCGCCCATAGCACTTAATGCACAAATGGTGGTTCTCTGGTTCATGCATTCATGTGGTACTTGGTGCTCTATCTTAAGCCAACAATGCTATTCTATATTTTACCCCCTTTACTCAGCATGAGATTCTTCTAATCAACAATACCCAACTTCTAATCTTGTGCAAGTCCTTGTGCAATTCCTTAGAAGGAAGAGGATGGGAAAGTAGTGTTGAAAGGGATGGGAGGGTTTCAGTGGTTGAAGACCAAGAAACTTTTTTCTCTGGAAAAAAAAAAAAAAAAGTTGAGAACAGTGAATAATTTGTAGGTGTTTTGAAATAAGAGATGTGAATTTTCCTTATATGCTTTCAGGTTGTCACTTTGTGATCTTGCTGGTTCAGAAAGATGTACTAAGACGCGCAATGAAGGTGATAGATTGAAAGAGAGTGGAAATATAAACACCTCCCTTCTTATTCTGGGCAAGTGTATAAATGCACTCAAGAACTGTCAACAGTCTAAGTAAGTCCCTTTAACAATTGCTTACTTAATATAGCAGTTGAAAGCTACTGTTTAAAATATACAATAAGTTTTGATGGAAAAGATGTATAGACTTTCCAGGTCTGGAAAGTCTTGTTGACCTACTGAAGTCATTTTTAAACTTGTTATCCTTGATTTTGGTAGATTACTCAAATTCAAATATTCTTTAAACATGTCATGGACCTCAGTGACTTTTTGATAAGATTTATTCAAGTTTTCTTGAGTTTTACTTAAACCTTTCTTTTGCTAGTGTCATAGTTAATATTGTGAAGAGTCAAAATTTCAGTTTTTTATTCCTCGCTTGTTAGCTAACTATTTTCTATGTACTTCTAATGTAGCCTTTTCCATCAGCAGGATATTGTTGTATGCTGTCATAACGGTGTACTCTTCTACAAAATATGTTCACTGCGAGTTGATTCCCTGCTTCCTCCCTTCCCTCCCCCAACCCCTCATGGTGTAACTAACCATATGCAGACAGATAGAAAAAAGCCTCCACACTACTTAAGCCTCAACTGTAGTGACCTAAATGAGACTGAAGTAATGCATAAATTTCTGCTAGCTGTCCAAACAGTACAATATATAGTCACACATGGGCATAGCTGTCTAAGAACCGATTTCTCCACAGGTTCTAGTTTGAAGATCTGTTTATGTCCCAGAAGTTAAATCAACTCCCAGTCAAACTGCTGGGTTTTTTTTCCCTGTTGTGCTTTGCCAAATTCATTTGCACTGTAACATGTTTCTTGACAGCTTATTCAAAGTCAGTCACACTTTAAAAATTAGACAAAGACTTGTCTATTGTTCATGTTCCTGATAACCCTAACTTTTGTGAATTAATCTTTCTTCCCTTCCTGTTGTTGCTAGATGGGACAGACGCATTAAAACTAGCTACTTGTTTAAAAAATTGCTAACATTCAGAGTATTTTTTTCGGATCCTAATAACTAAAGAACACTTCTGTGTTGTTGTAAAATCTCAAGGTATTAATGGATGCATCTTATGGGCTGAGTAGGAAGCAGTAATTTTGTTAAAATGTCTGTTTGTCACTCTAGCAGCAAAGCTACTTATGAAACGTGAAAGGTGCTCTAACAAGGGTGTTGCACTCTGGAGCCCTTTAGTGCTATTAGTGAAACTGAATGGCTGTTATGTCCAAAATACAGGTGACCTACACAGCAGCAAGTGTGTTTAGTCGTGTTTTGGGAATTTCCATTTAACTTCCTATAGACATCCAAACATCCACCACCAGCTGTTTAATTCTATGGCACAGCTTCTTTAGGAAATGCCAAACTGCTGTGTATTAGATGAATAAAATTTTATGGGAAGAACTTCCATGTGTCTGGTGTTTATTTTCTTGCCTGGGCACTTGCTGTTCTCTATTCTCAGAGACCAGATACTGAGCTGATAGGGCTCTGTGATATATTGAATGCTGCTTGCCTAGAACTAAATATATCCATCTCCTTAATGTGATAAGGAAAAGGATGCAATATGGCCTACCCTAGGTTAAATGTTGAGTGCACTTTTTGATCTAAGTGCTTGCATTGATTGTTATTTAGTCATTCATTATCGCTTCTGATAGGCTACAGTAATACAATCTAAACTGCTATACAAACTGCTATGCAACCTCTCTACAAACAACAGAAAACAATTCTAAATCATTTAAAGTCCTACTGCCACTGTATGGTATAAATATTTTTCAAGTCTTCAAGCTAGATAGGTCTTGTACTGACTGGAAGCTGTCTAATTTCTGATTATCTATTTCTGTCTTAAAGGTTGCAGCAGCACATACCATTTCGGGAAAGTAAATTAACTCATTTCCTTCAAGGTTTCTTCAGTGGAAGAGGGAAGGTTTACATGATAGTAAATATAAGCCAATGTGCTTCAGCATATGATGAAACACTCAATGTGCTGAAGTTCTCTGCCATTGCACAAAAAGTAAGTGTGCTATTGTTGTATTGATCATGCTCTTCTGATTTGCCTTTAAAGGGAAAGCTCCCTTGTTTTTAAGAATATGAATTGTGTTACTAATTTTCTTTAGAATCTCTTATGCTGCCATTAAATTTTCTAGTTACTTTTTTGTCGGGCTCTGCTTCCTTGTAAAGCTATTTAAAAGGCTATGCTGGGTAATACCCTCTTTGAGTGGCAGGGGAGCATCTCCAGCTAAAAATCTGTAATCCATAATTCTGGCAAGCTTCCAAGGACTCTTTGTATTTGGAAGAAGTTCCTTGTGATTTAAGTAAACATTCCTTCTCTACTCATAACGTGCTCCAACTAGGGAGAGCACTGCTACTTGCCTCTGTATGCTACTGCTGTCCTGCTCATGTCAGATATTGGAAAAATAGATTGAGCAGCAAAAAGGGCATAGAAGGTCTTTTTATTTTTTGTGTGTGTGTCCTTAGAGGCTTTTGTGGGAAACTAGAGATTATGCAGAATGTGTAAGAGTTAATACAGTGCTGATATAACCCTGATGAAATTTGCTGCAGCCTTAAATGAAAATCACGGAAAAATGACTTTTTTAATCTACCATGTTAAAGGACAACAGGTAGACCTTTGGGAGCTGGACACATCTAAATAGGTTAAGCCTGAGATTAGAGGGAGAAGAGTGTGAGGGTGACACAATTATGTAAAAAAATGGGATTTGTAGGGTGACAGTTGCATGTAATACATCTAGGAAAAACAAAACAAACAAATACAAAAATCTGCTTGTAGAAGAAGTGCCAGCCTTCCCGTGGAGTTGTCCAGCTAATGAAAATTGGTGCTTCAGGAATCAAAAGAAAGGCTGGATGCTGAAATGACTCCTCTGTTCTAGCTGGAAACTGGTATAATAGTGACTAAACAGAGCATACACTGGGGAAGTAGCATACCCAGGAGAGTTATAGGTAAGAGCAGGTGTTTCTTGGAAGTGTCAGGAAAGGTTTAAGAAATACTGATGGCTGTTCTTTATTTTTTTTGAGTAGGTTTTAGTTCTGGATGCTTCTGTTCTTCCTCAAGACCAGTCGTTTAGCCAGAAATCAGTAAGAGAATCATCACTACTTGGTGATGCTAAAATGCCAATAACGAGGAAAAGAGCCACAATACTTTGGGACAGGAGCTTGGAAGATGTGATTGAAGGTGATGATGAGATGGAAGAACAGCATAATATGTCAGGAGAGGAAGCAGTGCAGAAATACGATGAAAATAAAGTTGTTCTTGGAAAGGAAGAATATATGGTATGTAGCAGGATTACTTTAAAAATCAGTGTAGCACTGAACTTTTAAACAATGTATTCTCCTTCTTCCCCTGTCTTTTCCCTGCTCCTTCCAATTGCCCTCACTTTTCCCCAAAGCCAGTGTTGTGAGCTGGAAGTGGGATTACTTGTGTAATTGCTGTCTTACTGTCTGTTGCGGGAAACATGTATCAAATACATGTAAATCCAGACTGAGGAATGAGGGTTGCAGACTTGATTTTTTTTCTCTGATATTAGTAACCTGTGGTCAGCTCAGAGCAAGGAATATCTGTTTTTCAGCGGTACAGGTATCTTTCGTCGGTTTTCTGTATACAAGAAAGTACCGAAAATACTTTTCAAGTAAAAATTCTGGTCTATTTTGGAACAGTACTTGCTTAAAAAGCCTTTCTAGGAAAGGTATAAGGGAGAGACTAGAGGGCTGGAGGCTCTTTGGAAATTTCCTTCATGTCATTCAAGAAATAAGCATTTAAAAGAGTTAAATCCTTTAGAACTGAAACTTAAAAGAATATTTCAAGAAATCCTGTAATAAACTTTTCTGTGAATGCCTATTCTGTGCAGAATTGTAAATGTACCAATGGTACTGTACCAGTACTAAACAACAGATGCTTCAATCTAGTCACGAATGCTGTTCATCAGCTAATAAAAGAAAAAACACCCTTCAGATTAGAAGAATCAATTGTAGTGTTAGTCTTTTCAGGAATGGGGAAAAAATTACTTCTGGGAAACTACTGCTTTATGGAAAAAAAATACTAATGATAATTCTAGACACTGCTGAGTCTTATAGAAGACTTGAAGAACAAACTTATTGCTGAGAGGAGGGATAAATTACTGCTGGAACTGAAAATCCGGGAAGAAGTGACACAAGAATTTACCCAGTATTTCACAAGGCGGGAAATAGATTTCAAGTAAGTTAACTTCAAGGATTTCTAAACCTATAAGGAGTGAGTGGGGTGTGTGTGTGTGTATACACACATACACATATATAATATAAACAATTTAAATCTGTCTTGTGGTCAGAATAGACCACACCTTTTTTTTTTCTGGTAGAGTTGACATTTCTGTTAATATGTCAGTTTCTATCTGGGCTATGAGTTCAGGAATAATCCTCAGTAGGTGGAATCTATAAGCAATATGTATTCTTGAACTCTTTTTCAGAGTAAGAGCTTTGTTAACCTGCCCACAGAAGGGATAACACTTACAAATTCCTTGGTTGCTGTAGTCATAGTGATACTCTAGATTAGTGTTTTGGCTCAAGAAGTTTATCTACAAACTTTTTCAGTGGTCTGTGTAGTTGGTGTGCACACACTTGTCTGCCCCTGTTCTTGAGCAAGACATAATAAAGAAGGGCTGCTACACCAGAACAGAAGTGTTATGCTACCATGCTAAAAGTATAGGCAGAACATCTTTACCTATAGGAGGCCTGTTGTGCTAGTGACTTCTTAACATTTCAAACTAGTTGGCTTTTAGCAGATGTCTTTCTTTCCTACTGCAGAGAGTGTCTTTCTCATGAACGGGAGCGACTTGAAGAAAATTCTGAAAGACGTTTGGAAATCTTTAAGGAACTTGTAAATGGTTATACCAAAAGTCTTGATGAAGAAAAATCAAAGGATCTGCCTTGCAGTGAGCAAGCTCGGCCTCTGGTATTTTATTTCTATTTTGTTCCCAAACATCTGAGCTTTTACTAACCTTCTGTTAAATTAGCCAAAATGCATCTTCTGGTTTTTGAAGGATTATTTCAAGGAATAACATGTTGTGTAATTCTATCCCTAGATAGATACACCAATATCTCACTTAATAGGTGGAAGTATTAGGCCTTATACACACGTTCTAAATCTGCTGCACCCTCCCATTACCTCCTCCTGTCCTCCAAATTTTTGGAGTGAAACAGTGACAATTACTATATACAAATAAATTGAAAATAACTGCTGTTATGGTATAAATTGAGTTAAGTGCTATCAAACACTATTTAAAGTGTTTGAAATCTGGATTTTTCTTTTCTCTCAGTGTGTGGATTGTACTAAAGGATTCCTAGGTGGTTTTCCCTATCCCTGCCCCTCTTAAGGCTGTTTTAGCTACAACTTAAGCAATGAGAATTATATGTACACTTAAAGCATAACTAGACTCTTAGTTTGAGGCAGGCTCTTATTAATTTGGAAAAAAATTGATTTTAAAAATGACAGGAAAACATTTAAAACTCAATATATTGCATGCATCTTTGTTCTGCTTCCTATGAGGTTAGCACAGAACTTATTTCATATTTCAAACTTTTATTGATGTATGGAAATTCCAGGCATATTCATCTTTCCAAAACTATTCACCTACTATGTCCAGTCTGTTTGCATCAGGAAAAAATACTAGCTTCCATAATTAAGTGGAATGTCTTTGTGGTGATATAGCAGGAAATGTGATAGTGGATCACTAAATGCTGTGAAAATAAGGTAGCTATTAACTGATAATGGAAATTTGGGTGTAGAAAAGTTGGCAATCAATTAGCATATGAAATAACAATTAAGAGACTGATGTTAAAACTGTCTTATATGGTTAAACTCATAAGGGTCTTTCAAATTTGCTGTGGAAATAATGGCTGTTCTATCATTTGCTATTTCTAAAAAGACATGATATGTATTGTCTTTCAGAATGGAGGATATAGCGTAGTTCCAGACAGCTGCACTGATCTTGAGGGCATTATTGATTCCCTGCAGAATGATGTCATTGATATTAAAAAACAAGCAGAAGCAGCACACAGATATATCATGTCCCTAGAGGACCCCCAGGAAGCTATAGGTTGGCTTGAGAAACAACTAGGAAAAACTACCACTGAACTAACTAAGACTAAAGAGGAGCTGACAAAAAAAACCACTGAACTCATGAAAACTGAAGAAGAGCTGACAAAGAAAAACAGAGGTGAGTTGAGCATAAAAGTGCTCAGCAGGACGGGGGGGAAAAATGACTGAACTTCTGTAGAATAGAAAATACTAGTATTTAATACAATTCAATTAACTGGGAACATTAAAAAAAAAAAAAAAAGGCCCCACCCCCACCTTCGATCAAATTTACATTTACAGTGATGGTAACCAGTTAATCAGTTCTGTGCTGTATCTGATGGACTTTCACCAGTTTTAGTTATTCTGTCTTTAAGACCAAGCTTAAAGCTGTCTTTTAGACTTCCTGTCAGGAAGCTCAGCTTGTGGTATGGGGTGAAATGTCAAGATTAATTCCTGATCTAATGATTATATTAATCTCTGCATTTTTTTTTCCTTTCTGCTCTATCCCCTTATTACAAAAAAATCTATTAAGGTTTTTAGGAACACTTACCACTTTCACATCATATTGTGCTTGTGTAGCTGCTTATTACTTCTTTCGTAGTCACTCTTTTATGGCTACTCCTTAAACATTTCTGTTTCAGATTAAGTGAATAGGCAGAGGTTAGTGGATCATGGTATGGCTGTAGTGTAGAATTGACTTTCACTGATCACTCAAAATAGAGTTGCTGGTCTGGTGCATTCCAGAAACTTTTGAAACATATGCAAAGAATGTTAAAAATGAACCACAGGCAGTTCCTCCTGACCGTGAGGGGGAATTTCTTCCCTGTGAGAGTGATGGAGCACTGGCACAGGTTGCCCAGAGAGGTTGTGGAGTCTCCTTCTCAGGAGATCTTCAAGGCCCGCCTGGATGCAACCCTGTCTACCATGCTCGAGGTGACGCCACCTGAGCAGGGAGGTTGGACTTAGATGATCTCCAGAGGTCTATTCCAACCTCAACCCTTCTGTGTTTCTCAGAAAGGGAGCCTTGAGTTACTAAAAACAAAAAGCAAAAAACCAACGTTCACCTGCAGAGTTTGGCTTTCAAAAGTGGTGTGTCTGTATCATCCTGGGAATAGTAAACACAGAAGGTTTTGCTGTGGCTTAGATCAAAACATGGAATGTAACTCAACATTTGATATGCTCAGATGTGTGCTCTGCTCAAAAGTGACCAATTTCCGGTTTATTGAAGATTCTTGGCTTGTCTTGCAAGTGTTTGAGAAAAACAGGTAAAGAAATTGCTGTTTTCAAGAAAACATGAGCAAGAATTGGCTTTGCAAGTGTGTACTTCAGTTGTGTTCTAGTGCAGGCTTGCAAAGTCTTTAGAGATGGGGGAAACAATGGTTGGATTCACTCAACAAAAAAGTAGTGCATATGTAAGACTTGTTACTTAGTTGCATTTTAAATAAACAGAAATAGTCTTGGTCTACTGAAAGATGGCAGAAAAGAATTCCAATTCTGAATGTCTTGTTAGCATTTTTAGTGTAAAATCTAGAGCACTGAGCTGTTGGCAGCAAGTCTGCATATAACGTAATCTGTTTTAGTGTTTCCTAAACGACTTTTGAAGTGTCCTACAAGTAGAAGCCAACACAAAAACAAATGATCATCAAATGCCAGAAGATTCAGAGAAATTAGTTATTAGGAAAACTATGTGCTGGCTTTATATTTGATGAAGATCTCTGTTCCTATTACAGAGTTTGAAATGCAGATGACTAAATTGAGTGAGTCTGCTGAGCAACTTAAAGAAGCAACTGAGGTAAGTTGTTGTGGGGTGCATGTGTGGGGTTTCTTTGCTTGTTTTCCTTCCCCTCAGAAAAACTCTGCAAAATCCTCTCGTTTTAATTCATACACAGTTCCAGTACCTTAAATGATGATATGCTTTTAGCTTGTTCATATCAGCTTAGTTTAACTGACCTTGCTTCTAACCACGTGACATAGTTCAACTTAATTCAGTCAGCTTCTGAAGTAGTGTTTTTCTATTCTTTATCTCCAAGAAAATGAATACACAGAATAAAAGGATTAAAGAGCTAATGGACATTGTGGAGCAAAAAGATGATGTTATTACAAGACTACAAGATCTGATATCACATTTAGAAGCAACTGTGAAAGACTATGTAAGTCTTAAATAAGTCTTAAATATCTCAATTTTCTTTATACAACACTCCCCACCACCACCACCACCTCTCACAGTCTGTGCTTGCAGTGGAATTAACTGCTTTGGAAAGTTGACACTTTCTGTAAGTAATGGATATTTCCATTAAATGATAACAGGTAAGTTGGCATTGAAACCAAAGTTATGGTGAGAAGAGGGGAAGGGGAAAAGATGAGCCTTCTAGAAGCAGGGATCTGCAGATATTCTGAAGAGCCACTCTAAAGAAAAGCTCAGAGTAGGGGGATTTAAGTAACTGGGCAAGAGAAAGTATCACTGGCATTGCTGCAGCAAGAGGTTAAGTCTGAATAAAGTTAGAAAGGTGAATGATGTAGGAAAGACTGTGTGAAGTGGCAACAAGAGTTGCATGGGGTGTTGGATTTTCTATGTGGTTTCCCCTGCCCCCAACCAGAGGAAGAGCAGTAGTACAAAATGTGCTGGGTAGGTTCTGAAGTAAAAGTGGATGACTGGTGTATCTCTGCTTTTGATATGACTAAAACTTTAACTGGCTACTATATGGGTAGCTACTGAACATCTAAAAGCTAACTTGGCCTAATGTATGTAGATTAAAAAAAAAGAGAGAGAAAGAAATGAGGTGTTGACTCCTGAGGCCTGATGTCAAGTAGCCTGAAACTACTAAGTGTTCAGAGAACACTTAGGGTGAATTTCATTTTATAATCTAATCCATTTATTTTTCCTATGTAAAGCTAAGGCCTTGATCCTCTTTTATAATGTCCCACTCCCTCTTGTTGCTCCACAGCAATTTAGCATGCTTGTAGTATGAGTGCTTTAAGGGTGATAATAGGTGGCAATCATCACACCTCTTATACTGTTCCTTCCAAGAGCAAGATTCCAACACTCACTGTGTAAAAACTGATCTATCTTTAACACAGGACAACACTGTAACTGCCATTAAAAGAAAACTGGCAGAGGAGAACTCTAAGAAAGTAACTGAATGCTCCCAGCTCCAGGAATGTGAGGAAACTGTGTTGGAAATAGGAAGAAAACGTTGCTTTGAAAATAAGCCTACTGTGGAAGAAGAGCCACCTACAAAGAAAGGTACAATTTCTACAGTCACTGAACAGGGAATCTTCCAAAACTTGATTCCTGTTCCAGAACAGAAGCAAAAAGCTGTGAAGCGTAAACTTTACCGTATGAGGAGAAAATCTACTATGTTAAACTGTAAATGGAAGTAACTTATGTAAATATCTGTTTTGCAGAAGGTCCATTCCTGTTTACTTCTAAGCACTTAAAATAAAATCAATTTTTAGATACTGCTTCCTTTCTGCTGCTTTTCCTTATCTGCTGATGTACTTGCAAACTTAGCTGTAGTTCTCAAGGTTTTGTGTAACAGTAGTTTTTGTACTACACTTGCTGCTGTTAGTCTTCTGGGAGGTAACATTGCCTGCTCAGTGCTTTAAAAATGTTGAAGGAAGTATCAAAGGTGTCTGAATTGTTCAGTCATACAGTATGTGCTATAGAACTTCATATTTCATTCTCTAACAACAGTGACACATCAACTCTGGCCAAGGTGATGGTGCTGGCAAAGAAAAAAGACTTTTTGCACCTGAGTGAAAGTAAAACTTAAGTTCATATATAGCATGTTCTTTCACAGCTCTGTCACGTCTGCACTTCCTGTCCTCATGCTTTTCTTGCTTTATCTGTGAGCTTACCTGTCTTGTCAGAAGGGAATAAATATAGAATCTGGAGTTATGGATCCTTGAGGATAAGGGACAAAACTTTAATGACTTTAAAAAAAAAAAAATAGCAGTCTTTAGTGAGACTTGTGCAAAATAGTATTTGCAATGTCTGCCAGCCTCTAACTTGACCTGTGAATGTAGATGGACTTCAGTTCCTCATAGAACTAAGGAGAGGATGAGTGAAAGGAGAGCTGGACATCTTTCCCTCCCTCACTTTTTTATTACTGCAAAATAAAAGGAAATAGGAAAATCTCCTAGGCCTTACTTGGATGAGGATGGGAATAGGAAAGGAGATCTGCTTAGAAATAAGAAGCAGACAGCCCCTTTATAAAGCAAGATGTTGTATTACTTTCACATGATCACAGAGAACTGAGGCTGTAGATGATGAATAAGCTGAATGCAGAACTGTTGTTCACGAAATCCTGCCATGCAAAAGCTAGAGGGCACTCTAACATTGGTTTAAAATGTGTAAAAGAGCACTTCGCAGTGAACTTCCGATATTTGCTGCCCTAGGAGGCAGGGAAAGTAGACAGTTCTCAGCAGATCTGAAGAATAAGACAGATGAACAGCCAGCAGGTTCATAGAGGCTTTATCCTGGTCCTTCCAGTATCTAATATTCCTCCAACATTCCCATTTTTTGTGATGAAATGTCTGTAGGAAGTGAGTGGGCTTGTGTCTTGTCCAACAGTAGCTAAGGAAGGTAAAATACTGGGGTAGGGCTAACAAGTAGTGTGACCAAAGAGGCACATCTGATGTATTTCAACAAGCATCTGATGTAGACCTACTTGGGAGAAACTTCTGTGTCCATCTCGGGCATGGCTTTGATTTGCCTCTTAACATTTTTGATTGGAATGAATATGGGATCCTAGCATTAACACTTATACAGGTGGGAGCATCAAATGATTAAGGAACAAAAAAATGAAGCTGATGGTAGACTCTTGGATATATTAGATAGTAGTGAATTTGCTATGATCTTGTGCCTGAAGCCAATTTAAAGAAAAAGTCAGAAGTGATAGCTACCCTTTTTTAATTCCTTGCTTGATTAAAAAGCTAACACTACCACTAGATGTCAGCATTGAGGTTCTTCTATTGGGAAGGACAGGCTATCTAGTGAAGTTAGACATCTGTTTCTCTTATCCGTGGGTTTTGAAAGCATGAGGTGTCAGACTTTGAAACCTAATTGTTAGATGTTCCATAATGGTGAAACTTATTCTGTAACAAATGTTTACTTACACTTAACTGTTCTTGTTTTAAATGTACGTGACACAGCAGAATAACAAACATAGCTACATCTCAATGGCTCCTTCTTAGAATTTAGATATACCAGTGGCCCATAGGCAAAGACTGTTTAGAGAGGAAAATAACTCATCTGGGCCTGAGGCTAATGTTTTTATACTCTTGAAGTTAGGTCTGGCCTGCCGTGTTCTGGGTCGGGTTCCTTCTGTTTGTTCCTTAAGACTTTCTGCATAAAAAGTTTCAGGACTAAATGTCCTGTGTCTTGCAGTATGCTTACCCTGCTTTACTGCATGATTGTCAGTACAAAGTATCTAAATGTCTTCTAAATATTCTTACAAATAATTTTTCCAGCTATGGATGTTCTAGCGAGGTTCTGATACTTTTTTTTTTTTTTTTTTAAGTGATCTAAGGTGGGAAAAGGAAAAAAAAATCCTAAGAGACCTTATCTTTTCTCTTTACATTCTATTTTAAAAGTCTAATACAAGGAATATATAGTGTTTGTTTTCTTGGGGTTATGGGACTAGATTTTCACAGAAAACTGTCTCCTAATCTGAAGTTCTTAGTTTGTGATTTGGAAACTTGGTTTTATTCTGTAAATATTGCCTTCATTTATAAAGCTGTCACTGTCTGACTCAAAAGAACCATTTAATAGGTTCAATTAGAACAACAGAAAACATGGTGGGGGAGAAACAGAGAATCCTATGGAACCTGAGCACTTTAAAAACAACAAAAAAACTTGAATTAAGAGCAAAAACACTATTGCTTGCTTTTTTTTTTTTTTTTTTTTTTTTTTTTTTTTTTTTTTTTTGTACTCAGTAATCATTGACTATTTGTGAAATGTTGGCTCTGTTCAGAGGCTGTTGCCACGCAGCACACTTCTGTGTGCTCAGTGCTGGTTACAGGAGGGGATTTCTAAGTTCTGCCTTACTGTAATTATATTACTCTATCTCCCCAAAATACATAGCTGTAATAGCCTTACCATTAGATTTCTCTTTAATCCTAAGACATAGCATGCATGTTACTGAGGGAACACTCTTAGGTTCTGAAGCTTTGTCATTGTAGTAAAGAGTTGCTCACTATCTGGGAAAATCAGTCTGAAACTAAAAAAGTATTTATAGGAATTTGAGCTTGTATTGCAATTTTCTAGTTATTTCTAGGAGCATTTTATATCCAATATTAAGAGGAGACGGAAATAACCAAAACCCAATTAAAAAGGGAAGGAGCCAAGCATAAAGTGAAGTTTTGCTGTATTAAAGAAAAGGAAAACAAAAACTAATGAAAGATGATCTTGCATATGAAAACTTTTCAAAAAAATTTCGCTTTCCTCACCCATTAAATGCAGAATGAATGATAACAGCAGATAAAAAGGAATAAGATTAAACCAGTGAGGGCAGAAAATTGATGGAACTGTAGACAAAATCTAGCACATGAGTGTTACTACATAATGGTTTAAGAAAAAAAAAAAAAAAAAAAAAAGCTGTGTTTTCCACCAGCAATCCAATGTGAAAAGCTTGAACGGAGCCATAGCAAAATATTCTTTGAGGTTACTGAAAGCCGTTTGCTACAAACTACGTCTGAAATCTCAGAGGCACTTGCTACTCTGTTCAGAGAGCTTTAATGCCTTTATGATACTATATGATGTGAGGGTTTAGCTTCTAAAGTGTGACCATATTCTGCATAACACCAAATAGTAATTATTAATAGAATCTATGGTATTGACTTAACCAACCTGAGTTGTATCTTTTTTAGGAGCTATCAAGGAATGTTGGGAAGATGATTTGCTAGAGCAAGAAAGAACTGAATACATAAAACAAAATACTTCTAAGAACAATGCAGAAATACTAGCATTGAAGGGAAGAACTGAAACCTTAGAATCTCAGTTAGCTGCACTTAAAGAACAACTTGGAAGAGAACAGATTGAGAAAGAAGAATTTATCAGACAGATAACAAACTTGCGCTTTGAGCACTCCACCTCTGAAGAAAAAGCATCTGGCCTGAGTGAAGAACTTCGGCAGTGTCAAGTTAACTATCAGGAAATTGTTTCTGAATTGAAGAAACAGAAAACGATAAATAAGGAACAAGAAGAAAAGATTATTCTATTGAATAAGGAAGTAGAATATGCTAACCAAAATATAATGGATAAAGTGTCACAAATAAAAACAATGCAGTCCAAAATAGATGATTTATGTAAGTGTCACTTAGAGTCTCATGCTATGGATGTTGATTTGGTTAACCTAACGGATCTCTTAGATTCTCAAAAAGATGAACCAGAGCGATCTCAGGTTGGCCCTTTATGTGTGCAATCCCAAGCTGCTTCTACAGAAAATTTGAGACGGGACAGCTCCTTTCGTTGCAGTGTTGAAAGCATTTGGGAAGAATGCAAAAAAATTATTAAGGCTTCCTCACAAAAAAGTCAACAGATTCAAGAACTACTTCAACAAGTTGAAAACTTAAACAAGAGACTTATTGACAGTGAAAATGATAATAATCAACTAAAACTAAAATTAAGTGAGCTTACAAATCAAAGTAGTCTGTCCATAAAGGAAGAAGAACTTATGAATCAATTACAAGAGAAAATCCAAAAGAAAACTCAGGATTCTGAAAAATGGGCTGCTGAAGGTCATAGAGCAGTTGCACGGTTTGAAGAGGAAGTTACCCGCTACAAAGAAAAAATAAAAGAACTTGAATGTCTCCTGGAGGTATTTAGAACTAAAGATGACAGCAGAGCAAAGTTAGAAGAAGTACTTAAGGAAAAAGAATCTATTATTTTACATCTAGAAAGTACTACAGTAGTCCTGCAAAAGGAATGTGATAATTCAGAAAGAAAATTGAAAGAACTAAATGATCAAGAAGCAAATCTGAAGGAGCAAGTTTTGCAGTTGAAGAACAACTTGGAGAAGATGAAACATTCTCTTCAGGAAAAAGAGAAAAATTATAAGGAGAAAGTACAATCTATAGAACTGTAAGTAAATACTGAGATAACTCATAATCCTTTGAGAATGGACCCAAGATAAAACTACTTTCTGTGAGCATGGCTTTCATATAACACTTGCATGTTTATCAATGTTATCTAAACTATTTCTTAAAGAAGTTCTGATACATTCCTTGAAATTTATATATTCTACTTGCTTTTTTCTTTCCCCCTCCCATCTATTTGTATTGGCCTTCAGAAATATAGGTTTAAATTATGTGCAACCATTTTAGGGATTAGTGCTAGTAAGTAAATGATTGTTTGGTAGTCGCTATTCATGTAAACAGTCTGTTATAAGGATTTGAAAAGATGATAGGAGTAGGAAGGTAGAATTATCACCAGCCCCTTTTTCTGAAGTCTAAAAAAAAAAAAAAAAAAAAAGAAGAGATTAGATATATCAGAGATTATATTATAGAGAAATTGCAGTCACACAGAAGTAATCTTAAGATGTTATGTAGCCCTTCTCCTCTTTAGGGTTTCTTTAATACCCTATCCATCCAGGGATCTACATACCCTCCGAAGTACAGTTTAACATGAAGGTCTGGGAATTCAACACCCTGGGCTTCTATAGCTTTGGAAGATTTTCCTCTTATGAGACCTAGGGCAAAATCTGATTCTGTTTTGTATCATGTCAGTTATAAAAGCTACAAAACACACTTACATAGTTTTAAAGTAAAAATCTAAGATATCTTGCTTCCTTTAAATATATATACATATATATACATATATGTGTGTGAGTGCATATAGGTATGTACATATGTAATATGGCTTTTATTTAAAAGTAAACCTATCGAACTTGATTACTTTTTGGTGCTTGCAACTGAGAGCAGTATTAGTTGCAGTGTTGTGATTCTCTTATTTTTCTGTCTTTTTTGACTTGTACAGAGTCTGATAGGATGTAGGTATCCAATTTAAATCTACTTGATACTAGCTTTGTTACCCTGTTTATCTTGGATGGCTTTTGTATTCTGTTTTTTTCTTTGTTTTGGTTTTGTGTTTTGATTGTAGTGGTTGGAAGTGAAACAGAGTGGTTTGTTATTTCAAGATCTTATTATGAGAAGTTCAAATCTGAAAAATAATAGAAACTTGGTCATAGATCTGAGAGACTGACTTATTTACAAATAAAAATCAGTAGTCTAAGTTTGTGTTAATCTGTATATACTGTTTGTTTCTGAGATGCATACCATTGTTACATTATTTATATTATTTATTTTATATCTCCTTATTTTCTAATACAAGACTAAATAAAGAGCTCTCTGAGAGTTCTACCCTCATACAGAGTCTGAAAAAAGATCTCCAGAGGAAAGATGAAGAATATACAGACTTGAAAGAGAAGTTTTCTGATGCCAAGAAACAAATTCAGCAAGTACAAAAAGAGGTTTGTAACTATAAATTATGTGTTTTTCTGCCAAGTATACTACTTTATTTGATGATGAAGTCCTTTCCCTTAAAAAGGATGTGCAATAGAGAACTTACAGCCTCTTAAATTGGCTAAAATTTTTATACACTTACGACAATTTAAACATTTGAATTCAAATGTTTAGGTTATTTAGATAGCTTAAAGAGACTCTAAATGCTTTATGGTTAGCTATAAGCTGCCTTTGTTATGTTTATGGGCTCTGTTGCAGGTGTGCACAATGCGTTCAGAGGAGAAATCCCTGCGGAACAAAGTTAATGAGCTTGAGAAAGTTAAAAACCAGCTTGGTGAAGAGTTAGATATCAAACAGCGCACAATCCAGCAGCTTAAAAAGGTATTAAAAAAAATTATTTGCTTTTCTTTTTTTATATCTAATCTATTAGTGAGGTAAGAAATTTTCCAAGGATCTAGAGGAAGCCTACAAAGATTGGAATAAATTAAGACTAGCAGATAGAAATGAATTGTCATAGGTAAAGATGTTGAAAGAACTTCTCATTGCAGAAATTTGTCAAATTACTTAGAACAATTAGTCTACTAAATACAGACTTTATATGTTCTGATTCTGATTTGAAGTATCTGAATATGTTGAAAAATCTCACTCTGCACCTTTTTCTTAGCTGGTGAGATTTTAAGTGCTCCTTTATAGTGAATATAGAAAATGTATTTATTCCAGATTTTGACTCAAGTGTTTTGCTTATTATTTACTAAAACTCAGAATGAAAAGCTTTCCAGACTGCTACTGATTTCCAGCACGTGTACTTGTTTTTTTCCATATATTTTCTCTAAATTTGTTTTCAATGTGATGTTTAGGAGCAGCTGAGTAATAAGAAGCTGGAAGAACTCTCCATACAGTATGAGAAATTATGTAAAGGTCAGCAAGAGCCATTATTATTCTATTCTTATTGGGCAATATAATAAGTTATCATGTTATTAACCAAGCTGATGAATCCTGTAGTATTTGTTTTTAAATGTTAGTCAGGAAAACTCCCATTTGGACATCAAAATGTTAGTCAGGAACCAGATGTTTATTAACAGTTGTCAGATGTGCTTGAAGGCAAAGGAACAGACTCAGATTAAGAAATAAAAGTACCAATGGGAGTGTGAATTTTCTTTATCAATATCTTAAATCTTTTTAAGATATTATTTAGGCAGGAGATACCATTTTCAAATATTGAAACATGAATCAGTACAGTGATGGTACCTCTCCAAACTTGAGAGAGATAAATATAGTAGTTGAGCAACGGTGATTTTTTCAGGTAACGCAAGCAATGGTGTGACCTGTAGTGACACCGAAACTCTCAACTAAGTCATGTTGATAAGAACCACTAAAGAATTTTGGATAAAGGTATTTAAATAGAGATGCTCTATTTCTTTCTAATAGTGCTTTTGATCAAGGCAGCGGGGCAGAATTTCTGTAATGAGGGCACTTCGGGAGAGAATGGTGGGAACTAAGAGAAGAAGGCTTAATTGTAAATCATTTCCAAATATTCAGATCTTTGTGCAAAAGAAAAAATAATTGAAGATATGCGGATGACATTAGAAGAACAAGAACAGACTCAGATTGAACAAGATCAAGTGCTTGAAGCCAAATTAGAAGAGACCAACAGATTAGTTTCAGGTAAACTATTCTATGTCAAGGGAACAGGGAGGCAAAATCGTGATTTTAATATATTGTATTTTGCTGCAAACTATACTTGAAAATTCCATTTTTAATTATTGACTGCTATTTCAGCATTAATTTTTGTCGTACATCAATTAATTTCTAATAGTTTTATTTCTGCTGTCCCTTTGTGGTTGTAGTGATAAATCCAAGTGATCTTAGTAGAAGAATATGAGTGTGTATGTGTGTATTTGAAACTATACACTATCTCATCTTGTAAATTGTCTAGAATTGGAAGAGTGGAAGCAAAAATATGGAGAGCTGAAGAACCAGAGCGGTAGTGCCTGGCAGCAAAAGGTACATAAAGAGGAGAAAAATATAAATGCAAGTGCTGAGGAATCAATAAAGCTACAAGAAAAACTGAAGGTAAAACATGGTGACTTAATTCTTGCTTAGTTTAAAGCTATAACTCATTTAAGAGGAGACTAAATCCAAATACTTCGTTTCAGCCGTTATATCCAAGAGCTAGGGCATGATATGAAACACTCACGTTGTGCAGCTTAAAAGCTGCTGTGCAGCAAGATCTGAATGCAGCATCACTGGTAATATATGAGGAGTTACATCACTGATATCTCCTTATATAATGTAGAAAGCATCCTCCTTTATGTAAACGTGGACAGTGCTGCCATGGCTGGGCTCCCCTGTACAGTTGTCTTAACCAATTCTATTCTTTTTTCATTAAAGTACAAATCTGTTATTGAGGTTTCCTGTGTGATTATACACAGGCCACATACATTCTGTTAGTGGAATATTTTTTTTGTGCTTCTGTCTTCCTTTATAACTTCATAATGTTTCTAATGACTTAAGCTAATGCAATCCTTCAAATAGAGGGGCAAACTGCATAATATTCATTGTTTCACAGTATACCTATGTAATAAATGTATGATATACTTGCGCAATTTGTTTGTGCAATATATGCAAGAAAGGAACACTTACACAAAACAATTGTAACTTCAGAAGATGTCTCTGACAAATCTGTTTTCAGTCAGATGCCTGAGCAAATAAATTAAATTCTCTCAACATCATGGGCTTACTTTTTGACCTGGAAGTCCTCCCTCTTGGGTTGAGGTGCTACCTCTAATTCTCCTTAGGTAAAGGTAGCTTTTTCCAAGCAGCCTCTGAGGTTTCATCTGTCTTACGTGGGAGCAAATCTAACAAAAGGTTTGCCTGGTGAAAGTGGCAAGGGATAAAAGGAGGCAAAGCTGCTGTGGCTTGAAGTGACATTCTGTGAGGTATACGCTGTCTCTGCCTGTCATTCAAATTGTACTGCATGTTTTGCCTTTCAGTACTGAGGTAGAAATAAGTTTTCTAACATATCCTATAATGCAGCATAAAAGATTATGAATTTGCAAGTTAGGACGTTCTTTTTATCATTACTTTTGGTGTAACTTTCATAGTGTTTATAATATATCCAAAGCAATTTTTTAGAAAAAAATCTATTCCATTAAGTCACTTCAGTCTGAATAAAAAGTGCTTAAAACCGTTAGCTTTTTTAATAGACAGAGAAGAATAAATGAAATCTTAATATTTGCACTTATGAATATGCTGGATAAAACTGGGCTAGTATTTCCTCTATCTTTTTGAAACAAGTTAATTTAATGGTAATCCAGCTTTTAAGACTTCTCTTGCTTAATATCTACCTCTGGTTTTATTTCTGGTTTCTTTAAAATAGGAGTATGAGGAAAAGTATCAAACTGATAGGAAGAAGTGGCTTGAGGAAAAAATGGGACTCATAAGTCAAGTAAAAGAAGCTGAGAGTCATCGCAACAGAGAAATGAGAAAATTTGCTGAAGACAGAGAACGTCATGTAAAGCAACAAGCAGAAATTGTGAGCAGTAGTTGATGGTGGCTTCTGCGGTACTCTTAAGGGAGGTCTCAGGGAAATCCTGTTGTCCGAGTCTAGTGTAGAGCAAGTCTCATGTCAAGTGCTAACTAATAGTATGGGTACTTGAGACTAACTGGCATTTGTCAAAGCCAAAATTCCCCTCATTTTCTCTCATGAGAAAGCCCATATGATCTGCTCAGTATGGAAAATAAAACAATAAGGGTCACAAAATGCAAAAGCGTAGTTCATAATAGAAAGTAACATGTCTCTTTTTCTGTAGGCATCTTTCCTTTCTATCCCGTCACCTCACTAGGAATTTCTGAAACCTCATCGTGTGTGTAAAATACCAGTAAGGAACATACACTATTTAATGAAGCTAAGAAAATATTCTTTTAAGAAACAAAACTTCTTTTGGCTTTTCTAGAAATAAAAAAGACTATAACTAGAAAACTTCTAAAAATAAAAACCTTATATTATAAAAATATAAAAGCCTTTTCTTCTTCTAAGAGAAGAGAAAAAGCAAACAGAAGTTGGCAAAAAGACTCAGCTTTTCTCCATATATTTAGTAAGAATACTTGGTCAAAATGCCACTGATTTTTGGTCTCGCATCACTTACAAAGTAGTGTAAACAAATCTAATAGCAAGGTGGATAGCTTGCCTTCACAGGACTTTTGTGTCATAGTTTAACATCTTAAACACGTGAAATTGTTTTATGAATCTATACAATCTCCAAAACAATATGTGCATCTAGAAATAGTTGGCAATGAACTTCTGGATCTTCAGTACAGGGGAATGTGAGTACTATTATTGCTTCGTCTCTGACTTTGCCAGACATTTTGTTAGCCACAGAATTGTAAAGCAAGCACATGGATGTGGAAGCTCTTGCCAAAAATTCTGCGCTTTTCAAAGCATTTAATATAGATGCAGATTTGTTACATGAGGCTTGATATACTCTCGCATGTTCTTGGTGAAATTAGGTTTCTAATTTTCCCCTCTGAAATGACATAGAGTCTACATGGGCTTTAATTTTTCAAGCTTACTAGTGCCTTTTATAAAGCTATAATATAATACTAACCATATAAAACCAAACAGTAAGGACAGTTCAGATAAGTATGTAGGGAAGGGGTGTTCAGTTCTAACCTATGTTTTCCTCATTTAGGAAAGACTTACTGCACAGCTGGTAGAAAAGGACAGCAACCTTCAAAAGTGGCGTGAAGAAAGAGATAAATTAGTAGAAGCTTTGGAAATACAGCTCAGGACTCTTGCTTCTAGCACCACCCAAAAGGATAAAGAAATAGCAGAACTGAAACAGGCTGCATTAAAGGATTTGGGAAAGGTCAGCTTTGATTTTGTTGTTGCTGTTTTGTTGTTGTTTTTTTGTTATCTATTAATGCTGCAAAACACTATTCTTATTTTGGCTGCATTTGTTTTGTTCTTAAACACTGTCACGCTGAAAATACTTGCAGCTTATTTTAAAAAAGAAAAACCTTATTTATGTTCTTTTGAACTTGAATTTGTAGTAGTGACTGATGTTCCAAAATATTTCGTTGTTCAAATAACACTTGACATCTATTTGGTTCTTTGATTGCAAAGTTTGATGTGGAGTCCTAAACTGACTTTATTTTGTAGTTCCCAGAGCTACTTTGCCCCTAAGCTAGATCAAATCCTCAGTAAAAAATTTTCTCTGAGATTTCTTTGAGTGTTTCAGGGCTAGCAGTCAGTGATATGAGAAGACAGATGGGGAAGAGAGGAAAGAAATTAAGATGGGGGAGGGGAATTTCAGGAGTTATGTGTTTGTTTTAATGTCATGATTTTTGCCAGGATTGGTAATATAAGTACTAGAGTTAAGGCTTCAAAAGCTGAACAGAAGACTGAAGTTAGTTACTGTTGTTTTGGATTCAGCTTCTTTGGGGACAGATATCATAATATAAATAACCAGCAGAGTTTGCTGCCTTTTTCACTACACTAAGTATGAACAAATTGGAGGAGAACTTGTTATTGCTTGAGGAAGAAGATGATAGACATACATAAGCAGAGTGAAATAAGAGTATTACATTGCATCTTCCCATGCTTTTCTGTAATTTTCCTTTGTTTTCCACAAGGACCCCATAAACACAAGGGATTAGCTGACTTTTTGTTGAATCTTTTACTTGTTTAGTATGTGATTCTAAAACCTATGCTACTGAATAGTTGTAGTGATGTTTATATATGTTTTAATTTCTTTTTTTAATAATTCTTCAATCTGTGCAAATTTTAATGTGTTTTAGGATAATGAAACTGTGATAGAGGAACTAAGAAGAGAGCTGGCAGGCAAAGATGACATTATAAAAGAGCTGAAACAAGGTATTCACCAAGAAAATCTTCAATCTTTAGCAGAAGTACCATTGCCTAAAAAAGGACAAAATGCAATGGATCAGTCTATATGCAACAAAGAGGTATACTTATGACTAGTAAATATCTTCTATAACTGTAACGTGTTCTTAACTTTTTTTGTTCTGCTGTCTCCTTGGCATCTATTTCAGAGACACTTTCAAAAATTAAAAACAAAAATATTTTTCTAATCCAATATTTTATCTTCTATTTTAAATTTTCTCATTTTTGTTGCATAGTTTAGTTATGCAAATATTAAGGGACTTCAGCTTAAACATCTTTTGTATTTCCTCTAGTGTGGTAAAAGGAACAGTTTTGTAATTAGAGATGCTAGACCATATTGGGATTAAGAAGAAAAAGAAATCTTGCATTCCACCTGTAAAAAGCATCTGAAGGTTGTGCAAAGATAAGATCAGCTCTGCAGTTTTCCTGAACAAAAATTAAAAGGCTTGCAATTGTACTGAGACTCATGATGCTGACTGGGCCTTTGTGTGCTGCTTGTATTTCAATATTTAATGAAGTAGTTTTCCTGCTAAATTGAGTTAATACTATGTGGCTCTGTTGCTAATTAATAATGAACAGAGCTAAACATAAATGGCTTAACAATCCCTTCTTTAGCTTCTGGGAGATGTAATTCATCTTGTACTCCAGAACTGGATTGAGTGCTAAAATGCAGTCATCTGTATAGCTGCTGTCTGATACTAAAAACTTTGACTAGTTTCTTGCTTTTTCCTTAGTTCTACCAGTGTTGTGTAGGTAAAGCTTGTGATATAGGAAACAGGACAGAACAGCTTTTGGAAAGCTGTTCTGTACAGCTTTATAATAGCTGCTAAGAGAGCACGAGCAGCCTATACGTATGCATAGTATGGAGGCTAGTTGTGAGATCCAGTAATGACAGCTCTCTGTACTGCAAGGAGGAAGATCTATACACATACTTTGTATATCAAGGAAGAACTGGAAAATGATAATGGGAAATATCCCAGGTTCTTCTGGAGAAATAAAGTAGTTGTCATCTTAATCTGCGAAAAATGGATTGAGGGGTTGGACAGAACAGGGCATCTGTACTGCTTGCTTGTGACCATGATCTCTTTTCCTGGTCCTCTTTCTGGAAAGACCCAGAAAAAACAAGAAACCTATTTTACCATATGTCCAGTTTACTGACAAGCATACACATTGGAGTTTGCACTTCTCAATTTTAAGAGACTGAGAACCTGAAATGTTTCAGAATGTTGGAATGTGCTCAGACTGTTTTTTCTCAGTTCTTCTACCTTCTGTTCTTAATAGATGGTATTTATGATAAGAGAGCAAAGCACCGAGGACATCAGAAGAGTATTTGGTAAACTGGACGTGTTATAGAATCGTAGAATGGTAAGGTTGGAAGGGACCTCTGGAGATCTAGTCCAAACCTCAGTATAGCCCATACGGCGATTGAACCCACGACCTTGGCATTAGCAGCACCACGCTCTAACCAACTGAGCTAAACACTGCCATATGGTAAAATAGGTTTCTTGTTTTTAATCAAGTTAAACTTAATTAAACGTTAGCGTGTAGGGAAACGTTTTTTTTCCAATTTATATTTTTTTATATATATATATATACACATTTTACATATATATATATATATATATATATATATATATATATATATCTTTTCCCTATAGGTTTCAGTGCTAGTCTTGCTAGTCTCTAGGCCTTTTCTGTGATTTAGCCTTCAGAAAATCTGCTTGCCTTTGAGACAGGTTTCATAAATTCCAGGGACACTAGTCACAGAAAGGCAGAAGATAATTTGTGAAGATTATGAGCAAGTGCAATAACTTTTCACTAGCATTTCAGGCTTTTCTCCTTTCATTGTGTCATCTAATAAATCCTTTCAGTGCCAGAGCTTAGATTTGATTTGGTAACACAGGGGTCCATCCCCTCCTCCCACACACCCCAAAGTAAAATGCCTCCATAGATGTCATCTCTGACAATGGCAAGTACCATATATATCAAGGGAAGGTCAATAAATTACATAAAGAACTTTGAGGTATTCAGAGAAACCTTGGAAAAACGTCTTCCTAACTGTTAGAAACTAGATTATGATCCACAGTTTGAATGACTAATATCCTATTCAATCAGAATTTAAAGGATTTGGGGGAAAATGGAAGAAGCAATCTCTAGGAAAAGTCTCTTCTGTAAGATGCGATGATTTTGGTCAATGGAAAAAGTTTACTTTCTAAACCTTCAGTGTATCAGGGGATATGGTCTTAACAACCACTGCAAAGAGTCATTACATTTACCAAAAAGCTTTGAAACAAGAAAGACCTCTTCCAATAAACTGTATAATATACTGGACCTGCAAAAAACTGTAGCTTATCAGGCATTCTCCACTGGTCCTGTTGATGATACTTCCAGTATCCAGATTGAGCTTACAAATTTCATTACTACATCCCTCTGGCTTGTGAAGAAAAGCTAATGGCTGTTGGACTTCCCCTTTGATTAATCTCAGTTGTCCAAACCCATAAATCAGCATGGTTAAACAGCTTTGTGGCCAATGTTTTCTTTTGCTCTTGCTGCCAGAAGATCTTTATGCTAGTCATATAGCTACCAAAGTAGTTTGTCTGAAGTTTTGTTCTGTTAACTTTCTCATGAAACTTGTAAACATCTACAGATCAGTTTTATTGCGTTTGTTTGAACTGATCTAATTGGCTTTACTCTTCCTTCTTCTGTGAATGGATATTTGTGGTTGCTCATTTGTTATACATGAAAGTAAACCAGGAGCATTACAACTTTATTTCTTGTTAATTTTTTTTCTCATTTTTTTTGGTCTCATGGAATCTAAGATCAGTGTAGACATTGAAAAAACAGGATAGAGCTATTTTGACTTAATCTTTTTTTCTGTAAAAGAAATGATTTGCCCTGATTTTTGTTGAAAATAATTCAAGAATCGTTACTATAAAGTTAGTTACTGAGAAGAATTCTTGTGAAGGTCTAGCACTAAAGTACTTGTCTCAAGCCTGTAGCAGTAATACTTGAATTCTACTGGTGAGGAGCATTACTTGTATGCTAAAATTAGGAAATAGGCTTGGATTATTATATGAGGAAACCATTGTTATGATGTTCTTGAAATGAATGACAAAGTTTTGGGGAAGTGGAATCGTTAGGAAGGATGTAGTGGTGTTAGATAAGAACAGCTAAAGTGATCAAGGGGATGTGTCACCCTTGCTTAAAAGGGGAGACTAAAAGGCTGACACTCCTCAGTTTGGGAAGGTTAAGGCTACTGGAGAGGTATGCCTGAGGCTATCAAAATCATGGAGGCTGTGGTAAGATGAAAGCAGAACTGTTCTTTACTAAATCCCACAAGAAGTAGCGAGTACGCAGTGAAATAAAACGCTTGTTATGCAGCAGCTAGTGATCTTCTGGAAGTGATGGAAGCAGGTAATGTCAGCAGATATTAGTTAAATTAACAGTAGAGATGTCCATAAATGTTCATAAATGGATACTATGAGGATTAGGTGCAGGTGTACCTTCTGACATTTCTAATGTGGTGCTGCTTCTGGGTACTGGGAGAGTATGGAGAGAACAGACTATAGAAAGTAGCCATGTTCTTGTTAAACATCACTTTGCCACTCTTGCAAGCAGTATACTGAACTAGATGGACTATTGGGGAGACCTAGTAGGGCTTCACCTCACCAGTGGTCATATCCTCAATATTTCCAACTACAGTCTGAAATTTGTTGTCCTTCAGCCCAAATGTTCATTAGCTCTATGTGCTGGAGCTTTTATATTAAAACTTCTAGAACACTCAGAATATTTTGAGGTTTACAATCTAGCGTAACCATTATTCATTCTAAATATTTACAGTTTATGAAAAAAGAGAGCAAGAGTAAACCTATAGCTGAACAAAGTATTCCAGTAAGACATGATGGAGTTAAAGAGAATTATTCGCTATTTCGATGTCCTAGCAGTGCTTCTTCATTAAGTGAAACTGAGGTTGGTATAGAACTTTAAATCTGGCAGTTTCCTGTAGTTGTGAGGATGTTGATAGATCATGATGGGTAAGGATGTCTGTGTCATATGACCTGAACAATTCTAAAGCTTTATTCTGCTTACCCCTTTCTGAGTGCTGGGGAGAACAATTGAATCACTTGATTTAGTGGCTTTTGGTGGAAACAGAATCTGTAGTTAAAGTCAGATAAAGGTAATCATATGATTATTTTTCCTATGTGCTGTTGAAAACCTACCTTTCAGTGATGCTTCAGAAGTGGCTAATTGTTAGATGAGAATCACCTGAAAAAAATACTTCTGAAGCAATTTAAATGGGCAAGCAACAGCAGGACAAATTCAGTTTTTCTTTTGTTACAAGATTCCTATGTACAGTGTTGTTGGCTGACTCTAGCCATTCTTATAACTTTTGAATTGCAGACTTTTTCATGCAATAACATTTATAAAGAAAAATATTTCTATTAACCAACCCTCTGGTCCATGGGGATGCAGTGTTGGTGGTGGTACCCCAACTCAAAATCACAGCAGAACCTGTTTAAGAGTGTGACAGCCTTTAACTTTCATTGAGTGCTCTTGTTTTGAGAGGAGAAAGGTCTCAGCACCCTTCAGGGTGAACCAGCATAAGAAGCAACAACAGCTCATCTGTGTTTGGGACCCTATGAGCAGTAGTAGCAGTCACCTGCCAGCCCCTCCCAGAGCAGAATCCTACCTTCAGCATTGCATCCAAACAGCCGCTGAATTCACTTTGCTTGCTTGCCAGCAGCTGTGCTGCTGCCATGGAGAAGCAGGAGCCAGGGAGGCTGCTGCTCCAATTCTTTCTGCTAAGAGAAACATTTATGTGGATGGTGGACAGCGAGTGCTGCTGGGAAAGAGTTCTGCAAACTGACCTTTCCATCCCACTCCCACCATGCAGTTCTTCTGGTTGTCAGCAGGAGTTAGAGGAGATCTTCAGCTTTTTGAGGCTATGTTGCTGCCTGAAAGCCTTCCTTCTATCTCCAAAGAAAAGGAAGTGATGTAGAAGTCTCTCACAGGTTGAATTTGGCTTAGAAAGGGAAAGGCAAGCTCTCTAAAAATAGACTGAAGAAAAGTTAAACTTCTAGTCAAAATAGCTCCTGCCCAGATCCTGAGGAGCAGCAGTGCTGAGCAGAAAGTCATTTAAGTTTTATCAATTGACAATCATGTCAATTTTACCTGTATAAAGCATGACTAGCTGTGTCCTTGAAAAATGGCTGGGAAAAAAGGCACCAGGTTGAGTTCAGCTTGGAAAATTAAATTCTGCAGTCATACTCAAACATTAGTTTTACTAAAATATAACCTTTACAAAATAAGGTTTAAACTCTTCTGTAATTGAAGTAAATTTTTGCACTTCTATTACAGGTTTTCCATAAGCTCTTAGCTGGAAAACAGAATGCTTGCTTTACTCATATTTTCCCCACTTTTTTTTTTTTGTTTGTTTTTTCCTCAAACTTATTTTAAAGGTGGTTGTTTCCTTAATGTTTCTGTGTGCTTGCAGGGCCATTCAGACATTGTCCTTGATTCTTCAGAAGTGTCCACAGAAAACGGAAGAACCAGTCGGTTCCCAAAGCCAGAGATGGAAATCCAGTTCACACCTTTGCAACCCAATAAGATAGAGGTGAAGCATCAGGGCAGCACCTTGCCTGTAACAGTTAAAATGCTCAAACCGAGAAGAAAAAGGAAGAGTGAAGAGATGGATGAGGTATGGCCCAAGCCACCTGACAGTCTTTTGTGCAGTTTTTCAATGCATTACTGTGATAGTTTTCATTAGAATCATTTTTATTTTATAGTCCTCATTAGGATCACTAAGGAACTGTCTAGGATATATTTAAAGCCACTTTTCCCCAGAAGTGGTGAATCTCTGGTCTGTGTTGAATATGGCCAGGGACTGGAATTTATCCAGACTTTGGCGTCCTGTCCTTGACTTGCACTTTCTCTTTTTTTCCTGCTTTCTACACTATTCTATCCCTGGGCTGCAGCTCTGATCTGTGGGATTATGGACCAGTTCTACAAGATTGTTCATTTTGCCTTAGGCAATTACTGGTATTATTTACAAACTTATACCGCTATCGATACTTATTGCTGTCTACTATTACTTGAAGCCTCTCAGTTTTCTTCTCTGAAAAGCTATGTGCACAAATCATATTTATTGACCTCCTGAACACTGGCTTTCTATGTTTATCTGATATGTTTGATTTTTTTTCTTTTGATGGAATAATCATTGTGCACTCTTGCTTCATGTGGATCTTGAAAGAAAAGTTTGTTGTATACAAAAATAACATCACATCCCAAGATAGAAATGTCTTATTCTGACAGCTTAACAATGATCCTATGCTACTAACCTGTTCTTATAATTGTCACCATGAATCTGAAGTTGTATTTAGATTTGAGTGACTTTCAACTTGTATGTTTGCTTGTCAAATGTATCTAAGCTGAAAGCATAGCAAGTGACGGAGAGGAAAGAAAATAGCAAATGTCAGAATGGTTTACCTATGGTTATTTCTAGTTTTCTGTCTTTCAGAAGGTTGTTCAGCATTTGATTCGGATTTGGATAGTTTTCTCTATCCAGTTTCAATGAATACTTCTCTACTGTTAGACATAGCATTTAAACAGTAGCTGCTTCTGTGATATAAATAATCATTATTCTTTCCAGAGCGATAACAGCAGTGCTAATGTTTGTTATATATTTATTTTCTTAGGATTTTGTGAAAAATGAAAACAAGAAAAATGCAAAATCTGCTGTTGCTATTAATTCGCCTTCTACAAGCAACAAGAAAATGGTTTGATCTTGCGCTATTTTTGTAGCTAGTTTGGCTTTTTCTCTAAAGATGGATATGTGAAAGTAGCAAACATTTGTACTCAGTAGTATCTTATCTTTATCCACGTACTTAGATGGAGTTCTTAAACACTTATATTATCTTCCTGTTAAACTCTCTTAAGCTAACTGAAGATATTAAGTATGTATTTGGCAAGAATATACACTAGTAGTTGTGTATAATGATTTAAGTGGAAGTTGCATGCTAGATAGCTATGAAGACAAGTTTGACCTTATTAGGGTACGTGCTGTTGTAGGTGATGCTTTTGAAGTAAAACTAAGGCTCATATCATCCATATGCACAAAATGGGGATGTTCTTAAGCCCAGAGTCCTGGGCAAATTCAGAGTAGGTAGTAGATCTTCTTGTCAGTAATCCTTCTGTTCTATTTGTAAATAGAATAGTTTGTGTAATGAAATACTCTACATCATGGAATCCTTTCTTAAGTAACTTTGCTTGTAGTTTCATATATTACTCATGCCCTTAAATGTCATCTGTCAAATTTTGAGGGATTTTTTTTTCTGAGTGTAAAATGAGATTCTCTAAATTGTTGTTTTTATATCATTAGTGTAATGAACAGAGGTGTCAGCAGCAAAATTCAAAGTGCCAACCTAAAAATAATATTTAAATTAAAGTCAAAACTGAGTTAAACTTGAAGCCAAATTTCCACTTAAATAATGATCTCGTGTTTCTGTTTAGATGCCTACCACACAGTCATTTAGAAAAGAATATCCATTAAGAAAACAAGAATCTACTTCAAGTACAAAGTCAGCTAGGAAGAAGGATGGAACCCTACAAAAAATTGGAGACTTTTTCCAAAGTTCTCCTACTATTATTCATTCTAAAGGTTTGTAAAGAGAAAAATCCCCTCCTGCCCCGCCCATGTGTTCTACTAGGCTTTGCAGAAAGACTTGTAGCTACTGTAACAATTCATATGTAACTAAAGGCAGTTGTATAAAGTTGTTCATGAAATGATGTCTGAAATGAGGCCTGTTGCATCAGATCTTGCAGAGTAGAAAAGACTATCTTGACTGCATGGAGCTCGTAATTCTAAGGTTTAGGTTAAATGAAGAAGGTAGATTAGGTGGGATGAGAGGATGCGGTGGAGGATGTATGTGTATAAATTCAACATAACAGCAATGGTAACTGATTTTAATTTCAAAACATCTGAGTTATTTTGTTTTTTCTTACATTAAAACAGTTAAAGAAATTTTTGAGGAAACTTTTGCTAGTAGTATAAAAGTCAAGAGCTGAATCCAAGCCATGTATCCTATCTTTTTCTTTAAGCAATCTCCTCCCCAACTTTGTTTCTGTGGAAACTATGTTAATCATTTTTTTATATATATAGGGGAAGGGAGAGGAGGATTAGTTCTACAGCATCTGAAACTGGTATCTGACTAAAATATTTTGAAAACTTTAATCAACTGACTGTAAGGCAATTGATGAATTTATTATGTTTAAGTGTAGCCTTGGGAAGTGTAATTGCCAAGACTTTCCACTGAGCAATATTTTTTTGTTCTTCCCCATAGTAGCGTGTGAATTCTAAGTTACTGGGGTTTAAATAAATAAAGGGAATGGGGTCAAGTGGGACAGTGGGCACAAAGGGTTGTTAGAGTTAAATTCTAAAAGACATTGTTATTTGGTTTGTTAAAACCAGGTCAGCTGTCATTTTACGTAGGTACTTAAAATTAGGATCTTTGTACCAACTTCAAAACATGCTAATAGAGTGCATGCTTTACTGCCGAATAGCTTAGACAACAGTAGTGGAATAGCAATGAGGACTGTGCATTGTTCTCAATTCATTCTCAGACAACTCAAAATTTCACCCTGGAAATACTGAATTCCAGCAAACGAGTCACAGCAAAGAAATGAAAGTAGAAGTAGTTTTTCTTGCAGCCGTTATTTCCACATCCCTAATTTCTTTGCGTGTTCTCAGAGCTTAGTGTTGTTGAGGCTTTATTTTCCCTCTAGTTCATAATACACGCTTCTCATTAGAAATCTAGTCTGCAGCTATACAAATATATAGAGAAAATTGACTCTACCCTTCACTCTGTCAGCACAAAGATGTTAAGCCCATTTTTCAGCTCCTGCTGAGGCATCTAACTTCAAATGAAATCAGTACCCTTATTGGTTTGATGTGCTATTTGAATGTGCCCTTTAAGAGAATGTGCCTAAAAGAGAATACTTCTTCAGAGCAGCCCTCAGATTCCATAGCAGTATGGTCTCAGCAGTAGCCAGATACTACTTCTGAATTTATAAGAACATTCAACATCTGTTGAAACAGGTTTCCTTAAACTAAATTAATCATTAGTTTTGGGGCTCACAAGACCAGTAGGATATTGGTTTATAATAAATTTTTTCTTCTAGCAAAGAAACTAATTGCAACGATAAGCTCCCCTAAGTCTGCAGAACCAGAAAGTCTCAAAGAAAATGAGGTCAAGCCAAAACGAGCCAGGAGAAAACTGTATTCAACTGACATTTCCAGTCCTCTAGATATCCCTGCTTCTTCGGTAAGTGATTCCAGGTTACTGTTTGGTAAAGTAAGTATTTCTGCAGTCTTGGCTTAAAATAAACTGTTAGGGTCTGAAGGTCTAATTGGTTTGAGAAAGAGTTTGAAAATACTTTTTTCTTGATTCTGCCTAGTCATTCTTTTTGGTCTTAACCTTGCTGTTTTACTTTTCTCCATTTTTCAGCTTTTTTTGCTGTAGCTATTTGACTGCTAGCTTACTGTATATATGACATAGCAATCCTGGAGATATCTGTCTGAATTTGAGTGCATAGATATTTTAGCTATGGTATGTGGGGATTTTTTTTTCCTCTACTGCAGTGGTTGAATCATAATTTGTTGTTCCAGCAAATAGTATTCATTTACGTGTAGCATAAAGGAAAAATAGAAATAGAGACTGCAAGTGAAGCATTAACTAGGGGCTGCATATTTGCAACACTAAAAATGCTATTCTGCCCCACAATTAACTTTGCAAGGGAAGTGAGTACCTAAGGTAGTCCCAAACCCTGTTTATACCTGGATGATCTTTGGATTACTTCAGAATGTGGATACATCTGTGTTTCTCCAGAGCACTGTTCAGAAAGGCTTTTGGATATGCTTAAAACTAGGTTGTCCTGCCTAAGCCAGTCTGAGTTTTAAATACCAGGACTTGAAGTGGAGTTACTGAAGTGCAATTTTATGGCTGTGTCAGTAGGTCTGATGCTGAGAGGACTCTTGCACTATTATAATTACATCACTTTATTCTGTTCAAGCCTTTCTTTGCTTCACTATGGCAAGCTGTGGCCTAATCTAAGATACCCCTTTGACTTTTTTCTGTAAGTTGTATGAGTGAAAGAGATAAAGCAGAATGCTGGAGTGTCCATGAGCAGAAAACAAGACACAAATGCAGACAAAAAAGGCTGAGAAGCACAGATGTGAAAGGAAAAGTGAGAGAGACTTGTATCCTGGCAAAGTCATAGAAAGGAATAGAAGGAATTTAAGCTAAAAATAGACTTTTTAAACACTTCCTGTTTCATGAAATTAGTATCAGAGTTTAGAAGAGAAAGTAGCTTTCAGATCAGCTTTTTCCTAGCAGTTTTGGACACTACATAAGCTAAATTTGATATATTCTCAGTAGTTGGCCACTTAATCCATGAACTAATTTCGTACTGTGTACTGAAAATGTTCTGTGTCCTACGGGCCTTCATTTAAAAGATAATAGGCATCTTTCATTCTGTAAACAGCTTGTGGGAAAAATCATGTAGTTAGTTACATGAATCTAGAAGAGTCTAACAGGGTCACTGTTTAATATGCAATGTTGTGTGCCAGAAGTTTCTGAGGAAAAGCTGAATAACTTTTGAAATACCTCTTTCAGATTTTTATAGAACAGAAAGAAAAGGAAAGCGATCACCTGATCATGAAGCGACGTCTACGATCAAAAACAGCTAAATAATCATGTAAAAAAATGTTTATTGTTCCTAGTCAGACATATATCTATTGTGTTATTTCAGCTGATTGTACATAGGAAACCATAGCTACTTCGTCATGCTCTTAAGCCTGTGTATAGATGTATAGATTATTTCTGATGGTTTCAAATTCTGACTCTATTAAAGCTGAAATACAGTTCAAGAAAACCTGTCTGAATCTTTCTTTTCTTTTTTGGACTGGTATCTTTTGAAATGTTCATTATTTTCCTGTTGTGCAGTAAGAATTATACCTATGAAAATGATTTAAGTTGCTTTTTAAATACTCAGTATACTTACCATAACTGTAAGAGTGGGGAAAATGAGCAGACATTAAAACACTTGTTTATCCTGAAATCTTAGAAGAAGACTTAAAATCTTAGACTTACAAATGCTGTGCAAGGAAAAACTTAAGAAACTGGCACTAAAGGAAGAAATATGACATGTTTTACATCATCATTTGTGTGGTTTTAACTGTCTTGTGTTTATTCTTCTAAAAATGAATAATTTATAAGTTTAAAACTTTAGGGATTATAGTGACTCTGAATTATAATTTGCTATCTTAAGTGACATATTCTGGGGTAGCCACTTGGCAGTTTGTTCTAGCCACCTAATTCCACTGAAATAGAACAGCTACTTTTATAGTAAGGTGTAGATTCTTACTTTGAGAACCAATTACATGATTTTCACCCACTTGGCCATAAGTTTTTCTCTTTGACTGTTGTTCTGTATTGTCTTGCGTGATTAGAAAAAGAAATTCACCTTGACTCGTTACATCTGCCATGAACATTAGCAATATTAAAAATTGGTTCTCATGGAAATAAGATGTGACCTTTTAAATGACTAGTAGCTTAGCTTTAACAGATAAGGTACCTTTTGAGGAGTATATCAATAAGAAAAAGGATCATCTGTCACTTTGGTAGAAACAGTTTTACTTTAATTCTTGTGATTATAGTTGAAGTGTGGACAAAGATTCTGTCAGTTCAGTGGCAGCAAACTCTGTTTTTTCCTGCTGTAGACTGACTGAGCATGAGATGTCTCTGCTAAAGGACGATGCTTAGTTCAGTTCTTTAGATTCTGGCTAGATAAGATCAAGTTCCAATACTAAGCTGCTTTTGTAGCTTCTAGGCTGTAAAAGAGTTGTACCTCTAAGCAATACTTTCTCTTATCTTCATATTACTGTTGCAGACTGAAGAAAGATTGGTGCTTTGCTCTCCCTAATTTGAAGGTGGCAAAGTGAGCCTGATTCACAAATTACGTTCAGCTTTTCCAAAACTTCAGTTTTGTTTTCTTCTTGCACTTCATTCTGTATGTGTGAATGAGGATTTGTTTCTTTTTCATTGGCTTCAAATCTCATGCTTTGTCTTGCCACCTTCTTTTCTCCCTTTTTGTTCTAATATGAAAAAGCGGAGCCTGGGAAATGGTCAGATCATTCTGCTTTCTAAATAAAATTAATGTATTGTCACTGCTTTCTCTCGAGGGAGGATTTTATACTTGGAAACCTGTGTCTCTCTATAGACCACCTCTGTTTTTCGCTATCTGTAGTCCAGATATTTGGACCAATCTCTTCCAAGACTACAGAAAGTACAGCAGTAAGGATTCTTAACTGATGCAGGTGAAAGTTACTCATTTTACTCAAGTGTCACACTTGATATATATATATATAGTCAATCTGCTAGGTGAAGCCATGTAACAGCCTTGCACAGTGACTTATACAATAATACTTTCCATATTTGTTTTTTTCTCCAAACACTTTTATCTGCTTTTTTGCTACATTTGGATGTTCTCTATCAGCTGTTCATCTCAACCCCTAACTTGTTTTTCTGAATAATTTCAGTTAATTTTAGCACCCATCAGTGTGTGCATGTTTAGCAGGATTGTTCCTTCCATTGTGAATAACCGTTGCATGTGCCTGCAGTGAAATCCATATGCTGTCATGTTGCCTTGAATGACAGATTGCTTGCGTATAATTAAATCATCAAATGGGCTTACGGCTCTTTTATAGTGGAAAGCCATTTGCAAGGTAAATGCAGGATAGAAAGGATGCTGAATTACTTGATTTCTCCATGTATGATTTCTTTATTGATTCAAATATATGGAAAGTGATAGAAATATCCTCAGCCATTTGATGTCTCAGTTAAACTGCTGATTGATAGTGTTTGTTCCTCTCCCTACCAAATATAAAATTTTGTAGTTCGAAACAATTGATACTTCTGTGAAATTTTATGGGTAGATAAATGGCAAGTGACAAACCTTTTAAAGAGTTTATTTTAATTGCTCTGGTTATTTGCAATTTGTTTGAGTCATCTCTGCATCTGATTAGAATCTATCAAGTTAGTCAAGCTTCCACACTATTTAAAAAACACTGCTTTATGTCACTGTCTATAGTGCTGATATTTGTAAATTCCTATACTTATTACTAAAAGTTCATTTGTTTTGCAGTTATTTGTAGGCTGTATGAGAAGCTATTCTTTCTGGAAGTCATTTCAATGCATGCTGTTGCATTCGGTACAACCACAGATAGGACTGAACATTAGAATAGCTGTAGACACAATTTTTTGTCTTTTTTACTGTATTTTAATTTTTTGAGGCACTAGGGTAGCAAACTGCACTGAGCTAACTTGCTTCCTAAGTGTGGGTTTGATTACCAAACTCCATGATTATAGATTTTAATACATACAGAAGTAAACCATGCTCCCTTTGCATCAGTCAAGGGATTGTGATTTTTGTACTTCCTGCAGTTTTTGGAGGTTGACTCTATACTTCACTAGCCTAGGAATGAGTCATGCTTTGTGCATCATCTTAGTCCATGAACGTGGTGTGGTGTAAACTTCAGTCCTCTCCTGTTGTTTTCAGACCTTCCTTGGTTATAAGCAGGTGTACAACCATGCAACACTAGCCGAGTGGGAGGGGAATAAGAGTTTCTGTATGTGGACCTGGGTCATGCAAAGTTGATATCCCTGGAGAGCTCAAATCCTGTGAAAGAAGCCCTCCTATCATGGTAGCAGCAGCAATTTCCACAGGCTTTTCCTAAACTTGAGTAAGTCTAGCTTCTGGAACTATTTGGAATAGGACAATTTGGTTTGGTTTCTCTTCCGTATGTTGATAACTTCTGATACTGAGAAGAAGGCTTCCTTTTCCAAAGGAGAATAAGCTTAGATCCTTCTAACTTACTTTCTTAATGGACTTAAGACCTAGCCTTATTTTCTGGTGTTTTGTTATCCTGCCTAAGGAAGGAAGAATGAATCAGTTGTATAACTTGTGTGACACCTGAATCTTACTAAGTAGCACCATTGACTCTTGGTTTGTTTGTGTCTCATTTCTTTACCAGTTGGACCTAGCAAAATACTGTTTGCCATTCTAATTTGAGCAGTAGCAAGCTGGGGAGATATTTTTAATGAGCTGATAGCACACACATGTCTCTTCAAAGACTTGTTTGGGGAGGTTTTCTGTTTTCTTTCTTTTTTTTTTCTTTCCCCCCTTAGGGTTGGAGATGAGATGTTAATATATTCAGTCTTTAATGCATGTTACAAAATGATTGTCCACAATGAAAATTATTACTGACATGACATAAGTTTTTTGTTAGATGTTCTTGCACGCATCTGTTTTAAAATAGTTTTTTTTGACCTTGTCATGCTCTAAGGGATAATTCTTAAATGGTTTATGTTATACTTCTGTCAAACTGCCCAAACTTTTTCAATAGATAAATCATATCTTGGAAAGACAACTACTTGTTCAGCTTCAGCTCATCTGTGGTGAATTTTTTTTTTCTTCACATCCTCATGGCATCCCAGGTTGTGGCCACAGTAAAGGCTTCTGGAATGCAAATATGTTGAAAATACTTCAAATAGTTCAAGCTCCTGTTTTTGCCAAAAGAAAACGAGGAGTAAAAGTGGCACTATTTGACCAGATAGATCTCTACAATATGATGGTGATGATGTTTCTGTAGTCTGAGGAGAAGGTGAGAAAAAGGAGCAGAATATTTGGGAGTGATTTTCAGTAACAAAAATCACTTTCTATAGATAATGCAAGTAGTTCAATGTTCTTGAAACCTGATAAGGCTGTGGAAGAAGAACTACCAAATGATTTCCACAAAACTCTTGTTCGGATGAGTACCTGCCTCTAAGACCTAGTTAACAAACGTATCTTGCCAGTGACAGCAGAATGCCCAGAAGATGGCGCTGAGGCTCTTCTTGTCTCAGCTTGAGACTTTGGAAACAGAATTTCGACTGGAAAGTGCAGAAGGCAGAAGCATTTTGCTTTGCTTTAAATAAATCCACCTGCCATCATATTTATCCAAGCTTCAGAAAAAGTTCAGAGAGAGGCCTTGCTGAGGTACATTCTCTTGCAAAGGTGTAGTCCTTCGTGTTTTCTGTCATGCTACAGTAACGGTACTTCTGCATGCAAACACTCAGTATACAGCTCCGTCATACAGAGTACTCTTTCTCAGGCTCTGTTTCATTTCAAACCACTGAAGTTTGAGAAGCTGAAGTGCCCAGTAACCTTTGAGGTGGCCTGCTCCCTTGGTGCGGAGCTGTGATTCCCCTGAAGCAGCTGATTTTTTTATCATAAAAATAACCTAATTGATAGCTTCAATTGTACAGAAAATAGAGTAGTATATTGTCTATAATCTTATGGAGTTCTCTGTTACAAAACTGACCTTTTATAAAGTGTCACATGCAGTGTTTGAGTCTCAGTCTTGATTTATTCGTGTGCATTTTCATAATGCAGAATACAAGAGGAAATAAACCATTTCATTTAAAAAAGAAAGTAAGTAATCAAAACACTAAATACAGCTGTTCTTTTCAGTTTTACAGCCTCCAAGATTTTAACTGTTGTGACTTATTAGGGTATCTCTCAGAGCCACTGGGAATTTTTTTAAGATCAAGTGTTGTTAATGGGATCGATCTTGGCTTGGGCTTTGTGAGGGGATGAGGGCAAGAGACATTATTTTGTAACTGTTTTTCAGGACTGTTCCTTTGCTCTTAGATGTTCCTAGAAAACTGGATGGTTTTGGCGTCTCTCCACATGTAACCATCTGGGATACGGCAGATCCGAAGCCAGGCCAAGCTCTCTACTGCCAGTGAGAAGTGGAAATAATTTACCTGCATTTATTCTCAGCCACACCGATACCTCATCTCTCTTAATGTGACGTTATCTTACGTATTTTTGTTATATTATTTAGACCTTGTCACTGACTTCAGTGGACCTGAGATTTGTCTTCTGAGTGAGAGGGGAGTTGGGAGGTCTCAGACTTTCTCTCCACACCTGAGGTCACAACATCCTCTTCTAAAATAGACCTTACAATCATGGACCCATAAATTTCCCTCCTGGGAGAAAGTTTTGTGACTATCTGTGGCAACAGAGAGTTTTAAGTGAAAGCAGAGACTCTGTTGCATGGGCTGATACCTTTCCCTTCTCCTACAAAAACTCTGGCTTTATGATCCACACCGAACTGGATATGTTTTATCTGTAGCTTCATATTTCAGTCTTAAGATGTTGATTAGGGAAAAACCTTTGGAGAAAGGATGAAAAAGCCCGTGCCTTTGCTCCTCGCAGGAGGACACTGCTTCTGTAAGAGGAAAGTCTTTGTTGAGAAGTGCCTTTGAAGCAAGCTTATGCTCTGAATGCGGCTAGCTGCTGAAGTAAAGGCAGTGACTGAATTCCTGAGGAAACTTGCTTTGCGGAGACACCTGCACACTCACAGGTATTTGAAAATGTCACTTATCTCTCCTCGTGGCAGGGATGAATGTCATTAGCCCTGACCTGATGTTGTTAACATGAGGTTCATGCAGGTAGCTGCCTTCCTTTTAGGAAGGAAAACACAAATATCCTAGGAAACACTTTACTCTGACGTATTCCAGTTTCTCTCTCTCTCTAAAGAATTTGTCTCTCCCCAACTGTGGTAGGAGGACAGGAGAAAGAAGAGTTTCCAGCGATCTGTTTAAGTTTTTGCTCTCTTTATGAAGTGTAAATTATCAGCTATTCAGTTTTCTGAGTGCTAAGCCCTTTACAAGGGCTAAGAATTAAACAGTCTTAACTTGTTTGCTTTCAGTGGTTCAAAGAATAATTCCAAAATTGGGAAAATGATTGCTTTGTGGATAGTCAATGTGCAAGATGCTCTGAATACGCCTTGCTTTCAGGGACATTTAGCCAGCTAAAATGTACTATCCTTTTATATATATGTTTGAATAATCTGTTTTTCAAAGCCATTTTAAAACAAATTCTGGAGAAAGTATTTTGAGTTCTATTCGTGTTGTCTTTTTAAGGATATAATGTTAATGCGCAAAATGCCACATGCCCATAATGATAGCTTAGCTTCTATTAGTGATGTTCAGATGACTGGAAAGACTCAGTAAGATTGACTGTTAAACTTCTGGCTTATGGGGGGGGGGGGGGGGGAAGAAAAGTGCTTATACCCGCACACAGTGATTAAGCAAAACTTCCTTGTGACATCTAATAATTTTGTACTAAGTAAAGGCCAAAGGCTGGAGCCTGCATGCATCTCCCGGAATGCCGCAGTTGGAGCACAGTTCAGAGTAGGAAATCTCTTGGACAATAAATCCTATATGAAGAAAACAAGTTTCTCTTCCTGGTAAATTAAACTTCATAAACATACTCAGGCTCTAGGGAGGCAAATGAGTAATAAAATATGAAATCGCAAGTACAGTCAGTCTCCTAGACTCTCATGGCAGCCTTTCAAAGGAACTCTTGAGGTTGAATTTCATTTATGGGATGACTTCTGTTTGTTAATGCAATAGGCATAACTGATAAAAGAAAAAATTTATCTATTATGCAGATATTGCCAAATATTAAGTACTTCATAACTTGAACATTTCATTGTTGTGGGAGGTAGAAATCTGTATTTCAGGAGAAGATATGTATATCTATGTGCAAGCTATACTTGTTTATCATGTATAATTTATTTAAAATGAAATGTTCTGCTTGATTCAACAAATTTATAATAATTCATTTCCAAAGAATTTTGAAATTTCACTTTTGCCCGGGGAAAGAAAAGAATTTAAAATTCTGTGCAGAATAACCTTTCTAATCTTTGTGTTGCTTTAATGTTATACCACTAGGGAATATTTTTTGTATAGTGCTTTACAGATAACAATGGGAAACTAACAGGCACATGCCATAGATTCCTAAACCTCTCTGGAAAATGAGATGAAGTCAGGGAAAAAAGAACAAACAAGCCAAGAATGTTACATTAAAGATTATATATTTATTAAACACTATCCCCATATATCCTTTTAGAATTTCTTTTCAAAGCTGTTGATACCTACCTCCGTCTCACTTACCTTTCATTCTTTTGATTCCTGTAATCTCTCTTAGATATAATTTTTACTGTTACCTTTTAAGCCCTGCTGTTATGTGTATTTTTAAGTGTCTATCTTTCCACTTGTTTTCTCTTTCTTAGAATTTACAAAGTGCTGAACTGTATATTGTTCTTGCACAGTTTTATTTCCCAGTTAGTATTCATATACAAGCTTAATCATTCCATTTGAAATCTGATACTGTGTGCTATTTTATAGCTTGACAGGGGGGTGCAACTGCTTCTGATTTTGGCTATTTTATTAGCTCTTAGTTTGCGTCAGCAACTGCTTCAAACAGCAGGCACCTCGAGGGAAGATTGAAGCCTATCTGTCAATTTGAAATTGAGAGCAGAAGCTGAGTCTTTAGATGATTTATTGCATATTACTTCACTGTAGTGTTGTCAAAAAGGGCCCATTTCTTGCATTAAGATTTAGGAAAAAAAGAAACCAGCAATGGTGGTGTTATTGGGGAAAATGAGTAAGATGAAGATTTCCAGAGAGCTGATGGAAGAGTATTAAGGCGCCCATTTCGGTTCTGGATTGATTTGCCTGACAGCATTGCTGAATAACGTTCAGTGCTGAGCTGGCTGCAGATTGCCAATTTGGACTAGTCTTGGGTTTAGAACCGGTGCCTGAGTTGTACTGCATTCACCTTTGACTGACATATTTCGAACAAAAGTATCACCAAGCTTTTATGTGTTGCTAGAGGAAGAGACCTGTAATGCTTCCTCTCTCATTAAGGTTTTCCCATGGGGGACTCCATGTGTTCAAATGCTGAAAACTTAGTCCATGGCAGGTTAAACTGGGGCAGATAACACAGAAACCAGTCCCAGTTTGCACCCCTCCCTCCCTCTTCCCAAGTCCCTGCCCCCGCAGTAGTGCAGCAGGATGATCGGGTAAAGGCTCCTAAGCTGTAAGAGTTTACAGCCTGACATGCTTTACATAGCAGCCCTCTGATGCTAGGTTTTTACTAACACTTGAGAGCTGCAGTAGTCTGGGATGTGCAACCAGTTCAGCCATCCTTTCCACAGCAGGAGTTTCCAGGAGCTGAGATTCCCAGGCTGGGGGAAAGATGGGTCTCAGCTTTCCCCTCCAAATCTGCTGCTGCTTCTGGGTCCTCAGACTGCACCGAGCCCAGGGCACCAGCACCGTACTGGTGGAAGGGATGCTGTGGGACTCTGTGACCAGCCGTAGCTTTTGATGCCTGAGAAGCAGGGCCCAAAACTTCAATGAAGTGACTGCAGTTTCGGCAAAAGTCCTATAAATGCCTGCTCTGTGACTTTCTACTCAGTGAGCTAAATGCGAACGTTTGCCTCGCAGAACAGCTGCTTCGGCTTCCTCTCTGTGCTGCAGCACTTGCTTTCCTCCAGTCTCTGATCGAAAGTGGGAATATCACCTCAGAAAGACTTTCCCTCCCTTGTTTAGTTGGATCTTGGGATTCAAGAAATCATCCGTGCTGCTTCCCACTCCACTGGAGTATTTTGCAGGTCACCGATGGAGGAGGAAGTGTGCCTCGGGAGGAGCAGACAAGTGCTCCCTTGCGAATTCGGGAAACTTGATCCCAAGTATCCAATGCTGCTGATGTGCTGACCTACTTTTCTGCCATCCTCTGTAAATGGCATAGCAAAAGCAAGGGAAGCAATAGGACTGTCTCTCCACAGTGAAGAGTGCAAAGCAGCATTGCAGCAGAAATCAATCAAATGTGCAGGAACTCATAAGAGAGGACCAGGGAGGAGGTAATGAAAAAGAGATGGAGTCCAAATGTCTTGCAAGTGTGGAAGGCTACAGCTTTAGGGAGAGAGGGCCCATGAGCTGGTAAATTAAATATACTACAAACACTAACTGTGTTTGCTACTTGGCGGTGATATTGTTTTGGAGAAAATTATTTTAGAGATGCAAATCCCAGTGAAAGGCACAGACATTTCCCTTTTAAGCCTTTGGAAAGAATGCCCAGAATTAGTCTGGAATCTCAGCTTGTTACTTATGCCCTTTCCTGGGCGTGGGACTTCAACCTATGTAAATCAAAGTAGCTACAGCCTGGTCCATGCCTGAATTTTCACTAACTGAGCAGTTGGTCTGTGAGATATCAGGAGTACTTTGGGACCACCAAAGGAGCCAGCCCGCCTGCGTTTAACCAGGCTGTGTGTTGTACTGATGAGCTCAGCAGGTGTCTCCTAGAGGCACCGAGCTGCGGGAGCTCCCCCAGAAGCTGTGGGCCTGCCTGATTGCAGTAACCCTGGTCACTGCACCACCCCTCCTTTGAGCTGGCCTGTGCCGCAAGGGCTCAGCGTCACCAGCTCCAGGTCAGAGCACCTTGTTTCCTAAGTAGCGTCTGAAATTGCCTCGGAGAGCCATGTCGACTCACCCTGCCTGGGTTGTCTAGAGGTGGGAATGAGCATCTTACTCATCACCTTCTCCACCTTTCTTCCCCCCAACCAAGAAAAGCTGCCAAAAAGCCGGATACTGAATTTTACGGTTTGGCTAATTAGCAATGAAGAGTGAGCGAAGAAGGAAACCAGTTTCCAGCAGCAGCCGACGTGGCCGCGGTCAGTAACCCAGAACGGCCCAGAGCGGCAGAATCGTGGCCTCGGGAGCAGAGCCGTCCGCCGTGCGTCGCCCTTGCCATCGAGAAGGGCAGGGATTTGAACCGGAGCAACGGCAAAAGGGGAGATTCGCTGGCCGCCAAGCACCTGCCCTTTTCCTGGGAAGCTGCTGTTGTAGCAGAGCTGAGAGAATATCTCAAGAGTTTTACACGCATGTTAAGTCAGAAGGACAAACAAAATCTGCGACTCTGCATGACATCTTTTTTTCTATTCCCTCCCAGCTTTTGGAAAAGCGGCAGTGTTGTTCCTTAGCCAGTTCTGTTCTCCTTTAAAGACTTATGCTCTTCATCAGTATTTTGGTTTTGAAGTTCAGTGAAGTAGCATCTGAAGTAAAACGGCAATTCAAGATCCTGCTTGCTACACTTGGGATGGGCTGATGCCTGCTAGTTCCTGTTTTGTATAACACTAAGTCACTTCGTTCCTTTTCTTCCAACCTACGTGGGGTATCAAAAGTATCAATTTTCTTTTTGTTTCTGACTTTACTGATGAAGATCTCTTTGCTAGAAAAAAGCACAGTGACACTTCGCACTTCTTTTCAATGTACAATTTTTCAGATTTTGTAAATTCCATTAGTTAACAAAATCTTAACATTTAAAGCAAAATCAAAAAAAAAAAAAAAAAATCTAGTTTCCAGATGCAATGAGTCACTAAATAGTATTTTTTAACATCAACATTCAAATGACTGAGAATGAATTAACTTATTACCTTATGGAAAACAGTGAATTAAATTTAAATTGTGGGCAGAGAATTTCAAAATCACCTTTTACATTCTCCTTCTTTTAACATAATTTTCTCTTGGTCATTATTCCTTGTATCAACCAAAGACTTGAAACATGAGTTTATGTAATAGTAAGACTAATTACAAAAGATTTGGAACAGCTCATGATATATTCAGTGATGGAGAGGAAACCACAAACATGTTCAGAACTAAGGCACTGTAGAACATCATGTACTCAGATTATTAGACTGGCACATCAGGATTGTGGAGAATTTCAGATAATGGAGATATTTTTTCACACCTCACAGATTTGCTTTTCAACCCTATGATTCAAAGTTGCATACATTAAGGGCTTCAAAGTGGAAAGAAGAGACCATGTCACTGCGTAGGGAACGTGCCTTACTGATGGTGTTTTATCCCAGCTCGAAAGATGATCTAATTTGTAAACTGCACTTGAATAAACTGCCTGTGTGATAAATAAACACTTGTATTAGCTGCCATGTTATTCAAGTTGCAGTGACTGATTGCTGCGCTAACTACAGTGGGCCCAAGCCAGTGCTTAAATGGGGCTGTATGTGCTGTGTTGGCTTCTGCGGAAATGTGCTGCAAAGCAGAGTGTAGCTCTGCGGCTGCGTGAGCGACTGTATTTAGAAGCCAGCACTTTAGGAGGTAGGATGTACGCATTCTGAATTAAAAGCAAGAAACCTGTGGCTTAGAGTCTGCAAAAACAACAAGAAATTACTGTCTTATGGACACTGATGAAACAAAAGCTCTTAAAGCACCAAATTACTTGTTGACGTTATCCAAATGGCAGGTAGTCACCAACAAGGTGATTTTGTTTAAGTGAAGACCTGCACAGGCTTTTAGCTGCTGCTACTAACAGTGTAGCTTCCAAATCAGCAGAAGCATAAAGGTTAAACTACTTCAGCTGTTTTAAATACCTTTTCATCAGTGGCTGCTTAGTCTCTGCAATGCTTCTTCGTAGCACTCCAGATGAAGGGATTAAAAACAAATGAATTAAACAGAACTCCGTTTCTAGCCTCCTGCCTTTAGTGAACACCATAAACTTTTTGACAAAAAGCAGTCCTACAAGTCTGTCTCCACAAGCCAGTGCCAACCTGCTCTTGTTCACAGTTAAGGCAGCATTTTGGGGACCAAAGAAATTTCTTGTAGCTCCTTGGGTGGCCAGTGAGAGCAAAAATCAGCATGGAAGGAATCTGAATTCCTACTTCTCCTTTGGTCAAAGCTGTTGTCTGAAAGTTGTGAATTTGCCCCTGCAACTGGGTGAAGGAAACCACCATGAAACTGCCCAGGAAAGATCTGAACTCAAGGGTGAAAATTTTCCTGAAATGGAGATCAGCAGCTTTTACAGATGCTTCAGTTATGATCTCAGCAAGAGAACTACAACAGAAGCACAAAAGAGCAGCATACCTTTGGAATGGGCAAAGCTAATTTTTAATTTCCACACTAGTTGTAGTCAACCTTTGCAGGAAACAATCTTCAGAAAATGTCCTATGTTGTTGTTCTGTGTAATATATTTTTTCCTTTAAAACTTTAGAAAATACCTAGGCAGAACCACTTCATATTTGTTTTGATCTTACTCACTTGAAATGCCTTTCGTGTTGTTTTGCATTTTGAGTGCTTCAGTAGATTCAGTGGCATAAAATTAAGAGGTGAAAAAGGTGGAACAACTCCACCAAAAATTAGAGGAGGGATTACCTGAGTGGAGTCAAAATGGTCTGAACAGCAGTAGCACGTAACACTGCAGGAATAAGAGAAAAAGAGGTATAAAAATAAGAGAGTGGAAGAGCTTTCCAAAAATTCACACTCTGCTTCATCTGTTACAGATGGTAGCTCAGGCCAATATTTAAGTTCACTAAAGTGGGAGTCCAGACCTGCCTGGAAATCATCTCTAACAGCTAACCCTCTTTACGCTTAGATTTCCCCACTCTCTAAATCTCCTTCCTGCAATATCTGTTCGTTATTCCTTGTGCTATCCTCATCAGATATACCCTCGTTACAGTTACTTTTACATATTTAATGATGGCCTATCATATCCTCTGATTTCCAGCCTTTCCTGAATGGTCCCGCTCTCTAGATCTGTGCTCATTCCGTGTGCTCTGCTTTGGTTACTCCCGTTTGGGGGAAGATGCCTAAGTCTCTCCCGGCCACCAGGATGCCCCAGCTCCTCCTGCCTCAGGTTTCTGCGTGGGGTTGTGTTCTGGGGGATCCGGAAACTGCTCTGAGACTTGTGGTATTTTGCAGTAGCTATGACGGACCAAAGATATAGACAAAATGAGTTACGTAAATACAGGTATTTAGGTATTTTTTAGATTGATAGGTATATTTGGAAAAATCAGACAAGCTTGTGGACCACACAGGCTCTTTTTCAGGTGTCATTTTGTTATCTTGCGTGCTCTGGTGGATTTGCAGCAGCTGTGATGATCTAAGGATGTAAATGTCCTTAGAAGATCAAGGAGGGCCAACAAATCTAAAGGCTTATATAATTTTTTCTTCCATACAGTTTTGTCTAATAAGTGGTATTTCCTCTGTTTATAAACCTTGACCTGAGAAATTAAGAGCTTTTTTGTGACCATTTTACAAACTTACCAGACCCATGGGTGGGGAATGTCTTCTCATCGTTCAGTTATGGTGAAAGTGCTCTTAACTCAAGCCCAGATTAAGGTAAAATGTAAATAAAACATCCAAAATAGAAAAGGCAGACCCGATCTAACCTACTGCCTTTATGGTTCAATCAAAAATTATGCTCTCTTTGTCACTCAGGAACCGGCAGTAGGTTCTTCCTGATGTGCTGATTCTGAAAGGTTTTTGCCCTTTTTAGCACCGTGGAAGTAACTTCCTCCTGGCAGAATACGTTAACCCTTCCCCTTTTGAAGTATTGTGGGGGAAACCCTTTCCCTTTTGAAGTATTGTGGGGGACCTCAACCTACTGGTGACTTTTTTTTTTTTTTTTTTTTCTTATTGCAGGTGTTTTGGCTGTTCTTAGAATAAATATTGCTTCATTTCAGGTCAAGAGACAGGTGCAGATATCTCTTTCTTAGCCAGATGTCACATCTAGCTCTTTAACGGCTGAACATCAACTCCCTGTCTAAGCAAGGGATCCGGCTTCTCTGCTGATTCAACACGTGTTTCAGCCTCTGCTCAACCATGACACAGGATGGTCTGGTGGCTCTTTGCGATCAGACATGTGAGTCCTGTTCCTCTGCTGTTCCTCTTCTTGCTCCCGTTTCTTGTACTATTACCAGCACCCAACAGACCATGTGAGAAGCTGCAGGAAACTGCTCCAGGAGAAAAGCAGATAGGTCTGACTGTTGGTTAAGCAAGCAGGATCAGCTCAGTGAAGGGGCTGACAGCTTTCACGGCTGCGGCAGAGAAAGCAGAGGAGCGCAGAAGAGTGTTTTGGGGTGTGCAGGGGCCATGTGGGCTGGGAGAGTGGTCCTGATGGCCTTCAGCTTGTTGATCAGCATTGATGAATGCTCATGCTCTCCTTCAGTCTGACCTGCAGCTGGTGTGTTTGATGGAGATAGGTACTGGAGGCAGCTGTCAGTAGTTTATTACTGGCTCTTGATGGAGACCAGGCACATTGGTAACGGGCTTGGAGCTTGCCCATGTCTGTCTTCTCCCAATATTATAATCCCACCTGATGCTGCAGGCTAGCTGAGGCTGTGTTGGGGCAGGGAGCTCAACTCTGAGGCGGCACCTTGCCCCACAGCACGACTGGGGCACTTGCAAAACTCAGAGGGCATAAGAAATATTGCCCACTTGAAAGGGGACTGAGATAGACTTAGATGTCAGTTTGGATGGAATGAAGCAACTTTTTTCTTTAGTGGAGTTTTTGTAGTCTCAGTGGAAGCTTAAGTATATTTTCTCTAGAAAGAATATTTGCTACATGGAATGAGACTTACGTACTTGTAAGGAAAAAACTAAAAAAGTAATTTGCATCTGCTTTTAACTATGAGATCCTAAGCTCTCTAGGGAAACATGATGCTAAATACAATCCATAACTGAACATAAAAATTCTCTTGATTAGAAGGTGATTTTTTCTTTTTCCTCTGTGTAGTCTGAGCATAGTTTTCCTCTGTACTGAGGATAAAAAAGAGTTGTTGCAAACTGCGCTTCAGCCATAGTTTTCCAATATTAGCAGGTAAAATTTAGGGTAAAATTTTTCCTTAGAAACAAAAATCAATTCTCAGCAAATGCTGTCCCCAGACTCTTCATAGGATACAGCAAGGTGGTTCTTCTATTAATTAAAGTTCTGGTTACTAGTGTTAAAGACTTAGTGCACAAAATTGCATCTCAGAGAACAGCTTGCATGCCTCAGTACTTGAACAGAGAAGAATGTAGCAAACTCACTGAGGACATTTATAAGTACCTGTAGCGTCCTCCTCCAAAGTGAATCTGGATTTGTCACACCTGAGGTTCAAGATGTCTTGGCTTACAGTCTGCTGGCTATGGATGTTGCTGCATGAGATGTGGTTTTCCGCTGGCTCAGTAAGCAGGATTAACTTGTGCAAGGGCCTAAAAGGTGACAAAAGAGAACAGAGGGGACTTGTGTGAGTCAGGAATTGTTGTACTTCATTGTGCTGTACGTTTTTTGTGTGTATATGTGGGAGACATGGAGATAATTGGAATTATCATTTTCAATTTAATCAAGAATTTCTAGGTGTTGAATGGCTCCCAAAGATATTGAAAGATGGTGCAAAGAACTTTGGCAGGGATAGTTATTATATGATCTGCCTATGCCAGTTATTATATGATCTGCTGTGCCCTTCCCCTTTCTGACAGGCAAAACTTAAATTCCATCTCTGGGTTTATTTCTTTGTCTGCGTGTCTCCATCTAGATATTTGAATTGACTCACACTAGAATTTCAATAACAGTTTAATGTAAAAAAAGCAACAAATTTTTCTCCTGCTAATTTCTTGCCAGTCTTCCTGCCAAGGAACTGGTTGATAACCAGTTGTGCCTTTGGTGTCCCAGGAGTTATGGGAAGAGAGCTGGAATTATGGACAAGAACTCTAAATGGATGCTAAAAAGTGCTCAATGCTAGAGCGGTTAGTAAAGTTAATATTTCTGATGGGCGAATAACTTAATGGCTTACATGGAGCTGATGATGATACCTGTTGTAAACCTGTTTCTGAGCCTGAGGTAGACAACACAGCATCTGTTCTTGCATTCTTTGAATAAGCTTAGATATGCAGGTATGTTTATATATAGAAATATATACACAGAAGTGTTTGTGTTCCTGCGAACAAATTAAAACTTTGATTTCAAATAGTGGTAAGGGATGCATTTGAATCTTATTCAACCAGAGTTTATTTTGAGAGTACAGAATTTGTACTGCTCTTTCGAACACTGTTTTGGGGAAACATCTCTACAAACTCTTAACGTTGGTTACTTGGTCCCCGTGGCATGTGGAAATCTCAGAATTTGTATAGCTGAAATTGCATATCTCTCAGATCGCTGATGCAGTTCATCTCCACAGTGCTGTGGAAACACAGCAAGCAGTCAGGAGCTGATAGTCTGAATATTTATGAGTGCCCAAAGGCAGGTTCTTATCAATAAGGTAAGTGGGAACTGCGAATCTTCTAGTGTTTGGCAAACTGCTTTCGGGATCCTGGGCAAATTAGATTGTGTGCAGCCCATCGAGGCGCTTTTGTCTGATTTATACTGGCCATAAACCAAGAGATGTCTCTTGAGCTACCTTCTATGCAAGCATGAAGATAGAGGTAGAGATTGCCTCAAATTCAGCAGAGAAATCATTTTCTTCAAGTACAGTTTTTACTTCAGTTAAAGTAAGCTGAAAGCACAAAGAGAGCAAGGAAGCTCCTGCTGATGCTCTGCTTGATAACACTTGGCTGAGCGGCTGTTTTACAACTGTGCTTGGGGATGAGACCGATGTGTCACTTCGTACTGGAGAACATGCTTCGATTCACCTCGGTTGTACCAACAGCCAGCAGGAGCACGGAGAAGGATGGTCAAAGTGCTTCTCCATGGCTTTACTCTGAGGTTAAGCTAAAGATTTTGTCTGTTTAACTCAGATATAAACAGTTACCTGTTTACTTGAGCTTGGTTACCTGACTTAAAGGGTAGATGTGTTAGTGCCCATGGAGCAGTGCTAAATTAAGGGCTCACGTGAATCTGACATGGCTCTAGTAACTGTGCCTAATGAGGAGCTTGATCTTAAATCTGCAAGCAAAAATACTCCAGAACAGATCTGCCTTCATCTCGACCACTTTGGTCTCCCTTCTAGAATTTTGCATTATTTGATATACAGATAAAATTATGATGTAAAGCTCTTCAACAGTAAGGCATTTGCAGCTTGCTTTATCTCTCTCTCTACACAAATCTAAGTACAAAGCTTTTTTGGCTTGACTTCCCTCACAACATCGTGTGCGCTGACATGTGCACATCCTGGCGAACGTCTTTCTGTCAGAAAACGTATAAATAACATAGGAGAAAACCTCCGAATGAAATATAGATAAGTGTTGTGTATTGTAGTGCCAAGGGTCATCTTCATTTGTTGTCTTTGGCAGTGTTTGGATTTATTTTAACTTTATTAATTAGTTTAAAAAAAAAAAAAAAAAAAAAAAGAATACCAGGAGGCCATCTTTGAAAAATTTAGTTGAGTTCCAACTCTCAACTAAATTCTCTCCTTCATACAGTTCAGTCCTGATTTCCATTAGTGGAAGAAAGGATCCATGGAAAATGTAGAAGTGTTCAAAGGAGATAGTGTGAGTCAGGTCATGGGTAAGATTTCTCAAAATTTTCTTTTAATTCAGATTTTATAGATTTTTTTTTTTTATTTCAGGTCATTTCAGTATTAAAAAAATGGTAAACAAATTTACCAAATTTACATGTAGGTACATGCAGTTTGGGTGAGTGGGATTTTTAAAGTCCAAACTCTGTTATGATAGCCAAATCCTTGCTCTGTCTGATTTGTCAGCATAGTTTGACAGATGCTCTAAGTTAAGCCAATTACCCACAAATCTTGTAGGCAACACAGGGTCATGGAGCACAGGAGTGTGTAGACTAAGCTTCCTCTCGTTTAATTATATCATCTGCACTATAATCAGATCTAGAGAACTTCACATCACAGAGGATGGGAAGGAGCAGCAGGAACTCAAAACCAGGTCTAAGTGGTTAGAAGGAGGCTTTAACTCTTTGTTGTGATTTATTTTGTTAAGAAACTGAAGATTATAGACTTTCCAAAGTTTCTGCTTTTATTTTCTTTAACAGCTATAATTCCCATTGCGTTGTATTTCACTGTTTACTGCTGACTCTGAGAATCAATGAACTGGGCTTAAGTCAACAATTCCAGGTATAATTGAGTCTTTTCCCAGAAAATAACTAGATTTGAACCTGCCGCAGAGAAAGCAAGTTCCCTGAGGGAGAGAGAAGGTGAATGTTTGTACGCTATTCTCCGTGCAGACTTCTGCTGGCTTTGGCATCAGCGCTCTGGGCTTTCTCCGCCCAAGCGCACCTGCGAGCAATTGGCCAGAGCTGGGTACAAACAGGTCCTGAAAGTCTTGTCAGCATGACATGTACGTATGCCGAGAAAGGGGAAAAAACTTAGAGATTTCCTTTTCATTCAGTCCAAGTTGCCCTACTGCAAACTGTATTTTTGCTGTCAATATTTTCTCGACCTCAGACAAGTTCTTGGCTATTGGAAATGTTGTTCACTGAATTAAATGTATTTTCCTTCACGTGCAATTTAAACAGTACAATTTAAAAACAAACAGTTTAAAAACAAACAGTTTTTAAATTCCACCAAGGAACTGTGGACGAACTTCTCAGAAAATAATCGGTGTTTGAAGGCACGAATGGTACATGATTTTTTTCCATAATGCAAAATTGTTGTTTTGTTTTCCTCTCCAACCAGTGCTTAGTGCTTTTGATTTTTTTAAAAGACACATTCCAGCTGTTTTTGTTCCTTATTCTGTACCTTGATCCCTTGAGGATTCTAGTCTGTTTCTGTTCATGTTTTCCCGAAGGGGATGGGAAGTCTGTACAATGACTCCTGCCAGTGAGTAAATATATGTCTGAAGTGGCTGCTGTCCTGCACGCTGTTAACACCTTATTTCCCTGTGCGAGGAGAGGACGCGCATGGTCTGCCTGAGGCCTCTGGTAGGGATGAGGGTCTGTTACCTTCTGGCTCTATTCTAAGACGGAGCCTTCTGGGGGGTAATAGCTGTAACACGAACCAATTAGCATTACACTTATTAACACCATCAGTTATCAAAATGGGGAAACTATGGCAATAAATGAGCGAGCTGCACCTTATGTCTGCCCTCATCTCCTATATGATTGCAAGGTAGGCTCTTCTCACAGAGGCAGAAGGAAAGTCTTGCACCAGAATTCAGCCTCTGATCAGCCTGACAGCTTTTCTGTATGGTTGAGACCCTTTGGCCTTCCCCAAACCGTGTCTCAAACACGGATGTCAGAGCACATCACCATACCAGGTGAAGTCGCACCAGTCTGTCTATAGAGCAGTGTGTAATCGGATGTCCTCTCTGTAGCAAATACCCCAGCCTCAGCTTCTCGTGTTCAGTATCTCACAGTGTCTGAATCTAACCTTTCACAAGGCAGTCTGCTCTTGCCATACCGGCATCATCCTCACTAACTTTGGATTGTTGTGCCATTGTGTTAGACATAGAAATTAAACTGCATCCTCATGCACTGATTAGTTGTCCTTTTTCACGAAATCTAAATCATCATCAGGCTAAAAATCCTCTGTTAAAGTGCTTGTAGGATTTTCAGGATAATTGCAGTCATAAGCAATGCTTCAAGTGGTAGCAGCAGCAGCAGATAGTTGCTGAATGTTTTAAGGAGGGAGGTTATAGATGTCCCAGGCATATACATTTCACAACGCCATAATACACCCACACACTCTTACCTGAGAAACATCATCCTGATTAGGAGACTTTCTTCTATGGAGTGTAAAAGAGTTAGAGAGGCTATTTAGTAATATGTCTCGAAGGCTTGCTGATAGCAAAGTGTCCCGGCACATCAGGTGAATACCTGTTTCTTGCTTTTTAGAAACAAGCTGCCTGAAATTTTGGACACAGTCCTAGCCACGCACTTGTTGGCATCTGAGAACAGCTCCTAACTAGGGACACCTACTTCAGTCTGAGTATCTGACCCTAATGAGTGTGATGATCTGTGGGCTACACAGATTGCAAGGGCTGAGCCAGATGGATATAGAGGAAAAACATGAAACGTAGCCATATTAAGCCCTTGAAATGAGTCAAACATCCTAACAATTTCTAGGTAATGGGAAGTTTCATAAATGTAAAGAGCCACAGGGACTTTCCTATGTCACTGAACTGAAAAAAAAAGAAATAAAATGACTGTATGTAAAGCCTAGGATAAACGGCACATGGACTGGCAGATCCCCCAAAGTAGTCATCAGTGGAAAATTATCATTATACAGCAGTATTTCCAACAGAACTTCACGAAGACTGGTGCTAGGTCTGACGCAATTCAGTGTTTTAATACGCAACAAGCAAAGTTACATAAAATCATTTACAAAGGCTCAGGTTGTAGAATTACACAACTGTTGAATTGCAAAATGAGTCACAGAGGTAAGGTAATCCCACTCAACTGACGTGCTTTAAATGCAAACAAATGCACATTTCAGTATCTAGGAGCAGGCGTGCAAGGTCACACAGAAAGGAAGAATACTGCCTGAGTACAGTCTCTCTAAGTCTCTCTTTGCAAGGTTTAAATATCAGATGTTAAAATGTTAAGTTTAACAAAAAAAGGAAGACCTGAATCAGTATTTAGGACTGCAGAGAGTAGAGCAATCGGAATGAAAAACTAGAATTCACTTTTTATCTTTAGAAGTATTAAGCGTTTGTAGCATATTGCTCCAGGAACAGGTGAACTCCTTGTTGCTTAGTGTCCTCAGGCCTTTCTGGTAAAGATGTTTCAGCCAAACACAAGTGAGTGGGTTCAGTTAAAGGATGATTTCTTGCCCTATCCTGAACAGTTTCAAAGAAATCTGAGACTAGAAGGCTCTAGTTAGTCTCATTTCCATATGATACCTTCTGGCCTCAGTTCCTTTTGAAGCTAAACCAGGCTAGTTGCAGGGGTGCAAAAGATCCTTGAGCAAAGGCTGATGATAATCACATTCCTGATATTTGCAATGTCAGTACGGGAGAGTAGAAGATGACAGAAGATGAAGAGCAGCTACCGCGCTGAGGGCAGACGTTTTGTTACAGGAAATAGGGAAATTCAGGTGTACGATGTGGCAAGACTCATGCTGGAGACCATAGATCCCTACATTATGACAATGATATAGTTTTTGTCTGAATGAGAAACTGGTAACTGGATATTGAGATGTGAAAATATTCAGAAGTAATTATACTCAGCAAATCCTGAATGGCCGTAAGAAAGGGAGTGGAATTTGGAGTTGAACTTGAAAAGATGCTTCATCAGCACCCAGGAAACAGTAGCTTGTTAGCAATAGAGCGACCAGTTTTAGACACTGTGCTAAATATCAGTGGCTAATTCCAAAGACCTCTATCAGTTTAAGCCATTCAAAGAGCTTGTCCTCTACAAACAGAAAAGTGTTAAAAAAAAAAAAGAGAGAGAGAGAGACTTGGGAAAAAATGATTAAGAAAATAAAGCAATTTGCTTTATTGGAACAAGAGTACATTGTATAATTAAGCAATTACTGCCATTTCTATAGTTCTGCTATTTCTAGCTTTTAGGACTGGTTGTACAGGGAATTAAAGGCTGGCCTTGACCTTTCTTTCCAGTCTGCATTTGAAGCGGCTAATTGTACTACAGGGGGGTACTCTGAATTGGCAGGCAGATGTATGAGTGGTAAAGAAACTCTTCTAATGATAGGAGTCGTTCTATCATTCTGTAATTATTCTGCATCCATCTGTCCTGAACTTCTCACGGTTCCTGAGCAGCAACAGTTTCCATGCATGGCTTCTCTGCCTAATCCAAATTCCTGCTCTCCCCAGGCTTTTGGATCTCTCTTGTACAAATCAGAAACTGGTTCAAATTGCCACTAGATACAGCTATTATTTGTATAATTTATTTTGGCTAGAAAGTAAAGGCTTAGCTGCATTAACAACTACAGTAAGAGTTGGACGGTAAGGCTCTCTTGAGAGGCATCACGTTATATCAAGAACTCTCTGAACTGTCCTTGGATTAAGAGACGTCTTTGGGTGTGCCTGAAACAGCAGCCACCACTGGGTAGATAGCACTGCTTTCCGAGGCACGTATTCTCACAGCTTCAGAAAGAAGCTCTTCTCTGCTGCAGCCAAGGTATGGCCAGGTAGAGTACTCACGAAGACTTAATTTTATAATAAATCCAAACAGTTGCGGCAAGCATTACTAAAAGGTTATTTCAAATGTAAATCAGTCTGTTCGCTGTTTCAACGATTACGTTACAAACTGTGTATATGAAGTCTTCCCTATTCAAGGGAATCTTCAATTAGCATAATGTCTTTTCAAAGAAATTCATCTCAAGAACTTTTATAGCCCTTAATTACAAATATCTTTCCATTTCTTAGGAAAAGGAAGAAGATATAATTGCCTTCTCTCCTTTTTCTTATAGCTTATTTCTAATATGCCTTAATCCAGTTCTGAAGCTCACCCGTTTTTTCATTTTAAGCCTTGATGCAGGCAGATACTTGCCTGAGTTTAAGCAAAAAGAATATGCAGAGTGGTTTTAACTGGGCTGAACATTAACTGAAAATATCTTCCTGAATTTGCACTAAGGTCACAAAGAACAATATAAATTATTAATGTGATGATAATTTGGTGGCTGAACTGGGAAAAAAAAACTTTGAAGATTGGGGTTGCATCAACTAAGATAATCTTTGAGTTTCTTGATTCTGGGATAAACAAGCACACACAACATTCTGTGTGGAGCAAAGCGTTATGCTTGATCCAAAGCCGAACACTTTGGTTTGGGAGCATTTGTAATAAAGCCAAGGAAACAGACAGCTGGAATCACAAAATCAGAGGCCATGGTGGGAGGTGGCAGGACGAAGGGAGGTCCCAGGCGAGGGTGGTCTGGGCCAGCAAGGTCTGCAAGTGGCCCAGGGCTCTGCCAGGCCCTTTCCTTAAGCAAAAGCAAATCAGAGCCAGTCCAGAGCTATTTTACTAAATAAATCAAAGGAGAAAGAGGCTTTAGTGTCCTGGGAAATGATGAAACACACAGATGGGAATGTCTGCATTTCCTTGTCTCCATTGATCCTGGCTTCCTTTGAGAAGTTCTTGTGCAGCTATGATTTTTTTTTTTTTTTTTTTTTTTTTTGATAAAAGCCTGAGCTTTCACTCTGGCTGAAAACAGTTTAACTGAGTACAATTCAGCTGGATGATTCTCTTCTGCAAAGAGAAAACAAGCCGTGACTTTTTAACAGGGTTCCAGTAAATTTACCACTTTCATTTAGTGTTTCTTTCTTTGGCTTCAGATGCTACTCTGAGATTTTGATATTAGGACAGCCTGTCTTTGTTGTGTGTGTATCTGAAAGATGTTTAATGGATTTGAACGTTTTGCAGAACGCTGTCTGTTCTTCAGAGGCTGGAGAGGGTCAATGATACTTACAGAAATTGCCAGGTGACAAGAGGATGCACTGAAACATCCTCCCCAAAGAAACGGCAAGCCTAAAAATGAAAACTTTTTGTATGATGTTTTTTTGCTTGTTTTTGCACAAAGGTTCAGAGAGGAAGGATAAAAGAAGTCCTAAGGGGAGTTTTGTTATAAAAGCTCCATTTGGAACATGGCTAAGGCATACTCTTCCAGGTTGCAAGATGGTTTGCCTATGCCTTATTTATTACCAGTAGCACTAATTGGTAATTGTCACTGGCAGTTGGTTTTTATCAATAGTGAAGTAATTTTTACAATAAATGGGTTTGCAGTTAGAGTGAGTTAATTCAAGAGCCCTTCACCTCGGGGACTTGCCTTCAGATTCTGATTGAAACAGATGTTAGAAGAAAATAATGTTTCAGTCCCCATACTGCTGCTTTTTGCATCAGCAGGTGCGACTGAAAGCCAGCTTCTCTCTTGAGCAGCTAGGCAGGGACTGTTCCTGGACTTTCTTTAGGCTTAAAACTTGAAAAACCCGTGTCGGGTGCCTTGGAGGGCAGCACAGCAGCAGGGAACGTTCAGCAGGGGAGCGTACGGGGCTGCGGCAGCACATCTACCGCCTGGTGAGCAGATTTACAGTCCGCGGGTTTAGAAGATGGGCTGCTTCGGTCCTGCAGAAGTCACCCGGGGCTTTTGCTGTGCTCCAGGATGCACTCACGGCAAAGACCAGCTGCTGGTAAGTTAGGATGGCAGCAAATTGACACAGTAGCCTGTGAGTGCTTTTACTCGGTTTCCTAAAGATACAAGTTTTACACAAGCAGGCTACACGAGCGTGTCCACATCTTACCCACTGGCCGGCTGCAGATAGATGTAGAAGTTTGGCGCTCACCAGAATTATCACAGCCCCACAAGTTTCATGAAAAAGAGCAATCAGGGGAGAGAGGAAAAGGCTGCAGTATGATCTCCCTCCTTACCAGATAATCTGCACCGATGAAAGTCACTGTGATGGAAATCATACGAATCACTGAAAAGGATAATACTTGAATAAACCGTATCTTGGTAATAAGACAGCTATACAGCTTCTTTAGTGCAGTAAACAGGTTTCACCCCCATTGCACAGGATGTATGCTAGCTCAAACAACGGCTTACATTAGAAATAATGTCATGGAATTTAACTACAAAATCCTGCTGTATCTATACCATAATCTCACTATTGCGAATTAAATACTCCAGCAAGTTTGTGAGAGCATTAAGTAGTGATTTAATTCAGGAAAGCACAGTGTAGTTTATACCACAACTGAAGATAAGAGAGTCACTGTTTAATAAAGATCAAGCACTGCGTGACAGGACGTGTAGGTTCCTTGGTCCGTTCTTGTCGTCTCTGCTGTCCTAACATGTCCACACAGTGTCAGACCAGGACTGGCAGTGGAAACTTGCATCTACCTAAAATCATTGCATTAGTTACATAGACGGATGCATTACAGTCTCAGTCTTCCCACAACTTCCCACAACACCACACATTTATTGGCTGCTTTAGTCATTCAGCCTATGAAAGAAGTTACATAGCTTTAAGACACATCACACTGACTAATTTTAACACCTCTTGAAGCATCTTTTCGTAGCATGACAGACACTTGCAACCCATTATCAATAAGATGTTTCTGTGATTTGACTGTTGATAATTTTATTAATCGTCCTTTTGGACCCTGACACACAACTTTCCCCGGTGGTGTAAGAACAGCAGCTATAGCACTTTTGGTCTGTGGGCAGAAAAACAGCACCTCAGGACACTGGCCTGGCACGGCACCAGGCGGTTACATCTAGAAGTAAAAATTCAGTTACTTTTTACTGACTACTTTGCTTCCCTTCCTATCTAGTCTCACACTAGATGTTTTTCACTCCCAGAGCTGATGTGCCATGTTCGTAACATGCTCTTCCGATTAGTTACCCATGTATTTTTCTCACGCAGTGGTTTATGTGGGCTAGGTGTAATTTAATGACAATTAAACACAGAGGAATCACTTTTTTTTATTTTAAATAAAAACCAGTATTTTGCTGAAGACTGGGAATGAAAAATGTTCATCTCAAAAGAACTACTTATATTTATTGGTTTCTTTTGTTTACTTTTAAGGAATAATTGTTAACTGATAGGCCAAAATTTGAAGTGTGTGGCGTATATTAGAACTAGAAATGTTCAGCAGAAGTTCAGTGGACCAATTTCTCTAAGAGATGAGGATTACAGCTGACGGACAGTGTTCTCATTTAAAGAGAGCGCTACTCTGAAAGTTGCTTTCTGTGGTTATCAAAAAGCTGTGTACATCGCAATGCCTACCCACCAGTGCGGGTCTGGATTTTCAGTAAAGTGGATATTGAAATTATTCTCCGGGACTAGCTGGGAAATGCCTGCTTTAACTGAGAGCGTTCGTACATCTCTCTTATACCTGCCAGAATACTGCGAGCAGAAGAGCGGCAAAAGCTCATCTCTGCCTCGTACCACGAGCGTGGGGGCAACGCTTGGACGAGGGGCAGAGGCAGCTTTAAAGCACGCTCCGGGCCCGTCTCTTAACCTCGGCTGCGGTGTTGTCAGTAAGAGTTCCACAAAAATTTTCTGCTTGACTTTGCCAATTTGTTAAAAGCTAAACATTCAATACAAGCGTGTTACTGTCTGAAGCTGTATTTGCAAAGGAAAATTGAGAGGGAAACACGTCGATAATTGTGATTTGTTCAAATGATCTTTTGTGAAGTAATGTTTTCATTATTTTGATTTCAAACAGTTTTCTGGTGTAGCTAATTTAGTCAATAAAATGCTGTATTGAAACAGGAACAAAACATTTTAATTTTGTTAAAATAAAAAACTCAATGGCCTGAAAATGCAGCTTATTTTAGAGAGTAAACTGTGGCTATGTAATCTTTTTTTGCATGTTTTGAAGTGGAAAAAAAACGTATGAAAGGGTCCTGTTCTTTCACCCCTAGACAAAGATAACTTTCCCACAAACTTCTGGAGGCAAATATAGGGTTTTCTAGCACACAGGGAGTGACCTAGGCTCTGTTAAAACTTATAAACTGTAAATAAAATTATTTACTGAGGTAAATTAATTAAAGGTGTGAGAGTTTGCAGGTGTTGCTGCAGGAGTGATTTGATGCCTCAGAAGTTGCTCAGGTGTTGCTGGTGATGTTGGATTGGAGAGGTATTAATTACAGCTGAAGCAGGTAGCTGTATAGCTCTTTTGGACCCAGGTTTAAGGTTGGGGAAGTATGGTGTGGTGTCTGCTCGGTGGCATGGAGAGCAGTGAGGAAGAAGATGACTTTCAAGAGGAGGCTCTGGTGAAGGTCTGTACTGCTGAGCACAAAACTGAGGTTCTGGCTAAGGCACCGGATGAATCCGTGCAACTCCAGTCATCTGGTAGGTAAAAACTGGGTGCTTGATGTTATGTAAGTCATCACTGCTGTGGTGCTTATTTGCTTGCAATCTCTTATTAAATCTTCTTTTTCTCAAGAGGTTAATATTTTTCCTCACAGTCAGGATCCTCAACTGTAAAATGTTTCTGCTGTTTGTCTAGGAGGTTATTGAAGTGACTTCTGATGCAGGCTTTATCTTGCTTGGTGCAGAAGCAGATAAAAATACCAAAGATTTTTCAGGTTCTCTGATCTTTACTTAGCCCACATTTTGTAAAACTTTATTTCACTTCAGAGAGCTCTGCTTGCATAAGAACCAGAGTGAACTGTTTTAAAGAACAACTATTTCTACAGCAAGAAAAGGGAAGAAAAAAAAAAAGCTAATGTTTTGTAGTGCATTGAACTATGTGTTCTGTATCATGGCAGTAATTACTTGATTAGGAACTCCACTAAATTTTATATGTTACTTTATTTATATGATTTTATAAGTGCATGATTTTGTTTCTTATCAAGATGTCAACAGATGGATTTTAAAATAAATGTATAGATATGTTATAACACTTTCTATGTGAAAGGATATGAATTTAACCAAATAAGCAAAACTCTTTGAGGAAACATTTTCTTTTCTTACTAGTTGTGCAGTTGCTTCAGATAAAATTCATGTGTTGCAGTTCGATATGAGAATGGTTGCAAAGCACTATGTTTTCAAGTTGTTCAGTATTCTGCTTTTGCTGCACTGCTATGCATGGTACAGACAACTTGGCAATGTTTCAGTTCGGAAAACTAGGTAATTTAAAGGGTTGTTTTTGTATATTGCTCAAATAACTTCTAAGCTTTCCCACTTCAGGCTTAATCTTGCCTTATTCTAGACTGCAATGGATAAGACAGTTCTGAAAACCTGCATCTGAATTTAACTTCGGTGCTCTAAGGCTTTGAGGCAGCAGAACATAGGCTATGATTTAACAAATCCTGTAGCTTCAAGACCTCAGATGGAAGTGGAGATACATGTTTCGCTACTTAATTATTCAGTGCAAAAAGCTCATTCTGGAAGCGACTTGACTATTATGTAGTGCTTCAAGCAGAGTGTTTCATTGTGTATATTACAGATGACCTATGGTAGGTGGTTGAGATTAGTTTTCTGCTGTAAAATCAGGTTATTTCTGGAACATGAGATTTGGTTAAATCATTGGTAGCTTCTCGATACATTTGGGCATGATTTTTTTAAAAAATATATATTGTACTGAACTTGTTTGTTTTCTATATTAGGCAAACGTGGCAGAGTTTTTTTTATTTTATTTCCCCACCCCCCACCCCCTCTCCTAGCTGGATCCACTAATCCAACAGAAAAATAGAATGGAAACGATGAGGCTTTACACACTACTGCTGTTTTAAATAGCACCTTAAGAAGGTTGCTGGATTGGAGTCTTGGAAATATCTACTTGTATTTTTAAATTGTTGTTTTGCATACTGTTCACATGGGAATTAGTACTCTGACTGTGTGAACTTCCAGAGGGCTGGGTGGCTGATACAAAGACCAGTGTCTTCAAGATATCTGGTGCCTGTTCTTCATGCTCTCTTTGTATTAAATTCCAAGTTCCTGGAACTGCCTGGTCTTTGTGGGTAACATATGACCAATTCTGCCTTGGGAAAGTTTTAGTATCTTGGCTGAACTACGAAAGCTGTTTATAATGAGGGAACCAACGATGTGATTTTTCTATGGCTTGTTTAAAAGGCATTGATAACCACAACCTTTGATAACATTTTCTTTTTCCTAAAGAAAACATAGCATCTCTTCATGTCTGAGACACAAATAATCAAAGCTGTCCTCTAGCGCAGCAAAGCTCTGCTGTACAATTACGAGACCAAGCCGTGGTCAGACTGAGGCACGGGACGGAGGTCACTGTCTCTGTGTGATGGAGAGCTCAGTGGGGAAGTAGTTCCCATTGCTTTTGGTATACTTCAGATTTTTGCCTTCATCTCTAATGTTGCTGGTAACATAAAAGTGGCATAAAGCAGAGGTGAAGGAAGAAAAAAGGAAAACCTTTTCTTTAACTTGTATTCATGCTTCTAAAGGCTCAAAGGCATAAACTAGAATCTGCTGTGATTTAATACTTAGGAAGCCATGGTGTGTATTTTGTGATGTGCATGATTAAAAAATTGAGTGGTTATTAAAATGAGAAGGGAAGAACAGGGATCAATCCATCAGTGCTCAGCATGTCTGTTTTTCATTATTGCTGTGTTGCGTGACATGCTGCTAGTGTGTGTGGACATGCCGCTGTAATAGTACAAGCTTAATTAAAAGAATCCTCTTAGTGAAAAAGAAACCTTTGAAACTTGGATCCTACATGTTGCAACTATCCCTTAATGTGAAGATTTGTGCTTTGGAGGCAATGTATGCTCTCTGTTTTTGCTAGAGATGTTGATATCTTTGCCTATTGAATGACACAGGGGGTTAGAGAGTCAGAAAGGAAGCTCAGGTCTGACGCGTTTCTGTAGGAGTTGCCTTTCAGTATCTCGGTGCCATAGCACCTTCCTTTATCTGTTTAAGCGTCCTAGCCTGACTCAGCCAGGCAGCACTGCTGGGGCCGTGCTAGGGGTTGGTACATGCAATGCTTGATACAGGCACCCTGAAACCTGACAGAGAAAGGGCCCCTGAGGGACCTCCTGGGCACCCTCCTAGAAGCCAGTGCAACCTGCTCTGGAGGGAACAGTGGGAGTTTTCCCTCCCAGTTACCATTCCAGACTGGGGACTGTGAGTGAATGCTTTGTAGCCTGCCTGGTAGGTAAGAGTGTAGAGAGGAAGAACTGGGAAGGCACAGCTAAGGGCACAGCTAAGCAATGGGAGCAGGAGGCCGAGGAGCCGTAACACAAGGCTTCAGATGACCAGAACAGGACGTTTTGCCTTTGCTACCATAAATAGAAAGATTGTGTGTTTGAACAGCTGAAATAAGCTGTGGAGGGGTGTGTTGTGCGGAACAACGTGTGGAACAACTCACGAGAGATTAAATGGTTTATTTTTCTAGGAACTCCAATAAAATGTGCAAAAAATGTTATTACACAAGAGTTCGATTGTCTCCAAGAGCAGCTCTCCTGCTGTGATGCAGGGGAGAGCAGCGGCTAGGAACGGGCGCAGGACATTTCCTACGCACGGGTAGACATGTGCTTTTGTTAAAGAGGTTCTGGCAGAAGAACCTGCTGTCCGGTGTGCTCCACAGTAGGAGTTTTCTGTGCCCGCTTCTGGCACGGAGAAGCCTCCGTGTGCTGAGGGGTGTGTGGCAGGAGGCAGGTTGGCCCAACGTCACATAGGGGAACCAAATAATGCCGAGTGTTGGGTCTGCCTACGTCAGAGGTGACCCCAAGGCTCTTGAAGCTGACCGTAGTGTCTGAGCAGGCAGTTTGTTTCATTACAGCTGCTTGTAAAAGGATCTGGCTTGGAACAGTAAAATGTAGGAACAGGCTTCAAATGAATGTTTGGCATTGGGAGAAGTGTGCTTGAAACTATATAAAATGACTTGAACTGGGGGATCTGTAGGTAACTTTGTGGGATTTCTGGCTCACCTAATAATTTGGTAGTTTCCTTGGCTTTTACTGCAAGCAGCCTGAGAGAGGAATAACAACAGTTTTTCATGAAATGTGACAGTCTTAAATACCAAGCTGTTAGTCAAAGCACATGAGACTTGTGTTCTCATTCTTATTTTATGAGAGCTGGCAGAAGTTGTTAACTGAAAAAAGTATTGACACCTAAGAACTGAAATTAAAATGGGGGGGGGGGAGGAGGAGGAGGGGGGAAGTTCTGCCTGCAAGTCAGTTATCTTCAGTAAGCCAGGACAGATTTCTGTAGGTCAGGCTTCTGCCAGCATGAGCCCTGCCAATACAAAACCAGGTGTTTCTGTTCAGACTCTGAGCTTCAGTGATGTTTCCACCAGGACTGCTGTGGACTGAGTTTTTAGCAGCTCACTAAAGCAGTGACCTGTTCTGTGTCTGACCTGTTAAATGTTGCAAAAGGAGAGAAATACAGCCAAGAGCTGTAGTACATGTTTCCTGAAATATCTGCCTCCATGTGCAGGGATAGAGGTGAATCTAGTAGAAGGAGACTTGCCCACAGGTTGCTCCTATCTACAGGTGCATGCAAAACGGGCTATGTGCTTTGGCTAGATCTACCTTGCCCCTCTCATTAAATATAGTAAAGGTTGTTTGGTAGAAGCTTGTGTTTATCCATAATATTGGTTTGGGCAAGATTCAAGCCTGTGAAAAGCCTGAAGTATACAGGAGCTAGTGTAACTTTACATGCACCGACTTTCTTACACAGTAACAATTTAGTGGGTATAGTTTCTTATAAGAGGTTAAAATGCAGCTGCAACAACACAGCATGAAGAGTGATTCCTAAACATCCAACCCCATTCATGTGTTCCCCCGCTGGAATGGGGATTATGGCTGTACGTAAAGCTTGTGAGGAGAGCGTGTTCAAGAGAAGCTGCTGAGACCCTCTTTCTGCTGTATCCTGGCAGTAGTAGTATGTGATGACTGATTAAAGCTGTTTTGGCTCTGCCTGGCTGGTGCTGAGTGCTGCCTGCTAGTCCTCGAGGGCTGGAGATGTCTGTATGCAGGCGCAAAGCATTTAAGGTGCATCTGTAACTGAAGCAGTCTATTTGGTCTGTATAGATGTAACTTGGTCTCTGAAACACTAGCAGAAGCCCTAAGCTGAGTGCTGGGACTTCTCTGGAGAGTAACCGCAGGGCTTGGTGGTTCAGAATTACTTTAGGCGGTTGTGGCCTGGCTTTGGGCTGGCGGATGGAGCCGAGTACCTGCACAAATGAACATTAGCAAAGGCACTAAGCATCTGTCTTTTAATGTTGCTGCATTTGCAGTGGTTTTCATGAGCTGTCAGCTGATGCTGTGTGCTGAGCGTGGGCTGCCAGCTGCAGCGGGGCAGGAGAGCTGTTGGGGCGGCCCGGCAGAAGGTGCTTCATCTGTCTGTTTCATTTTCCAGGACCTTAAGTACTTTGGACAGCTGTTAACATTCAGTTGTTCTGTGCTTTTAATGGTAGAAAAATGCTTAATCCTTTCTGAGAAGAGAGCCTGTAAATCCTGCCCTTTTGGGAAGGGAATCTGCAAAGTGCAGCAGGGGCCGGCAGGAACTTGCTTGGCCCTTGGTCTCTATGAGCTTACTGCATGTCTGAGGACGGAGCACAGCCTGACCGAGCCCCAGTTTCCCACTAGTGAAAGAGAGTAACCTCTAAATTTCATAAACAGCACTTTTCAGCCATAGATTTATAACTGTAAAATGCTGGTTGGAGGGGAAGAATCTTTCAAACTTTTAGCTAATCATGTGACAGTCTTTTTAAAAATATATTTTATAGTGCAATATTAAAAACAAGGGGGGAACTTATATTTTTATTGGCAGCTTGTTTTATATCCTCCTTAACTTGAATCGCTTTGAGCAATAAATGCATTTTATATTTGCCTAGTTTTAACTGGAACTTTATTATATGAAAAGACACCACTATATTTCCATGCTATACATCCCCTCACATCTGTTGTACAGGTGTGTTGCACAGCTTGCATCTGTTTTGCATCTTCTAGAGTTTCTTTTAAGGGAGTAAATAAAAATAAAATCCTCAAACAAAGTGCCCTTTTTTTGGGGGGGGGGGGTCAGGAGTGAAGAGTAGGGAGTTTGTATTTGTTTACACGGTATAGTAGAGAGGATAAAGTCATAGTGTTTGTGTTCTTCAACAGCAAGGAACAGCAAGAAACAATCTCATCCAGTCCTTCCCAGCTGCAGACCTCACTGTAACTATTTATAACACAATGAGTTTCACCTTCTCTGCTGTTTGTGGTAGGCCTGACTGTTCCCAACAGCTTTAGCCGAAGTTCAGGGTGTGCAGAAGGCACTTGGCTCATCTGCACAGCATGGTCCTGCTTGACAGTGCTGGGCTAGCAGAAGAAGGCAGCTCAGAAACCAGGAGCAGCACTCGTGCATTAGCAGAGATGCCCCCTATGCTTACGTAGCCACTTTCTTCAGCTTCCTGACTTCAGGTGCATGAGCCTACTCCGCAGAGCGGTTTGGGGCTGGAGATCATCTGCTCCCACACCGCTGTCCAAAGCAGTCAGCTACAGCAGGTTGCTTGGTGAGGCTTTGGGTATGTCCAGGAATTGAGTCTTGGCAACCTGCTGTTCAGTTGCCCTTGTGGTTAACAAAAACAAAAAAAACCTGCAACGCCCCAACTTGTTATATTTAAATGGAATTTTCCTGTGTTTCAATTTGTGCCTGTTGCCTCCTGTCCTGTGACTGGGCGCCACTGAAGAGTCTAGCTTTATCTCCTTCCTAGTCTCCATCAGATATTTATACACACCGATATTCTCCCTCCTCTCCGTGCTGTCTCTTGTCCAGGATGCTGTTGGCTACCTTTGCCATAAGGGCACTTTGTCTATTTATTTTTTCTTCCATTGCAAGGACAGAAGTAAGTGTTGAAATGCAGGAGTGCTGCTGCTAGATGATGATTGCATAATGCTCTCTGACTCCACGAAGGTGTGAAGTGGAGGTAGGGGTTCGGTGAACTATTCTTACGAATATTACTACTGATTAAACTTTCTCATGAATTGTGGATGCTCTGGTGCTTCCAGAAGCAGGAGGGAGCTACTGATTCTGAAATAATTAAGTGACAGCAGCACATTTCTTTCCAAAAGAGATTAACTAACCCCTTGGGTGTGATATACTAATGGGAATAGGTTATAGGAGCACGAGAATGCTTTATTCAGGCCTGTTCTAGTGGGACCCGCTTTATATGTGGGGTGTGAGTGTATATACAAATGTCTTATTCCTGAGTTCTAGGTTTCAAGTAGTGTTTTACAGCAATTGGAAAAACTTATAGTAATGATGAATTATTTGTACCCTAGAACTTGTGTTTCGGAACATCTGTGACATGAAGTCATGGTGACATGATGGATGGGGAATGACAGTCTGACAGTTGTGGATGGCAGCTTTTTGTATCTTGATCTCGCCGAGTTCTGCAGCGATGCTGCAGGACGCTTCCTGTGCGCTGCCTGCCCTGTGCAAGACAAATGGGACTAAACAGAGTCTGCTGCTGTGTTATCACCTTCGTGCAGCTGAGCTGCTTCTGTTGGCAAGGGATTACTTTTTTATCTGGGAGCTATATTCTTTCTTCCTACCACTGTTATCGGTGATACAAATTAACATTAACCACAAATAGCAAAAACTTAGCTTTCTTTTGAATGTATTTATTCATTCAGAATCTCAATGAAGAAGGTATTTTACAGTTAGTTAAGGAGAGGTGACTTCTGTAATAATTACTGGTATGAAGTGTGTAATGTAGGATTAAAGTTCTTTTGTATTATTGCATTTATTCAACTCCCTTTTCCTTTTTTTTTTTTTTAAAAAAAAGAAAATAATGAGAGACAATGTATCTGAAAAATTACATATAAATGAGAATCAAGAGGCATGAATAAAGGATCTACTGAGCTGCTTGGGAATCTCTTTAGAAAATATCTTCTTTTAAAAACTTTGTGTGGAAACATGTTTCTTTGCAACCTTGATCTAGAAAAGCTGCCTGCTGTGGGAGTCAAGAATGTGTTCCTGGTGCCGAGTGGGTGGCAGAAAGCAGGCGGACGCTTCCACCACCTGGCTTGTGCTTCCCTGTGTGCAGGTGGCTAGTCATACAACTCAGGAAAGCTGCTGGGTTTTTTCCCCTTCCTTCCCCTTGCCCTCCATCTCTCTTTCCAAAAAGTCTCCTTTTCATTCTGATATGCTATTTAAAATATATATATATATATTTTAAATAGCATATATATGCTACTAATTTCTCCCCTAAAAGAAATCTTGTTTTTCTGGCTAGCTATATATATGTTATGAGAGATAAAATACAATGAAAGATCTCTTAAGAAAAACTAATAAATCTAGTGAGGAACAGCTTTTCAAATCTCCCGCTAAAAAATTATAGAAAAGTTATTGGTCAATAAATGCAAACCATGGAATGCCACTGATAGGAAATGTTTGAGCCAATTCCAAAACTATAATTTGCATTTGGTAACAGTAAGCAAAATTTCTGCCTCCACCCTCCCCCCCCAGGTTACTCTAGTCATTTCACAATGGAAAAGTAAAGCTAGTTTGTAGTGATTAGGTGAGTACTTTAATAGTCTCGAATCTCAATGTTGTTATGAATAATTGAGGTTTAGCAGTACATCCAAACAATAAAACTGATTATCCTGGATTTAGGGTAGGTATAATGATTATCCAAGTATATTCGGGACAAGTTGGTCTTATTTTTGCATGTAATTAAGTAGATCTTATAAACCTTAAAAGGATTTCACCTTGCTCCAAAAGCTTACAGACTGCTGTTCATATAAATGTTCACCAGGATCACAGCATACTGCTGGAAAAGTCTGAAAACAAAACGGGCAATATTAATAGATGTCAGAGAAATATACTAATTTTTGTATTGTGTGTCCATGAAGAGACAGCTGTAGTCACAGAACCTCACTATTTCATGAGATTTCCTGGAGAATTGTCCTCAGTGTGTTATGTGATATAATTAGCTCAGTTGCTCTTATTTCCTGGGGGGGGGGGGTGTCTGATTAATTCATTTTTTCTTTTGAGTTTTACAAGTAATTTAATGTTTTGGAAAAGATTAATGCCTGGGAGGTGTCACTTTGGTCTGTGCTCCAATCTGATATCAATTCATTTAATTTTGCCAGAAGAGTGAATTAGGGAATTTCGGTTAATGCAGTAATCTGTCTTCATAGGTAGAAACTTGCCTTTGAGCACTTTGTTTTTAAGCTGGAAGAATTTGAGAGGAGTAAATATTACAACTGAAAGAAAGCAGTCAATCAGGACTCCTGTGTCCTGTGGCTACTGTACCACACTGAGCGAGGTCCAAGAGGTGGCCAAGTTGACTATTCCATTAACTCTGAAATACTTTGGTGCAGATGCTGCTGGATTTTGAAAATGTATAGGTTTCACCAAGGTGGTGCTCTCTTGGATGCTCTTGAAAGATCTTCATGATACCATAATCTTGCTTCCTGTTTGTTTATTTTCTTCAAAGAAACTGAAGATGCTGAGATGAAAAACTAAAGCTAGTTCATGAATGGATTTTATTCAAGACATAAATCATTCAAACATTGTCCACTGTATTGAAATAACTTCAGCAGTTATTTTGGTCTAGGCATTAACTACAGGTGCTTTAAAGTATTTTTGTCATAATTCATAAGATTTCATTTAAAAAATCAAAATGATTATCTCTTTAATGTACAAAAGGGAATATTTTTCCCTTTACATAATACTTTTATTCCTGGGTTTACACTCTGACTTCCATTAGAGACTTGAACAACTTCTAAAAAACTTCAATTAGGTTTTTTTGTCACTTTAAGGGAGGAAAAAATCTAAATAGGCAAAGGGGCAGATGTTGCTTAGGTAAATGCAGTGTTCACAGCTCTGTTTCTAAATCATGTTTAATCTTTTGCTACATATTTATATTTTTGTGAGGGGTTTTATTACCATTTGTCTCTTCTGCTTTTAACCTGTGCTTTCAGCCTATGTTCAGGTTAGTATATAATATCACCTAGCAAGTATGAGCTGGATCAAGACTGAAGATCTCTAGAAACAACCAGAATCAAAATATGTAATACCTTTAGTCTCAGTATGTCTTGTTTTCATTAGGTCTGTGTAAATGTTATATTAGCTTTGAAAGTCTCTGTAAGCATGTCTTGAAGTTACAGCAGCCTATGACTGTGTGTAGTTAACCTGTGGCATTGCAAGGTGTATGTGAAGCCTCATCAGTTGCAAATGTTTCACAGAAGAATTGGAGAAGAACTGTAATTCACTACATATGTGTACGTGCATCTAACTTTGCATGTCAGGCTTGCCCATAAGAGAAGGTGTCTTAAATTGTGTTGGTGGTCTGGAAGAAGAGGCAATTGTCACTTCAAATTTCTGGTTATCACATACTCATGTATGGTTTTGCAGGGGATTGTTAATAAGAATTAAGCAGGTGCCTGGGTTTTTGTATTCCTATTAAACACAAAACAAATTTAACTGAAGCTTAAGAAATGGAGATTGTATTGGTTACATTTCTTCCTGGGATTAGGTTGCTTAGATCCATCTCAGTAATCCCTTGCTTGCTCTTATGTATAATGATTTGCAGTTGGGAGGAGTCAAGAATCTTCTATCTTGGGCCCTAGCACCCTTTGCAATATAGGTAGTGGAAAAAGCTGTAAAGTTCTAGCTGTGTGCTATGCAGGGAGTGAGAAGTAGGAGGACTAGTAACAGCCAGACAGCAAAGACCTGAAACAGAGCAAGACTGACCTTCTCCAAATCTTTTTTTTTTTTTTTTTTTTTTTTTTCCCCTTGGTTTGTCTTTTGCTGGCATTTCCTGGTCTTCTGCCATATCAGGAAAGATGCCATACATACATTAGCCTACTGAAGAACTTGCATAACTATGAGGCGAAAGAAGTCAGCGCTGCTGAAGATGTCTTGGTATTCCAGACTGGTGCATTTGTGCCTGGATGCAAGAGGCTTCTGGATTGAGGAAGAGGAGGGGGAAACGTTCTGCCTATGTTGCTGCTAAGGCTTTGTCTATTTAAGCTATTTTGCCAGAGTTTCTCTTGTAATTGAGTGAGTGCTTTACAGGTTTTTCTAACTAAACTTGCTTGAGGGACAGTTTTGCTGAAGTGAGGTATGAGCCCGCATCAGGTTATCACTCAGCGTGTTTTGGGTCCCTCCTGTGTGCCAAGTACAGTGGAAGCTTTTGGGGGCTGGCATGGCACAACCCTTATTTGTAACTGTAGTGACAGTAACTGAAAAACTGTCAATAACAAGTTGAGAGCTGAGCATGAAAACTAACTTAAATTTCTCCAAACAAAATTTCAGTTTGAAATAAGAAAAACAGAATGCATTTGTACTGTGCCTTATAGGAACTATTTAAATCTTATGTAAGAGCAGGGCAGCCTGCTAATATAGAACAAGTACTCAAGTTTCATATATTTTTTTAAAAAAGTGTATACGAATCAGCAAAAGCTGTTATGTTTGTGCATGAAATACCAGTAATGTATGTTTTTATAACTCATGTTCCCTGGATACTGCTCACTAACTTTTCTAATGTGATTTCTTTGATTATGTTCTGTATGCAAATTGCTTGTTTAGAACTGCTTAGCCTAGCTTTGCTGCTCTGTGAAGAACTTCCCATCACCTGTATTAGGTCTGCTTGTATCATGGTTAATACTAAAGAAAATGTGGGGATACATGACTGCAGCAGATGATAGATGCATGAAATGCTGTGGGATTTCTATAGCTATGAAACAGTGGAGGATCCATCAACATGATTTGTGTCCCCCCCCCCCCCTTTGGCAGAACATTTAGAATGCTTCATAAAAACTACTAGTCAAAATCATTTCTCAGTAAAATTGGGGTCATGACTAGAATAGCTACCAGTTTTGCACGAGAGTAGTTTCTGAACTGACTTCTCTAATGTTAAGCTTAATCCTTACTGAATTAAAATTTGATCTCATTTGCGAACTTTTTTGTTTGTAAGCTAAATGCAATTTCAGTCATACAATGAGCAAGGAAAATGGTAAGATCCTTTGTAGCTCTTTGGGGTTGTAAATAGATGTATTTCTGTACCCTCAGGGACTTGTGCTTCCCGCCTCCTGTGCGGCAGGAGAAGGCAATGGGGAGCAGAGGAGCTGAGCCACGGGGGTCGCACAGCTAGGGAGGGTGGCGACCCGCTGGCGTCTCGAGTGTCCAGAGCTCCCTTCTTGGCTGTGCCTCTCCCTAGTATCATATCCTGATATTTGCTGGCATGCTTAAACCTGGGGCCCCTGTATGCTTGAGGAAATGCTTCTTTGCCCGCCTGTTGTAAGCTAGAGGCGTGCTCCTGCAAGCCTTTCACCTCTGGAAATCCCAGAGCAGAGGGCCTACGCGGTGACATCTCTGCGTCCTGGGCACGGTGCGTTGCACAACACAGCGTGGTATTTTGGCTCGCGTGCTGATTAAATGACTTACTATCATAACTCTGGATTTTAGCCCTGTTGAGTAAGTGCATCTCCTTTGGCCAGGAAATATCTATTTATAATGCGATGGTTCAATTTTCTCTTGGCCCATATTTCCTGTTCTGTCTTATCTATATGTGGTCTTTGCTGTACTGCATGTTATTTACAGTCTTATGTTCAGTCAGCGTGGAAATAACCCTTAAAATCCATTGCTTTGTTGCCCTGAGAAGGGGTAGGAGTGTTAGTCACACCGAGGAGATGGTTGTTATTTATTGGTTTGTCTCAACTCTTGGCTGACATAAAAGCTGGTTGAATTTTACATGATGCTGCTTACCTGAAGAATGATAAGGGCCATGCATGAGAGGCAAAAGCAAGCAGGGTTGTTCTAGGCCTTTGCAATGTTGCTAAAAATGTCACAAGCCCTTTTCTGTTATGGATGTTCTCCTTACAGCAAGCAGGGTTCTTTTTTGTGGTTTTAATACCTCTTCCCGAGACGTGCTTAGGCATCTCCTAGATATCTCATGAGCCTTTTCCTACTCCTATAAGACAAATGCTGAGCTATTGCCATCTTCTGTGAATTTTATGCTATTTTGCTGTGAAATTTAAAGTGCTGTGGTAAGATGGAACCCCTGGGGACACTTTTTTTTATGTGATGACTTGTGCCTTTTCCATGCAAAAAGGTTATTGTAGTTCACTTTGCTCTGCAGGACCTACAGCGTGAATATATAATGCTGCAAATATAGTTCTAACTCAGCTGGTAGCCTGTGGTTTTGTGTGCTCCGCATAGCATTGTGTTTTTTCTTTTTTAAACAAAGACAGGCTAATGTGGTCTGTGTTGAAGATAATGGCAAGTCCTTTCTGAAAAGATTGGTAGGCTTGTATTCTTGTTGAGTTGTTTTTTTTTTTTTTTTTTTTTTTCCTCAGAGGAGAAAATCAAAACCCTCCCCCAAATATCCTCCTCAAACCTGCATTACTTTCAGAGCAATCCTGTGAGTCCACCACATTGCTCCTTTTGAATATCATCCCATGCTGCTAATACAGTTTTGGAAGACATGGTGGTATGATACTGTTGACACCTGAATGTGATGCTCAGCATACAAGAAACTTGGTATTTTGCCACTTTGTCGATGTTTTCCATTCCTAACCTCACCAGAAAACGTTACCACCTCTCCTTCACTTCTGTGTAGGAGATAATAGCTACAAGAGCCAACTTGCATAATAATTACTGTCATGTGTGAATACTTTTTAATTTTGTTCTTTTAGCTTATTCTGAAATATTTTTTAAAGGGGCTCTATGGCTCAATAAGTCATAACACCAGAACACACAAACTTCCATGTTTGTACATACCTATAGAAGACAGCATTAAAAATAAATTGTTGTCTGCTACTTATTAAAAATAAGTTATAAAGTATCAGTTGCAATGATATCTTCTTTATACGTTTGTCATATTGCTGTTCCAGACTCCCTTTCTCCTCAGCTCCCTCCTACGCATCTCATTATTTTAGATCTCAAGCTCTTGCAGTCAATGTTAACTCTTTGATATGACTCTCTATCATTTTGAGAGAAAATAGCTAACTACAAGCAGTGAAGACTAGGAAGGGACTGCAAAATGATTCAGTGGAAGAGTACAGATGAGCAAAGTACTATTGCCAAAGCTTGCATAACTAAGTAATCACTCTGAGATAATAGGATGTTGTTACAGAAATTTTCTTAGTACAGATGAATCCAGAGCCAGCTGTCTCTCAGTCTAGTAGAACTGTAATCTGAACAGATGTAAGTCAGTGTTAAGTTCTCTAACTCTCCTGTGGTACTAAGAGCGGGGTGATACACTTCTGCACGCTACTGGGGCAAAAAATGCTTCTGTTGTGGGGGAGAATGGATTAAACTTTCCTAAGCACGTGACAGAGCTAGGCATCTTTTGCTTTGCTAGTTCTGAAGACAGTTTAAGAATGTATCCATCACTTGATGGATGACAAAGTGTAATGTGAAAAAATAGAAGTAGTATTGCATATAGTCAGCAGTTTGCCTTAAGATAAAGGGTTTACTAATTACTTTTACCATGTTCATCGAGCTTCAGTTCTGTAATACTAAATTCACTATCAAGGTCGGGGAATGAGTAAAGGGAATCCTGAAAGGAGAAAACAGCTGTGCAGTTGCAGTTCTGTGAGCAGTACTGAGAGAGGTGGTGGTGGGAATGGCCAGTTCGCTTCTAACTCTTAAATACTGGAGGTATGACTCAAATTACGGGTAGTTACTTGGAGAGAAGAAAAATCCTGTCATCTAACTAAAATGCATCTTTTCAAGAGACGATGAAGCATTCTTCTTGAGAATGATTTCCTCTGCTGCTTTTTCTCCTGGTTATGGTGGACTGTATTATATAATAGTCTAATAATTGAATAATTCCCTGAAGCTTAAAAATAAGTGTATCAACACTGATAACTTTGAGCCTTGCCCTAAACTCTTCCCACTTTTGCTTTCTGCAGTTCATAAAAATCCTTTGGGTCGTGGCCACTGCGCCTATAATGAACTTAGAGTGGTCCTTCCTTGGCATTCTTATAACAGTCAGTTTTCTCCCAGGTTTTTACAAAAACGTGGAGTTCTCCTTCAGAAAAAGATGCCGGCGCCACCCTTGTTCCAGGAGGCGTAGAAAACTGGGCCTGCCCCTTATCGGTGGAGAACAGTGACTATAAAGGACATCTATCCTCTGCAGGGTAGATGTTGGTGGATTTGAACCCCGCGGAGTCGGTAAAGGCAGTATGCGCTCCCGCTGGCGGCAGTGGTGAAGGCATCTCTGCAATCGCGTCTCGTTCGCAGCTCACCCAAAGGCTATTGAAAAGCAGCTGATCTCTGCTGTGTGTGTGTGGGGGGAGCTGCCTGTGTACAAATAGAAAGCTGTAATCTATTGTCTCTTGAAATGGTTTTCAAACCAGCTATGATATTAACCTGCTGTTAATAGCTATTTTGACACAGGAATCTTTTTTTGTCTGTTTTGCCTTTAACTCTGAATTCTTGAAACAATTGATGCTAAAATATAATGGCATATTTGCCACCTCAGATATTAGTGTCAGATTACTATAATTGTCTGGGAACTGTCAGGATGTATCCTCTGATTAGTTAAACTTGATGGCTCGGAACATTTTAGTGAAGGGGAAGGAAAGTGCACTTAGAATTTTCATTATCTACTTGTGGCATCAGATGAGAGTTTAATGCTTAAGATCTGGGAGATGTAAAAAGATCAAGTAATGTTTGTCATTATCTTGACAAATATTCCTTGCCAAATGCTTCTCTGCTTTATATCTGAAGATACGAAAACAAATACAGAATATTTGTGTTGCTGAAAATAACCAGTGAGAAATAATAGATTTGCACAGCTGAGCTGAACAAATGGTTCAGCCATTGCATTGCTTTCAACCATGCAAGAAACCCAACCACCTGCTTTCAAAACATATTGGGAAAATGAGTCAAATCTATATAAAGAATTTTAAAAAATAGGACTGTAGCCTACAGATTCCTTCTAACAATCTTGTACTACATTATAGCAGGAGGGTAAATCTCATTAAAACAATACTCAGACTAGGTTCAGCAGGAAATGTTACCATGCCTCACTAGAAAAAGAGGAGAGGGAGGCTGAGTCAGAACAGCTGTTGAGAACAAATATCAGTGAAATTGTGTTCTGAAGGCTAATATCTGACTAACTGCCCAGAAAGCTCTGGTCTCGCGGTGGTGGTGCATTTTCTGTCTTTGCCTGAGAAGAGTAATATACCTCTGTGTATTCTAATTTAATTTTTAATTTAAACGAAAGTTCGTCAGTGTGAAGTTGCCATGTTCTGTTAAATGCTTGCAGGCTCCAAGGGAAACAGAGCCTTGGTACATAACGTCCCATCGAGACCGACCTGCGATGGTGGCTCCTCTTACTTGGTATGAGTAAAGTTCTTGTTTTGAGCTTGACTTTGTAGAGGACACTCTATCCAGTATTGACTGAGGCCAATCAAAAGACTGACTTAAAAGGAGCTGGATGAGGCCTTTACCCTCTCCATGTTTCAGGAGAAAGGTAACCTGTCCGCTACAGTGGTTCACAGAATGAAAATGTGCAAGTGAAGAGTTGTCAGGCTTCTGTACAGGCAAAGGACATGAACCAGCAGCTTGGCTCAAACACCATAACAAAAATATAGTTACTAATAATCAGTACTGTTGTTTTTTTTTAAAAAAACATGTCTATTCATGTGATATTTGCCATAATATTGTATAGTTTGATTAGCTTTTATAGAAACTCCTTTCAAGCTTTAAACATTCTCCAAGTAACTGGCCTATAGTAAGGCAGGAGCATGACAGTCTGGATAATGGTTAACTTTACACTTATTTCAAACAACTTCTAGTAATTTATATAAAAATGAAAAGCTATGAGCTGTTTTAAATTCAGAATCTACCTTTTCATCGAAACTGAAAAATACACCATTGCACTGAAAATTGTTCTTATGTATTTTACCCTGGCTTGTAATAAGGCTCTGATTTATTCAAGTGAAGAATCATATATAATGATGGACTATCTGTTCATGGAACAGAAGAAGGAAAGATCCTAGGGGATTAATTACTAATTAAAGTTAACCTGTGTTGCCTAAATAAGATGAATCCATTCAAAGTGATTTCCTGCTCTGCTGTGATTTTTCTCTAAGGAGATAGGACTATAATATCAGCAAATACCTCTTGCTATTATGCTTGGATATCTACTCTTATCTGAAAATGTGCTACTCCATGAAGCTCACTGGAAAATTATTCCTCCTTTTCAGGTTTAAGTGCACTTTTTTCCTACTGTGTCTCACTTCATAAAATAAATCAATAGCCATGAACTCGATTGTATATGACTAATAGTGAATGACTTTTTCAATTACTCGGATGCATCTAGGGCATTTAAACCAGCGCACATCACACTTCCAATTTTGAAAAATAGATTTTTTTTTTCCAGCTGCAGTCCTGGAGGGCTTCTACATGGATATATATCTTTGGTATCTTAAGGATACAGAAATGCATGCTTTTTAAGAAGCCCCAAACAAACCAAACCAAATCAAATAGCAAAATAGTGAACTCTGAAGGCTTGAGTACAGGTTGCACATCTTAGACTCCTTCAAGGACGTCTTATTAGTTTATTAAAAGCGACAGAGGTAAACTTCTTAGCTATTGCAGAACTTAAAGATTTCAGTTCGGGTTTGAAGACCAGCTTATTTCCTGTGTCCTGGGGCTCACTGTAACAGTTAGATGAAATTCTGTAGCCTTTTCTTCCGCATGAAAGCAGTTAATGATCTAATGCCCCCCTTGGCCTTGATGTCTACATATAGGTACAGAGTATTGGATTAACAACAGCAAGCTCCTCCCAGTTGTATGTTAGGGAGGCTGAAGCAAGAGTACAGTTTAGAGCAAGAGTACTTGTGCTCATTTCTGATGTAGAAGAGTAAGTGTACGTCGTTTGAAGCAAGGAGGATGCAAGACTGGCATAAATTATTTTCATAAGTTTCTTCTGTCCATTTTCCCAACATCATTCCTCTCTATCTTACTCTCAAGGTCTCCTTTTTCATCCTACTTCCTCTCCATTTTTTTCCTAAGATGTTATGCTTCATCTCCATCTCTTTTTTTTTTTCCTCCTCCTTCATAGAATATTTTAAGACATGAATCTCATAGTGTTTGAACCTTCAAAAACTTTACATCAGCTATCAATTAGGATTGCTGCTATGGAAAATGTGCAGGGTGGTGGTTCAAGGTGTGAGGAAGGGCAGTACATCACAGGTGGCTTGCAGTGTGAAAAATGTAAGTTTGGTGTCTGCTTCCTTTCTGGATATGGCACAAAATATTACACTTCACCATGGTAGTGTTTCCAAATTGTATCTCATTTAGTGTGGCTGGTCACCCTTGTAACAGGGTAACTCTGGAACAATACTTTGTCATATCTCAGCGGAAGAATTATGTGACTCAAGTTTTACTCCAATTACGATTTCAAAGCATGTGTGTCAGTACATCAGAGGCTGAGAGCTGAAACTTCTTTCCTTTAGTCACTGAAAAGTCTCCTGGGAGTAACAAGATTCTTTTGGAAAGCTGGGTGCTTCTGAACCATCCACTCCTCTATTTGTTATACAGGTAACTTCAAGAACACTGAAAATGCATAGAAAAAAAAATCTAGAGATAGTGGTTTTTATTTAGGTATTACCTAAGGCTGCTCTGGGTTGAAAAAAGCATGTGCTGCTGGTGGTTATTGTGTCATGGGCTTGTGATGTTGCAGCTAGGGGCACAGTTGCTTGCAAAGCCTGATAATGTGTGGTCTGCTGCTGTTTTCCAGGTGGATAGGTATTATATTTACAGCAAACAGTACTGGGTCTCCACCTCACCCTCCTGGTGTGAGGAAGCCCTGAAATATATAAAAACTGATGACTAAACCAGCATAAAATGTTGTAATGGAAGGTACAGCAGGACATCAGCAAGAAAAGATCTACTTGGAGATTCAGGAAAGGAAATGGCAGTTAAGGGAGGAAAACAAGGCGCAGGCGTGGGAGGAAAGGCCCCCAAAGGTAATCCCAATAATCAAATGGTGGTTATCTGCTTGGAGTAGGTACTTGCCCAAATGTAAATGGCTGCTGCTTATTTTACCTGTGCCAGGGGACCTATAAATCTTGAATTTCTGCTGTTGACAAGGGAGAGTTGAGGAGAAAGAGGTAATAGTTGCACTACTGTAGGGAAAGGCAAGAGAAAAGTAAAACAACTGTTCCTGGTAGTAACATTCACTCTGCCCAGCCAACATAGTAAACTTGTTTTTTCTATTCTACTTGCTTAATTTTCATCCCAGCTCCAATACTTTATTTATGGGAATGATCTGGCCTATTCCTTACTCAGCTGTGTCTATGCAGCTGAAAAGCATTAACCCAATTAGTTTTCTAAACTTTATTCCTTCAAAAAGATGCATATAGTTAATTTTGTTTAGCTGGAGTCTTATTGAAATATTACGTTGTCAAACCTGAAGAAGAGTTTGCCATGTGCCGCAAAGGCACAGCAAGTCTTATATCTCCAGATGATTTTCTCCTGATCTGTTTGATAAGTGTCGAGGAAAGGCTAATGCAAGCAAGCAGGTCTTGCTCACAGATGTGAAAGCAGTTGGCTTATTTCAATCCCTTCAAAGAGAGTTGTAGAATAGTAGGTTGATTGCAGGAAGAATTCTTGTACTGTTCTCATTCAAGCTTCTAAGCTGGCATGGAAAAGACTATAATCATTGTTTCCACTCTTCAGTCCTTGATTTTTTTCAAGAAAAACAGTAACTCAGCTTTCTGGGTTAGAGAACTTAAGAGTAAAACGTTATCTTTCTCTTATTAGGGGCTCTGCTATGGCTTGTTTAGAACAGCTCTGCAGCTGTAATGACGTGAGGGAAGCAGTTCATTTCTAACAAGAAAATAGTTTTCATGCAGAAAAGCTTGTGAAAACTGCAGTTGCTACAACAGCTTTTAAACTGTTCAAAGAAGGAACTTCTGAAAAGTGAAATTAGCAAGCAATCCAGATATGCCAAATACAATTTATTAGTAGGCTCCCTCTTAGTGATAGCTGAGCGAAGGTAGGCTCCACGGAGGTATCGAATGAGGCGAGATGAATGGGAACTTTGTGTTGATTAAGATTTGGCTTGTGTACAAAACCAGGGTTTGTACTCGATCTACAATTTATAACTTAGATGTCTGACCTGAGGAATTTCTAAGAAGCAGCACCAACCTTCGACTTTACTTCATGTTTCCCTCTTTCTATTTCCTCCCAGTTCTACTTGTCCCATGACTCCCTTAGCTCTTCATAGCAAAACCCAGCTCCTAGCAAACTATGGTATTGCATGTGTCACTTTTAATTCTAGTTTGTTACTTGTTCTTTTCGTTGCATCATATTTCTCCTGTATGCTTGTACCGGGAGCATTTTGACTGTCTGCTGTTCTGTCTGTGATGCCTGGAACAACACAGTCCAGTTTGTAGCTGATGCACAGTTAAGATTAGAATAAAAATGAAGAACAGTAAAGTGGCAACAAAAAACGTAGTCATACTTAAATAAAAGAATGCCTTGAAGAGAACTCCAGAACCAATGTAATTAAGTTGAAATTAGAGGGGGGGGGGGGAAATCTGTCAAAACATATGTTTTACTCTACTGGCTTCCCTTCTCCCTGCCCCCTCCGCACCATTAAATACAACATGCACTGAACTGCGTAAATTACACTTATTTAGAATTTTAACCACTTTTCAGAACTATACTTTATTAGAGGAATGCTTTCTTATTATTTTTCTAGATTTCTAATGGTACTAGTACTAATTTCTTGTATTTCTGAGAATGTATTTTGGTTTTTTTGTATTTGTTTGGAAACACTTTTGTAGAAATTCCAGAGTTAAAATTCTCTGTGGATTACTGCTTTTTCAGTTTTGGGCTTTGGTCAAACACAACTGCAGATCATTAGCACTTTGAGTGTTGGGAGTTCTGTCTGTCCTTCTATCCTGACTGTGCAGAGCTTAGCATGTGTTCAAGGTTGCACCTCTAAAACATCTACACTCAACCTGGAGGAAAAACTGCAAAGGGTAAGGGCAGCCTTTGAGTTTGAGCAAAGCAAATGGGCACTCAAAAGTAAGAGATGCTCACAGACGTGTGTACGCTGTGCATGTGTTACTTTGAAATCCCTTCTATTTTAAACAGCCATGTCCTCAGTTTTTTCAGGGCACCATTCACTGTGTGACAGTGTCAGCTTGTAGTCCGGTGGCACTGGTCCCAGTTCTCTCTCAATTCACTGCTTTGGAGGGAAGCAAAGGGAGGTATTTGGTCAGGCGGTGAACATGCAGTGCTACCCCCCTCCCCCCATTCTATAAAGGGAGAACTGTAAAGGAAAATACAACATTAGACAAGGAAGATGTCCAGCTGGCCCTTACCAATGTCCCAGACAAATTCAGCCTGGCCTTGAAGCCTGAAATAACCTGCTCTCCTATTGCCAAACATGAGTACCTTTATTGGGAGTAGGTCAAGACAGAAGAGGGCAGGTCATCTGGTTTTGAAAACTTACTGAATAGGCTTATATTTCTACTCAAATAATTCTGAAACTCTTAATTATATATTGATATTTTGAGATCTGTTGATGAATTTTTTTTTTCTTGCTCCTTTTCTTGCTTCTGTCATCATCAGGGAATGCCAGACCATGGAGTAAACATCTCCCCAGGAAGAGAAATGAGTTCAGTGCAGTTCAAGCACCAATTGATAAAGGAGTAATAGTAATTCATTAATTGCTTGCTGTTAAATGTGTATGTATCTAATTACCTGCTTAATTAACAGTTGGAAGTGAATTATCACGACACTAAGCTACCTTACACAGTGGAGCTCAACACAGAATAATTACATGTGTTCCTGGCAGTTTGACCTTTCAGCATTCATTCCCTAGGAATGTGCATAGTGGGCTAAACTATTCAACCACAGTAGCTCAATGGACTTAAGAGGAAAAGGAAGATGTTGTCATAAAAGATCAAATTTTTCTTTCTTAAGCGCTTATGACCCCTATGGAAATCAGATGACAGCACTCTCTTTCTAGCTGAAGGTTAGTTACTTTCCATGATGAGCACATACGTTGGGGAGAGCTGCGACTTGACTGAAGGGAGAACCTTTGTTTATGGTCAGAGCGGCTGTAGGGCATGCTCAAGATCGTTAGGAAGAAGTGGCAGTCCTACTGTACTGTCACTGCAATGGTAGGATTTGATGCTACACTGAGGTCTGCCTCCTAGAAGGCTGGAGGGGCTAGAAGGTTTTATCCTGTGTAACTTCATCAAGGACCTTTCTTCATGGGAGAGTTATACATCAGGGCTTCTGTTTTCCTTCTCTCCCATGAGGATTCAGTTTTGTAAAGCCCTCTGCTTTCTTTAAAGAGAAGAATAATAACCAGTGCAGGAGATGGCAGAGCTAGACTCCTCTCCCAGGGACGGCATTCCTCAAGGGCTGTTTCAGCATGCTTTAAGTTTCACTCTTCAATATGATACAAGTTGAGCTTTTCAGAATAGAGTTTAAAGCCAAATCTCTCCTATTCTTGCCTCTTCCCCTGTCTTTCTAAGGTTCAGATGACTTTACCATGGAATCTCAACTCGCCTAGTTCATCCCTGCTTTCCTTTTGGAGGCTAGGTTTAGTTGTCATGATGCAGAGATGCAAAGATTATGGTACAGAAAGTCTGTTCCTACCTCATTGGCAGCAATACTTTCTCTGCGCTGAATTATTGAAGTTCAATATTCACTCCCACTGACTATGCTGTGTCTTTCAAATACCAGTCATGCTGTATTTTAGTGAAGGCCCTATTAACTTTCTTTATAGGAAGTGGAGATTTGTTTTGACCATAGAATAAGCCCAAAGCCACTGGCAGCTGGTGTTTCTCTTTCTCACTCAAGTGAGACTGTTCAATGTAATATTAGCCCTGTGGTATTCTTTGCCAATCAATTTGCTGTTGGTAACTTTCTTTTCAGTGATAACTGCATTCTTATTGCTTAGATTTGATTAATAGATTGTCTTCAGAGAACATTCAAATTTGGCAGGGAAAACATAACTGCAATATAGTTGTGGAATTAAAATTTCTCCTGGGGGCCAATCTGAAGCCATTACTTCTGTAATGGTGTAGCACTAAACTTCTCTTCAACAGAAAACAAAGCACCGCTCTGTACACTCCTTATTACTGCTGTTTTATTAGCAGCATATACATTTTTTCAGTGGTACACACTATTACTGGTGTGTTAAACCATAGGAAAATTCTAAGAAAGGCGAGAACTGTCCTTGTTTGTTTAAGGAGTGCTACAAATCCATGATTCCAGTGGAGAAAGAACCTGCTTTCACTGGGACAGCAGCAACTTCATTTTATCAGACTACATTAGTTATAGTCTCTCTGATGAGAGTGCAATAACACTAAATACAGGTATTATTTCTGTAGCTCCATTGTAAAATAAAATGTTTTTGAACATTTCCCAAATTTAAGCTGTTTCTTCTTTTGACAAAATTACTGTTTTGTGTTTCCACGTTATGTTCTTTGGCATCAGAAAAGCTTTTAACTTTTGTACTCCATGTGAAAAATCTTCTGTGCTTTTAGAGTTATATGGGCTGTATGCAAGGGCAGACCTTAGTGATGTTTGATGCAGGCAGGATAATAACAATGTTTTCAGCCCACCTGACTAATAATTATTCTATTAAAAAAAAAAAAACACTAGTTTGATTTAAAAAATATATTTCATAATAGATTTATCCATATATATCAGAGCTATTAATTTTTTATAGAATGTGTGGGAAGATGTTTACTTGTATAAAATTTAAATTCCATGTTAATTTCTAGCAATAATCAGCTAGATATTTTTTTTGTAAAGTTTATATGAAAAATGAGTAGGTAGTAAGAATGGATTAATTATTCTGATTTTCTGTGACAAATCTAATCCCTTTTACTATAATCTCAACAAGGAGTTATGAGAGTGAGTAACACTGCTTCTCCTTAACAAATGCTAAATGACCCTAGGAGCTAAGAACTGCTGCTGAGCAACTCGAGCCCCAGGGCATGCCTGCACTGTGATCGTTTCTTGTCATGTTGGAGATGTACTGGGCTAGTGGACAAAGCTTTTGTAGTTTGAATGGTCTTAAATTTTTTTTTTGTACACAATAGAATGCTTGTTCAGAACTTGACTGATTTCCGAGGTGAATCACCTCTAGAGAAGGCAGAGAAACACAGTGACTGCAGCATGAAATGTAGTGCAGCAGCAGACCTGAGCAGTGGATGCCTCTTCTGAGCCCTGCCCTTCTCTGCCATAGAAGTAGCAGTTTCCTATTGATTTTGAAGAATGGAATTATCCCAAATTGAGCAAAATCACTGGCAAGCTTTTTTGTGTGGTTCAGAGGTCGACACGTAACAGGGGGGAGGGGGGCATTGCGAGGAGATGGTTCTGTTGCATCCGACTTCCAGGTGGGATCTCTGCCTCCATAGAAACTCAGTATACTTTTCTGGCTAATGAAGACATCCAAATCTGTGACAACCTTCAGTCAGAAGCCCCAAATGTATAAAAGCAAATATTGATGCAAGAGGGGATTGTTTGGTGCTAAAGGTTACCCAGAATCTTCTGAAATGGGATTTGAACCATGAAGCTCCCTGTGCATGTCTGCTGACAATATATGTTACTAAGGTTGCAGAAAATCCTACTGCTGCTTATGGGAGTGGATAAAAAAGATCACCATTCAATCATACTCTTTGTGCTGTGGGGATGTCTAAACACATCTACTGAAGGAAAAAAACCCACAAGTTTCATATTTCCTGTCATACTAAAATGGATGTAAGCACTAAGGTTTTCTTTATACTTAGAAATGTACCAAAAAAAAGAAGACTTCTTGGTAATTTTTCTGGAATAGTTATTTTAGTTTCAACCAAAATAGTTATTCTGGGATAGCTATTCTGATAAAATTCCAAGTGTTAATAAACCTAGGTCTATCGTTCTGTTTGCACAAGTGAACTTCCACCATTACCGTTCTGCTAACCTTCCTGCCTGGCTCTGTTCCACATGCCATCATCACTGCCATTCATGAGGCTTTTTGCGCGTCTTAATTTGTTGCAGCATTGAGGAGATCTGCCATGCAAAGGTTATGAAAACCTTCATCAGTTTTGGGAGGGGGAAAAAAAGGTTTATATCTCAATAATGAAGTTTCTGAAATGTTTGTTTCTGTGACAATTTTATTCCTGTTTGAATCAAGGTATGCTTGATATGAGCGTCTGTAATGTGATTAGCATTTAGCAGAGTGGTGCTGGATGCTCAGAGAGAAAGGGGAAAGTAGGAAGGATTTTCTCTGGGCTTAGTGTTGATAAAATGACAGCACATGGTTGAGAGGCTTTTTTTAAAAAAGCTCTCTTGTAATAGAAGATGGTCATCTTTTACCTCTATGGTTAATTTGTTCAGTGTCATGTTTATTGTTTCAAATTGCTAAGAATAGAAGCTCTTGCTGTTTTCTTGGTTTTTACATAATTGACTTTTTTTCTCGTCTATTTTTCCCTTCTGAATTATTCTGCTAGAACGTGGTATCTTTTAACTGTTGTCCTTCTATCCTAGTAAAGATGTTTTTGGGAGGAAAGCCTGATGTGCTCCTCCAGTCTCAACAGAGGAGGTGAGGAAAAAACTCTTTTCATGAAAATATCTTCCCTCTGACACCTTTCCCAGGCTTTTTCTCCCTTTTTCTGCGTGTCATCACAGAGATCCTTGACCCCGTTCTGATGGAGATGAGTGGTGTAGCTTTTCCCCTTGTCTTTCCACAGTTGAGCTTCCTTGGTCTGTCTTTTGTGTCTTCCTGGCTGTTTGAGAGATGCCCTGTAAAGAGCCAAACCTTGGTTATGGAAGAACATCTTAAGAAAAATCTCTGAGTAAGAATGAGGCTGCATAAGGAAGCGTGGTTTACTGTTAACAGATAGTAGCTAGGATCTGTTCTTTCTTTTTTACACTTCCTTTAGTTCATTCCCACTTTAGTCTTTCCCTGGGACTTCCTTTAGCATGTGCAGATAAAGCCTCACTCCCAGTAGACATCAGCAACTAAATTCTCATGACATAAGACAGCAATGTCTGTGGTTACCTTGTGCTTTCAGAGCTTGCTCAGTCTCTCCTGCCCAAGAAGGGGCTGCTACTACAGTAACCTAGAGAATGAACCTATCTGGGAGAGGAGTTAATAGTTTAGTTTTTATCCTAACAGATAGATAGAAAAGAGAAAAAAATACTTTTTTTTTTTTAACGACTATACCCTGCTTGGTGGTTTTTTTTTTTTTTTTTTGACATTTGGATAGAAGATATTTTCCCTCATCTTACCTCCAAGTTTAATACTTCTATTTAGTTTTTACACACTGAATTTTGCAGGAGTAGAGGAGCTGTGTTCACTTAATCCTTTTCTGACAAACACAAATACAGCTTTTCTTGTGCTGCTTTTTTAAATGTTTTGGGGCAAAAACTGAACTGCTGGGACACCTATCCTCCTTATTCTCCTCACTGCTGAAGGTGGTAGGACCAGGATCCGTGTTTTGTTAACACTGCTTCTATCCCTGTACCTTTTCCCTGGGGTAGGGTGATGCGCATTAGTGTAAACATGTCTGAGTTTGCCCCTGCAGTTAGTTCTGCTCAGTCTGCAGTGCTGCTCAGCAGATGCAGGGATTTATCCATGTGAGACCAGTGGTAGTTTCAGAGCTCTTCACAGTCAGTTGTTGACATCTGTACTGTTAAGCTACCAATTTTTGTTGTTAAGGGAAATGAGGTCTACATACCTTCTTTGTGCCTTGCACAAATGCAGTTAAATTATAAATGTTATCTCTTTCCCATTAAAAAATTTGGTTCCTACCTATTTGTGGCTGGTACTGTTCTCCCTGCTATTTCTATAGTGATGTTTCATCAGACTCTGTGTGTTTCTTGGTATACCTTGCTTATCTAGTATTTACTCCACCACGACGGGAACTTTTCTCAGAGAGAGATGAACAATATCCTCATAAACAGCAGGAAGCATTATGGTAAATCAACCAGGGTACACTTACCAGAGCTGCTAAGCTCTTCAGTACAGACTGTTTCTGGATCTCCTGATGCCTAGAGCTAGTAGTTAATTCCATTTAATTTTGAACTTTTGTTGATCTGGCCATTTCTTCAAAGCTATTGTTGTTCAGAAAGTAGAGAAGGTCATTTTGAGAGCATCAGTACTTCTAGACTGACTCGCTCTTGTCCTGAAAAGAGCTGAGTTTAAGGATCTTGAAATTAGACTGCAAGCAGAAGCAAGCATCAAGTGAAAATTCACTGTTAAATAAAACGTTTCAGACGCTTTCCAAATTGTGAATGTGTCAGGAGCTGCCAGCATAAATAAAACCATGTTTCATTTTAAACATAATGAAATAAAAACTTGGGCACCATGTGATTAAAAAAAAAATAGTTAAAAAAATCAATCCAGCATTCACTACAGAAAAGCTCTATAATCTTTATTCGAGCTAAATGTATGGATTTACTAAAATAGAGAAGGTTGGCAAAGCTGAATTTCAATCAAGAGAGTAATCATAGCATATGCAGAGCTCTGTTCAGGAAGCTGATTGCTCAATCAAAATGCAAGTAGTTTGCAATCTGCATAATATCTTGAAGTATTTGGTTTATGGATACTTTTAGCAGAGTTCCCCTAAAACATTCACTGCGTTTGCATTTGAAAGCGTGCGGTTTGTAAAAGGATTAGTGAACCAAAGCGAGGGGACGTGATTTGTCTGGTAGAGGGCAAGCTGTTAGTTTGAGCCTTTGTGCAACCTCTACGCGGATACAGCTCTTCAGCTCGCAGGCCTCTGCCCGTTCTCTCACGTAGAGTCGTATTCAGTGCGCTTGGGTGCTGCTCTCCTCTGAGTCCTCAGCAGACCCAGGTGGGTTTTGTTTCTTTATAGAAATCTGTTTGGGTGCTGTGACTGGGGCTATGGGAATAACTGGCTTCATTTCCCTCTCCCCTCACCCCTTCTTTATCCATTGTGCGGGTGAAGAAAAAGAAATCAAAGGCAGTCGCTCAACTCAGATTTAAATCAAATTAATCTATTTTTGTCTTGCACTGGGCTAAAAGCTCCACATCTTGTTTTGTGCCAGATGGAACTTCTTATTTTGGGGCGTTTGCAAGATAAGACACCCAAGAGCTGTGCTTGTAGCGCTGGAGGATGAGCTGCTATTTTGTGTAATAACGTACCAGTGCAGGTGCCTATCTGGCATGTAGGAGAGTTGAAATTGTGTCCTTCCCCCTCCCAGGAGGATGCCCCGATCTCCTGCTAGAGCTGTCCTACCTGTGTAGAAGAATTAAATGCTTGATGAGACAGAACAAGAGCAGAGGAATAGCTCCTCAGCTTGCCAGCAAGGATAGAGGTAGAGCACTGGATTTTTTACTCAATGCTCCAGTGATATATACATATATATATTTTTCCTTCCTTCAGACCTTCGCTTTCATACACAGAAGACATCTCTCAATAGACTAAATTGTGTATTTTGGAGGAGAAAGTGTCAGGCATATATGCGAAACTCTGAAAGGACACTCTGTCCAGGATACTGCATGGCTCAGTGGTCAGGGCATCTCCAGGAAAGGGAAGACTGGGACCAAAGCCAATCAAGCAGAGGAAGGAATTGAACCCATATCTCTATCGGTTGGCATGGCTGCCTTGACTAGGGGGCTCTCGGGTCATTGGAGATACCATCGCTGCTACAGTTGTCTTCAGGAAGTGCAATGCCGTGTTTTGGGGAAAACGTATTATTGGCAGTGATAATATAGAAGTACAGCGAACAAGAATTGTCAACAGAAAACTGAGCAGCATTTATCTGTCCATGTGATACATATTTATATAAATAAATCAACATCAATTGTTGAGTAGCAAGCATGGACTGTCCTGAAGCCATTATATACCGTTCTTGGATTTACATGGAATTCTTTTTAATGGGTATTTAACGCTTTCCAAATAATGGACAGTGTGAGTATAGTCATAATGATGCAAGAAAACAAATCTGCATATTTTGCACTTTGTAGCTGGCAAACAGAGTGAATAAAGAATAAAATTTCCACCTTTTAAGATTACTGGCATTTAACAATCCAGTCCGCCAGTCTCCGCAGATCACTATCTAGTGTTGAATGTTCTGTCAAGCCCTGTCCATAGTTGCTAAATGCTTCCTTTATATCTGCCGTATTGCTTATGAGGCTGTAACTTCAACTATGCGTTTGCGCATGTATGTGTATAAATAGAATATACAAAGTGGTAGAGATGATGTACTTTAACATAGTCTTCAAAAACACACCTAGCATGTTAGATCTCTTCAACCCTTTCAGAAGTGCCAGCATTGCTTAAATCCACTCTGTGGTATAGGTTACTGCTTGAAGGCTTATAAAAATCAACCCTAGTGGCACGTTTGTTATTTTATTTCCTTTCCTACTAACAGGTAGTTTCTGAAATGCTGAGCAGCACTGCTAGTACAGTACCTGGAACTTCTGCAGAAAGAGCATGTTCAAACTGAGCTGTGCTCTGGCCAGGGTAAATGGTTTTCTTTTAATATTATACAAATCACTTTCATGTTAGAGTGTAGTGGGGAAAGGGACTAAAAGAAGCCAAAGGTTGCGGAAATTTATATAATCCTACTAACGGACTCCAGCATCATGAATCAAACCTTGGCTTTGCTGAAGTCACCTGGGAATCTTGCCATTGAGTTCTGCCAGGCTGGAATTTCTATGTTGATATTAGAAAAAAAGTTGCTTTTGCCTTTTCCCAAAGATCCATTTTTACAAAAAAAAAAAAAAAAAAAAAAAAAAAAAAAAAAATCCTTCTTCTAAATTCCTTTTGTGAAAATTGACAATTATTGCTCTAAATATAACTAATTGCTTCAACAAATAGAAAACTCAATATAATGAGTGGATAAATGAGCATGAACATAACCATTTATTTGGACAGTTTCATACAGTTGTTGTAAAATGTAGTGAGTTTTTTCTTGTAAAATTTAATTACCATGGCAAATCATAGACCTATAATAAAACCTCGGTGTAATTTAAAGTTGTTTTCATCTATCATCCAAATAGTGATTTCTCTGAAACAGGCCTATTTATATAAAGTAATGACCATCTTTATTAATGGAATCTGTGGAGTTGGCTGTGATGTGGTTTTTCTGTGACACACACTCTATAAAAAACTTTTTACAATGTAAAAGATAATCTGTGGGGGAAAAAAAAAATGATGGCTTTCTAGTTTTGTCAGAGCATTTCTTTACACACTTTCCTCCCATGTCTCCCCAGCAATCTTTTACCACCACAGTTCTCATTAATAACTCTTCACCAACTGCTTGAGAGGCTCTTAAAGTATCTGTACCCAGAACAGGGGTCAATAGTCAATCCATTGCAACTCTTCAACGTTTTCAGTCATACAATAGGAGCTCAGGCATCACTAACATCTAAAGGCTTTTTGAAGAACTTTGATAGGATCTCATGTTTCTTTGGCACTTTCTTGCTGATCCGCCTTATTCTGGATTTAACTGTTGAGCAAATGTATAATATGATTGCTTTCTGCCACAGAGTGGAGTTGCACTTTTTTTTTTTGACTGAGTAGTCCTACATTTCTTGAATATGATGCCAAAGAAAGATTGGGAACATGAAAGTTATTTATTGGGAAAGTAAGCCTTGAACTGATGGAATAAATGTTAGTGGATATATTAGAAGGCTGAGGTCACTACGTTTTTTTTTCCTCTCTGTTTTTCTATCACATCTTTAACTGAATGTGTTCTGAATTTTCAGCTTATAGTCAAGGACCCATTTTTTAACTTGTAATTCACTGAGTCCTAGTCTGCAATAGATTGATGTCTATTTGGTGACTTCATTAGATTACCTTTTCTTTTTTTCTCTCTTTTTGAAAGTGCTATAGCTTAAACACACACAAATACAAGTTGATGCCTTTTAGCACTACAGTGTGGGAACAAAGGAGCATCTACATTAGGGTTGTCAGAGTAGTTACAAGTGGATGCGTCAGACTGTACTACAGGCATCAGCTTGCTTCCAGCAGTTTGTAGAGGTGGCAATACCTGTACAAGGGATAGAAAGCCAATCTGAGAAGGGGACTGCTCATGAGACGCAATGCCTCCTTTTCACCCTGGTGATATTTTGGAGGTACTTGAATCATAGTAGCATGTCATGGAGGAAAGTCCTTACAGTAAGAAATAAAAGCGTTATACGGGAACTTTATTTGCGGAGTTGATAGAGATTAAAGCGCTCTTCTTCGAAGCGCAGTGCGTGCTCTGTGTTGTGGAGCAGATACACAAAAGAGTAATTAGTCTCACTTTCTCCTTGACCTTGTGGTCTTAGATATTGGGTTGCTCAAGGGCTGGAAAAGAAAGCATATGTAACACACCTCACTGCAAATCAGATGGGAATGCAAGATGTCAGCAGATGGTCTTAACCTAAATTTTTTTGCAGGGAACTTTACAGGAAAAGTTGTTACCTTTTCAGGCAAAGAGAAATGAGGTTGTGTACGATGTGAATTACATTGGGAAAACAATGATGTCTTCATTTTAAATTTCTGCTCGGTAGGGGAAACTCAGTAAACTGTAATCAATATTTCTGTGCTCAAAATTCTTAGTGAAGCTGTAGGCATGCAGATGAAACTGAACTGTTATTAGTATAGCTTCATTTCTTCTGGGTGGTATATCTATATAAAGCATAGCTCTGCCAGTTCATTTGTGTTCATCACAGTTTAATATGGCAGGAGTCTTGTCCCAGCAAAGAGTTACCACTCTAATGAGATCTTGACTTGTAGGGTTTTGAAAACTTATTTTCACAAACAGTTAACTGGTAATGATAATTCATGATGTTTAAGCTGCACAATCTGAGCTCAAGATATTTTGCAGACTTTTTGAATAGATGAAAATTTGTTGGGATACTGGAAAAGTTGCTTGGACTACAGTAAAGCTTGAAAAGGTAAGAGTGGTTTTACTGGTATAAATCGGCTGGAAGCAGTCTGAGGCAACAATCTATTGCACACATTTGTTTTATAACTATTCAGTACAGATGCTCAGATGTTAAGGTATAGGAGTAAATGGTTATGGCTTGAACTAAGTCATTTAAGTGATGCTTTAAATCACTACTAGTGTATTCAAGTCCTTTCAGTGGTTGGGAAGGATAATCTTCCCATACTGTAGTGTGTTTTAGATCAGGTATAAAATTTTAATGGAGTTGATTTAGAGTATCATGAGAAGTTCTTTCTGGCTTCTGCTTGTCCAACTCCTGGCTAGATACAGCACACCAGTTTAAAAAACAAACAAACAAAAAAACCCCACCAAAACCCCATCTTAAATTATTTTGTGAATTACAGGTAATCTAAGGCTGGAATAAGCCTTGACACATAGCAGAACTTGCCTATTAAAAGCTATTCATGTTGGATTGTTTTTCTTAGTCTTATGCAGACTTTAAGTGTAGAAGGCCCCCAAAAAGTGCTATTTTGTCAGCTGAGCCATATACAGAGAAATTGAATTAATTTAATATGATGTGCATAGTAACAGCTGATTCTGCAGAGCATGTAGGATTTACAGAGACATCTTGGCATCAGTTGACTAATTTTTAATGTTTTTAGTACTGTATTTTCAGTTACTGATTAATTTTTCCTATTGGGAGGTATGTTATAATTTTTGTTGTAACTATTAAAAAGTACAGGAATGCTAAACTGTCTTACAGTAGGATTTAAAACTTGTCAGTAGGGTTTATTAAATCTTTGTTGTTAATCTGAAAATTGCAGAGTTGGGAAGGGGGCGGGGTGGGGGGGGTACAAGTCTTGTGTGTGTTCTTGGGATGGAGGCAGAGCCAGGAACCTAGCTGTGGTGGGTGCAGTGGTTTTACGTGGCTGGACGGCCACGCTTGCAAAGTTGTTGGGGCTGTTTCAGTAAGCCGAAGAAATCTCCATCTATGAAAATGGATCTTTATGAGGGAATGGTCCTGCAAACCTGTCTGCAAAGGTCCTACGAACTCCAAAGTTTGGCTTTACTGAAGTATAACTTCTTTGGTACATTATTATTTTCCTGTGATGTTTTTGACAAGGAATTTAATCTAGTCTGTGTGTGCCTGTTCTCATTTAAAAAGCAACTTCTGTTCCCACTTTAACACAGGTGCTTCCAAAACTCAAATTTACTGTCAGGAATACTGAAGGAGTAGCGGGGTGTTAGACCTTCCTTCGCTCTGGCGTAGAGGCTAATTCTAATCCCTCTAAATGAGGAGAGTCAAAGGGTGTCTGGAATCAGAAATGTTCAAAGCATGAATGATTCATTTCTGTTTAAATGAGCTGAACATTTATAGTTACGTTTTAATTGACTAAATTGGTCTTCAATACAAGACTCTAAATGGCTGGACAAAATTTGTTACTTGCTTGTGTAACGCAGTAGGAACAACTTGTGCAGTTGTAGCTCAGCTTGCCCCTGGGTCCCAGCTGGCTGCGCTGTCAGCTGGCCCTCCAGATGGCACGGATCTCGAGATGACGACACGCTGGTTTATGAAGTGGAAATTGTAATTACTGCGTTAACAACACACAGTGTTGGATTTATTGTTAGTACTACGGCTAGGAAAGTTGAATCATACATCAGTAAAAACTCTCCCAGGACAAGAACAAATGCGTTAATTCATGAAGAACAGCTTCACTGGCATCCTCCAAACTTCCAAGTGCCTTTCAAAAGCAAATCTCTTTTCCTCCCACCCCCATCATCAGTAATGATGCACTGTGAACAGCAGCAAGGGTGCCCCACCGTTCCCCAGCTGGTCCATGGCTTGGTTAACAACATCAGCTTGGAACAAGTGCACCTGTCTGAACAGTGACTGAATGAGCAAAAGTAACACACGCATGTGGAGCACGGTCGTATTTAAGACGTGAGGACTAAACCTTTAAAAAGCTAGTTTTGAGGCACCAACAATGTGTCTTAGGTCACCCAAGGACTTTCTTAATGCCTTTCTAGTATCTCTAACTTTTGAAATTCTCAACGTGTTATAAAGTGATGTTTTACTAAAAAGAATATGGCAAAGCATTTTATAATAATACATTTTTTTCCTTCTTTTTGGTAATATTTAAAATAGTAGTTTTAAATTGCTTCTATTTTTAGTCAATAGTTTCTACAACTGTTGTTCACTAATTTTATTGCTTGGTAATTGGTCCTTGTAGCCAATACCAAAATGAAGAGTGGGAATTTGGATTTTTTTTTGTTGTATACGTGACTGTTTTCAGCTGTTTAACTTATGACTGGGATTTTTTCTGTTGAGCAAGTGCATTTAATTGCTATGAGTCCATTTTCATAGTGCTCTCTAATTCATATTGAATTCTAGATCATTAAAAGCAATTTAATTGCATTTGCTATCACTTCAAGAATTTCCAGCTCTCCCATTGAGCTTTCAGGGTGGGGAAAATCCTCTGAGAAAGAGCTTACAAATTACTGTCTGTAATTAACAGTGTCATTGCTGATAAAGATTTGTAAGGCTGCTGAATGTAAATGTTGTCATATTAAATTCCCTCCAGGATTGCTTGTATTTTAAAAATCTTCCTTAGTTATAGTTGTTACTGGGGGGGAAGGGGGAATCTCTTGGCTGATAATACTGTGCACGTACCCATTTTGATATTTTGGGCTTAAATGTCATATTGAAAAATACAAAGAATAATCCTTCTCTCTGAAAGACGACAGTGATTGAAGGTGAGACTGGTAGAGAGGATATTGGCAGAATGAGATAGGGCAGCATGTTGTTCTTGAGGAGAATCAAAGTTGGCATTCAGTGTTTGCTGTTGCTGGCTGATTGGTCACTTTGAGCTCTTGGAAAATATTTCTTAGTTCCTCTAACTCTAAAAAAGGCAGGACACGTAGGTAGCTCAGATGGCAACATCTCTTCGGCGGAAATGGCAGCGTGTAAGCCAAGCTATTCTTTGCTCTTAAGTTTGTTACTGGTTGTTGCCTCTTGGGTGTGTTTAAGGTGAATCCTTGCTACTGCATCACGAGCGTGATTAGAGAAGCTGAAGGCTTTAATATCTTTGTCCTCTCCAGAGAGACGGGCAGGTACCTTCGTATTTACTGACGTAGAAGGAGATAGGCAATAATTCAAATTTCTGTCTGGGTGATGGAAGCTTAATCTGTTGCTGTAAGAAGTTAATGTAGCGTCTTTGCGCAGAATGATGAACGTGGTGAGGGAGGTGGGTCCCGACAGTCGCGTGTCAGCCCTTTTCCTATCTTTGTATTTGTGCTTGCTCGCTCTTCTGCACACGGAAAAGAGGTGTTGCTAGACAGATAGTGCTGGGATCCGTTGTGTTCTTACAGGTGGATGTGGGACTGGCGGTATAAAAACCAGTTTCAAGCTGTATCACCGCCACTGAAATTAAGTGCATTTGAAGTAACTGTGAGCATAAGAACACAGAACCCGGTAATGAAATCCTTGCACTCTGGAAAATAAGCTAATAAATTCAAAAACTACCTTTGTATTTCCAATGGTCCAAGTACCGTGTAGTTAATAACTTTACGGGCTTGTTCTTCCAAGGAAAGATCCTCCTTGAACTCCCTGTGCTGGAGTTCAGTGCACGTGGTACAATTCAGAAAGTGAATTTCACAATGAACTCTCTGAATAACTGCAATAAATTTTAAGTAACACTCTTTTTTGTTTTGCCTTCCTGGAGCTGTTAAGTGCATTTTTATTTCTAAAATACTGCTTTATGCGATTGATAGTAATGCACCTGTGCCTCTTACCCATTTTCAAGTGCATAAATTGTGTATGTTGTCCTTTTCTCTAACACAAAAAAGACGGATGTAGGCAACAGTTAAAGACAAATGTTTTATTTCAGCCTATTTGTTTCCACAGTCTCTACACTGGCAAAATATGCTTTGGTAACTTATTTTATAATAGCTGCCTTGTAAACCGTCATAGTATTTGTACTGGGTTTTCTGACTGTCAAGATTTGCAGCTAGTGAGAGTATTAAGGAGTAGTATATGTACTGTATAGAGCAGATCAACTGCCCTTTTGAAATAAATATTAAATTACATCAGTATTTGTTTAATGGACACTAGAGTTCATGATTTCAGTAGTGCCTTCCTATATCTTTTCCGTATTTGCAGGCTCTTTTGATAGTCTCGTGCTGGATATCTTGGAAAATACCTGCAATGTGGATTTTCTAATAAATGTCATTTGTTTGTGAAGACTATATGCCTGTTCCTAAACAGAAATGTAAATATGAACAGTAAGCCATTCTTGATGCATACTATTTCTGTTTTTAAAAGTTTAATGATGCATAGGTCTAGATTACATTTACAATTTTCTTTAAAAAAACAAAAAAAACAAAAAAAGGCCTTGTGCCAGTTTTTAAATGTGATGCCTTGGTATTTAAGAATACCAAGGTTCCATTAGGTTAGGTTCCAGTATACATCGTATTCCCTTATTTTAAGGTGAAGGCACTGTCTCTGGCATATTAAAACCTGTAGGTCTGATTTTGCAAAGCTTTATGTCTTCTGAACTTCTTGAAGGGCACGAAGTTAATGTTCAAGGAATGTACATCTGTGCCTATCAAAGCGGGTAACTGCTACCTAGAAAAATAAGGCAGGGCTCTATTAATCAGTTGTCTTTTAAAATACTTTTCCATAGTGAATTTCAAGTTATCAAATAAATGCTATAGCTATTAAGATAACAGTACTAAGAACATCAGAATAAATTCTCTGTTAACCAATCCTTATAAAATCAAAAATTTTTTTTGAAAGCTCTTCCTCTGGAGCAAGAAAAACACTTGATAGCTGATGACTTTCGTATATCTGTATTTCATAATATATATTTCCTAGTTCTTTGGACAACTAGCTAGACACCAGTCGCTGATAAATTCATGTCTTTCAGATTTGACCCACAGGTTGGCTACGTTCGTGCACTGTGCCACTCTAGTTTTATTCTGCTACAACACACTGAGAACAGGTCAGTGTTCTGTGGGGTTTGTGTTTTGGATTTCTGTGACAGGAAGCCATTGCAGAAGGCATTTCCCTGACTTCTGGTCCAGCTGGCGGGAGGATCTGAGCCCACAGAAATACAATCAAATGTTGACTTGATCCTATTTTTTCTAATGTTACCTTCACTGAGCTTCACATGTAAAAAAGGATAATGGTGAGCTCTTAATTAAGCCAGGTGAAATATTTTCTACCAATGTTTTTCTTTTGCAAAAATGATGATGATTCAAAATCTAAGTGTTCTGTGAGAATGTGCAGGTTTTGCCAATAGCTCTGGTTTCCAGTCAGCTCGTTTATCCACCTCCTTGTCAGGCTTTTAGCACAACGAGAGCACACGTGGGTTGCCTGATTTCTTAACAGCCTGTCTGGCAAACCAACTGGGAGCAGTGAAACTGGAAGCCCTAAGGAATTATCTTTTCAAGATCCAAGTCAGAAATCCTTGTAGTCTAGGCTTTTGGGGCCCTTAGCTGTGCCTTGAGCCGAGATTTTTTTCTATATATATAGTGTTATTCTATACTATTATGTAAGTGTTTTGAAAAGCTCTTTGCCCTTGGCTCCTTGATCCAAGACAAGAAAAGGTCTTGTTGCCACTAAGAGCTGATTTGTGTGAAGACAGCATATGTCTCAAAAGAAGCTGACTCTGAAGTAGGGCAAAAAACACTGACAATCATGAGCTTAAATGCTTAAAGATAAAATAATTCGTGAAATCGACAGAGTACTGGTTTTGACCTAGCTTAAGAAATGTCTCAAACAAGGAAGGCTTTGAGGATAAAAGTACAACTAACTAACATATCTTTTCAATGTGTCATGATGTCGTCTTGAAAACGCCATTCTTCAGACTCTTTACAATATGGCAAATCTAAAGCAAGATATTGCCTTGCCTTGTATTTAGGAAAGGTGTGGAAAGGAAATGAGTGGGATACTTTGTAAGAGGAGATTTAAAGAAACATGAAAACTACGCAGGCAAAATCCACCATCAGGATGTGCTCTGGATCATGTTGTCAGTCACTTGGTGTTCTTCTAGTTTGCTTTCCTGTGTCTGTTTTGGAGAATTCTTCTAACCTCAGCATAATGTCCAAAGTTGTAGTAAGTCCTATTGTATTCCAAAGTTCAGTGGTGGAATAGCAGTTGCAAAATCTACCTCTAAATTGCATTCTCTTATGGCAAATGAAAATATTCAAGTGTGTAGGTGATGAGTCCCTGCGGTTATGACCTCTTTCTGTTTGGCTTTGACTAGACTTTGTTTGCCAGCTGTGTGCATCTTACTCATTTCCCTGTCTGATCTTGTCCTCTAGTAAAATTGAGAGTAGGAAGCTGCTTGCTTTTTGAATCAAACTTAAAATTGTCTCCTTTCTACTGTTCTTAAATTGTCTTTATTTGTATTTGTTCTTTGTGTTTTTTCCTCTCTGCAACACACTCCAAATAATTTGCTATTCAGTGTGCAATGTAGTATGAGTAGATTGATTTTTAACATGTCATTGGACTAGAGGTGATGACAGTACTTGATTCTAAATGCGTTTGTTCCTCAGCACACTAAACATTTTTATAGCATACTAATCTTATGTTTTCAAATTGAAATGGCTAACAGCAGGAAGAATAAGAAGGGTGTGAAACAATGTATGGTTGTTCTAAATCTTAAAAATACTTTTATCTCCTATTTTTAAGCAGTAGGTGCACAGTGCTGGCAGGTGTATACCTTGACTTATTCTCTGTTACCTCAGCTTGTCACTGCCTGCAGAGGCATAAAACTGGCCAGTGGTGCATCAGATCAGTGGATATACAAGAATCAATAGTGATGTGGTGTGTATCATGTGAACACTTCTTAAAAATTATTGTTTTGGCTTGCAAGATTGAGTGTGAACTCAGCATGTCCACAGCGATCTAACAAGAGGAAGCTGAAGTGTTCTGAGGGATCACTGGAGAATTACTAATTAATTTAACCTTTGAATGCATTTGGTATGTGAAAACATTTCCTCTAGTCATCACTGTCCTCCTCCTCCTAGTAGTCTTTTAGTCAGATCATAACCATAGATACCTTCAGCAGAGAATGCACAGGAAAAAATAACTTTTCATATAGAAGTATCCAGGCAAGTGCCCATTTATTTTTCTGAACACAAATCAGGATTTGCCAGCTTGAATTTAAGCCACTATTTAAGCACAAAGGTGCATTTTAACGTTTCTGAATGCATTCAAGACTTGCCTTTTGCAAGTCTGTGGTACCTTTCCAGGAAATGTTTAACCAGCCGTGATAATTCTGCTCTCTGTCCTAGCTCTGGTGTGCTGGATCCTCATGTCTTAATCTGAAGCTGGCTTTGATGTGAAAGGGTTTTCTTTGGTAGTTTATATTCCAGAAGTAAAAATCAACAGTCAGTGAAATATTAAATAGCTAATTTACTTTAAAGCCCTTTGGAATCCTTTGTGGCTAAGGAAATGCATACAATTTGCATTGATCTATATAAGGTTTTTCTCATATACTTCTCTCTAAAGACATAGAGATTAGGGGCTGCACTTGCGGAAGAGGATGAAATCATTTCAATGTTCTTTACAAGTTAAGGCATACTTGTGCTTTGAGGGGCAGGTTAATCGAGTTTTCAAGCTATGTTATTAATCTTAGCAGCCTTAATATAAATATATGTACAATATATCCCTGGGACATAACAGATGCTGCCTTATGAAGCATGTATCAAACATATAAGGCAACAAGGCATCAATCTGTCAGATGCTGTGTAGTCTGAGGAGTTAATAACTATAATCAGGGCAAGCTGAATTATGTGTTCTGAAAGGGGGGTTCTGCGGGTTTTCCTTATCTTCAGCATTTTCTAACACAGTATCGGTATTTGAAGTATAAATTGCATCAGCCTGTCTTGCTGATACCCATCACAGAAGAATCCAGTTTGACTAGTCAAAAGGTTACAAGCATTAGTGAATTTCTCTTGATATGCCTTTTTCTGCCCTGAGTGACATGCTGCCTTGTACAGCATTTTCTGTTAACATAGTTTCTGCAGCTGAGAGAGAAATAAGAAAAAAAAATGTGTTGGTCCATGCAATTCCTTTGCAGCATTCAGTGTTTCTCTGCACTAGTACACTCAATGTGATTTGCTTGCAATGCTTGTTTGTCAAGATCTGTCTTAATACTTGCATATAAAACAGGAAGAAATAAAGATTATTCTTATTTTCTCCAGCTAGAAAAATTCTGCCTGGAATGTTCCTCCCTTAAAACCATGCACATCATGCTCTAAAATTTGTCTGTGAAAAAATTCCTTGTTACAAAAGTGTCTCAGTATAATCTAAGCAAAATGTATTCTCTTTCTTATGCTTATTTCAATATTTCACTACCCCTGGTTTGCATAAAACTGCTGTTCAGATCAGGCTGCTGATCAGTTCAGTGTAACTTATCATTTTTCTTTCTCTAAAGAAGAACCTGTTTCTATTTGCAGCTGGGGGTGTGTGTGTGTGAGCGTGCGTGTGTGCGTATTTCCCCAGCTGCTGCTTGGCTATTTCTAAACACTGATTTGTGACAGTTTTATTCTTGTGATTGTTCTGTTCTGTCTGCATAAAGCAGCAAAAGCTGTTTGCTTTCATCCTAGCTGACTTTTATTGCAATGAACAAATGTAAAGGCTCCTGGGGACAAAGGAAGATAACCAAAATGATGGTCTAATGTTTTACATGTGATATACGCAAATAGAAAATGTCAGCGGCCCCAGTCATTGCCCTCATAGCTGACGAAGAGACGCAGCGAATGGTGGCATGGTATGCAGGAAACAAGACATCCTCTTAAATGAAATAATACTATGCACTACCTTTAATATTAACTTTTGCCTTGACTTTTATATTGAGGTCTGATTCTGAGAACTAGTCAATCTCCAAAACGATGATTAGAGGCAAATTGTTTTGATTAGAGATTTTATATATGTGTGTGTATATATATTACATATATAAAGCCTTTCTTATTGGAAATCATACAAAACATGCAAAATAAAATGTCTTGAGTAACAGTATCTTTAGGAGGACAAAGTAGAAGATAGCAGGGGACTGAAAAGAACTGTGGCTCTTGCTTTTGGCAACATTTTTTTCTTCTGGGTTTCGTGATGACCAGAACAGCATGTCCTGCTATTAGCACAAATGTAACGGTTGCTAAGATGTTCATCTTAGAAAAGTTACTGTTCCATTTGTCTGCTCAAGGAGTATAATCATAGTAGAGAGTAAACAAATGGTGAGCTTGAGAAGCTTGAGCTTGCTTCCATTAGGCAAACTGGAATTTCAGAAAAAAACTCACTTTGCTCCAGATTTCAAAGGCTAAAAAGCACTGCAATTACGGAAAAGCACACTTGAAGCTCAGAAAAACCCCTTTCAAGGCAAGCAGAGGGTAGTTTTTTCCTCTTGAAGTAGATAGAGATTTTTTTTTCCCAATCAGTAAATTCTCAATTAAACTGGAACTTCATTTAATGTTAAGAAAGCATCATTTTCAATAATATCTTAACACAAATTTTGAATGGATACTGCAGTAGTTATTTTAAGATTTTTATTTTGTAATTGCGTTTTGATTCAGTATTTTGAAGAGCTTGTCTCTGATAAGGGGACCTCTTTCTGAACTTTTCCTTATGCAGGGGGAGGATAGTGGAAACTTAAGGGAAGAGTAACGTATGAAAGCATTAGTTGGAAATTTCTGTGGAAAAAATGCACTTTACTGGACATATCTGACAGGGTAGGTGGACCCAAAGTAAGGAAGTGCTCCTTGGCATATCAAGGTTAATCCACACAAGAGCTGAAACTTGGATGGAGGAATTAGCTCGTCATTCAAGACAGCACTGTTAAGTTAAAACAGGGTTGACGACGATGTCTGTAAACGTCCTGTCTTTGGCAGGTATTTGTTCAGAACCAGGAAAATAGAGTTAGTTACTTGTGTGTTTGCATGCAGTTTAGTTTGTGTGTTGTGGGTAGCTCCTGCATTTAAGGACTGCAATGGGACTATTGTTGAGGTCTTGCTTCATTGGACTTCATTTCCTACTGTGTGGTGGGACCATGGGGTATGTGAACACATTTGTGCCCCACCACGAAAGGCACACAAACCGCTAGTGAGTGTGTCTTCATTGCTTTATGGGGAGAAATTATTGACCTTGTCTGCATATAGTGTTGCCTTTGCGATGGGTCGCTGATCTCTTCAACAGGATTATTCTTATCACACAAAACAAGACCTGTGCATCTGGAAAATGATTAGGGAAGAGTGCTAACTTTGTATGACTGCCTATCTGTATTGAGTAGAAAGGAAGTTGTGGTGGTGTTTGCATAGATAGCCCGCTTCTCCGAGATGCATGTTTTGGTTTCTTTGGGCTGTGATTTTTCTAAACTCATCTGGCACTGAAGAACATTCACTAACTTAATCTTTCCATTTATTTTTCCTTTGCATCTTTACTTCATTTCCTTATTTGTTTGTCCCCCAAAGATGATGATTGTATGTATGTCCTTGGTTTGTGAAGCACAGGTAAGTTCTGACAGACTGTCTTTTCCATTAGATTTAATGGAGAACATGATGCAGTATGCTGTCAGATGAGAAATAAAGAACATATTTCTTTCCAAGGTGTATCTTGCAAAACTGTTAGCTGGCAAAACTCATCTGGAACTTGATTGTGCCAAAGGCTGAACGTCTCTAAATGATAATGCCGTCAGGGTTAAGCGCATACTATACTGCTTTCCAAGCTCTAGCCAATCTGCAAAATTTTACAGGAAAGTTGGTCTTGTGGATTACATGCTGGTCTGTCTTAGACCTGATTCACTTCCAAATTGACCTGTGAACTTCCTCTGCATATTCTTGGTCAAGTTGCTTCACCCCTCTTGGTATTCATTTTGTAGAAGGGAGTGATACGTTCATGTTTCATTCAGAAAAGCCAACGTACTCATGAAAGATGGCTGACAGGTTGCCAGAGCGCACGCAGCCATCTTCTTTCATAGGTAAAACTTTGTTGCCCTCAGGGAGCCTGGAGATGTCACAGCTCTCTTCCTGGAAGATGAGTATCAATAGTGGCACTATGCATTACTCTGGTTCTGAAATCTTATGGGATTAACAACATGCGTTCTCCAGGAAAAATGCGTGCTTCTGTTTGTTACTCCATACTTGGTTACAGGGAATCATATCTGAATGCTTCCTCTATTCTCTGCTTTAATATTCTTGATTTTTTGTGCATGCAAAGTATACTCCTTGGAAGTTTTTTGTGTTAAAAGAAAGTAAAAACATTAAGTCTTGCTGCTTTTTCCTTTCTCTCCCAGATATTTTACCATACTTTTAGGCCACTGAGTGTTGAAAGCTCACAGTCTAGTAGGAACGTTATTTTAGCATAACTCTCGGCATCTCATGCTTTGGTTGCTTGCTGACCTTGTCTGCTTGCTGCTTCAGGCCGTGTTGCCGGGTGTTCTGAAAGGCTCCTGCTTTAAATCCCCAGCACCTCTGGAAAGGCAATAAAATGTCTGCTTAAATACTGGAGATGAGAATACTTGTGCATCCCCTCAAAACTAACATTAGTCCTTGTAAAGTAGGAGCGCTGCGTGCGCAAGTAATATGTTTGTATGTTTTGATAATTACAAGCAGTTACTCTAAAAGCAATAACGGTTTATAATAACATACCAGAGCGCGCATGTGTCCGGAAACGAGAGCAAACGTCGCCCCGAGTGCAGCTGGTAGGTAGGTGCTGCTCCTCGAGCAGCGCAAGTGCAAAAGCCGTTTGCCGCCTTCATGGGTCTTAAGCGTGTACCATGCAGCATCAGCCGAGGGTGCGCCTCGCTGCCAGCTCCAGCACGAGCTGAATTCCCATCCTCGTTCCTGTTAAGAGCGAGTGGAAACTTTTGACGTACGTGCTGAAACCAGTGAGAAATAGTTGATTCTTCATGAAACAACGGTGACTTTTACCTTGTCAAAAAATACCCATCTGTTCTGCAAACGCAGGCACGTGCGAGGCCGCACGGTTACCTGCAGGGTGTGTGCGTAGGGGGGTTACGTGACTCCGTGAGTTTCTCTCCACCTCACGGCAACGACACGTAGCGGCTGGAGTAACTAAGCGCTGGCGTTGCTCAGCGTAAGCAAGAACGCTAGTAGATACAAATACCCGATCTGGCGTTTTTCGTTAAGCGTACTTCATACGCAGTCAAGCTGGGGGTCGGAAAGCCAGAAAAGGGAATTAAACTGAGCAAGTTCACAGGGGTTTTGTCTTACGTACATTTGTAAGGTACTGAAAATAGATCAAGGGAAATTAAATACGGCTTTATTGAGCTGCAGCTTACAGTTTTGTTTCCAGATTTCCCTCATTAGCTGATCTTTGGCATGAAATGCTCTATCAGCAATAACAGTAGCACTAATAATTGTACGAGAATATTTTCAAAGACTCTTAAGGTAGGAACATCTTGGTAAGGTACAAACTTACCAAGATGTCAGCTAGCTACCTTGCCCAAAAGGCTCTCCAGGTACAAGTGTTAGCTATAATATTCCATCTATGCAGCAGTCTCTAATTTGATCACTGATACTTCCAAAAAGTTTCTTGTGCTTGTTCTACACTTTAAGGTTTTATTTAAATCTATTTTTTCTTTGAAAATGTCACTTAGTCACTTAGTTTGAAAAGTGTTGTTTCAGTGCGAATGAACTCTAGTAAGATATTGCAAATCACCTGTATTGGGAACTGGATTTAAACTTTTCTCTTTCAAAAATTTTGCTGTGGGTAAACATGAGATGACTGGGGGAAAGATGATGTAGCTGGGCCAGAATCCACTGGAGTGAAGTGACATGTCCCCACGGGTTTATGTTGCCTGGCCCACGGAAAGCAGTAGTTCTCTAAAGCAGCATGATTTATTATCATTAAACTGTTAACAGTCCTTATACAAACTATTAAATATGCAAAATTCTTATTATCTCTTTTTTATGGATCATATGAAAGAGACTATTTTGTCTTCCCTGAGGGAAGTTATAAAACAGTTTATGTGGAAAATGATTGATACATCCATTTTATAAAAATGGGTTTACTTCTTTTCCTTTTATCTTTCTTTTTAAAACATTGAATCTTGGTGTGGTGAATGAAAACCAATACCATACGGAATTGCAAGGAATCACAGCCATGTGACAAACTTCAAACCACGATGTTAGAATGGTGCCAAATCCTATGTTATGCTTACCAAAACAAATCTCAATTTAAAACTGCTTTTGAGATACCTGAGGATTTGCAGGTGGTTTTCACACATCTAGAGAGCGAGTGGGACAGAGAGCTGCAACCACAGAATCAGTAAGGTTGGAAGGGACCTCTGGAGATCATCTAGTCCAACCTCCCTGCTCAGCAGGGTCACCTAGGGCGTGGTAGACAGGGCTGCATCCAGGCAGGCCTTGAGTATCTCCAGAGAAGGAGACTGCACAACCTCTCTGGGCAGCCTGTGCCAGGGCTCTGTTACTCTCACAGGGAAGAAATTCCCCCTCACGTTCAGGCGGAACTTCCTGTGCTTCAATTTCTGCCCGTTGCCTCTTGTCCTTTCACATGGGACAGCTGAAGAGAGTTTGTCCTCGTCCCCTTGACACCCTCCCTTCAGGTACATAGACACATTGATAAGATACACCCCCTCAGTCTTCTCTTCCCCAGGCTGAAGAGGCCCAGCTCTCGCAGTTGTTCCTCGTAGGGCAGGTGCTCCAGCCCCCGATCATCTTTGTAGCCCTACACTGGACTCTCTCCAGGAGCTCCAGGTCTCTCTTGTCCTGGGGAGCCCAGAACTGGACACAGTACTCGAGATGAGGCCTCCCCAGGGCTGAGTAGAGGGGCAGGATCACCTCCCTCGACCTGCTGGCAACACTCTTCCTGATGCACCCCAGGAGACCATTGGCCTTCCTGGCCACAAGGGCACACTGCTGGCTCATGGTCAACTTGTTATCCACCAGCACTCCCAGGTCTTTCTCTGCAGAGATGCTCTCCAGCAGGTCAGCCCCCAGCTTGTAATGGTGCCTAGGGTTATTTTTCCCTAGGTGCAGGACTCCGCACTTGCCCTTGTTGAACCTTACGAGGTTCCACTACTGTGGAACTGAGTTCAGTCAAGAGTTAGAAAAGTAACCTCAGATATTAACGGCAGTTGCAATTTGTGAAGGAATAATCAGGCCTAGCTGCTGCTAAAACAGCCAAGGCTGGTATCCTGATTGTGTCCACAGAAAAGGTAGATTGCTCCTGAGCCAGTCCAGTGCCTGCTTTTAATTTCTTATATCTTGAACTCTTGCAGTAAGGTTGAGATATTCAGTGTATGAGATGAGACTTACCTAAAACAGGGAAGTTCCTTAAAGCTGTTTTCTATACTGCTGTTAAAATAGCAGTTTGCCTGCTGCAGGGTTGTCACAAGTCCACATGGAGGTAGGGCACAGCCCTGCAAGTCTAGGGGTGGCAGATGCCAGCAGCGGGCTGCGGCGCGCGGTGTACCTTGAATTCTGGATGTTCCCTTCTCTAACAGCTGGTTTCCACCCTGGAGCCCTAGGCTGCCACCTTTTAATGATGATAATACAGCTATAAGGCTGCGAAGTGAATGATATCACTGGAACCAATTAAAAATAAATCCCTGAACATCAGTCTTCTCCTTTCTATAGAATTAATGAATATTTCTAAAAGAAGGAAGAAGTATGTTCTACCACAGGTCATTTCAGTTTTGCCTTTCTAGTTTATAGTCAAGCCTTACAAACGGTGCTACTGCTGCAGCTCATGGGCAGCGAACTGCAAGGCAGGGGTGGGAGCAGCTCCATCACCGATGCCTTCGTCTTGCTGGGGCTGTGTTTTGATGTTACGCAGAGTTTGGCAGTAAGACTGGACCCTGCTGCGTTGCTGCCTCTCCCCTCGCTATGTCCTCACATCATCTCTTCAGCTATGCTAGCCTGAGTTGGGCAGCCGCATCCAGGAACGGGAAATCAAATTGGCTTAAATATATAATAATTTTTTTTAAAAAACCAGTATTTGTGCTTGCTTCAGTTACTCAGTCCAGTTCAAGCTGTAGCCATTGAGGCAGTACCATAGGAAAGGAGAACGAGCAATAGGGATAGGGCAATCTCTTAAACCTGCATTGCTGTCTGGTGCTCAGTAATGTCAAAATGTCAAACCACAGCCAGCATTCCTCAGAGACATGAAAAGAAGGTACCTTCATAATGCAGTCACTGTGAAATCCTTCTCTTGACTGACAAGCAGATGCTCGTTGTTCAAAAAACCTAGTACCTAGAAAAGCTGCTTTCATTAGTACTATGATGTAGTAGATGTGATTGCTATGCTGTGAGTGTAAAATACGTTTTACTGATATGCCATCTTTTCATGTGAATGTAGGTCAAGAATTGTTTTGATATGAAATTTTCATGCCTGTTCACTTGGGTGTACTCTAAGATCTGGCTAAAGCTCTTCACTTGGTTAAGACAGAAACAGAGAGCAAGTTTTGATTTCTGTTGGGTAAACTTTGAGTGGCCTGGAAGTGGCAGAAAAATAATCTGGATACAGGAGCCTAAATTCGCCATAGAGGTAATGAGCTTAACTGATCTTTGTAGTGACGATCTCAACTTTCTGATCTTCAGAATGTAAGTTTTGCGTTTTAATTTGCTTCTCCTAGCTCCTCTGAATTTTCTCCATTTCCAGGCTCTTGATAGAGCATTTTTGCATCAGACAATAATAAAGTAATACTAATGGAAGTTACAATAAAACATTATAGTATCAAGTAGTACCCCACATACATTTGAGCTAAAAATACTGATATTCTTCCTGAGACTTGTCCTTTGTCCATATTGAGCATCTGTCTTAAAAAAAATAAAGAAATTAAAATCCAGAATGTAACTCAGATGACCAATATGAGCAAATAAATAAACACGCAAATGCTTGAAGGAAACACCATTTACAGTGTATTGGCTTATAATAGAGCAGCTGTGTGTGACCAACCAAGACAAAAGATGCATCAGTGATGTTAATCCTGTACTGGGAATTCAGTTATCTGTTGCCTGCCGTAATTTGATACCATGACATTCAAAGCCTATTAGTTATTGCACCCCTTGCATCAGGGAGAGACCAGGTCTCTCAGTATTTTTGTCTCATTTCAGCTCAATGAATACATATGTTCTTAGAGTGCATTTTCTTTTTTTAACTTTAGTATTCTCTCTTCTCTTTGACAGCTTAGTCATCTTAGGGAAGACAGTGTGAGAGAGAACTTTCTGTATATAAACTCTGAGCTCTTTATTCAAGACCTCTTTCTGCTTTTGATTTCGATATTCCCAGAGTCCCTGTTTACTAGTTATTTTTGTACCTGATTTGTGTATCTGAAAGTTGAAAATATTACTAAAGAGTTGTCAATTTTTTTTTAGAAACACAGCTGTTGGATTGAGATTCTCCTACAAGCATCATCAGAATGTCCTAACGCTCATTTGCTTTATGCATTCACTGTGGAGCATCTCTTGACAACAGCTAGCAAATATCTCCATGAGCGACGCTTTAATGTTTGTCTAAGACTTCCACGTTACTCAAAGGATTTTCCTCTTTTGAAGAGCATACTGGATATGGTTTCTTCTTGCTCTGTGGCCTTCTCCTTCTCTGTTGGTCTGAGATGTCAGAATTTAAACATATTGGTACTTGTAGCAGCCTCTTTAGCTTCTATGTTGCTAGAGCCATGTTGAGATGCTGTTCAGAATAGCTCCAGATGCTGACCCGTCTGTTACTGGGCTGAAGACATGTTGCTTCAGTGGTTCAGGCAGCAGAGTTTCTAGAAATAAAACATCCTCTAATCCCAAGTCTAGTGCACACAAACACTAATTGTCAGATTGAATTATTTTTTTATCATTCCTGCCTGCACCTGATATTTTGCAGGTAGTAATCAAAACTTGTGTGAAGTGTTGGAAATAGCAGAGAGCAGTGGCTTGAACCTATTTTTCCTTGAGTCTTATTGATCTGCTCTATTACTTTTAGGCAGGCTGCAAAATGTGCTCCAGCTTCTCTGTGTCTAAGGTGGGGATAACAGAGTAAGAATTGTCTGTGACATGTTGATATTTATGGATGTCAGTGGATGGGAACAGACCCAGTGCTTTATTTTACAGTTTTGTTTTCAGTAACTATAATGAGAAACACAAACTCTGTGTATAGGTATAGTATTTCTAATCTCCAAATGAGTTCAAATTCTGTGAACTTTTCTACTCAGCCTCCTTGCTTTTTTTCCAATCCGTTCTGCATGTCATTGTGGGCTGAGGTCACACTGTTGACCAAAGCTTCATTCCTGGGAATTGTCTGGTTACCTTTTTCCAAGTCATAAAGCCTTTTAAATTAGATGTTTTCAACTTGGCTTTCTAGTTGAACACTGGTTCTTCATAAGAATTGTCAAATTGACCTATATTACTGCTGCGGACCTGAATAAATCATTTTGAATGTTTTTCATGATATGCCAGTATTATCTTCAGGGGTTCCTATTTTTGTATAGGATATTCTGAGACAAATATAGAGAAAATTAAAGACAAATAGGGCTATATTGAACCAAGAGTACAGAAAAAGGTAGTGATGAGCAATGTTAAAGCAATCTCAGAAATGGCAATAATGATCTTTAAAAATTTATGGAAGACAAAGTTTTAGGTAAAAGGTGGTGTTATTCCTTTTTGCAATCTTAAAGATGTATGGGATTACAGGATAGGCTGTAATTGTCAGTATGTTCTGCAACTTTCTTACATGTGCTGGTTCTCATAACCAAATTATATGAACTGGAATTAGCTGAAATTAGATATTCGTGTAACCAACTGTAAAACCATATTCAGAAATTAGCTATCAAAGTGAAATAACATACAGTGGAGTTCCACAAAATTTGTTCTTGAATTCAGTGCCGTTTAATATTTTCTTTGAGATTTTTGCTGGAAAAACACAAGCCTTTGTTACCAACTTTGCCAAATACATCATGCTAGAAGGGACCTGAGTATTGAAAGAGATGGTTAAAAAAGGAAAAATAATCCTAGTAAGTTAGAGAAAGAGTTGAGAAAAAAGGAAAGCATACCTAAATAAGGAAAAAAATACCTGTAAGTAGGAGTTGCCAGCAGCATGCACACGGAGCAAATAGCACCTGGCTGTTTGGGGGTGCTCGGACAGTCCGAGGCTTGGAGCGGATCATGAGCTGTATGGGGATCTATGATTTCCTGCTTTTAGAAGAGGCAAATGCCATGCAGGAGCTATGGTATAGAAGATGTCTGGAATAATTTTCCTATACTGTTCTGATAAGACTTCATCTGTTGTTCTGTTCCTCAGTTGAATAGGTAAGATACGAAACAAACAGACATCCTGAAATACTGGAACACATCAGAACCCATGCCCTGTGAGGAGAGCTTGCAGGATTTGAGGCCAAATTAGTCTGGTGAAGTAATGATGTTTTAGACTGTGACACTACAGTTTTCAGAAAGGTAAAAGGTAAGAAGGATTAAGCTCCCCCTCTTCATTATCTGTACACAGAGAGGGAAGCTTAAATTACAGCAGAAGTTTAGTAGGTATCAGAAAAAGCTCTAAGGAACCACGGCAAAGCACTGTAATAACCTGCTAAGGGAGACTGCTAGATTACTCTTGTAAAACACATTCTCAAAGATTTCTATTAAGCATCTGTCTGGATGGCATAGCATAATTGATCTTGCCTTGATGAAGGAGATGCAGTTATCTTCTGTCCATCCCCTGCAGAGGTGGAAAAAGACAAAGCAAGTTAAAAATTTCAATATAAGCAAAAAGCTGCCACTAGGCTTCCTGCCAGAATAGTTGCAATATGGGGAGAATGGAAGAAAGCAGCTATGAAGAAAGGGGCAAGTTAGCCAAGTTTAGAATCTGCAAATGTATAATGGGCTAAATCAGTAAGCACGCGTGTAAAATAGGTGCCGTTTCCTACACGGGGCAGCAAAGCGGCTGAGTTCTGTGAACAGTGACTGTCCCCAAGGACCTGCACAGTGAATCGGGTCACCGTCCCCCAAACGCTGAACGTACGCCACGCACAGTGCCCAACCAGGATTTAGCATTATCGAACAAAAACTGCAATGCGCCACCAGGCACCTGATAACTAGAATGCTAAGAAGAGGGTAGTTTGATACAGTCTAATGCAGAGCTGCATTAATTAGAGTGTGTCTTAGAGCCAGAGCTATGAAAAAAAATCCTCAGATACATGTACTCTGGCACAGCAGTTGGAGAAGAGCTGGCTGAAAATGTCCCAAGGGTATTAATCTAATGGTGATTGCTGCAGAATGCAGAGGGAGGGCTCAGGCCAAATTGCCAATGTCTGAAAAGGCTGAAAATCCAAAGAGCTGAGGAAGTTGTGCCAGTTATTGTAATCGTAACATTTGCTGCCTGATGTCATTATTGATCATATCATTTTGAAATGTGATTGAAGTCCTACTGCAATGTTAACGCAATGTGTTGTGCATGTCCGACTCATGCTTGGTTCTTGTTTTTTTTGCACGTAGGTTTTTTTGTTTTGTTTTGAGGGTTGAGTATTTGGGGAAGGAGGAAAGCTGTTGCTCAGTGGGGGAAATGAGGAGTGTGACAGAAAGAAGCAGAGACGGGAAGGGAGAGGTAGTGGCCCTGACATTCAATTGGCTTCAGTTGAACTGCCTGAAATCACATTTTTAAGATAGTAGTAGGCTTAAAGCTCCCTGGAGGAGAGAGGAGAGACATACTTGCTCTTTGTATAAGATCTGTTCTGACCCCTTTTGCTGTTACAATTAGTTTTTTTTCCCCTTGACAATGGTAAAGAATTTTCTATTGAATTTGCTAATCACATCATCTGCTGAAGCATGAAACTGCCAGAAACAGTCAGAAATGTTCACAGAAGAAACTATCTATTCTGCCACTTAGCCAATTTGCTGGCATTTGCTGTTCCCACCAGTACATAGTCAGATGTTTTGGTCCTGGTTTGGTTAAAGGGAATAATTCTGAAGGTATTAAATATGGAGCTGCTATTGTTATGTAGTTGTATATGAAGATGTACTATAGAGCAAACACATAATGCGTATATGTAGTTGCACATGAAGTACAGCTAAGCTTTATAGCCCTGACCTACTGTTTTGCTTGGAGGTGATGATGACCTTGGCATTTACCAATAGCTGTAGCTGCAATCTTGTACATCCACACAGGCTAAATTAAAACAGTCCTAGGGTGATCTGCTTTATATTTTTCTCCAGAGTTTTCCAAAGTTATTACAACGGTTGCTGCACAACAGTGCAGTGCAGTTAGCAGGCTTCTTACCAAATTTCCAACAAATACGTTATGTGATCTCTATGTCGCCTTGCTCTTCTGTATCTCGTGTTGATTCTGGGCCACCTTAAAGTTTGCTGTATCAGAGAAGCCTCTGTTTGGAAGCCTCCATGTGAGCTAATGTTAAGATTAATTTGGAGCACTGACAGAGCTGAAAATCCAATGCTATATATATGTTCCATTGCAGAAAAGTTACTGGAAAATACAGGAGAGGTTTAGAGAGAGCACTGAAAAATTTTATGAGGCTTCTAAGTTTGGTTAGAAAAGTGATTAGGAGTTTTCTTGAAACATTTTCTTTGGGCAAAGGCCGCCTTGTGGGTGTGTTTAACACATTTCAAAGACCAATGCAACTTTGCTAATGAAAAAAATAGGCAATTTATTTCAGATAACCTTGTAGTAGACAACTTTTGTCACCTAAAGTGAATTTTTGGTTCTGAGTAAAAAAACTGAGTCTGTAAGCAGAGATTCAGCAGACTTGCAAACTTTAGAAAGAAAATAGAGTAACGGTAAATAATATTTTGTGTGTGTGTCATGGAATGCAGGGATGGGTTTTAGGTAACTTACGGCAGGTTGACTGACACGATAAATTTGAAGCAGCTCATTGAGGTCACAGTCTACATCTAAGGGAAGTACTGTATCTCATTGCACAGAAATTCTCTCTGGAACGTAACATTTTTGTAAGAAGATTTTCATGAGTGGGATGTATCTGTCACTGAAGTACACGAACATTTTACGAGCTATGCAACCTGAATTAATATAGAAGATTCTGCTTTGAAACTCAGCTTTTGCCAAAAAGTAACTTTCTCTTTGCTTTTTTATCTTAAGGAATATCAGTGATTTCAAACAAACAGTTCTGAGGAGAGGATAAGATATATTTTCTTGATTAAAACAAACCAATATATAAGTTCTGCTGCAATCTTTTATTTTCAAAAACAAAGCAAATATTTCAAATCAAGACATACTTTTGTCAAAGAATTGTACTCCAAATGATGAACTTAAAGGGAAACAGAGCTTTGGTGGGTTACAAGTGATGATATTTTGAATAAAGGAAAGCCAGTCAGAGTATTGAACATGCTGAAGAATACTTTGAAAAGAATAAAGTTGCAAAGAAATCTAACTTTACTTCTGCCTGAACAAAGTGTTAGAACAGTAGACTCAGAATTTGGAAACAGCAGGGGACAAATTTTGTTTGCTTGTTCTACAGAGTTAAGCCAAGTTTACTTGAGTAAAACTGAATCCAGAATTTAGTTTACAGATCTTTCTCGCTGTGTGTTTAATGATGCCAACTAGGAGAACAATACAGCAGGCTAAAAAAAAAAAAAAAAGTTGATGCTATTTTTCAAAATCTGTCTTAAATATTTCATGAAAAATTTTAATCAGGCTATTATACTGTCTCACATTTAAAATACTTCTCATGCAGTTGCAAGCTCAGCTTGAAAACCAAGTATATTGACAGATCCTGTTTCACCAAATGGCGGGGATGCAATCGTGATGGGGTTTTGAGGGCCCTGCCATCCACCGTGGACTCCTAGTGCTGACGGTTGGCAGCTTCCCGGCCCTGGGAAGGGAAGGACCCAGCCGCGCTCGCCCCTGCGGGACACCCCAGTGCCAGCCCCTCGCAGCAGCGGGCACGCTAGAGGAGCATCGCGCTGCAATCGCGCAATTAATCAAGTCACGCGTAGCATTGCAGTGATGAAAGGTGAAAGTCCTGAGCAAGTAACTCTCACGGTTATCCATCTCACAGTTTAGACGTTTATTTATGGTTTAGATATACTTTAAAAGTCTCTGCAGTGCCCTGATGGGGATGCCTGCTCTGGTCACTGCAGTAGGAAAGGGTCAGTCTGGAGTAGTCTTGAGCCTCTGACTTAGTGGCGTTTGGTGGAAGAGCAGAGTAGAGAAGTGGGAGCCCAAGTTAAAAGTATTTTATCCTTGAGATGATTCCCAAAACTCTCACCATGGTCAAAAGGTCCAAGAATGGACTGTTGCTATGTACCTCTTCTTTGAAAAAAAAGAAAAAAAGGGATGTCATTATATTACTGTTAGAATTGGCCAGGAAAGGGAAATCTCTTACTGAGAAAGAACTTAGCATCTTCCAAACTGGAATAGAAATTCAAAAAAATTGCTTCCAAGAGAGAGCTTTTATAATTAAAAAATCAAGGAGAAGCAAAATGCATTCTTCTGCCCTAGTATGACATTTTTTGTGTGTGCTTGGAATGCCCTTTTATAGTAAAGGAAATTCTTCTGGCCAAGGAAACTTGATTTTTTTGCATAAAGGAAGCTTTCTATCACAAAATTGTTCCAACAGAATTCTAAATTAGCTGAAGCTGTTACAATTCTGATAATTAATAATAGCATCCTCTACATTCAGGCCTTTCCTAAATACAAAAGGTCAACAGCCAATGTTCTTAGGCTATTTCTTAAGAAGTATCAGTTGCTCTTGCTGGTAACAGGCCTAGAAAACGCCTGAAATGACACTGTGCTTCCCACTGATTGAATCCTGAATACTCTGGACCGTGGAGCTTCACAGCAGGATTCCTTGCGGCCATGCAGCAGCCACCTCCAGACGGAAAGCTTGATAAGCTGATCTGTTTTCTTTGGTGGAGGTCACTGTAATGTGCTCATCTTTCCCTGTGGCATATAGACTATCCGATGCTCCACTTCATCATCATTTTTTTTTTATTTAAAGCATTCCTATATTCATAAATTAGATCTAAAGTAGTGAGTACTGAAAAATAGGCCAGAGAACTAGCTGGGTCTGAATCCCAGAGGTGAAAGTTGCTTTTCCTTGAGGAAAAGCTCTCTGGAACTTACTAGATCTCTAGTACAGTCTTGGTGTTGAGATAGAGGCATGTCAGCTGCGAACTGGGTAATTCTGTACTAAGGCTGCCAGATTTATGTTTATTCTCAAGGCAAATGCAGAATCTGAATATCTAAAATAATACACGATGAAAGAGGGAAAGACAGATCTTCCCTCTTTCTCTCTCTCAGATCTTACTTTGAACATCCTGCCCACAGATGCTGAACAGTTTTAAATACACCAGCATGAATTTCAGGCTTTCTGTAACAAATGCATGTGTTTTAGCTTTTTGATAGAGCACCTTTCATAAATGCATCCTATCTAGCACCAGAGCTGTATTTGGAAGTCGGTGAGGAAGAACTGAGCAGCATATTTGGTAAAATTTGGAATAGGAAAAGCACAAAATTCAAATGAGATTCAAAAGCTGTTAATGACTTTGCTCAGAGAGACCTGGTCTATGTAGATTTAGATTCTGTTTTGCTTTTAAAAATGTGGCCTAGTTGGCTTACTGGGTCTTGATGGACTTTTGTGCAGGTCTTATTAAACATGTGATCTTCTATTGGTCACCAGATTGGACTAAGCATGTCCTAAATAATCTTCCATTCAATATTAAAACCACACAATGAAAGCTGCTACAACTTTGGAGTTGCCATTATCAGTAATTAGGTTTTCACACTTTCAGTACTTATTCTTTCCTGTGATAAGCGGAGAGGAAACACAAATGTACCCCCAGTGTTAGTAATTAGAAGACCAGTGGTAAAATTTTATATTTGGAAAAAAATCACCACAAGAACAAACTGGTAATTACTGTAGGCAATCCAGAAACACTGGTACTTGATGGGGTACTCTGATTTGCGAGATAACTAATTTGCTAACTGCACATAGTACAACTACAGTAACTTTCTAAAATTGTTTTGTCATCATAATTATACCTTATGCCAGCAGTTCTAAGCAAAACTTGCTATTAGTTTAATTGAGGAAAGAAATGAAGTGAAAAAATATCTCATCTAATCACCCAAAAGCTACAACAGGTGCATGGAAAACCAAGAAATAGGTTGCTGGAGCACTCAGAGTTGACTCGATGATCCTTCAGCAATACAGTAAACACCACCAGTTACTCCAGAGGTGCTTACTGAGTAATGTGTTCAATGCTTTTGCCTCTTCTTGGAACAGATCTTGGACTGAATTCAGTAATGTATCACTGTAGCTTTTAGCAAGGTAGATGTCCTTGTACAGGACTTGGTAGCAGTACTCAGAGATGCTGGTACTTTTGCCCCTAGGAGAAGGGAGCAAATGCAGTTTCCCACTGAGAAGCACAGGGAGGTTCTGATCTTCATGTACCGAAGGAGAGGACATGGACGAGTTTCCCCGATGTCCCTCCAGCAGTTAAGGAGCTGGATTTTTTGACGGCAGCAAAGCTGTCTGCCTATTCCTTTCCCTCCTGAATCTGAAGGATGAACGATCCCTGCGCTTGCTGGCAGCCTAAGTGTCCTTGCACCCTCTTTGTGCAGAAGGTGACTTGAGCCTGGTGGGCCTGAAGTGCAAAGACAGGGAAGGGGGATAAACCCACAACAGTTCAGGTGCGAGACCGGCGGGGTTAGAGGTGCCTGTGCACAGCTCCGTTCCTCTGGCAAAAGGAAGCAGCAGCGTGCAGCGCACGGCTGGAGATCTGGGCCATCGTCTTGGCTCGTACCATCAGGGTTCACCAACAGGGTGCATGCCTCTCCTGCGAGCTTAACTGCGAAGGGAAACAGCTAACCGAGAACTGCTGCGGTTCGGTTAGCGAACTGAAAGAGTGCTGAATATGTTGATTAAATACGGATAAGGTCAGCTGTGTCCTCAGTATTTTGGCTCTAGGAAAACCTTAATCTAAATGTAAAACTGAATTGCAATGAAAAAAGCAAAAAGCATAGTATAACCCACCCTAACTTCCCTGACATGGACCCACAGGCAGCCTTAATAACCAAGATGTTCCTGACTAAGTGAACTGCTGCACTTAAGTGTGTTCAGCCTGTCAATATCTGCAGTGAGCGAGGCAAAACCTGTTCCCTTGGGATCCTAGTTCATAGACCCCCTGGGGTCTCTCCCAAGCTTTGCCATTTGAATTCGGCCCTGTGACAGTGACACAGTTTATGTTTAGTTGTGAAGGGAAAAAAACACTTCAGAAAACTATGATGGCTCAAAAGCGCAGGTCACAAAATTCAGACAAAGTCCATTTTAGAGAACATTTTCAACAACTCTACAGAATAGTTCATTAAATACTATTTAGGACACAATGTTCGAGAAACTTGCAATAAATTGGCCTAACGAAAGCAGTATATTTTTTTTCTATGGAGCTATTAAAGATGACATTTCATGTCGTGCAGTACCTAACACTCACTCTAGTACTTTGAATTTTTGGAGCACTGCATAAATACGTAACAAGCAAAGTGCCAGTGCCATCAAAGCAGCCTCACCTGCAGGGATTTTGAGGAGAGGGGCCTCTGCTACAGCACAGAGCTCATAGCTGTGTAGCTGTCCCTCTGAAAGCACTGCAGAAAGTGTAAGGTTAGTTTGGGCTGTAAATGCAAGATGTCAATAATAGCAGGTAGGTGCTTGCTCTTCCTGTGTTCTTGGCTTGCTCGACGGGGGTCTGAAATCACGCGGAAACATTAGTTCAGTGATTACATGAGTATGTCCTCTCAGAGTCATTACAAAGTCTTCCTCTGTGGCTTTTTCTCTGCAGAACTAGATTATTCTTAGTAGCTTGTTTTTTGTGGAGATTTTCTGGTTTTTAACTGCAAATCCATAGTTTAACAGGGTTCATCTGTCACAGCTATATGCTATATTACTTAAATGATACTTTTTTTCTCTATGTCATAGTTTTCCTCGCATAAAATTCACGATTATAAGTAAACAGAGCTGTGGCTGGAACGTTAAAACTATTCTTTAACATTCTGCTAAATGAGTAACTCAATAAGAACTCTTCAGGATTTACCTGGAAGCCGAAAGATAAATTAAATTTTAGGAGAGTATTAAAAAATCTATATATCATCTATAAATATCATCATACAATTACAGTCTTAAATCTGTTACTGGTAAATTATATGTATATTCATTCAAAATAAATTGTTCTGGTTTGTATAAGATGATAAAATAATATTCTGCTACAGCGAGCTCATGGCTTTTGGAGCCAAACACTAAGGTCTCTGGGACCTGTAACTGTCTATCGAACGTTTGTAGGAGTTAATGATCTCTAGACACCAGTTTTAAAACACCCAGCTCGCTCTTCACGTATAAAAATATAAATGCCGCTTCTAGGCAACTGTTGATCTTTTGCCCAACCTCCCCTCCCCCCCAAGACTGTGTTTCTCAGAGTTTTGTTGACACAAATGTTTTCATCCAGATAAGGCGTTTGTATTTCACGTATTTAATACATGGGCTTCCAGAGGGATAATATCCACGTTTGCTTGCCTTGCTCTACCATGCATATGGTTTTCGGGGTAGATGGGGAGCAGGAAACACTAGTCTATCCCAAAGGCTTTTATGGGGAGCAAGAAGCACGAGTCTATCCCCAAAGCTTTTATGCCCTTCTGCGGGCTATCGTGCTGCTGGCAATTTCAGCAGTAGCAGCAGCTTTTTGAGCAGTCCTAGTTATAGCCCTGAGCCCGTCTCTTGGCAGGCAAGAGGCTACCTTGCATCTAGTCTCTTTAGGTAAAAGCATTCCTACGCTTTGCTTCCCAGTGCTTAGAAACTAGGAGAATTTAATAGACTCAGCTTTATTTAAAATAGTAAGTTCTCTTTGCTTATTAAAATGTTTTACTTTTTATTGCTGTCTAGGGTAAAGCTGGTTCTCGGTCTCTCAGCTTTCGGTTTTCCTGTTTGTCAGCTCTTACTTTAAGTAAATTAATGATAGGTAGTTTAGAAGCACTGCAAAACTGCCAGTCAGCTACTAAATCCAAAAGATTTACTTCATCTTTTTCAAAGTCATTCCTTTCTCCTAGAAAACTTCCATGAGTATTCTGTTACTGAAGAGTATTATAGTTTTCTGGAAAATTGTATGTTTTGCATATTTATGGAGAAAAGTAGTGATTTTTCTAATTTGAGTACTTTTAATTTATACTGCTGATCATTATTATTAGAAAAACATACAAAATAAGAGTCAAATATTCACACAGAATGAGAATCTCATTATTCTGGCTACTTTTCAATTCCTTTTGGAGAAGCACTTTTTCCAGCAAAATATTAAACATGGGTACACTTCATACATGATCAGGAAAGTAACTTAGTCATAAGCACATGGATCTGAGGTTAGTCCTGCTGAAATCAGGGTGCAGGTTAAAATCAATGCGTTAATGAAATTGGGGTTTTTTTCGAAGTAGCATGAAGTAGTCTCATTTTCATGTATTAGTCTTGCTGATGTAGAATTAAATGAGATCTGGCCTATGTCAAAACACTGCCTTAATTCTGTTTTTTACTGCTGTTGGACCTGCAGCATTAGTAAAATCGATTCTGAGTGAATGTTCATGTTACAGCTTGAATATTCCTCTGCCTGATATGTAATTGTAACAGTAAGGCATGTTCAGAGTGGCCCAATACTACCGTCCAGAGAACTGTTCTCATCAGATATAGCGATAATGCCCACCGCCACCAGAGTAGAGCTGTGTAGTTGCAGCTTTGTTGTTTATCTGACTTTTATAAAAATGTTCGTGAATTCCTGTGAATGCATTGACTTGAATAATCATTTTTGTATTATTTAAATGGTTGTTGCATTTTTTACATGCAAATCATGAAATAGATTCTGAAGATGGATGTAAAGATAGACTAATTCACCTGCCTGTCCCAGGGCAGGATCAGCAAAGTCTGAACCACTTCTGATGAGATGTTTACCCCAGCTGGCCTTACCAAAGCCCTTAGGCAACCCCTTTCAATATCTAAATATAGCTGAAATTAAAAAATTCTTTTATCTCTGTAAACTTGCTGACATATAGAGCTGTTTCTTCTTGAGTTATTTACAACAGGTACACAAAACATTTCCATTTTCTCTGTGGCAACATTATGTGCAGGATAAAATTTACTCTGGCATCTAGTTTTTCCATATCCAGACTTAGCAGGCACTGTTTGTGCAATCTTTTCCCTCAGATCCTGGTGTTAACACCTCCAGTCGTTCTTACTGCTCTTCTGTTTATGGTCCAAATTTTCCTAGATTATAGTGCTTAGGATCCAACATGATTTTTCTGCTGAAGTCTTGCCATGGACAGGTGGAAGTAGGACTGTGTTTGTGGTTTGCATGGAACGACTCTGTTTCTTTATCCCAGTAGGTTATTTGTTTCTCCTCTTTCATGTTCAGTTTGCTTTCTGCAGAACTGTACAACAGTTCACATTTCGTATTGCTCAGCAACTAATCACTGTTCATTGCTCGGAGTGCTTGCTATTCGTAATTTGCCAGCCATGACAAGGTTACCTAAATCAGCCTATGGGGCTTTTTTTTTTCTTTCCTGCTGCATCTAAGTAGATGGTTGAAAAGTTACCAGCATGGACTCCTGTATTTACAGGATGAATCATGTCAATGTATCCATGCATGGTAGAAAAATATCATGAATCCCATTATTTTTCTTAAGCATCTTACTGCTGTTTCTGCATTCTCTTTTGTCTTTGCATTATAGCAGACTTTCATTTTTCCATTTCATGGAAAACGGCAAAACCAAAGTCTGAAAAGCTATTGTCCCTGTTCATTAAGGTCTTTGCAGATAAGAATGTACTGTGATCTAGTGAAGTATGGGAAGTACTAAAATTTGGAGTTTGTATTCATTTCTTTGTTGTCGAGAGCTGTGTTGCATTGTGTGACAGTTTTGTGCTTTTTAAAAGATGCAGGTTGCCCACCACTAAATTTTCAATGGTATAACCCCATTAAAATAATGATTGAACAAATTTTTGGCCTAGGATGGAGCATCCAACTCAGTATGAAATTTCTTAATATCTGCATTGTAGAAAGTGGTGGTGACTGCATGATGGTTTCAAAAAGTTATCTAATGTACCATTCAACCAAGAGTGACAGAATTGCATCTTGAAAGTGAATGATAAATATATGTTAATACAACACTTGTATACAGACATAAAAGTATGTTTGATTTAGTTTTGGTTTTGCTTGTTTGCCTTGGTGAAAGCCACTACACTGAGATACAAATCTCAGGCAGATATTCATTAACATGAATGCCCTTCTTTTCTCTCTGTGCAGATGAAAGGAGGCCTGGCAAAGCTAAATAAGAAAATTCTCTCTGCTGTGCCAGTGACATTTCTACTGAATGCATTGGTATATTGCAAAGTTAATAGCTGCTTAAATGCTCCTCAGACTTAGTAAATGGAAACATAAATTGAATGTTCTGTATAAGTAAATTTAATTAGATTTTGAAATTGTGGCAAAAGCACTATCATGAAAATACTGGCCAAAGTAGCCTATTTTCAGTTACATTTTAGTAACTGTGATTTAGATCATATTTGTTACACTCTTATATTTTCCCAGAAGCCTTCCACACTGCTGTAATATGTTATACGATGACTAGAGCTTTGGATGAGTTGTTATCAGTCTAGATCTTCCCTTCTGATATCAGAGGCAGCAATCCCAATAATTTAATTGGGAAAAGAACATCACAGAGTGATTGAGGCTGGAAAGGGGCCTCTGGAGATCGTCTAGTCCAACCCCCCTGCTCAAGCAGGGTCTCCTAGAGCATGTTGCACAGGATCACGTCCAGGCGGGTTTTGAACATGTGGAGAAGGATACTGCACAACCTCCCTGTCCCTCCCTGTTCCAGTGCTCTGTCACTCTCACAGTAATGAAGTTTTTCCTCATGTTCAGGTGGAAATTCCACGTTCCAAGTTTGTGCCTGTTGCCTCGTGTCCTGTCACTGGGCACCACTGAAGAGTCCGGCCCCATCCTCTTGACACCCTCCTTTAAGCTATTTGTATACATTGATAAGATATACCTCTTGAGAAAGCAGGTGAACGTGCTGGTTTTTGAAGGACTTGATATACAGGTTTAAAGAAAATGATGTTACCCCCATCCAAAAACAGATTGAGACAATTCATAAATATTTATTTACGTGTATTAAGAATTGAATGGCCAGAGCAGCTGGGCCAATTCTTTTCATTTCAGCTAATCTCTTGCTCTCTCTTTCATCTTAGAGGATGAGTTGGCAGCAGCGGTGTGGGTGTTTGGAAACTGTTTCTGAAATCAACTTCTGTTATATTTATGTTAGTCCTGGGTTAAATATTTTGATCTGGACCCATTAATTGAGTCTGTTTATATAATTTTTGAGAGATAATCAAGGTTGCCAGCAGCATTGACTAGCCGTGTTTATAAACTGTAAAGAAACTCTATAATAAACTGTTGCCAATAAGCCTTTGCTGCTGCCTTGTATGAAGCCTGGCAGTTTCTCCAATTTTATGATATTACGAACACAGTGTCTCTTTTCCTATTTGACAACATACCTGTAATAATAGTAAACCTAGAATCATAGAATCAGTAAGGTTGGAAGTGACCTCTGAAGATCATCTAGTCCAACCTCCCTGCTCAGCAGGGTCACCTGGAGCATGGTAGACAGAGTTGCATTCAGGCAAAACCTCTATTCTCTGCTCAGATGGAAAGATGCAGTAGTAATAAAATACCATTTTGAGAAACACTGAGAAATTAACTATACGACAACTGTTGATAGACTCAGCTGCCTACTCTTTTCTCAGCATATTTGTTGTCACCTGGGCTGGGATCAGTTGTGGTATAAATGGAGAGACCAGGATGAGTTACGCAGCTGTAGGGTCGTAACGCAGTGTGCATGTGCACGCAGCTTCCCTGCTGAATCTGTGCATCTTCCAGTAATGCAGTGCTTCCCTGGCTGTGGTGCTCCTCTTGTTCCCTCTTTTCCTGGGGCTTGTGCACCTGATCGTCTTGGCAGTGCTCTGGAGGGCTCCTTGTTCCTTGGCTTTTGACGAAGGGCTGTGTTTAATGGACGTCCCACTCTGCATATAGAAATTGAAGTCAAAGAAATGAGCTCTGCACATCTACTGAAGTGTCCTCAGTTTCTGGGGAAGTTTATAGTCTCAAGCTGGCCCTAGACTTTTCTCTCTAATACCTTTATGCTAGCAAACGCCTCCATGTTAGCAATGCACCAAGATTGGGTGCTGATTATGGTATTCAGCTCGGAGCTTTAGTGTGTGCCTATGAGGTCCATTCGCTGCTTGGGGAACAACAGTGCAAGACCTGTAGGTAAAACTATCAGGATAATTTTCATTTAAACTTTTTGACTAAAAATGTGTACAAGTTAGAGGAAGATCTAAATAATCAATTTTAGTGGTTTTGCCATGCATTTTCCACAAATGTGTATAAACCTTGCTGTTTCATTTCATTTTCTTCATTTCTGTCATATTGCTCTGTACGAAGGTGGTGAAGCCTGTTTCCTATCCCATCCTTTCCCCTATGTTGAATGCTGAAATGAAGATCAGAACAACTTCTGTTGTTAAATGCACAGAAATTTGTCTTGCGGTCTGATGCGCTCATTGACATTCTCATATTTGACATCAGGATTTTCTTTAGTTTTTATGGGGTTTGTGGTTTGTTTCACCCAGTTTCTTCAAAATGAAACTTTCAAAGTTTCTGTTTCCTCTTAAACTTGTTGATAATTCCTAGTGAAAGACCATTTGCCTTTTTTAAAACCTAATTGCTAAATGAGAAAATAAAGCTTTTTGTCTGCTGATGGTACTTGTTGATTTTGCAGAAAATGGTGTTTTAGAAGCAGAATAGCTTTGGTAAAATCTTTAAATAGAATCCAAGCAGAAATTTATCATAATATGAGGCAAAATAGCAAAATCCAGCCTCTCTGATTTGGGTGGATGTTTTTCTACTGTAGAAATATAGGTAATATTCTCTTGAAGCTATATATTTTGCCAACATCCTTACAGCATCGCTTTGCCAATTTTCTTCATATCAGTCAATCAAGTTTAAGGATGAACATTTATGCAAATTACTTTTGTTGACTTTGAAAAATTTATCACATTTACTCTATTGATTTAAGTAGCACTAAGTAGAAACATTTTCAGTTTGTAATACAGAATCAGTACTTTTATATCCCTGTAACACAGGGATTACCGCACCTCTTGACTGTGGGACCACCTCAGCTACTCAGTAACAGAAATCATGATTTTCTTTGTGCTCTGCGATACAGAGGTTCAAACTATAAAAATGCCTCCCTTCAGTAGGTGTAATAACAGAGCATCTTCCCAAAGAAAAGCTTCACCAAGAAGGTGGGCTGCTGCCCGAGTTTGCTCTTATTTTGGCAAAAGGCTGAGCTCTACGCTGAGACAGCACAGTGGGGATTTCTTTCTGAAGTTTTTCAGCGAATTCAATTCTACCCTGGCCCTTGGGGCTCCATCAACGTACCCACGTGGACATCAGGCTTCAGCTGACACAGTTTAGGTGAAGTTCCTAGGCAGAAGTGCATGAGGTGAAATCTCGGGCGGAGGCGCCTTATGTCAGTACGCGTACTGGAGCGTCGGTCTCCAGAAAGTCAGTCCTCACTGGCAAACTTATTCTCCAGTGCAACTAATGTAGTGTTCAAATAAACATTAACGTTAACAGACAGTAGTGATGATTCACGGTGTTTAACAATGACGGAGACGCTCTGTGTCAAATGCCTTCCGCAACGCCTTCTCACAGCTCGCTTCCCAAGGTGCTTCGCTGATTTGAAAACTACTCACTGACACTCCCAAATACTTTAGCGGAGAGATTTCAGAGTCCTAGATTATTCATCGTGTTGTGCCTACACGGGTCAAAGCTATTCTGCGTGTGTTCCCAGAAGAATGTGCTAAATTGTGTTAAGTACAAGTGAGATATCAAACGATTTCATGGGATCGCAGCACTTAGCTCCCTCAGCATGCGTTTTAGATTCTATTAGGTTTGTTTTATAACACACTAGAAATTTCTTTACAAAAAGAGGAGGTTAAGGACATTCACTATTTCTTCATAGAGTGGCTGCAAAATTTGAAGAACTGTGTATTTTGGTTTAAATATTTCTGTTGCATACTCCAGAGAGCATTTCAATTTCCACCTCTGTCACTCTCTGTGGGAAGGGAACTTTAATATACTCAAAATCTTTTTCCAGTTTTTCTTTGCAATATCATCTCATGGTCAGCTTGTAATCAGGTATCTTTAATCCTTTTATATTTTATGAGATGTTTTCACTAACTTTATTACATCATAGAATATTTTATTTCAATCATCATTTATTTAACAAGAGCAGTTGAGATTCTCCTTTATGATGCTTTGCTTAACAGGTTGATTGTTGGAGCAAAAACAAACTTTAGAATAAATTGGTCTGCTACAGACAGGAATGTTGAAGATACAAATGAGATATTGAAATACTTTATTAGAAAGGAGGTTTATTAGGTTTGGACTGCAAAGAAAATACAATCAGTTCTTGTGATCTGCACCATCCTCATCAGAGTGTTGTATCCAAGTTCTGAGTAGTGCCATAGTACTGGCTAGTCATTTCTTTAAGCTACTGGTTTGGGATGGGGAAAGGAGATACTAACAACGATGAAGGATAAAAAATGGAATCCAGTTTTGTGTATCTAAATAGTAGATTCTAATAGCTTTGACAGGAGTAAAAGCTTCATTCAAAGAGGAAACTGCATATTGGAAGCTTACAGAAGTAGGTCACTTCAGTTATATAATCAGGGTTTCAGAAAAACTACGTTGCTTTAGGGCTTTTTTTTATTCCTGCGGGTGAGGATGCTTTGTTATATTTGGCACAGCAATATTTGTGGCAGCATGTGGAGCATCAGTCACAAAGACTGGAGGCTACTTCATTACATTGACTCAAAAAACAGAAAAAAAGCAATTCAGGCCAATTGCTTAAATATTGATACATATTTTAAGATAAGATCTGTGCTGATTCTTTCTATTGTATCATTAAAAGTTAAAGAAACTAAAATAGGATTAATATTAAAATTTGCTGATCTTTGTTTATTTATAAAGTCTAAGAAATAAGACCAACATTGAAAATTCTTGTGTAGTCTCAGTTGCCAGTATGAGGTAGTTTTGCTGGATTTTGAAGTGTTAAAAATCTGTGAATGCCTCATATGTATTACTGGGTTTTGTTCACTTTATTTTCTACACCCACACAGTAACCATTTATCACGTGGAAGAACTCAAATGTTCCTCTGCTTGTCTTTGTGATTGCACTCAGAGCTACTAATAAGCCACTCTAATTTTATCAGTTTGTATATTTTGTTCTCTCTTCCCTCCAGAAGAATTTCCTCTCTAGCTTCTCAAGTGGCCCATTGTCATTTATCACTTGACTCTCAAACTCATTCTTTTAATTTACTTAGTTTACACAGAGCAGGCCTGAAACTCTGTTCAGGTCAAGACTAGTCAGGGTCTGGCTGATCATACCCAAATATGCAAAGCATCCTCTAGAAGCAGAGCCTGCAGGAGGGGTACGGCTATGTATACCCTTGCACATGGATGACCGCCAAAGGCTGCGTTCAGTGTGTCGTACCTCTAACTGAGGTTTGAAGGGTGTCCTCCTTGTGCCTGGATGCAAAACGGCAAGAGGAGTGAGATACTTCTGGAGAGGTCTTGCCCGCATCCTGCTTGCCAGGCACGAAGGCTGGCCCTTGTGCTCCTTTCCTTTTCTCTTCTACTGAGAAGGTTTCATCAGAAGTTTCTTGAGCTTTGCTAGATGTTAACTCTTTCCAAGCTTTTTCTTAAGTGTGTTCTGCAGAGGAGAGGAGAGATGAGCGGTGGTACTGTTCAGTGCCCCTGCCATGAATAGGCACTGAACATTATTAATGGGAAAGCTGTTTTGCAGCCTTCAAGAGAAGCTAGGGTGGATAGATGTGGGTGGGATAGGGTGGATAGGGCATGTTGGGGAGGTGAGGGCAGAAGGCTATGAAAGCTGCTGCAATACAGCTAGAAAGTTGGAATGGGCTGAGAGAACTAGATACCCAGGTTTTTCAGTGATTCAGAGCAAAACCTGCCTTTGAACTGATGTGTGGAGTGTGAGTAAGGGTTAGCACAAAACAGGTCACTTCAACCTGACAGTAGAGTTTTATTTTCCAAAGTTACCTAGGTATTTTGAATGAGACTTTTCCATCTTCTTTTAGCCCACAGTGTAGCTCTGTAGGTAGGAACCAAGTAGGTATTAGCAACTAATGGGTAGTTTTGTGGCAACTACTCATTAATTGGGTAGTTTAGTAGCCAACTTGGCAATCTGACTCTAATTTTTTGTAGCCTAGGAATTTTAATCCTATATTATTGCTGCTAGGTATTGAGGAAAATCGATTTGGACCAGCTTGCTGAGGGACTTCGTTCAAAGTAATAGGCGAATTTCTCATTTTATCCTTTAGCTTTCAGTATATCTTAAACTTAAGCTCATTTGTGTTCGTATTTATTATTCAATGGCTAAAAATATATGTCAATGAATTAACCAAAAATAATTCCTAGGAATGTTTCTGGGAACATTGAAGGGTAGATGACAATCATGTTAGGAAGAGTACCTACTTGAAAATGAATTTTTTCAGAATAAGACCACATTTCTTTTCTTGATTTTTCTAAGACAATAGATTGATAAAACAAGGAAACTACAATAATAAAAGAAAAAAAGAAATGACAGTCCTGCAGATGACCTAGATAACCAGATACTTGATCACCTAGAGGTCTCTTGCTATGTATATCTTGTGCTACTCTCAAAGACTTTATTCTGTAACGTTCATGAGTAGGAAAGCATCAGAACATGAGAAGGTCCACGCTGGTCAGAGCAAAGGCTCATACAGCCCTGTCTCCACACGCAGCAGTAGCAACATGTAGGGCTGCGAATAAGAACAGAAGAAGCATATAGGGAAGGTTCTGCAGTGTGCTCGACGAATCCAGCTGCCTGTAGAGCCAAGTCTCCCTGAGTCAGAGATGGCATCTTTGTGGTGTTCTCATACTTCAGAGATGGAGACATTTACAGGCCAATGAATTTAGCTCTAAATGTCACTCCTGAATGACCTCAAAGCTGAAAATAAGTTGCAGATTTTGAAGTAGTATCCAGCTTGGACCAGTCTAAATTAGCAAAAAGCATTTTTTTCTTATTTTTCTTGCCTAATAATTACCCTTAATATTCCTTAATTTGTGTTTTACTAACATACATTAGTGCTTCTGTTTCGTAAAACAAATGATTCAAGAGCTGTATTAAATAGACACTGTAAACTTGAATTTTTAGATCTCATTATAACTAGCTCGGCATCTACCACAAATAACTCTTTCAGATTTCCATACAAGAGAATGTGTTTCAATAGAAAAATAAAAGAACTCCTCAACACTGGCAACTCATTCCACTAAAGGTAGTAGACCTTTAGGGTGAAATATCACCCTAGCTTAAAGATCGTTTAATGTTGCTCAAGAACTGAGGCTGTAGGATAAAGGCTTTTATTTTTTTTTTTTTTCCACAAAGCTGTTTCTGCCTTACTTCAAGCTAAAGGAAAACAGCTGCATATCTCATAAATTATGTATTCAGAGAGCACTGTGACATTATACTCTTCAAAACACAGTTAATTTTAATCTTTCTCATCCAATTTTTATGACAAAAAGATTGATGGTGCTTTGTTTCCCCTTCTTTCTATTGTAATTTTGACAGTGAAATATCAGAATATATTGAATTAAGCAGTCTAGATATCTGATTTTAAACTAGGGAATTGTTATATGGACCGGGACCCGTCCGCTCCACACCTGCAACTTCAGAGCTTATCGGAAGCATGCGACAGCTGTGCCTAAAAGGGAAGGGGGGAGGTAACCTGGACACCCGGCCGTGCTGCGTTTCGGTCGCTCGATGGGAAGTTTTTACTGCGGTACAGTTAGGAAGTGACAGGTTGAACTCGGACCTTTTTTGGTCCGTTTGCAAGGCGCCGCGCGGGAGCTCGTGTCCAAGACGGCCGCTCCAGCACGTCCTCAGCAGTTCCAGTGCTGCTCTCAAAAGTAACGTCAATACAGCAAGGGCTGCTTGAACGGCAGCCTTTTCTGAACAGATTATTCCTACTTCCCAACTTAGGAGTAGCATCAGCAAACGTGTTTTGCTGTTACTGGGGATCTTACAGATCTGCAGTTCCGTAGCTAGGAGAAGGCGATCTCGTTTCGCCGTGTTTTCACGCGTCGAACGCGCGTGCGCAGCGGTGTCTGCGTTCCTGGTGTCACAAGCAGCGTTTCTGACTGCGTCCGCTGGGAACGAGCCACACTCAGGAGCAGCGTCGCTGAGCGAGGGGGGGGAAAAGCTTGCTGGGCAGAGCAGCAGCTTTGGTAAAACAGCTTTTTTGTAGTTAGCTTCTTTCATCTAAAGTTTGGTGTTTGCCACTAACATCTTATGCGTGTGTGCGTGTACTTTCACACACGCTGTATGCTTAGGGAAATATTACGGGATGTCAGTGAACAGTAATTCAACATAGTTGAATCATTTCCTCTTGCTATTTGTGTTCTGCCAGCGCTCACTGAGTACTGGCTACTTCCACATGCATAAACATCCACGTCAGCCAAAATTAGAACTTGAAAAATGTACTTCTTGTGGCTTTGGCAAGAGAAAGAAAACACAAAATTTTCTATTTTTTCACTTGAAAATCCTCCAAATATCCATACTCTTCTTAGTTGTCTAGTTCTTTACTCACTGGAGTGTGTAAGAATGAAAAATTAAGATTATTATACCAGGGAGGCTATTCCATAGTAAGGGGAGCCCACAACGCAAAACCTGACATTGCACTAGTGGATACTGCAGAATTCAGAGTAGTTTATTCCAGGTTTGCCACTCGATTTCCTTCACTACTTTTGCTCTAGGAAACACTGTAATGTTCCTCAAGAGAAAATACTGTGTAGGTTCTTCTGTGGGCCTTTTGTTGCTATTACCTTTCTTACATGAAAGAGAGGAAATGAAGGGTAAAATAAGAAACAAAACACTTGGAATTCCCTATTACATGATTTTTTTTTCATTTGTAAAACGTAACCCTTGTGGGTCCTGAATGATTTTTAGAGTACTATGATGAATGATACAAAAACCTAAGAAGACAGAGGAAGATGCAAAACTACCCTCCCCCCCCCCCACACACACACACACGTTTTCCCTGAAGAGAGGAGGCATAGACGGCTCTGGGGGGAGCGAGGCTGGGTGGCGCAGGGGGGCAGCGGTAGGCGAGCCCTGGGGTTGAGAGCAGCGCCGGAGACCGTGTCCCCGGGGAGGGCGGAGGAGGAAGAGACACTGCAAGAGGTGCAGGGGAGCAGGAGAGAAACTCGCTCCAGCCGAAGCCGCTCTCGAAGCGCCGTAGCCCACCTGGGCTTCCTTCTTCTCGAGACCGTAAATAATTCCCCCAAACCCTTCTGAGATGCCCCAGCCCCATAAAACACCTCTGTGCTGTCCCAGTGCTCCTCTCTGTCCTTGCTGGCGCTGCTGCTCGGGCTTTGGAAACCCTTCTCGGCCCTGGGGCCCGGCCCCGTCCTGCTGGGCTCTCGCCCCCCCCCCCCCCCCCGACCCCGCTCTGCCATCGTGGCAAAACTGAGCGACCAGGGGACGTTTTTGCTGTGGTCCGTGAGGATTTTCCGGGCTTTGAGAATGTGCCAGCGAGTCTGGATGGAGCAGGGGATGGAGCCGAGCTTATTTTATGCAGCCTGGATTCATCCTGTGGTCATAAATCGCTCCTAAGTGATTACCTGCCTCTTCGAGGGAACTTGTTCTACTTTTACATAAAATAATAACTGGAACTGAGGACCTGAACCCAGATCTGTCATACCTTGGACACACGCGCTAACCGCACAGAACAGAATGATCAGTTCTTGGGAAGGTTGCTGGGTTCTTGTCAGAAAATTTTAAGCTAGAGATAGGAAATATTTTCTCTTCAGGCTGGGGTGTGTGGTTTTGTTAAGTGCTGCTGCTGCTGATCTAGGGTTTAAAATAAACGTAAAACCCAGAATCTTGTTTGGATCATTACGGGATTTCAGCTCTGCGCCTTCCAGACACCTCACCCAGGAAAAGGTGCTTCTTACACTAGAAAACGTGTGATTCTGCTCACCCCTTTCCAGTAACAGTGAAGGTGGCCAGGGAAATTTCATGCAAAAATGCAGAGTGATTCACACTACGGATGTTTTTTTTTTTCCAAAAAAGAAAGGCCTTGTTTTTACTGCTTTCCAGCTTAAAAATATAGTTTTGTACCTCTGGTCATAGAGAACAGCAGACTGTCGCAGTAGGGATCGAGAGAGCCTAAAACCTTTTTACTGGCTTCCCGTTGGCTCGCAGTGGAGTCCCAAGAAGCATCACGACTGGATGACTCGCACACGGCTGCTGTCTGTAACTACCCGCTGGGAAAATCAGCCGGAACGTGTGCTTTAAGCAGCTGCACCATAATCGCAGAGAAGCGTGGGAATGAGATAGGAGCTGTTTTTCACTCTTTAGGAAGACGCACAAGGGACAACTCCAGCTTCTGAAATCCTGCAAGAGTTCCTCAGGCACAGTAGTTGCAAAACATTGGAAAAAGGCATGCTCGATTCAGTACAGAAAAGCTATATCTTGAAAGCTATACACGTGACTCTGAACTATAATACTCTATGTACTACTATTAAATGCAACAAAATTTTAATGACAAAAGGAAAATTCTGCTTAAACCTTAGAAGGATGTTTTGAAAATTGAAATGATTTGATTCCATCTTTCTTTTTCTGTGAGATTTGGAGAACTGTTTCTCTTCTAAATTGTGTGAAACAACTTCTAATCATTGGAGATTGCACCTTTTTTCCCCCTAGATTAACGGTCTTGAATTTTTCTATATGAAAAAGAAATGCTTAGATTAGAAGCAAATTTAAACTTTTTATTTGGACAGAGAGAAGTGGACCAATTAACTTGATTACAGTTTAAATGTTTTACCTGATTTTAGTACTGTTTTGTATTTCTGAGCTAAACATACTGTTCTTCATTTTATAATCACGGAGATTCCCAACATGTATTTTTCCTACCGGAATTATGTGAACTATTTTCATGGGAAAATAAAATCTTTTCCATCTTTGCAAAAGGTAGGAAGAAATACCTTTTCAGTGTTCCATATTATTGAATTTTCCCCTTAAACGCATAAAGCTGTAAAGAGGAGAATCAAGCTGAAACCGATGGTGAAAACCAGTTATCTTAAGTCTATGCAAGATCCATAAGATAATGCTTTAGATCATGGATGACTGCAAATATGACTCTTCAGATTGTCTGTACTGGAGTTTATCTTGGATGCACCAACAGAACGTACAAAATGAGCTGTCAGTCGCTATTGCTGCTGAGTTGTAAATGTGAGCATATTCCTCTCAAAAATACTTTTTTTTTTTTTTTTTCTGGAGGATTTGTTCATGGAGCGAACTGAGCAGGGCACCGAGTTTGCTTGGAATTTGGAGGAGGCGGGGGCTGCCGTTCTTCTGGGGGGCTTTTCTGCAATGAGGAGGAGGGAAGAAGATTGCCCACAAATGTTTTGTAAGGTGGTGTGGTTCAGCTCTTGCATTTTTACCGAGGCAGAGACCGTTGTGATGTGTCAGTGCATTAACCAGCCTGGAGTGCTAGGACTGGATCTGAAACCCTCTGAAGTCAGTAACTCTCGCTTCAGGTGGTTGGAAATAAAATCCTTTGCAGTCAAATACTGATGTGCCCTAATGCCAATAGCTACACTGAAATAACACACTGTTTTTATCTGGGGGAAAAAATGCAAAGAAATACTTTGTGTGTATTTGGACTTATCACTAGATACATGGGCTGTTGCTTTAGAGAATCAGCTCTGCATATCTGGTATCTTCTCTTTATTATAAGGCTGTACCTCAGTAGTCATCTGCATATCATTAGTATATTTACTTCTGGGGGGTAAGTGAGAAATCTGAAACCTCTCGTTGCCAGAGGACAGTGACCGCTTGGCTGGACGCAGGGAGTGTCCATGCTTCCTCTCCCACTTCCCCTTCCACACCAAAACCCTGCTGCAAATTGACTTCAGTGTCTGCTACTTCTTTGGATTTGCCTTTTTAAATAGAGTTCAAAGTGATAGGAACAGCATAGATTTGTTTATTTTTACTTTAATTCTCTTATGCTAAAGATACTGTGATTTGCCAATAGGAGATACTTGCCAGCATGTGACTCTTATTTTAGATTACTTAATGCATGTAATAGTGTTGACTTTAGGAAAACCTGTAAGCTAATAAGAAGCAAGCAATGAACCAGAACAATGTTAAACTGGTCAAAGTGCATGTTTTAGGGGGAAAAAGTTATATTTAGAGTTAGGAAAATAGCTTTAATTGTAGTATCTTAGTAGTGATTGTTGTCTTATATGACAAAATGCTATCAAAAAAGGGACTTTCAAAAACTACTGTTATGGTGAGTTATGGGACTAGTTGCACTATAAGCAAATTATTATTTTCACATTCAAAAAGAAAATCTTATTCCTTTCTCATTGCTGGAATTTATGTGCAAAATCCTTCCATTCCATGGGCTCAGGAGAAACAACTTGGAAGTTTTTTGCTTAGAGTTTAGAACGCTTTGCTGGAGATGTAGTAAGTTTAAAGAAAAGCCTGGTCACCAGGTCTGAGAAGAGCCTAAGATAGACTTCGGCCGATGACATTTGTTACTTGTTTATGTTGCATCTTAAGCAAACAATATTTTCAGTTGTGTAAGACTTCTGTGTTATTTCTTTCAGTAGTTGCTTGTTGCATCATTTCCTAGAAAATGTACTATAATATACAATATCATATTTCAGTGGTACATCACAGCTTTTCATTAAGTATAATAAACATAACTTTTAAAGTAAGTTTAAATGACTGAACTAATTTTAGTATAGCACTGTTGAGGTCCAGTTTGCAGAGCTTCCAAGTCCACTTGTCTTCTATACAGTAATTACATGAGGTCTCGTGTTTATAATATCCATGGTATTTTTGTATTGTGCCAAGTCAATTCTGGAAGCTTTACAGAATAACAAACACTGAATTTTAAAGCTATCTACTGTAATTCAAGCTTGATGGCTTAATATTTTCTTAATAGTTGCAGTTCTCATGCATGTTGGCAATATGTTACTGTACGCCATGGCCTTTGGGCACTGCATCTGAAGCTGAAAATAGCTTCCTAAAATCTTACAGTGCCCTGACACGCGATCAGATCGGGTAGAAGCAGATGCTCGGATACGGTAGTATGTCGTACAAGCTGTTGTGGAGGCACAACCTAAACTGTTGGGTACTTACCAGCTGATGAAATGTCCGTATTTCTAAATGGTTGCTGTGCTTACAGTCAGCTTGTTTGAATCTAAAAAGCAGACTTCTCCGCCAGGCCTGTAGGCTTTGCTAAATGCCTGATTTGATAGAAATCTATCCTGATTCTTAGACAGTCTGAAAAAACAACTCAAGGAACACTTTGGAGACATAAACTGTTTAATTTATCAGTTATTCTCATGTCTTCTATTTCTGCTAATTTTTGAAATGGTGATGAGACCTTGTACATGATGATTAAACTCTGAAAAGTGAGATGTTAGCTACAACATGAGACTTTCACGAGAGATGGAGAATGTCCACTCAGGTGGAAGGACTGCAGGAACGATGGCAGGAATAGGGTTTCGTTGCTAGAATATACTAAATGACTTTTCAGGCTGAATAATTCTCACTTCAAAATTTGTGCAGGCCTTCCACATACTCCTTTATCAAACAGATTATTGTTTTCTGTGCAAATTTGTTTCCCTGTGGGGTACTAATTGCTGCCTGGTGCAAAGCAGATGAGCAATCCAACACCCCTTATGTAAGGGGGGAGCCTGATGTCCACGCCACGGAGTAAGTCCTATCCTAAAGGAACCTTCTCCTAAACAATTCCTTTACTGTGTATGAGGTAAAAGCAAATAAATATATGTATTTTTGCTTTCTAACATGATTCTGTGAAGTTATGAGCAGTATCATGCCTTTTTCTAAGTGATAAGCAAAACCGGAGCAAGAAGAGTTTAACAGCAAGCTGAGCTTGCTCAGAGTAGAGACCCCGATTACTACGCAGCTCCCCATTCTCATAGTAATCCCACCCTGTTAGGGGTACAAATCCATTCTTTTCACAACTAGCTCTTTCACCAACACATTTTCTTTCTTCATTTTCTTTTTATGAATTCTGCTAAAACGCTATTATTTGGGTCATTTGAAGGCTGTCTAGTTTGCTAGCAGTTCTTATTTTCCGCTTCAGCTTCATCAATCTGGGAACTAAAATCAAAAAATCTCAGCTGACCTATGTTAGCAAAAGATCCAAACTCCCCTGCCTGACACTGGCAAATACTCATAAAACTCCCCAATTCCTCTCTTTACTAATCACCTCTGTAATATTTTCCATCCTCAGGGAGAAGATTATTCACTTCCAGTGTTGCCAATATCTAGTTTAGATAAAAAGGAGGGAATGTAAAGCATCTGAGAGTCTGAAGGCAGAGCCTTCCCTTCCAGTTGTAAGAACTTTCAGTTTTTAATCTCTCAGAGATAGGAAGTGAAGGAGGCTGCACGTAGAGTACGACTCAGAGAATACAACTGAAGTTGTATATGCTTCACTACCATTTGCATTTTTCTGTTTAGACTGATGATATTTTCTTTGCTTCTGTTTTTATCCCTGCACTGTGCCTTCTTTTCCTTCAGTCCTCTGTTTTAGCTTTGTGAGATCTTTTAAATATACTTGCAGGATATTACACTCAAAAAAAAAGGGGGGGGGGGAAGATAAATACATGGATTTGTTCGTTCTGTTTCCACCTGAAACCAGAAGAAGCTCAGATGAAATCTTTAGAAATAAGGATCAGTTTGCCAGGAGATCTGCAAGCATATTTTTTGTTGATATTGTATATAATACCATAGAATAAATCCAATATTACATGAAATTTTGAGGGAAGATGAAGTTTTTGAATGGCAGTGTTGTTTATCACCTAAGGCATGACTTGTCTGTCCTACTCCTAGCTTGTTCACAGGTTTAGTTTAAAGGAAGTACAATTTGTTGACTTTTTATTTTATGTATATGACACAAGTAACTTACGGAGGAAGAGAAGTCAATTAAGAGCACTCAAAATCAGAGTTGTCATCCGTTTTTAAAAGGAGTTGTCCTCACACTCCTTATCTTTGGTATTTTAGTGACATTAATGAAGATGTTTCTTTACACTAATGGGAATAGCCATTTTGTAATACTATGAGGATTTTTTTTATTGTAATTTCGTAACTAAGTCATAAGTCTTGGTGCTTTTCTATGAACTTGCTTGTCCATGGCTACAGTTGGTATTTGAGAAGTGAAGTGATTGAGATGGTTCAGTGAAGTGATGTTGAACAGCGTATATTTTGAATGGGATATTTAAAAGCCTGGCAAAGAGATTTATAACAGATGTCTGAAGCTCAGTAGATGATTCTCCTTCTTGGGCCCAGTATGACCCGCAGTGCCACTGCCTTAGTCTGAACTTCTTGGAGCGACGCCTCCAAGATGGGTATCCTGATGCCGCTGCACTTTGGCTTGTGTAAATAACTGGCATTTTGGTTTGTTTGCAAAACTATCTCCTTTAAGAAGGCCCCTGAACTTTTGATAGAACGTTGAATACAGGGTGCAGAAGAGGACTTAGATGCTATTTAGAAATTCAGCAAGCAAGCCTCCTCTCTCTGATTAGAGTTGATCTGCTTTTGTAACGTAGCTTAACAGTCGCTTGGACAGTGAGTGGCAAACAAGGAGCCAGTCACCCAGTGAGCAAGGTGTTGTGTGCGCCCTGAACTGCAGTTCGAGCTCACCTTTTGCGATTTGCCCTTGTTAGTATCTGTTGAACAGTAGCGAGGACAGTGTTTGTCATCTATTACTAGCACTGTTTGACAATGTTTGTCATTTATTACTATATTTTTTAGTACTGTATTCCAGATTTTCTTTTTTTGCTTTGTCTAGGAAATAGTCTTTTACTAGAAAGATTTTAGTAGCTTTCCAAAAATGGCTGAAGTATTCATCATATCCTATATAAACTATATTTGATCTGGAATAGATGGATTTCAAGAAAGCGTAATTTGATGTGGGTCACAAGATTAGTAACTTTTACCAAAGAAAGTAACATGGATCACATTTTTGGTGATCATGGGGCTTGTGGGAAGTTCTACCCTGAGAACAAAGAGCAAAGTTGTATTTCAACACCTTCTGCCCTTTTTATTACTAGTTCTGCATTATAAAAACTCTGTCAGGAGCAATGTATTTTTGTCTTTGCTGGATTCATAATTGTTGCTTCTTCTAAGTTCCTGCCTTTTCCTAAACTTTCAGTGTATGAGGCTAAAGTAATGTTTAAGTGACAAGCTGCATATGCTGTCTTTGTTCAAATGAAAGAATGCAAAAAAGATACGAGCTCTCATTTTTAAGACAGGTAGAAGGGAATCATTCTAGCTTCTTTCCTACCATTTTCTTTTCCTATAATATTTTAAACGTATAGAATTTAGCACATTTACATTTTATCTAGTTTTGAGGATTACGTCCCAATTTCTAAACCTTTGGTGTAAAACATTGTAGAGCACTGAAAGCCTCTCTACAGTCTTTATCCCTGGAACTGAGCTAGGTTGTCCTTTGGCTCAAGTGAAAGGAGTCCCCTGTTCTTCTGAGGGGAAAAACTGGTTCTCCCTCTCTGCTATATCAAATTCCAAGTTATGTTGCTGTGCACTGTAAAGTTTCTGTAGTACCAGATGATCACAGATTTCTTTAAGTAATCTTATTTTTCAGATGGGATTAGAAATTGAAGTTGAGGTTTGGGAGACTATGATTTTTGAGAAAGAAAATGGATCCGTCAGAAACAATCTCAGTTGTGTTCTGCAGCTGCTTTCTCCAGTGTTGTTTTGTCAATAAAGTGCAGAAGAAAATACTGCAAAGTAATTACTGAAAGAATTTTTTCTCCCTGTAGTTCTTTCAAAAATCACTTTGCATTAAGGGATTTTTTTTAAAGTAATATATTCTGAATAAAACGACTTTGTGCATTCTGATGTAGCATTTATCACAAAGCGTATATTCTATAGAGTGATATTCTTATCAGTAGCTCCATATATTAGTACAGGAGGAAAGTATCTAAGAAGAGCTAGTCAGAAAATGCATGCTGCTATTCTTGTAATTGACACACGATAATATAGTAGAATAAAATGTTATCATAAATATTTATAGAATTTAAAAAATATTAGCAGACACCAGCTATTTCTCACTGAAACAGTCTTCCAGACCTGCTTGTGCTGTAAGGAAATGCTTTGACATTTGATTTCTGTGCCACAGACTCTAAAGTAATATGGAAATAGTAAAGCAAGCCTAAGTTCAAGAAGCAGCCTAATCACGGCAGCACTGAGGTGCAGCACAGGCTGTTTATCAAGCAAAAGACTTTTCACTTCAGTGTGAAATGAATCCAAGCTGTGAACTGTCAGGATTTCCCATAAAATAGATCAAATTTTGGGCAGAAATTCTAGAAATTAAGAGAAATGTTCCGTTCGTGTTCTAGATACAAGATGATTTTGCGTTAGTGGGCTCCCAGCAAACTTAAAAAGACAAGAAGGAATTTTTGAATAGCCCTGACAAGTCTTCCCTAGACTTTTTACCTGGTGCCTTTTTACATAGTATCATGTCACTGGAAAACTGAGTTGCACTTCCTTGGTCAGACTTGCTGAGCCAGCCAGGAAGCTGCACGTCAAGTCCGATGTGCAGGAGCAGCAGAGGACTGGGATGCTTTATGTGCATGTGGCGTAATTTTCCATATTTCTGCCATTAGACTCATTCACTTGTTTTCCAAAAGTAGCTAAAGACAGATTCTATTATAGGTGATTTGTTATTCCAAGTCCTTTCCTAAAGACAGATAGAAAAGGAAGCTGCTGAGCTGTAGTAGAGACATTATAGCTTGCTTAAGAAAATCTAATTTCAGGTTTCTTTTAATTAAGAATTCAATGTGATTAGACTCTACACAGAAGCCTGACATAAATGTCTGCATTGACAGCACAGACGCAATGCTAAAAGCCAACTTCTCTTTAGAGCCAGTGTAAAAGGGAATCTTTGGGGATGCTTTTGCCCTTGATGCTAAGGTTTTCTTATCTGAAATTACCAAGGACAACTCTGAAATGATGTGAGATCTGCCAACATACTTTGCAGAGTAGATGAATCGTGTCCCCAGACTTCTTAGAGCACTCTGCCATCAAATACTGGGAAAGTTAGTGGGAAGGTTCTCCAAGGCACTACATCCAAGCACAGGGGTGGTAACAGTTGGACATCTTCTAAAGATATGAGACATTACATTGCTTGCATCAGAGTTGAGCTTGATACTGAAATATATTAGAACAAAACATTTAAAGATGATATTTTGTATGTTTTTGGCAGTTTCCCTTGGTTATAAATATAGTTATTCTGGAAAATATTGTTGGGGGGAGATGAGTGAGGAATTCTGAAATCACTCATTCTGTCTACGTGGAAGACTTTTAGTTTGGTCTTTGCTGAAGAAATACATGTAAAACTAGAGGGGAAAAAGCATGTGGGGAAGAAATGAGAATAGAAATTACTCTGAGATGTAGGTGAAGCTAATTGCCCCAGTAGATTAAAACATGCAATAAGTAAAATGGTCAGGCCAGCCTTTCAGAGCTCTTTTTTTGCTTAAAGACTCTTGGGCAAGCTGAAAATCCCACTCGTTAACCTGTCTGCATCTGTAGGCAGCTAATGAGAACTGCGAGGTTGGTTTCTCGAGCTTTTTCCTTCCATCCTTCTAAGAGAAATGCTGTAACACAGCACGTGGAAAGCATCTGTGCAATCTGTGATGGGAGATGCCGTAAATGAAATTTGCCAGTGCAAATTCTGCAGTGGAGCACAGTTCCTGACAAGCAACCCTGGGGCAGGGGACTGTACTCAAAACCTTACTTAAGACAATGTTTTAATGACAGAGTTTTGTTTTACCATGGATAATGAGGAGAATCAATTTATTGTACCATACATAACTTCAGAAGTAAAGGCTTGTTATAACCGGATTTAGCAAATAGTTCAGTAACGTTTGCTTTTTTGTGATCCTTTTTAAAAGCTGTGAGAAAATGAACTTCCTATTGTGCTCCATAAACTCCTGCTGCCATAACAGCTTTACGGTAGCTGCTCTGCAGTATTCAATCAGTATCTGTAATCTCCAAATTTGTCCCTTATAAAGTAATTTTTCCCGCTTGAGTTTGCATTCAGCACTAAGATTAACTTGTACTTACAGCATGCTTTATATCTATGTACTGATCTGATTTTAATTTATCCCTCTGACATTTTCAGTATTACAATTAATATTTTAAAAACCTACACAGGCTTTGAGTGCTGTCTAGAATAGTAAAACTTGTCTTGTTCAACTGAAGAAAAGCATACAAATACGCATGGAAGAACTTCTATCGCAACACAAATCACAAATATTCATTTGCAAATATGCTATGACTCTCTCTAGAGCAAAAATAAACTGTACTAGTTACAGGAATTATCAGTCCCAACATATATTTTTCTGGCTTCCAGCCAGTTAGGGAACAGCAGAGTATTCTGGCACAGGAGGTATTTCATGCTACCTCCATTTTAGCAGACACAAATATTGCTGATCTGAATGCACTGCTACCATGCAAGGAGGGGGTGGAGGAGAAATGATAGGAATCAGAAAGGCAGCAGCAAGACTCAACCGCTCCGTGGGGTTTGCGTCGCTGCTCAGCAACTGTAGACACCCAGGGCAAAACTGTCAAACGTTGCAGCGTTTGGTGGTGGCTGTTGTTGCATGGTCTCCTTCAGCCTGGTTGGCGAAGGGGTCGTTTCTGTGTGGCGGCCAATTCAGTAATGGCCATAAGATCAGTAAGTCCTGCTCTGGTAGAGACGCTAAAGTTAACGTGTGCGTCTGTTTTCTTTGAAAAGCAATTCTAGCCAGATACACCAAAGTGAACTCTCAGAAACCTCCGTGCCAAGATTTAAGCAGAAAGCAGAATTGGCCAAAAATACTTGGATTTTTTTTTCTCCACTCAGTTAATTTTAAAACAGCTTTTTGAAAACAAACTTTCATCTCAGGAGGGAACCTTCACAGATCCCCATGAACAGAGAGAAAACCAGTCAGAGGGTGATGGAGGAAAATGGTGTAGCAGGAGCTCCCTGGAGAGTGGTGGTGTTCATCTCGGAGTCCTCCCTGGGCTTTCTGCTTCCCCGTCGCTCCTTGCAGACTCCCAGCGGTATTTCTACTCGGATCCAGTCGTCAGCTCGGAAACGAGCATTGTCGTGGCACTGATGTTTCTCCAAATAACTTTGGTTAAAACGCATTTTCCTAGCGCTCTCACGCAGCTGAACTGCCTGCAGCCCTGCAGCCCCTTCCCGTAGCAGAGCAGCCCAGAAGCGCGAACGATTCAACGCCAGCTCGCAGCGACGGAGACTTCAGCGCAGCTTCGCGGCATAACCCTCGTCTAACGCGCCGCTTCTGCAGAGCGTAGCCTTAGCTATGGCGCTCGGTTTTCGCCAGGCGGCACTCTGAATTTCTTGAGGATGCAGACACAAATGGAGCACGGAAATACCTAAAATGAGCCAAAGAAAAAATAATTAAAAGTCAGGGTGCTCAGCCAATGTGATATAAAGCCTTTCTAAGCTTTTTTTATCAGTGTTTTAGAGTTCTACTGTTATTTTAAAACAAAGGCTAGCTTTCTATAATTTGAATGCTCTAATGGGTGGTTGTATGTAATACCTTTAATTCTGATTTTAAGTTACTAAATAAAGTTAAATTTGAACTATGACAACCTTCAGTCTTGCAAATACAGGTCTTTGTTTATCCAGTTCACTAACTAAATGTGATAAATTCCATAACTGAGATATTTATCTTATTTCACCCTTTTCCTTGTAATTCTCTTTCTCTGATACTTCCCTTAACTCGCAGTTCTCATCTCTCCTACACACAGAGTTACTTTATTCCTTCACCTGTGTGTGGTGTTCAGCTACCCAAACAGAGCTGGAGAACTTGGGTAAATGGAATACTAAAAATAGTAATTTTTAAAAGCAGCTGAAAAGGAATGTAAAAAATGTATCTCTTCAGTTTGCTTTTTGGAACTGAGAAATTGAACAGAAAATGAAGTATTTCAAATAGGCTATTGCTAGAGTTACTTGCAAAAAACTGTGTTGTATTTATGCTCCCTGATGCCTGTATGAATGTAAGTCTCATTTGTGCATCGGCATTGCATTTTTAACTTGAGGTTTAACTGGATTCGGTTTGATCACTTTGTGCTTCCTTTGGCATGGCTACTTTTTGGCTACCTCTTCTGCTTGCCATGTTCCACCTCAGATTGTTTTCTGCTTCTTTCTTGCTTTCTGCTTTCTAGGTCGAATTTCTGTCTTCCCTGATAACCTTATCACCAGATTTTATTAACTTCTTGGATATTCCTCACATGTATCCAACATTTCCCCTAGTTGATAAAGTACAGCCTCAAAAGAGCTATTCACTGGATATTAAGGTTTATGGCTTTTTTAAGCTATCATTTGCCTTCTAATTTTTCATTTGATCCAGTATAATGCATTCCCATGCAAAGAAAATTTATTTTATTTCATTATATGCTATACCAGCTGGGAATTGTCAATGTAAGATTAGAAAATGCCCAAATTAGCATTTCAAGCCATATTTGTGCTGCCCGCATTCTCAGCAATGCTAGGGAATTGCCCTGTCTCTGACTTGGAAAAAATAATTATAACAGCACTCTCATATTCTTTAAGGCAAGACAACAAAAAACATTTTATTAGCTTTCCACCTCTCTGCCTGATGGATGCTTCAGGCCATTTCTGCCTACTTTGCAGCTTTTCAAATCAATAGAGTAGTATCAAAGGGATGGGACACAATGGGGAATTATTTCTGCTGTATCAAATGCTGGACTGGAATTAAGACAGATCTACCTTATCCATCTCCCCTTCTCCCTCTAATTCTCTCTATCAAAGAAATCAGGGTATTTAAAGGGTTTGTGTTTAGAAATGTGGGTTGATGATTCTACCATATTCATACTGTTTCAATGTCTCTGAATAAAATATTCAGTATTTTACTGAAACAAAGCTGGACTTCTTAACAGGTTTGTTCATTCTTTTTTTAAGCTGGCATTTTATTCATCTTTCCCCTTCAAGTGCCTGATACTTTCCCATATTTCTGTGATTTAAAATAAAATTCTGTTAACATTAGTCTTGTAAATTAATTCCTTTGATATGCTAACTGACTCTTTTCTAGCCTTGGTTGCTTGCATATATTGAAGTTTTGAAAGCTTCCTCTCTTTTTTATCATCGTTTCTGTATTTTCCATCTTCACTTGTTTCATTTTAGATACTTGATGAAGTTATCATACAAAAAGTGTGAACAATTCAGTGATTTTACCGTGTGCATTATCATCTTCTCCTTTATTTATTTATTATCAGAGTCGAACTTTCCCCATATCTTTTTCCCCTGATGTTTTCTAGGATGTCGTTTTACACCATTTAATCCTTAGGGTTTTAGTGCCACCACCTTCTGGAGAATTTCCCCCTCCCTCACAACGTTAAACAGCTGCTATACACTCTAGGCTGGTCACATCCTCTTTTTCCTGCTTCTGGCATTTGTGAGCTCTTTTATGCTCAAATCTCTGAAAAGTCTTTCAGAAGATACCTATATTGCTGCATAATTGTTGCTTTCTTCCTTTTGGGGAGAACATTGGTGAGTTTTGAGCTATTTTAGGGTTTCTTAAGTTTTCTTTCAGCTGGCTAATGTATTCTTCCTGTGTCATGTTCTGTACTTAATTGCTTCCCTTATAAAATATTCTTTTAAAATATAATACTTCTGATTTTTGCTTAACAATTATTTCATTAAGTGAACACTTGTTCATATTCCAACACATAGGCTTGCTCTGCACGCATCGCTTCATGTTTAATAAAACCTTTTTCTGCAGAATCAATGAATAGGGTTTAATTTTGATTGTGTCAGACTGCTCAGTCCTGTCAAGACTGAAGTATTTCTGCACATTCCCAGAAGTAAAGCTTTAGTTAAGTAGAAATGAGAATGTAGAAATGAGAAGCTTAAACCTCTACTGATTTTGATGGAAATGGAATTGGCATTTTCAGGTTCATGATGTTGGAATGATGTGACTAAACCCATCTGCTGGACAATAATTCCTTTTTGTGGTTTTTGCATCCTAGCTTCTGCTTGAAAAGGTGAAAATTAAGCATCTAATCTAGGCATTCTTGCACCTCTCTGCATTTTTAGGTGACTTTCAATGTGCAACCCATATTCCTGACTGAACGACCTTATTTTCAGAATTTATCTTCACTCTGTAAAACCCTGGCTGCTTCCCTTTGCGTGTGTAGTGGCTTTGCAGAAGGTTAGCTCTTTGACGGGATTTTGCACTCTCCTGTTCTGGCTTTTTACCCTCCAGTTGAACTAGCTGCTGCCTTGATTTATTTATTCACTTGAACACTTTGCTGTTATTGAGGAGTTTTGAGATTTTTCTGTGGGAGAAAACTGCTTTTTAAACTTGCAATAGTCTAAGGTACCTGACTTTCAACTTGCAGCCTCCAAGGGTCCATGATTGTTGTTGCTTCTTTGACAATTGGTATCTTGGATCATAAGTATAATATATTCTGCTTCCACCTTCTTCATAAAACTGAGTCGTGATGGATTTGTGATTTCAGTTATTTCCTCTTTCCTCAAAAGATAAGCAAATTATATTCTTTTCAGTGCCCCTTGAAATAAAATCCATGTATATGATGTTCATTTGCTAACTTAGTTGGGTGGCTAAAAGCTCAGTTCCCAAATGTTCTCTGTGAAGATATAATCCATAAGGATAGGTATGATGTCAAAAAAAAAAAAAAAAAAAAACATTTTTTAAAAAAGGTTTTGGTTAAGTGAGCTTGGTCATTCAGGGGCAAACACTGTTTACTTGGATTCCAGCCTAGTGAACACCTTGTACCACAAGGAAAGATCAGAGCAGAGCTGGCTTTCTGATGGAAATGGATAATAAAACTCCCCCAAATCAGCTGCTGAGAAAGTGTGAGATAGATGAGTTTGTTTTATTCGCAGAACCCGTCAAATGAGGGAGAAAATTTAAAGTACTGTGCAACTTTGTTATACTTGTTAAGACTCCCTATTTAGTATGCTTCAAAGATTTATATGCAAAGCACCTTACCAAGTGAAATGCTAATGTTTCATAGAGGCAGTAAGGTTGGAAGGGACCTCTGGAGATCATCTAGTCCAACCTCCCTGCTCAGCAGGGTCACCTAGAGCATGTTAGACAGGGTTGCATCCAGGCAGGCCTTGAAGATCTCCAGAGAAGGAGTCTCCACAACCTCTCTGGGCAACCTGTTCCAGTCTGTTTCTTGATATATTACCCAAAGACAAGGTTTTTAACTTTGCTTATTTGATGTTGGAGAGGTAAATCTGCAAGAAAATGTAAGATGAAAACTTCGTGATGCTAAAAGGCGGATAAAGGTCTGAAATTCATCTTTTTAGTGTTGCTAATTGTTGTTATTTTATATTTGCCACCTTTTAGAGATCTTCTTCAGGAAGAGAGAGAAAAATATAAACTTGGTGTTCTTTTCATAGAAAGATATTCACTGACATTCTACTCTTTTTTTTTTTTTTTTTTTTTTTTAAGTAATACAACTGTAGAAAGTGAGATTTACCCTTGGCCATTCTAATTTGATGTAATTGTAAATAACAATTTGTAGAAATGGGTAGTTATTGCAAAAAAAAGCATCCCACCTTCCAGATGATCTTTGAGGCTCTGACCTTTCAGATGTAAAAGCTCCTGCAGCCCAGGGCAGCTGTGATGAAAGCTGGGGTCAAGCAGAGGTACAGAGCAGGGCTCCTGTGGGCTTACGGAAGAGGCTCTGCTCTTGCAGCTCTCCAGGCCAAAACTTCCTGTTTATTTTCACTTCTCAGCTCTAGTCCCGTTCAAGCTTCGGATACAGAGACGGTTTTGGCTACAGCTGGCAACAATTTTATGAATATAGTTACCGACTTTCAAAGGAGATCTGACAAACCTGCTGGGACTTTCCCCTTCCCTTTTCTGCCTCTAAAACGCTTCCGAGAGGCGGAAGGTGAAGCAGGAAAACGTTGTGGCAGTCTTCAGATTTACTACGGGCAAGAGGAGAACGGGCATAAATTATTCCAGAGCAACCACACATACCCTCTTTCCCCCTAAGGATGTGTTTTGCCATGTGGCCCAGCACTGCTATTGTCTACTGGCATAATTTATAGGAAATCTTTTCACAAAGTAAATAGGTGATTTAGAAGAAGACATTCTTCATAGTGAGCAATGGTTTGGAAGCTAAAGGAATGTATAATTTTCTAGGAGTGATAAATTACCAGCTGCTGTTTTAAGGGGATTTGGGAGGCTTGGTTATTGTCCGGAGAACAGTTGAGAAAATTCCAATAGCTTTTGTGAAGGAAAAATGTAATGTTAGTGATACTGTTAGTACTTAATGATGTTTTTGAAAATGTATTTACTAAAGCCAGGAAATTTCACTGAATAATCCTATATATCATTTACCTGCTAAATGCAATAAATAAGCTCAGGTATAATTTCTAAATATGGAGGAGAAAAGTTAATTTTAAATCCTTCTTTTTTTCCTTTTTCCTTTTTCCTTTTTCCTAGGAATCATAATTTTAACTAATACAGAATCAAAGAAGTGCTCCTATTTAATTTCCCCCACAGCTTCCAGTGTGTAATACCTGTAATCTAAAGGTTATTTTATTGCCCAAAGTACAGTTAAAATTCAATTTTCTAATTCCCTTTTCCTGTAGAGATATTAACTTGCCCTTGTCAGTTTTTCATTAAAGAAATGTCTGTACCTCAAAATGATTTGTGGTTGACTCATTTCAGGAAATTGTCATGAGGTACATGAAGAGACTGTTAATCCATAGTATATTTTCAAATTTTGTATCTGAACACTAAGAACTGGATCTAAGTCATGATTAGTGATATTTCTTTTCTGTTTTACTCCACAGTAGAACACTGATAAATACAATATTTAATCTGATATATCATTGGTATCCTTTTTGGCTGTTATGGGGTAGCATGTAAATCATATTTTAATAACTAACAGCATTTTGAAGGCATTATAAACCTTAAATAAATCATTTGAAACTGTAGTCCAAACTAAATAGTTCTTTTACAGTCTTGTACTTTTAATGCTAAAGGTGAATTTAAGCTGAAATATCAATGGTTGCTGCTGGTGGTGTCCACTGCTGCCATAAACAAAATCGTTGGCTGCTGACTTATTTGCTTTATAGACAGCTGTCCAAGTGAATTTTCTGCTCTTATTAGGATAGGCTAAATGTCATCTCAGTGTTTAGGAGTTTGGTCTTGGAACAGTGAAGATTAGGACATGAAATTAATATGTACCAAAAAATATGCTTTTTATTCTTGATTTACTTGATTTATGGTTAAATTTCCAAACGCCCAAAATGTGCAAACAGGTAACATTGTTTGTGCACAGGTCTGCTGGCATTGCACAGGTTAACCTCTGTCAAGGCGTAGGAAACAAACTCTAAAGCAAACCATGTTGTTAATTCAGTTCGTAAGTAAAGTAGCCATTTACTCTTTTCCTTAATTAAAAGATAATTAATTTCATTACTGATGTACTGAGCCATATGATTTACTAATAATCTACCTACCTCTTTCATACAACAGTTTCATCAGTAGATCACAAATCATTTTGTAAAGGAAGTAAATACAATTATCCTCATTTTACACTACAAACTCTATAAAGAGACAGTTAAATCTGGAAAGAATCATTGTGCTGCAATTGTATACAATTATAATAAAATTAATGTTATCAATTTTGTATTCATAAAACATAATAGTCACTGATAGAGCTAAGAACCTTATATTTTTGAATAATGAGAGAAAGCAGAGTTTGTGTTTAGATTTTCGGAAGGCTTCAGTCCTCTGTTCAAACCTATCTCTACATAATTCTTTCAGATGTGTTCTCCAAGCAGGTAGATAATGTTTCTTTCTGACTGTAAGGTTTCTGCACAGAAAAAGTAGGTGATGTTAAGAGCAAGATGATTAAACCAGAGCAGAATATAGGAATTCCATCTCACTTAAAATTCCAGTGTGTCAAAATGCTGATATTTCAATTTCAAAATAATTTTAAAAATTGAGAAATGTAAGTGCTACTATGTACCAAATCATGTGATCCTTCAGCATCCGTACAGCATCTTGCAGTTTGTTCAGAGAGGAATGTGTGTTGCGTTATGAGACGACGAAGCCCTGGAAGCTGAGCCCACTGGAAAAAATAAGGGCCCAAACTATGATCGTCGTTGAATAATATACTAATGAAATGCTGTTTAATTTTTTTTTTTTTAATCATTCAAACCACAACATTTTGGCTGAGTTCAAAAAATAAAATATTCTCTTTGGTTTCAAGATGACTCAAAATTAATTATATCAATTTTCTTGACAAAGCTTTGTTTTGCTGAGCACTTCTGTCTGTTATTTAAGGACTAATTGGCATGGATCTTAAGGAATGACTAAAACCTAGTTGTTCAATAAATGTAAAGCAGGTTTTGAATTATATGCAGACAAACATATCTTCATTTTTTTCTATAAATTACAGTGAAATAAATTTTATTTTCCTAGTAGTAGTAGTAAATTATTTCTTTCTTCTTACAGTTGAGTCTTAAAGTCCCTTATTCCTTCAGATACTGAACCCTAAATTTTATGCTATGGTCAAAAGTAGTAGAGGCACTTGCAATTTTCTGCGAATAAATAGCTCTTCTGTAATAGTTTATTCTGCCAGCATTTTGATGGAAGTTGTTCTGGATTCATCAGATTTATAATGCACAGATGGGTAGGTACAGATCACCGTACAGCTAATAGGGAGAACTGTAGGAAGGTCGAAGTATAATGCACTTAATTACAGCCTTTCACCGGAGAGGGCCCTCGGTTTCTTTTTCCTCCTTTCAGCTTCGTGCAGCCTCCACGGCTGTGCTGGTGGGTCGGGTTTGCTCCTCGAGCAGACCGGGCCGCGCTCGAGGAGCTCTGCGCTAGCAGCCGCTCCGCGTCCTCTGGCTGCCTGGCGCTCGCTGCCGCGGCAGGAGGGCTTCGCCGAAGCGCGCCGCCGCTCCTCTGCGGTGGCTCCCGCCGCGGGGAGGAACCGCTCCCGGCGCCCCAGCGCCGGCACCCCAGCGCCGGGCGGGCGTCAGGAACGGCCGTCGGGGTATTTAGCGCGCCGGCAAGTCGGCGGCTCCGCTCGGGGCTGCGCTGAGCAGCGTATCTGGAAGAGCTCCCGCGGCAGGTCTGCTGTATTTGGGTCACGTCGTAGTACGGAGGGACTGAGGTGCGAGATCAGCGCTGCCGTTGGCAGCCCCGAGGAAGTCACGCAGCTCGGCTGTAACGAACGCGGAAACGTCCGCGGACCGCAGCAACGCGCGGGGCCCTGCTGCGGTGCGGAGGGGAGGCGCGTGCGCGAGCGCCCCGGGAGGCGCACGGCCCTGCTTTGGCCTCTTTAAATGCAAAAGGCAGTGAAACCGGGTACTGGGAAGGTTCAGCGTACGTCTCAGAGTCAATAAACAAATAAATCTGTAATTTTGGGAATATTGACGGCATCACGCGCGGCAGTTTCCTTCTGACAGATAGTCCGAGTGCTAACACTGGTGGGCACACGTGAAGAGACATATGAGGAACAGGCCAAGAAAACTTGCTTTTCCTGTGGTGATCCCCTGTAACCAGCCAAGCAGTGTGATTTGCTTCCTATAATTAAAGCATTCACTGAACTAATTTTTTCTCCAGAGACTCTAGAATGTTTTCATTTCTTTTAAAATTAATTAGTCTTTTATAATATTAATTTTGTAGTTAATTTTAATATATATTCTATAAAATACATTGAGGATGAACTTTCAGGGCTTGTGAATTACTGGGCTGAAGTTGGCAGCACTGAAATACAGTTCTATAATTTGGCTACGAAATCTGTCTATCTTAGTTGTCATTAGTTTAGAGAGATGATTTAAAAGCAGTCAATTGGCCTTTAAATATCTTCAGAGATCCCACATAATTACACAGATGCCAAGCTCTACCCACAAGCAATCTGCAAAATTTCCAGTGTTCATAAATTGCCTTCATCTAGACTAAAAAAGAAACTATTATCCATGTTAATATATCTGATTTTTAAATGACCTGGATCTCATGATAAATCAGTTTTAGCTTCCCTTCTTTGTTAATTTTTAAAATTACAAAATTTATTAAATTTAAAGGTCTTAAAAGGATTTATCCACTGAATTAATTTATTAACTCAAGCAAGAATGGAAGTCAGCATTACATTCTAGATGTCCATTTATCAGCTGAAAAGGACTTTTTGGGCAATGAGGAGAGCAGAAAAGGCATATTATGACAAGTGACTTCATTAGCTTCATACAGAACAGATGGGCTTTTCTATTATGGGAATATCTGAGGAGAATATTTTGAAACTTTCTGCAAGAACAGTTGATCTAAATTTCCTATTTCTATGTTGATCCAATCCTTGCTTCACTGGCTTTGGAAGGTGCATAGGTCAGATATTGTCACATCCAGTGTTATTTTAGAAGTCTCTTGTTTATCATCAAGTGTATTTTTGCCTGGTCAGTAAAGAGCAGAGCTTGATGTTCATCCCTAGCATCCAGGACTGAAAAAGGAAATAGAGTTATCTCACACAGTGCAGCAGAACTGCAGAAAGGGCTTTTTCTGTAGCAAAAATACCAAAGCCCATAACCATGTGCACAGCTGCAGGCCCTATATGTTTGATACCATGGCTGGTAGTGGAAGTGAAGGTCCATCTAAGACCTTGCTAGCCATTTATTTATAAAGCCTTTGGGTTTCGGTGTAGTATGTTCTATAGGTAAGAGAACAGGAAGGGAAAATTGCCACTATACGTCTATTCAGTTAAGCGATAGCTTCAAGATGTTGAAAGGAATTATGCAAGTATTATATTCTTTAATAAATCTAAATCAGGCTAAGACTTCTCTACACTTCAATGTTTTTTTTAAAGTTCTCTTATGATAAATTTTAAATGTTCTCTTGTATCCTCTTCCTCATGGTGTGATTCAATCACTTGATACATACGATATAACAGAAAAAGACTTGAGAATTATACGTCCAAGATAACACTCAGAAATGCCTGGTTTGTGCTTTCTTGTAATCTTTTTTTTTTTTTTTTTTTTGGAAAGCTAGACTTCTGTTGATGTAGGGCTGGTAAACAAGCAGATGTTTAAGTTGTTCGGTACGTCCTTGGTTGGCTGAGTCTAGAGAGCTCAGTCTATTCACAGGCTCCTGGTACGCTTGTATCCTGGAAAAAGGTAGAACTCTTTGTTTTCTTGGGGCTTGTGTGTGTGTGTGTGTGGGGGGGGGGGGTTGATTCTTTCATTTTTAATATATGCATATCCCTTCTTTTAACTGTGTGATACATTTCACTGTGTGATACATTTCAGCACCCCACAGCAAAACTTCCTTCGTTCATTAATTTAAGTTGTTCTGCACTGATCTTTGCATTAAACTAAAGGAGTTTTCTCTAGTCCAGTCTTGCATCTGAGAGCAAGACTTCTGCTGGACAGACTCTGGCCGTGAGCTAGCAAGTCTCTACCCAGCTTGTTAGTAGCCTGCAAAAGAAACAAGTATTTTTCATTTTGTCCTCTTTTCCTTTCAGGTTGTCCGCATCAGTCTCTCTCAGAATTATGACTTGACAAAACTAGTAGTTTTGAAAACAATGCAAATACTTTTAGTGCAGTATTTCTGTAACTAGCAAGAAGTTGAGTTTTATAATCTCCCATTTTGTTTTTCCCTACACGCTTAATAAATAAAGACTGGCTCACATTTTATGTTTTCTGACACTGAAGACCACTAATCCTGCCCCATACCTCCAAAAATATAAAGAGTCAAGAGATGCCAACTGATTCCAAGTTGTTTTATGAGCTGACATGGTCTCGTGCGTTACTCTTGTGAAACAGCCAGCCTGAGATTTGGTATAGGCTTAGCTGTCTGCTTCTGGAAGACTTCTATTTACTTCCTTGTTTTGCTTTCGCATAAAGGTATTCCTGTTTTTCTCTTCCTTATCTTACAGCAAACAGGCTTTTTTGATCTTTCAGGAGCTTTTCTTGTTTCCTCTGAATCAGTGCTCAGGAACGAACACATGCTGCCTCGACCAGGGGAACCGGTGTAGAAGCTCTTGCTCCCTGTCCATTTGCCTTTTGTATTGAATTCCTGTTGCCCGTCTCTTGTCCGAAAGTGGTTGAGCTCTAGCACCGGTTGTTTGTTCTGGGGCCTTGTTTGTTTTCTTTGTTTTTTTCCCTTAAAGTGTATAAATACTGCCAGCCATCTTTACCCAGCTGCCTGTTTTTATGAAATCAGCAGAAATTTCTATCTTTTGGATGCCTGTGTTTCTGCCAAAACTGAAGATGCATGGAAGCACTTGCACACAGCTTAACCCACATTTGAAAACTAAGAAATCATTAATTACCCTTATTTTCTGGGTAAAAGATGGCTCTTCCTATCCCTGCCTGTATGGCATAAGCATTTTGAAATGACAGGCAAGATGGAAAGATAGTCTTCAGGAAAGATGACAATCAATATCCTCGAAGTATGTTTGCAAAAATCTGAAGGGGCAGAGGAGCGAAGTTCTGAATCAGATTCGAATTCCTATAAAAGTTTGACTATAAATTTTTGTTGGTCCCCACATACGGGTTTTTTTTTCTTGTGAAGGTAAATCTTAGAATGAAGGTTTTGCATGAAAATAAATCCTAGACCCCAATAACAAGACTCAGCAAGCTTCCTATTGCATGGATAGTTGGATAGGAAAAAGAAAAAGAAAACTTTTAGAGATAATTTTAAAATACGGATAAATCTAAGCATGGGCTTCATTTTATTTCTTTATTTTGGCTCACTTGTCCCCAGCCCCCATTAAATGTGATCCAAATGAACTATGCACAGATACCTTTATTTACTTTCACTTTGTTCTTTGGTATGAAGAGTGATTTCTGGGCAACTGCTGCAGGAAAGGCTTCTTCTGCTCCCATAAGATGTGGTGATCCCTAAAGCTGGAATCACTCCATTAGCATTATGCCAGATTATATGCTAGGTAAAGGATCCAGGGCTGAGCTGTGTTGGCTGCTAACTCAAGATGCAGTAGAAAAAATACCTATTACCTTGCATTAGCTGGAGGGTCTCTGACACCCAAAGGAATTATAAGGAGCTTTTCTGAACCATTAAGAGTTCAGGCAAGTTTGCAACATGGACAAAACCCGCAGAAAAGAGAGGGGATAATGTGATTCAGGACTGTTTGAAAAGACTTCACAGGTAATAGTACATAATGTTGCAGATTAGTATTTCTGCAGTTGTCTCCCGACTGGAATAATGGCTTGAGCCTAATCCTGTAAATAGGTCCTTAAACTCAGCTTAAAATAACAACTTTTTGTCATTTGTTATATAAATTTATGGTTTCCTCTTTTGCTGCTGCCCACAGGAATGTCTGATTTTATTGGTGTTCACCAAAATCTCTGCAAGAATAAAATCTCAGCTAGCGCTGTGCTCTCTCTGAGCTCGTTCACTTGGTTATGTCTTCAACTCCTGATTGCAAACGAGCTTGAAACTGTATAAAACAAATAAGAAAAATGTCAGGGCCAGATCCATCAGTGTCTCCTGAGGACTGCAGGATTGACAGAAATATTCAATAGAGCTGATGAAATGAGGAAAAATAATACCCCATCTTTGAGCTCTGAGCTATAAACCTTCCCACTTAGCGCAGCTTGCATTTACAAGGCTTCTTTGTTAAAGCAGCCTGTATCTCTGTGCTCTCTCTCAGATGTGGCTTAGTCAAATTTATTTACTTAATATTTTTGAAAGAGGATGTTCTGAATCTTAAGGAAAACTTATACATTAGCTTGTATTTGACAATTTAATCTTTCGCAAAGGACATCCCCTTGCATGGAAAGCTGACTCAGAGATGTGAGTAAGCTACTATTTAACGCCTCTGAGCATCTCTGCGAGTGAAACTTTTCTCGTATGGTGTTTTGATTCATCTACAGCAATTCTAACCATGTCTCATTTACCACTTTCCCAAATCAAATTCCCTTGCAAGTCATTAACATTTTAACTTGATTTTTGTTATATTTCAAGTAGCCAGTCTGATTTTCAGCTGCTTCAAATATCTTTATGCACCATTCTCAGAAAATGCCTTAATGGGCATTGACAAACTTGAGTCTCTCTCTAAAATATTACGGCAGTGGCGTCTCCCTTCCAGCCTCCTTATTGCAAAATCCTTTAATGTAGCAGTTAGAGAATTTGTCTTAGACGCGAGAAAAAGGTTTGGTTTTTAAATCAATACAAGGGAATTAAGTTCCCCTTCTTTCCACCTGTAAGGAGGTTGTGCTAACATTCATGCCATAATAAGGATGGGAGCACTTCTGTTCTCCGCCACCCTCGTCTATTCTGTTGGGCAGAAAACAATTCAATGGACTGAAAGTGTTGTAAAGTTGCATCGTAACCTTGTAGCCTAGCAGTTAGGGCTTTTACCAAGGAGAGGAAAATCTATGGTTCCACATCCTTTCCTGAGCAGGTCTTTAAATATTAAATGAAATCCCAGAACATAAACCGGAATCTAGGACTCTTCTTCCAGACAAGTCCCCTAAATAGGAAGCTTCAAAGCCACGCTCTGCTTGGTCTCCTTTTTGTTGCATATCTTTGTGAAACCAAAGCATATCGGCATCTCCAGAATTAGAAAAGGCTTAAGTGAAGTAGGACAAACAGGCCAAGAATCTGTTTACATATCTCATGTGGTTTAGTGTTAAGGCAATTTAAATTCTTCTCAGGAGCTGTTAAGGTGCTTGTTTTATATGCAGGCAGGACATACTTTTCTGATCGATCTTGACAGTAAAAGACTTCTGATATCTGAGCTGTTTGTTTTTACTTTTTTTCCTTTTGTGACTCATGAAAACATTTATCTAGAAAGTATGTTATTTTCAATGTTGGCTTCATAGACTCCGCAGGCCAGGCTTTAGAGAGCAAGCTTCTTCAGTTCTCTTGCATAGGAATTTAGGTGTTTGAAATACTAATTTATAGATATTTCTCGTGTTTTGCTCTAAAGGCAAGAGGAGGGATGTTGCATTTTAGGTTATGATTGTACTGTTGCTAGAGCTTCTCTAGGAGGGAATTGTAGTTTTTTAATATCAACTGTTCTAAGAAGTAGGGACACATTTTGAACAGAACTAGTAGGAAGTATGCAGTAATCTATGTTTGGAGGCACAAAGATGGTGAACATGGCTTCCAAAGTAGTTTCTTAAATATGTTTTTACTTTTTGTCCAGATATTCCTGAAGTTTCTAACATCCATTCATACTTTATCGTGGTAATACCCATTACTTTTGTTTGTCCTGAGGTTAAATTTGAAGTATGATTACCTGGGCAAACCACTCTATGGATGACTTGGGCAGAAATCTTTACGTAGTCAGACTAATTGCAGTATGATAAATTAATGAAGCTCCTCAACATTTATTCACTTGGGATGATTCCCAGATAATAAAATACAGTAAAATGGGTCATTTTGTTAAAATAATTTTGCTGAGCATAAAAAATGAGTGTAGCTACTTACTGCTGGAATATCTCTAATGTAATTGTGTAGGTCCCTGTGAGTTTTGTAAATGAGTTTTGCTTGGAGAGTTCACATTTGTGCTGGATGTGGCTCACTGTAGATGAGTACAATACCTGGAGGCCAGATAGTGGATCACGTTTTACACGTGATTGCTAGTCGTAATAAGAAAGCACAAAAGAAAAACAAATACAGCCTTTTAATCAGTTGCAGCATTCTCAAATCAGCTTTATTTGCATACGTAGCACTGGGTGGAACGGATAATGAAATGTTTGTCTTAGTTTGCTGACAATGGCAGTCAGAGGTGGGAATTAAGATTACACATACTCATAACCACTGTGCTTGCTTAAGTGATTAGACTTTACTTCATCTGTCTCATATATGGGAAATCCAGATAAAGTTCAGATGACTTGGCTCCTCTCGAGTTCAGCATTTCCTTGTTATACAGTAGCCCAAGAATTGGCGGTAGCCTGCTCCCAGGAAAAGGCAGGTTTCATGGTCCTAGGCACTACAGAGGTAAAGGACAAACTTCTCCTTTGCCACGGGTGCTTGTATAGCACGTGGGGCACCCTCAGGAGCTGGAGGGCTGTTTCTGTGTAGTGCTGATTACCCCTATCTTTAGCTGGATTTTTTGACAATTTTTCTTTCACAAGAAGTGCTGCTTACTGTACATGGAGAAGGCTCCTCTGCGTGTCAAGTGTGCTGAGGCAATACCCTAATGGAGGCATATTTTACGTTCCTCATGTCTCAGTCTTCTTTCTTGGCCCAAGTACCGGACAAACACTTAGTCTGGATTTGCTGGGATACATCTTCCTTCCCTCACCACGTCCCCAGAAACGTAACCTACATAAGAACTTGGCTTGCTCGGGAGAGTAAGAGCAGGAGGCATCCAGTTATGTTTCTCCAAAGATACCAAGCAGCATTTATGAATGGAGATATTTGAAGAAGCAGAAGTGATCTTCATGGATCATAAAGAAGAGTAGTAGAGAGTGCTTCTTCCTCTCAGGCTTCTCGTGTGGCATGAGTATCCCTTACGTTTAGATTACGAGAAGGAACGGGGGGATGCGTGGAGCAGGGCTTGTTCGTGCTCCTGCTGCTGATAGGTGATGCAGAAGCTATTGCCTTGCGCTGGCCTAATCTGGAGCTGGGCTGGAGAGACAGAAGTAGGTGGTTCACCACCTGCCCTCTGCTGTGCTGTCGGGGTCCCGGGCCAGCAGAATGCATGGTACCAGTTTTGGAGTGAAGCGCAAGGGAGAAGGTGTGAAGGGCAAATCTGCGTTTATTGGCTGTCGTAATGCACGGGATCCTTTCTCTATTCTGTACTTTTTCCTCATATGGAATAAGCTGTAAGTGCAAAATTAATTACTGCTGCTATTGTAATCTTCCCCCATGAGTCATTCTCTCTGTTTCAGCATTTCTCTTCCAGGAATATTATTTCACAGATGCTTTTTTCCAGTTGTATTTCTTTGCAGGTTCTGTCCTGGCTTTGCAGTATAGCTAACACATCGAACAAACGTATGTTTTAAGTACTGTGTGTCAAAGCAAAACACATGGAAAATCATTAATATCTAGTCACATCTAAATGGATTTAAGGTAGGGAGACAGCTACGAATTTTCCTTTCACTGACTTTTTCAACTATCATTTTTTACTGCTCAAAGCAGGGATCAGTAAGGTTGGCTGAATGGGGCGGGATAGAGCTAGTATAAATTATGTCCCAAATTTGCCAATTGTTTTATCTTTATAGATTTGAAAAATAGGTGCTGTGGAAACAGCAGTGCTCCTTTACTTGCTGAGGCAAAGCTGCAGCATGTTATGTATTTACAGTCTTAATAGCGCACCTTGATCAGGTGGAAGCCAGTGATGTGCTCTGCACTGAAACGCTCAGGTTTACCCACAGTAATCACGTTGCAGATAGGTAAGATTGGACCTGAAAGTGTGTTCCCACCAGGAGAGCTGGGGTGTTTTTTAAATAAAGCCTGATATTCTTTTGAAGGCTGTGCCAGCATCAGAATAGCAACAACTGAATTACTTCCTATCTGCACTGACTTGTTGCCGCATACGGGCTAGGCATTAAGCTGGCCGTTTTCTGGTTTCGTTGTAAGCGGCTCTTCTGGGAAGTTTGTGGTCCTGCATGCAGGTTGGGTCTGACCACACCGTTACCCCCAGGAGCAGGGAAGGGCACGCTGAAACCTAAAAAGTAGTAATACACGCTCTGGAAAAAAAATTAAAGGTATTGTTGACTCTAAAGAAACGGGCAGCCCCCAGCTCCTCCCTCCTCCGCGGTGGCCGGGTCGGCGTTAGGGACCCGCCGGGCGCCGCTTCCTTTGGCTGGGAGCTCACTTGGTCCTCTGACTCCGGGGCTCGCGGTTTAATTAGGATGAAAACGACATTTAGTTCATTACTCTTCACCTCTCTAATGTTTTCTAGTGACTTTTTGCAATAACAGGGGAATGAAGCAGCAGAAATTGATAGTTACCTGATTAAAAAAAAAAAAAAAATCACCTCTAGTAAGTATAGCCTAGTTTTTCCTCTGTAGGTTTTCTCTATTTTATTGCTACTGCAAGCTTAAATAGTAATGCTGGATCTGTTATGCTGTATGCTGGTCAATATAAACATAGTTGACATAGAGAAGGCAGAGTTCTTGTTTTCTTTTAATTTGAAAAAGTTGAAATCTTACTTGAGAAAGAAAAGGAGAAAGGCACATAGTTTTTAATAAGTTGTACTGAAAAAATGTTGCCAAACATTTAAAAGTAGAAACAGTTGAAATTTTGCAGATGAGCAACTGTTAAATATGGTGTTTTCTCATACTTGAAAATATTTTCAGGCAAATTTTCTTATTGTAAAATAATTCTTGGCATTTAGATACTGTTTGTTCTTATGTATATTATCCCTTTTCCATTCTTTTTACTCCCATTATTTTTCAATATAGATTTAAGTGGAAAAAAACAGTGAACAAGCAAAAAATATTGGAAAAATGAAGTGTCTAGTTCAAGCTCTAGGACACAAAATCATGGCTGGATTTCTAGCTCATGAACTGTTCTTTGGTATGTCAGACAGGTCTGTCTGAAAATACCTATAATTAGAAAATATTAGTCTTCCATAGCAAGAATCGCTACTGTTTAACTTTACCATCATGTCTGTTTTCATCAAAGACTCTGGTAGTGAAATGAAGCACCAAAAGTTGGTAGGACTTGAGGTCGTGCATGAACTCCTAGTGATGCCAAAAGCACTAGCAAGATCCCTGCTGATTTTGGTGGGATCAAGTTTTCACTCTAGATTTTTCTTCTATGTTGAAGTTTTTCCTGGTGGGCAAAGGAAAGTAAAATAAAGACCATGACCTAATGATTTGCAGGCCCGTGCAATCAAAGGTGAGAGAATATGTTACGCTCTCAAGAACAAGAACCATTTGAACTGCCAGTAGACAGAAGTGAGCAAACAAGCCAAAAAAAAAAAAAAAAAAAAAAGCTCGGTAAAGGCTTTACTGCTATGTTTTTTACTGCAGGTTAATGTGCTTCTGATTAACAGTGGTGTTCATAAAGCACAGAGAAGGATGGTTTCTTTGGCACAGACTCGCAAGATGCTCTGTGGCACTTGGCAGCCAGGATGGAGCAGGGCAATAAACCTGCTGGGTGATCTCCTGGCCAGCTCCCGGCGGGGTGAAGCGCCCGGCCCAGGGCTGGGGGCTGCCCACGGGCACGAGCCTGGAGCCGACTCCCTGGGAGCGGGTGCTGCAGCTCTGTCCCGGCTGGGAACCCCCAGGGCTCGAAACTGCGCAAAGGGGGAAAATCTGCGTCCATGCATGGACGGTGTAACATCAGTTCCTAGCAGACCTTTGCACGTCGCAAACATTTTCCCCGTTAGCTAAAATCACTCAAGCTAGAACACAGAGCTGTTTATGCATTTACTCGTGTCAGAACAAGCTCAAGAGAATTTGATATTCGATTTGTAGTTGCTATGGTTGTACGTAATAAGTCCACGCATGTAAGGAAATGCACCAAAATAGCTTTCTTCGCTTTTAAAATAAAAGTAAAGTTTAGTACCAGATGATATGCATCGTCTGGTGGCATCAAGACTAATTGCTGCAGCCGGATCATCAGTTATTGCCTTCTCTGCATTCCTCCACAGTTCAGAAAGTGTAAGTGCAGGGCCCAAGAAGGCTTCCGGGGTGATCAGTATATTGAAACATTTGGAATATCTGGAAACATTTATGTTAAAAATAGTTAAATGTTTTAAAACCATTTAAACAAGTTTTCTTATATGACTGAAAAATAACAGTATGATCAGAACATTTCTTTAAGGCGGATTAAATGAAACTCACACTGAAATGATCAACTGGAAGTAGAAACCATGTAGTATCTTGCTGATGGATTTTAGTGATCATGTTCTGCTATAATGACCTACAATGAAGACAAATGATCTAAACGCAGCACAGAACAGTGGCTGATGCTAGCTCTTTTTCCAGTTATATTTTTCTGCTGTATTATGCAAATGACAAAACCGTTGGGAGAGGTAAAAGAAAGGGTGTCTGGAATTTCCCCAGCCATTAAACTGAGCAATCATATGACTCCTCCTGGTAGAAAAGTGGATACTAGCTTGTATGGATAGAGATACAAGTTTGGCCTTATTAAGGAATTAATTTTTGAAGATTTTTGAAAATCTTTTAGAGAAAGGAACAAGCACGTACAAAGACTACATTGTACTGCAAGTTACAACGGCCGTTACCATTAAAGCCGAGCCCACAGCTGAAAAACTGGAGTGTGCTTTTGACAGAAGAAAAATGACTGTTTTATTCAGAAAGAAAATATAGTTAACATTTTCCAGTGTGAGACCTGACATACCTTCTTTGTCAGAAAATGTCAGGCTTGCAGAAACCTTACTTTTTCTGACTTTTTTTTCCCTAGTAATTTACAGCTTGTAACGTGGCTAGGTGATGGTTTGTTGTCAGCGTTTGACTAAACATCTACTAAAATTCGTATTTCTCACTCTCATTTGATCAACTTTCTGCCTCTGCACTTATCCTACCTTTTCTGCAAAGACCCAAACTAACTTTGTCTCAGATGATAGGAACTGCACACATGCTGTCTTGTGTAAAATTGTCTTGCAATTTTATCAAAGTCTTAGTGTGTTAAGACATCGTGTTCTCTGAAAATCTTGACTTTCATTTTAAAGTTAAGCAGGTTTTGAACTTTCTTGCTTCTAGGGGAAAGTCTAAAAAGCACAGAAACCGGAAGCTAAAGTACCTTACTGTATTTGAATTTGTTTAAATATCATTATTTTAATTTCAGCATTGTAATTTTTTGCCAGATGCCTCGCAGATGTGTTTTGTAAGCATATGAATTTGGTGATACTGTCTCAGCAGCCTGAGTGCTTTGGGAAAGTTGACTAAGAAATGCCTGGCACACTTCAAATTTGTCTGGCAGTGGCGATCAGACGACTGTTGACGATCAGATGATCAGATACGATCATTACATTTGCACAACTGCATACGCAAAAACTTTGGGATCACATCTTGCTAATTCTTGGATACTTCAGCAAAAATGGTAGATTATGTTGGAAAAGGTATATAGATTTACACGTATGCATGTGTATATATTGGGGTATGCGTATTCATCTGTCCACCCTTCCAAAGAAGTGACACTGTGAGGAGAAGTGCACAACTAGTGTTGGCGAAACAGCGCCGCTTGTGCCAGAGAGCATGTCCTCAGTGTCTTCCTAGTATGCTGAAGACTGTGACTCAGGAAAAATAGATACTGGTAACTTAAATAATTAAACTCATTCAGGTAGAAAATCAAAGTACAAATTGAAGAAAAGCGAGCTAATGAAGATTAACAGCTTTGTTCTTCCCCCAATTATTTTTTTTTCCTGTCACATTAAAATACTTTTCCTACCTCCCTGTTGATGCTCTGCTCTAACGTTTCTAGGAAATTGTAGCTTAGTACACAAGTTAACCTTGCTTCAGTGTGGATGCCACCAGTTCAACCTTTGCGGCAGCACCTTGATGAGCGTGTTAGCAGCAGGCTTTTGACCATTAGAGGAGCCTCAGTGATATCTCTTCCTAAGTGGACACAGTCCCTGGGGGAAGAAAATGGGTTACTGCTGTCACCTAGTGTTTTTTACGGTTGTACTCCAAGCTGCTCCTTGTAGTCCCACAGGAGATCAGTATAAAGCCCCATCTTGTAATTAAGAAGCACATGACTGGTTGCCATCGCTACAGTGCGTGCGGGTGGACTGAGTACGAGGGACGGTCCGGCCCTTTTTCAGGGAGCTCCTCTTATGCAGGAGCATCAGAAGAAAAACCGTAAGGTTGCTTGTATGAGGGAAGTCTGAAGTGAAGCTGATGGATGGTCAGTAAAGACAAAAGACATTGGCACAGCAATGTCCTAGACTAATGTCATGATAGGACACTTAAGTGACTACTTGGATTAAATGATAAAAGGATTTGGGGGCAAAAAGACTTTTCTATTTGTTGCAGGGGTAAAAGGCAACCAACCAAAAGATTAAATGAAGTAGTGTAAAGGATCTAAGAAAATTATTTTAGTGGTATGGTTTTGAATACAAGGAAAAGTGCTGCTAGAGTCGTTTAAAAAAATGACTTAGGAATCATATGTTGCAGTCTTAGACTTGTGGCTGAAATGATGGAAAAGAAGGTGCAGTCTTTAGTGCTCCCAAGCAGAGAAAATAAGAGCTAGAAAAAGCCTAGAAGCGTGGATCTAGAGAGGTGGCTGAAGTTACAAATTAAGTGAAGAGTAATTTAGAACACCCCAGGAATATTCTTATAAAATATTTTTGACCATAGTGAGGCTTTTTCCTCATCTAACATGATGCAGCTGGATGACTACAAAATGCCCACAATTTAGCATTCACCAAATGTAGTCTAATTTTCAGAAGAATTTTTTCTAAAGCTGCACTTGTGACATACGTAAATGAGTTTACTTTGAAGATATAAAGGCTGTTTAACTGAATTAATCACCTGCCAGTGAAATATCTTTAAGAGGACTGTGAGAAAATCAGACAGTAGCTGTAGCTTACAAAAACAAATAACACTAAGCTTATCTGAAATACGTTATCTGAGGATATTTGATTTAGTATATGCAAGCTGACTTCAAAAGTGTCTAATTGTGAAATGTATTTGGGAATGTGATAATGGTAACACATAACCTTGTCACTTTTGAGATCGTTTCTCTGTAGAAAAGCTTTTCTGGCAGAAAGTAAAAATCTGTTTCCTACTCATTGCTGCCTCATTCTGACATCTAGCACTATCAGTGCAAAATAAATCATGTCACCTGATTAGCAAAGCATAGCAAACTAGTGACAAAGTGCTCTATTTTAATCTATCACAAAGATATAGCTGATAGCAGAAACAGCTCGACTGATCCTGCTGCTATTGGCATTCAGGTAGTTTAATGTCTTTCAGGTCAATAGAACTTGAGTGGTGGGAGATGATAGTCTGGTGCATTATACTTCACAGTAAGACTCAAATAGCACAGAAAATTATGTATTTACACTTTAATGCCACTTTGTGTGACCAACATCCAGCTTCCTTTCCAAAACAGAGAAGCTCACTCATTTCAAAGGAGCCCACTTCATTTCACATGTGGTTCTTGATGGTGACTACTGAATACACGTGAGCACTTCTGCCTAAAAACCTTGCAGCTGAGACCTGTGCAGGAATGACAGGCGGTCTGCCTGCATGCAGCTCCAAAGGAATAAAATAGATCTGATGCTCTACCTGCTAAAATAACAGACTGTCTCTAGTTTAGAGGCAGACTGTCTCTAGTTTAGAGGCAGACTTGAGAGAAGAAAGATTTAATCAAGTGACATACAAAAGAGATCATCTAGAAAAGCATGCGACTCTGGTTCACTCTTGATGTACACACATGGAGACTTGCTGGCATCTATAGTGAGATCAGAAAAGCATCTGCTGCAAGTCAGCTGCATGTGGGAGGATGGAGAGGAGGAGGATTACACATTTTCTTCACATCTTCCTGTTTGTATATTTATTGTTCTCCAATATATTTTAACTGTCTCATCTATTTACAAAATAATTAAGGTTATCACCTTTATCATTATCATGCTGTTAGAATTCATGTACATGACTATTGAGTTCTCATTTATTTCTTTCTCCATATTGTATTTTAGTTAAGTTCATTTTCAAAATAATTGATGATTAAACTACGTATAGGAATATTGCATGGCAGTTGAAATCAAATGGTTTAAACTGTGAAAGGAAACTTGGATCAGAAATAACTTTCTAGTTTGTTTTGGTGTGTCAATGCAGAGAGATCTCCACAGTTGCGACCTCACAAAAATGTTTTCTTATTTATGCCTTTGAAGTAAGATACTCAAAGAAAATATCGAATGAGCAGAGGTTGTCTTAGATGTAGCAGTGCTAATTTGATTCTCTTTTCTCATTTTTATCTAACAGAGACTCTGCTTCATCAAACCACCTGAGCATCACCTAGTCTTATTGGTCTGAATGAGGCTGGTTAAGCGCATGCCTGTGTGCTTTGCTCACTGATGAGGGAATTAAACATGCGCTGACGTAGTTTACTGAAGCAGAACAGTGTTATTTGGTTGCCTCTTAGTGTAGGGTATATTTATGTATTATTTATGCTTTTTTTTTATGTTTGCACATGTAGATATGTACACATCTGTGTACACGCACGTATAAGGCATCTCAGAGATGTGCGCTGTTTGCACCGGGGGGCCGTGGCCCCACGTAACTGCTGCGTGCCAGACCCTCTAGAGCAGGCGGTTTTGCAAGGCGAGCGCGACGGCGACGTCGGATAAGAATTCACATGCGGTGAGAGAGTGCTGTTGCCTACGTTTGGTAGTAGGTGGAGAGGGCTATAAAAATCAGTGTCAAACATGGCGTCTTATCTGATTTTCCGGTAGGTTTATTTGATGCATGATACCTAAAGATGTGGATTTCTTCAAGAGCCCGGAGCAGATGCAGCGGAGCTCCTGGCCAGGCTGCCGTCTCCGTCCTGGGGAGGGCCGCAGCTCTGTTTAGTTCTTCTCAACCGTGATGTCCTGCTTCCCGATACCTGTTCTTTCCTCATACAAGTTACTTTGTTAATCTTGCCATCCTAGTTCCACCCTGTAATCCTATTTTTCAACCATTTTCACCTTTTGGTGTCTGGTCTCCTGCTAGTTAATTGTATATCTCTTTGCTTGCTTCCATCCTGAGTTATACTGTTCTGTGGGTGTTCTTTAATTTCAAGCTTCATCTGCTTTATTCCATTTATAAATCGTATGTGGTATTTAAGCTACAAGCTATAGCTTATATATAGCCATTCATAGGCCCTGTGGCTTCCGTATTCGAAGATTTATTAAGCCTTGTAACTCTGTAATATTAGCTAAACAAAACAGAGTTTGTGCCACGCTCTCGTTTCACTTCACTCCAGATACTGCTTGTTTTCCGATAGTCATTGGGAGTTCAGGGACTCCGTGGGTGCTCAGACCGTGTCCGCGCGGACGCGGCTCGGCGTTGCGGGCAGCCCCGGAGCAGCTGCGCCCAGAGGCAGCAGAAGGCTCCCCGGGAGCGCGCGTGCCTGCGCTGCCGCCACGAGCCGGCCCGGCCGCGGCTAACGCCGCCCTTCGCTGCCGGGGTCCTGCGTCACGAGCATCTTCACGGGGACCTGGTTTCATCTGCTCGAAGCAGATGTGCCGTCAACAAGCCGCTTTCCACAAGCTGGTTGGTGCATTTGCTGCCTGCAGCCTTCGCCTTTGCCTGCTCCTCGCGCCCGGGCCGTTCCTGCGCGTCTAGCTAGTCGCGATGCCTTCGTTGTGCGCGGGCGACAGCGAGGTTTGGCCCTGGGATGCTCACCGCAAAAACAGCAAGAGTACGTGTTAAATGGGAGAGCCAAAGGAATGAGCAAAGCAAATCTTTTGAATGAAATCTATAGTATTAGGTGAGAACATGCAGTTACCTTTTACCTTAACATGGCTAATAAGATCAGAGAGCTTAAAAAAACAAATTATTTAAATGGGATTATGAATCTAAAATCTTTTTCTTTAAAGTTATTAAAAATTATACTTCCAACGTGACAACCAGCAGTGTATTTTTACTCCAGTTGGCATTGTAGAAAGTCAAATAATTGAGTTACTCAAGTCTTGAATTTCTCATCTAGAATCATGGGCTTTTAACTGACAAGCTGGTTTTTGATAGATATGGGTCTTATCAGCAACTGCAGATAAAATGTTGTCTTATTTTCAGTTTTCTCAGCTTAATTCATTAAAACCAGGAAACTGTAAATAGGTTATTGTAAAAACAGGCAAGTTTCTCCCCCTCTTCCAGTCCATGAATAAAGAGTGTGACAAAGCGTAAGCAGTGAGTTCTGAAACACTGAAGAACCGAGGGGCCAGAAAACCATTAATTCAGCTCACCAAATACAGATTCTATTACCATAGGTTAATAAATCAGTTGCTTTAAGGTGAAGAACACTTATAATCTCTTCTCCTTTGTGTTACATAACAAATCAATTAGAGAACGGTGTTTTTCTTCAAACTAATTAAAAAAAAAAAAAAAAAAAAAAAAAGAAGTGTGATCTGATTGTCTCTTCCCATAAGAAATAGCAAATAGTTTCTACACCTTCTAGTGAGCAATGACTGGTACAGGAGTGCTTCCTGGGGCCCCTTGGGCTGAAACTAGGCAGTGAGCAGAGGTATTTGCATGGCACCAGCAGAAGGCAGCAGTTTTTCTTTGCTCCAATTTTTTGATACACTCCAATTTCTTTTGAAGCCTTTGCTATCTAAGTAGCAAAATTCTGTACTAGAAAAATTAAAAAGATTCAGATGTTTGTGCTCCAGTATCATTTGAAGAACAGAGATACCTGTATGAGTCTGTCTTCCAACTAGTCCCAGGACCATTTTCTCAAATAAAGGCTTAATCTTCCTCTGCATTTTATCAGAACTAGTTCGTCTTTTCTATTGCTTTGTTCGATAAACCACAGCTTAGGCTCTACATACTGTAACTTGCAGGTAAGAGTTTGAAAGAACTAAATGGGAAGAGTTTGAAATCTAAATGGAAAAAAGTGTATCTATGTGAGTTGCAGCGTATGAAACTAGAGCAGATACAGCAGTTTCTGGGGCTTGTTCAGGTCCCTTTCTTTCTAGGTAGGCATTTTGCAGCCTGCTGTGCAAATATTAATCAGCTGATTAGTTCGGCTGCTTCATGGAAATGAAGAAAATTGAATCTATTTACAGCCTCTCTATCTGATAATGCAGCGACCTAAACAATGTGCTGGTAGTTATCTGGGACAGTTCTAAAGGGAGCATTTTAAAGGGTATAGCGTTCCTTTGCGGCAACAGAATCGGTCAGAATAAATATTTCAAAACCTGCTTTGATATGAAAGCTTTCATTTTCCACAGTCTAGAGATTTTTGCACAGAGAAATACAGCAGCAGAAAAAGTAAGACACTGCACATTGTAAAAGTTACTGACAACTCTCAAGTTTTCAATTCTGCATTTTGATATTTTTTGGAGACGTTACCCAGGATTACCGTGCCACTCCAAGCTTAGGTGGTATGAAGCAGTAGTATATAGTATGCAACAGGTATTTTGTTCCCTTCAGTTCTGTGAAACTGAAACAGATCTGTGAAAGTAATTACTGTGCCAGCTAAACTGCTTGTCGTTAGCTAGGAATTGGGATGAATTCATTAAGATAAATCCAGAAATCAGAAGCAATAGTGGAGCTTACCTAATTTCTGTTATGAATTCTGAATGCTGAGCGTTAGGATGCAGAACGTTCTTTAATAAGTCCTCGCTGAAGCAAGTAATACCACATCAGTATTAATATAACAGCTGACTACGACAATTTAAAGCACTCTCTTTAAATGACGTTTTTCAGAATGTGCTTGATGCATATTTATAGTACTTGCTCAGTTTTTCTTTAATGGGCAAAAACACACAGTGACCCGACTGCAGGGTAAGGTAAGATGTCCAGGGTTACAGGCTCTGGCAAGGCTGGACTGACCAGCCCCTTTTGGGATGATCTGGAAAAAAAGGGCCCTGGGAATGCAAACAAAATTTAGAAGAAGAGCATAGCAATAATTTCAGATAAAACATTACCGGTAGAGTTCTTAAAGATAGAAAAAGACTTTGATAGGAAATGTCAATATTTTAAAGGGTTAAAAAATAATTGTGCAGAAACGTATGGAGAAATATTGCAAAGAAATTACTTGTTAAGACAAAAGCTAGTTTCTGAGGGGACTGTATTCCTTCATGTAGGAAGAAATTACATGGAGAAAGGCATTTTTTTATTGAACAAATTTCCCCATAAGTGTGTTTCCCCATAAATTATATGGGGAAAAGCAGTTAGTCATGCTCTGAGACACAGAGTAATGTGTTAAGTAGTAGATAATTGCTGATTGTTTTAACATTATTTTGCATAAAATGGTTTTCTCAGTTTTTAAGTGAATATATTCATAATGGATCAAAAATTTTTATCCAAGATGTACCTTACATGAAGAGCTAATGGATATTTAGCATCAAACTTTTGGGAAAGTAAATATGAAATGGTAATTCAAGTAACGAGAAATGAATGTACATTTAAAGGCTTTAGACAAATAACTTAAAAATACATAGCAGTTGATTTTGGTTTTCGTCTTACAGAAGTTCACTAGCTATATGCAAATTATTAGCAACACGGAGGATTTTTCTATTTTAGCACAATTCCAAAATACATTGTAATAAAGGAATTACTACTGTTACTAACAGAAACATGTCTTCAAATACACCAAAAGGAAAAGTTGCAAATGAAGGTGTAAGTTGCTCTCTGATAAGTTATACTAATGGATGTAATCATTCACGGTAAAATAACACTTTTATCCCTGTATAATCTGTACAATGGCACTACAGACTTAATAATTTTGAGTGCGTCTTCTTCAGTCATTGGAGAGAACAGTATATGCTTTCTCTAAGTTAATTAAAGTTAGTAGTATAATATCCCATGACAACCACGCATGTTTGTGCCAGCACACTTGGAAAAAAGGTGCATTAAATCTGCTGCAAGACATGACTTGTTAGGGGCCTGATCCCCAAAGTGCGACGCCAGCGCCCACGTTAGGCTCCTTCGGCAGAGCCCGAGCAGCATCCTCTGACGTGGTTGTGGGACGGTCTCTGCTGCTGCCTCTGAAGTGACTGATGCTCTTCTGCAGGAGAAGCGTGAGATCTGCAGGGCCAAGCAGAATCTCCAGGGGCTTCATTCTGTAGTGCAGGAGGATGAAGCTCATCTGGGAGATAAAACCCCTAAATTCTGGTTGCTGCTTGCAGAACTCCAACCGTGCATTTACATACAGCATGTCCACAGACTAAGAACTCCTTAAAATGTAAATGAGCATCCTGGAGTCGCGTGTCCGCTTACTTCCATTTTGGCCTAATTAACACTGATTCACTTCAACAGATGGGACAGACAAGGCTCCTGTTGCTCGGGACAGCCTGCGGGCTGGAGCACTCTGAGCACAAGGGGTTGCGCTTGATGCGAGCCTTAATGCCAGATTTTCCATTTGCTGAGTAAACGCTGTGGCCACTTTAAAAGAAATGTCGATACCATCACTGACGCAACCGTCTCTAAGAGGACACGTAACATCTGCACTTCGCAGAGCCCGGGGCGCACAGCGAGCGCGCTCCGTCATGCTCATCAGGCCGGAGCACAGGGTGGTGGTGGCTCTGCAGTCCCCTGGCTCAGAGGAGAGCTCTTCCGTCCTTTTCAAAAATCACTGCCTGTTGATGATATCTGTTGCAAAACCAGAGCTTGGTTTCACTGCAGTATCACTCTCTAATTGCAAAGCAAGCTTTTCCAGTGGGAGCTCTGGTTTGGCACAGGCAGCAGCTTTTCCCCTGTTTTTCTGTCTGCTTTCTCCTTGCCCTGGTTGCCCTTTTCAGCAAACTGATCACTTTCCATATCTTGATATTCATAACGTTTTAGATAAGACAAGCTTATGGCCTGATGTTTTTCTCCAATGATTCATTTATAAATCATGGTAATGAATAAAATAAAATTATTTAGCTAATTGCTATCCAGTTGTAAGTCATTATTATGATTCAGTTTCCTACCAGCAACTACTCCTCAGAAATCATATTTTATTCAGTCTCTAGTTCTACCATGTCATTCATAGTGCAATTATATCTGTGACATTGTAATGGCAAGAGTGAAAATCAAATCAACATTCTGCTGACAGAAGAAGAGCAGTAAATGTCGAGCTAATGAATATAGAGTGGGCATATGTAAATGGCCTAGGAGAGCAGAAGGGTTCTTGGCATTCCTCATTTTAAGCATAGATCAACCTAGATTTCCGAACATGAAAGAAACTTACAGCCAGGGCAGATGCACTTCATAACTTCATAAGAAATGAGTTATAAAGGGCTTCATATTCTTGCTAAAATTAAGTAATGGTTAATATGCCTAGCCTGGCAAGAGTGAGCCTGGTGCCGGGGCAGCACGAAGAGCCTTTCCGTTCACAGGCAAGACAACAGCGTTCACAAAGCTGTGAGCTTGAAAGGTGAGGCTTTTCAGCGCTGCTCCACCCCTTCCAGAGACCTTCCTCAGCGTGAGCTGGACCAGACCCTTGCAAGGGGCAATCTCGTGCCTTGGTGATCCTGGCAAAGCGTTTGGTGACCTGGCTGCAGGGCTCAGCCCGTTGGCTGTGTGTTACGGGGGGCAGGAGCACCCTGCGGCACGCTCCGGCCCTGCATGCTCGTTTTCCACTCATTTCTAGAGAACTAAATATACGTGTTTACTATCTCAAATACATCTTTCACTGACTTCTCTCTGATGTGATTTCCCAGAATGATCCGTGTGGCCTCTTCCTGCGTTTTCACTCTCTTTTGAAGCTGGTAATTGAAACTGTAAGGGATGTAAGGACTGTAAGGCTTTGCTCAGAACTCCAGTGGTTGCACATAGGACTGACTTTTTGAAAGCTATTTCAATATCTTCTCTCTTCTAAAAGACTCTTTTATGACGTGCTGCCAAAAGTACCCAAATGATCACGTATGGCTATATAATTTATTTGTTTATGTTGTTTCAGTTGGAAATCATCTCTACTTACGTGCGTAAATACCCAACGCAGATATCTGGTATTCTTAACACAAGAATTCAGGTAGGTGGTCAACTACAGGAGAAGATATCTAAGTAAAGAAATAAGCATTGATACAACAGGGGGAAAAAAGAAGAAAACGCTTGACTGAACAAAAATGTTGTGAAAGGTCTCATTGTTGTTCTCTATGGATCTCCCAATGTGGTTGCCCTATGTGAATTGAACAGGTCATCAGAGACGTAACACGTACGATAATTGCGTGCTGTAAAAGTTTGTTTTACCCAAACTTCATTTGTTTGGAGATGATAGAGATTAGTATTTCCCAGGCTGTAGCCTTTGAATCATCACTATCAGTAAAACCTCTGAAGGTGATCTGAAAATTACTGAAAATATATCAAAAAAAAGAAAAAAAACACATATATTCATATACGTGTCTATTCGTATTCATGCCCATGCAAGGAAACAAATACAATGGGTGTAAATGAAAGTAATATACAAACATTAAAAATTAACCTAATTTACATTTGTTTGTAAAATAAAAACACTGTGACTACACTAGCCAAGATCTTTAGATTTTTAAAAATTGTTAAGTCATCTATTTTTAATAAGCAAGACTGATGTCTGAGAATTTCCTAGATACTGTTCTATATGACTTCTTAAAATAGAAGCAAAACCTAGTCCATATTAATCCATTATGTTATTGAGGAAATTGGGCTGTCTGGATGATCTTCTCTGGACTGAAGGTCAGCTGTTACTCTTGGGTGTTCGCACCAAAGACCTTGCTAAGGGGATTTGACTGAGGGGCTGAGGAAGGAGAAGGTGTCGTGGGAAAAAAGAGTCTTAATAGCAGTATCAGACGGGGGAGCTAGGTGAGGATGGAAGTGTTTTTTTCTCCTAGACAGTTTTTTTAACGAAGTTTAAGAGAAGATGCAAACTGAGAGAAAAGAGGTGGGAAAGGTCTGGGCAGCCCTGAAGCCGGCACGTGAGGTGGGCAGGACAGGGCACCGGGCAGGGTGGCAGCTGGCACGGGTGCGCCAGCAAGGGGAATAGGTGAAAGGAGCAGAGGAAGAAGGAAATACTGTGTCGTCTCACTTTCTTACCCTTCCCTTGGAGACCTGAATACTTGAAATAAGCTTAAGCTTAGGAGTGATAAATCTTGACCTGCTCAGGAGGGCCTGAGCCCTTTGCAGCAACGCTTGTGCTAGACAAATTCAAGAGAGTCATTAAATTTTTTTGGCTCTTATTCTTTCGGTTCATTGCTATTGAGCAAATGTAGGTACCTTTCTTTAATATTAATTTTGATAAGTGAGTCAGGCTTAAAAAGTTCAGACTTTTCTTGTAGATGGGAATGTCTTCTGTTAATCTAAATTTAAATCGCTTAAATGGAGTCTCTATTTCCTATAGCGTTAGTTCAAAGAAACCACATGACACAGAGATTATTATTCCGTAGACTTTTTATTTTATTGTGTCAAAGTAATTACCTTTTAAGTACTATCCAAATTAACATTTTAATATCCCTCTGGACTTACACATTATAAAAGCATAATACAAGAGAGACTCGTTACCAAATACTGAAGAACTCTATTTCCTTTTCTACTAATCTAGTCCCCTGCATAAATTTGAATTTGCAACATGAGTGACAGTAATTTTTTTCCCCCCGAAGGAGAATCAAATATTGGAACCAAAGACATTTCACATTTTCATCACAGGCTGTCTACAATTTAAAGAGTTTAACTTTCTTCTGTTTGTAATTTGTGGTAAGCTATTTGCAGAAGATAGTCTCTCCTTATGCTAACAGTCTTCAGGTTTCACTAGATTTCACCAGTGGAAAAATATATGACTTAAAGCACAGAGTTCCAGCTATAGTCTCTGGTGACTTTTGCATACTGAAGGCTCCAGATGACTGAAATAGTATCTAAAATTCACTTTTATTTATAATCATTTTCAAGAATATCTTACTGTTTTCACATTATACATAGATAGGTTTTTCCTGTTTTTATGTGACTTTTTCAACATTACATCTTGTGCTGATAAGAAAAACTTTCTTCTTTTATCATTATTTTTATTTCATGTGCAGGTTTCAGGCAGATTAATCATTGTCATATGAGTAGAACCAGGTAACTTTGTAAGCACTTGAACCTAGACTCAAGGGGGCAGCTAGGGAAAGGCTCCAAGTTTGTACAGACCAGACCAACCTGGACTGAAAAAAAAAATTAATTTAAAAAAAAAAAGGAAGGAAATTAGAGATATTCAGAACAAGGGTATTGTAGGTTAGTCAATCAAATGTCTTCTGTGTCTGCAGACCACAGAAAGACCTCTGGGGAACAAGACCTACCTTCCCTTCCAGGTGCAAAATCCCATCTTTTTGAAATCCAAGGTGACTTCTACTGAATTTAATACTCCCTCTCAGAAATATAGTGTTTCTCTGTAGCCATACAGATCACAAAATAGCAGACTTTGCATTTATGATCATCTAGAAAAGACAGTTTAAAAATAGAAGTGATTTCTCTGTTTCTTATGAGTGCTTTAGCATGATTCAAGATGCCAGAAGACCCTGACTTTAGCTAGACTACTAAAATAGCTGTATTAAAAAAAAAAGGTTAATATATTTTAAAATATCTCTGCAAAATGCCTTAAATACAAAACTTCATTTTCTCAATGGTCTGTCATCTGTTAATGCTGCAAATAGTAAGTTTTAAAGCTTTTTTTCAGGTCCTTATTAAAAGTACTGCACCGTACCGAGTCAAAAGCAGCGTCGGGGACGCGTTTTTAACGTCTGCAGTCTAGTTTTGAAGCTCCTGAAAGGGGACCGCACCGCGCAGGTGCGAATCAAATATCTTTGAGACGTCTAAAACGAGAATGTTTATAGCAGTAGACACGTTACCTGCGTTAGTAACTTCACACATCGCGTTTCTTGGACAAAGTGTGAAACTCCCCTGAAAGTTATCTTACTGAAATGAGTAATTTTCACCATCTTTTAACGTTTGTTGATTTTATCCGCTGAAGATAGAAATGAAGCATACTGAAACCAAAACCACGAAGATAAAACCGAAGGGTCGGCTGCAGCCAGCTCTGCGCCCGGCGGCTCTTGCGGACGGCGAGACCGAACCGCTGGTGCTTGTGCTGGAAGTGAGCAAACGCGGGTGGGACGCGCCAGGAGGTGGGAAGGGCTTCCTTGGAACGACCCCTGCTTTCCGAGCAGCGAGAGCTTTGGGTGATGTTTTCGTGTTTTCGTTTGTACTGCCTCATTTGCCTTCCTATAGGAAAGCCGTTTTTCTTTGCTTTGCAAATTCAGGCTCAGTTGTAGCTTTTTCAGTGATATATGGTCAGAATGACAATTAATTTATGGTTATTTGAAGAAATCTTTTTGTTAGTCTAATTGCCTTTTTTGCCTTCAGTTTTTAGACTTATTTTATTACCTTGTTTTCAATTTTGTGTCCGTTTCAGCAGGTACATCCTCTTTGTTCACCGTGCATGTTGAATACCTCAACACAGTACTGGCTAGGCTGTCAGTGCAGCAAATGAACTAGATCTTTTTTAAAAGATCTGTTGAGATACAGTTCTCATATATGTTTCTCTACCCCCCCCCCCCCACTTTAAATCCTGTGTCCCATAAAGGAAAACAAAAAGATATAACCTATGTCCTGTCTTTTTGAAGATAAGCCATGGGCCTCTAGCCTTTTCCTTTAGCAAAGCAGTTGACTTCAGCAGGACTTTAGAGCTGTATTAATACCAGTGTGTTTTTGAGATAGATGCTCTAAATTTGATACCTGGTTGTGGCAGCATGATTCAGCTCTACCATCAAAGCAAACACTTGCCTGGCTTCCTTAGGATGGATATTTGCATTAAGCTGGCTTTATAGCATTCTGGCAGAGTAAACCGGCCTTGAAGCAGCTCCCCTGAGGTCCCGAACGTGCCACTGAGAGCAGAACACAACGGTGTTTGGTGCCCTCCGTGGTTATCTGCCTAGGACACAGTATTCCACCCTCACGGACATGTCCCCAGACCCTGCATTTACTGTCTTCTTCAGGCTTCATCATTACCTTTATGCATTTGTAAACGAGTGAAGGAACATAGAAAGCAGCATCCTCTTTGCTTGATGATTTGTGTTTTTAACAGTGTCCTATTCGAGTCTGTTATGTTCGGTGGGCTGGTGGGGTTCAGAGCCCGTCTCGCCTCCCATGGTTAAAGCCAGGTAAGACAGTGATCTTCACGATTAGCAATGAAGACTAAAAGGCACCAGAGAGAGACTTCCAAGGCATTGCTGATAAACTCTCTTCCGTAAACTTAACCACGTTTAAAACAAAATACAAAATGCCAAAGCTTTTCTGTGCTGGTGCTAAACAGCTAATAGCGATATTAATAAATATCCAACAATTTTTACTTGCTCTTTACAAGTAGAAAACTGAAAATTGTCTGAATAAGTCTCATTTCAAGCAGTTTTGAAAAATGCTTGGATCAAACAGTTAAAATTGCAATGTGCATGTATCTAGATAAAAGGGAAATACATCTGTGTGTTTGGAGGGGATAAGAAAGCAGACTGAATATAAAATACCAGGTAGCAAAACTCTGGGCTGTAAACTCTTCCAGAAATGCAGATCAGGAATAGTGGTGATGAAAACTTCATGGACTTGCAAAATATGCAAGGACGCTGAATTTTGGCTGCAGAGGGGACACCATCTTCTACTGAGCAAGAAAAAATACTTCAAAGAAATTGTATTATTTTCAGGATGGCAGGATGTATGTTGAGGAAGTTTATCAGGAATTAAATCCTACAATCTGTCAGTGTATGTGGACATATCTCTATAAATATAAGGTCTTATTTAGTTGAAAAAGAAATTTTTAAAGACAGAGATTAATACTGTAGATGCCTTCCACTTTCTAGTCAGTTCAGATGAAAAAAAAAAAAGCCTCCAAAGAGCATAAGGGAACAGACTTTCTAGTCTAACTGATAGTTAGGAGACTTCGGTTACCTAATTCCCTTGGAGACCCCGTGACTTTTGCGTCTGCTCTTTGTGGTCAGCGTTTTCCAGGGCAACCACTGACCTCCGTTCGCGTGTGCGTATGTGATTGCAGGGACGAGGGGCTGCATTCAGGCTGCTGTAGGTCGTTGCGATGAAGTGACAAGAAGCCTGACCAGCTGCCTCTCATTAACCATTAGTCTGGCCAAAGATTTTGCTGCAAGTTGGAGGGGGTCAGTCCTGGCTTAACTGGGGGTTGTGACAGTGTTTGAAAACATTCAAGTACTGTTGGAGTGTTGACAGCTACTTTAGAGAAGAGGAGGAGAAAGAGAAAATCATAGGAAGGAGAAAAAGAGATTAAGGAGGACTGGATGGAGGAGGCCTGTCTTCTCAGGAGACTCATTTTGTCTGGGAGGTAAGAGAAATATAAGCAGAATATATGCAGAAACAAGGCTTAAAGGACTCTCTAGGGTTGGGTTACAACAGACAATGTTCCCTCAGCTCTTAAAACTAATTAGCCTGTATTTTTCCTTGTCCGTACGTCCCCTCCACCCCCACTACTGATTTACTCTTCCCGGTTCAACAGAAACAGCCGTGCCACCGTGTTTCCTCGGGTGAGGCGGCTCGCACAGCGGAAGCAGGACAGGGAACTCTCGCCTGCTGCCACCACGTTGCGACGACACTTTACTGAAATCAGGTTCGTGCCTTAACTGCAAAAATTAACAAAAGAGTATTTTTTCTGTACTAGATTTTAAAGCTGTCTAGAAAATAATATCTATCAATAAAAAGAAAAAGGTTTCAATTTTCTAGCTTTGATACTTTGCAAACTTCTTGGTTTGTCCAAGTAGTCCTGAAGTTTGAAAGCTTTCCTATGAAATTGTTGGTCTTTCTTCAGAGAAGTCACTCCATGTTTGGAAAGCGAGGGTGAAACCCACCTCACAGTTTGTTGATTAAAACTTGACAAACATGCCGTGGAAACTATTGGAAAGCCAGCCCTGTGGAAATGCAAACCGGCACCACCACGTCCCCGAACAGGTTTGGTGGCAGAGCTAGAAAAGCATCTTCTGCCAGTCCAGGACTGTGAGTCTTGGGGAGTTTGACCTCTATTTCAGTCCGTTAAACATCTATCTGCAGTAGCCTGGGGACCTCAGCACAGGGCAGACCCATGTACTCCTGGCCGCAGTGCACCAGCTAATCTCTTCTTCGGAGCAGCCCTGCTTTTCTAGCCCCGTAACGTACCGCGTGCATGGCCTTGCTGGTTCTGCATGCCCGCTTGGCCTTGAGCCACCGCATCGCTCAGTGCGTGCGCTTGTGCGCTGGTCTGAGAGGCATCTGGCCCGAAGGGTAAAGTAGGAGAAAAACGAACTTTGCTCTGCATTACAGTATCAGCACTCTGTAACTCCCAGTGTTCTTATGTTTCTGAAAACTCTTGGATGATTTAAGAAAAAGTCAGGTAGAACCGCATCCATATCGTTCAATGAAACAGCAACATATTCCAAGATATTCTGATAATTTTAAAAAGTTTTGGGGAACTGAAAAGGTGTTAAAAGCCACAAACATGTGCTAGATAATATGTTCCTATTTCTTTCAAGAGGAAGTGCAAGTCTGAAATAAGAGGAATAGTGTGTGTGTGTTATATGTATATATCTATCTTAATTTGCTAACTAGATCCCTAACTCCTAAGAACTATTTCTAACTTCTATGCTCTCATTTATACTTCTCCCAAATTATATATTTTTGGCATAAGCTTAAAATAATAGCATTACAAAACACAAATTTACTCAGAAAAGTGTCACTGATAAATCTATCTATTATAGATAAATCATAGATAAATGATAAAAGTCATTTAAATTGTTTGTCTATTATATAATTTCTTCATTTCACTTGAAGTTTAAGTTTCGGCATGATATCATGAAGCAGGAAAGTGACATTATAATTCATGTAAGTAACATGGTTTTGAGTGAGGGACAATGAGTGAGACCAAATGGCTCAGACAGCACTACCGCTTTCCATCATTTTAATTAACAAAAAATACCTACTAGATTTTTTTAAGTTACATTTCCATAACCTGTCTTGCTTGGTAGGCCTAATTCTGCTGTTATTTGCCAGTGTAATTCTGATGTCAGCCAAGTTGTTCTGAACATTTTCCCATGTTATTAGTTCAAACTGGTCTGTTGGCCATTGGCAACAAGTACCCCATTTCCTATTAAATATGTAAGGTAACCAAGTGAAAAATGTAGTGCTTCTTCATTGCTTGGGGGAAATGAATCATAAAGAGGCATTTTGGCTCAGAGGCAGAGCTCACAGTGCCCAGTTTTACCAGGAAAGCACTGACGAGTTTTGCTGACCTGGCCCCATGCAAACGGGCCACTCTGGAGCCTCCCCGGTGCGGTAGCACGAGGGGGTTTAGGGCACCAACCCAGTGAGCAGAAGAGGGGTTAGGCTCTGCCCTAGCTCTGGTGCAGGCTTAATGCAGCTTGTAAATCATTCCTCATTGATCTCTTACTGATAAAAGTAATGAATTGGTCAGGGTTAGTATGAACAGCTTCTTTTTATCTAGATAATTGTTGTGAACTTGTGTATTAATTTTAAAAAAGAAAAACAAAACTGATGGCATTTGTAGCGAGTGAATGGTTTTGGTTAAAGTGCAAATAGAAGATTAAGTTATCACAAATAATATAGCTATGGAAATAAACTGAATGTTTTTATACAGGTGTAACTTTAAAGAAGATAGTCTTTTGGAATGTTATATCCCAATACATTCATATATAGTGAATTATATAAACAGATAAAATCCAGAATGTTTGAGGGGAAATGAATATGAGAAGTTAAAAAGTATTCAAAGGCATATTTAAGGTATGATTCCTTGAATCAGATTTCCCTGGGACATTCATAAACACTTGCTTATTTAATTTTTGTCAAGTCAAAGAGGTTTGCTTTAGCTATGAATGCAAGCATGAGCAGAGGCAATATTTCATAAACCAGTTCTGCTCTGTTGCTCCGTATCCAGCACCTACAGAGTAGCAAATGCTTTGACTGTTCATTTTGTAGCAACAGAGAAACAGTAACTTGCATCCGCAGTCTGTGATCAGCCTATAGGGACTCCAGAAAGGAAAACTGAAGGGGTAAGTCTAAAAAAACCTACAGATATTGTAATCTCAGAGTAGACTGGGTAGCCAGAAGGGGGGGGCGGGGAGAGGGGGAAGGAGAAAAAAAGGCAAGGTAGCATGGAAACTCTGCAGCCTCTTACAGTTATCTGAGTTGGAGAACAATCCTCTTCTGTTGCTTGACATATCACAAACATTGCATTAAAGCAGAGCAATCAAATTTGTAAGTTAACTGTAGTGCAACATGTGTGCGTCCTACTTTTGTCCCTTTTGCCAAGGAATAACTGGAGGCAGCCTTTCATCTTAAGAGCTTTTGGACCGGACCAACACGCTGTGTCCGTCTCAGTGAGTACATAGGCGCCTGTTTGGTACTGTGAAACACTTGATGAAAACCAGCCATTTATTTTTACTGTTCTTGATCCTCTTGTCAGGTACAAAGAATGTCTTTAACACCAGCCTTGAAAGATCAAAAAAGCCACCTCTTCCTCGAAAAAAATATCTTTTTGTAGTACAACAGAATACTTTCTGCGTCAGTGGTGATCCCTAAGCATGGAAAGCATAAATGAATGTTCTTCTACATTGATTAATGTGCTGGAAATTTGTACAGTGCTTTATCTTTGAGTTTTAGTTGCTTTTTCCTGCCCCGTGTGCCAAACTGCTTATTGCTGAAATGATTTGGCTTTCTCAGGCAGAGAACAGTTTTCATTTGTACACAGTAACATTTTTATCAAAAACAAGGTATGACTACTTCCAGTAGAAATGTATTTAATGCAAAGTATTGATCTCATTGAATATTTTTAGTGCATTCCCATCCAAAGAAGATGAAATACATTTCATAAATCCATCCATTTCTTCAGAAGCCAACTCCTCATTTTTCTTCTTCCCGTTTTGGCTTGGCTGTTTCTGGCTGCACTGATGCACATTTCATCATGAGTCATGACTCTTTCTTCCTTTAAGAAATCAGAACTTCTCCTGTTTTTAAAAAAGTGAATGAATTAGATGAGAAATGTCTGGAGCGACTGCAAGTCCTGCTCAATATAGAGCTGAAAAAAAATGAAAACGTTTTATTGCTTTAAGAGGCTCGTGGTTAATGAGATAATTCCCAGAGGTCCAGTAGAAAGGAGAAAGCTAGGGGAAGGTGGGAGATTATAATGGTTTTCACGCCACCTTTGTACCCTTCTCATTCTGAGTTGCTGTAAGAACTGACAAAGTTCCCAGTCCATTTTACACAACTCGGTGGCAGAAGCCCAAAATGAGAGAGAGGAAGGAGCCAGAGCAGTAAAGAAGCCAATTTTATAAAATCATGCATAGACAAGTAAGTACTGCAAAAACTTTGCACAGAATATTCATCTTAGCTGCAATGACATTGTATTTTATCCCACTTCTAACTTTATCACTTATAATTATAATTATGGCCAACTCCTGCCTCCTCTCTGAAGCTGGAGGCCGACGGGAGTCAGAACAAGCGCAGGTGGCTGCCGCAGAGAAAAGCGGTGTCGCAGCCCATCACGGGGATGGGTGGCCCCGCCGGCCTTTGCGCTGGCAACATCGCAACGCGGGTGCTCGGGGCATCCCGCCCCCGTTCACCGGGACAGCGTGCTCCAAGGGCTCCTCCGCCTCACTGCCGCCTCCCTTGCAAAATCCACTGGATCATTCACGTCAGGAAAGGTACCTGCAACAGGCAGCTTTACAGAGAAACCTGCACTCCCGCTCACTTAAAGAATTTTATTACAAGAAAACACATCTTTTCACCAAAAAAAAAAAAAAAAAAAAAAGGAAAAAGATCTAAATTAGAAGACGACACTTACTGCAGCCCAACACAGGAACACCCAAGACAAGGAATTTCACATAGGGACACAATGCAAAAATAGGTTTCTAAGAAAAATATTCACTGTAAAATAAAAGGAGAAGGTCAGGTTTAGGAATTTTTGAGAACTAACCAGATAATTATATCCAAGTTCAAAACTCGACATGAAAGAAAACAAAGATTTTTTTGGAAAGTCAAGGTTTAGCTGGTCATAGGTGATTCCTAAGCCAAAATAAAATTCTAGACTTCATGTATTTTACTTTAGGAAATGTCATTATCCTTTCATTTTCTGTTCATTCTCTGTTTCTGTATGAGCTGGAAGGACAAATTTTAAGAGACTATATGGACAAAAATCAATGAGTTATTTCATTATTATTGGTAAATTTGCTTTTATATACCTCTGAGATTGCAAATCTTTCTGCTTCTGATGATCTCTGTTGTTTTCTGGGCTGTGGAGGGATTATTTTTAGAAGGGAAAACTGATTTTAAAAATGTGTTATTTTACAGCATTAACTTTCCTCTATCCAGTTGTACATTTGATTTATTTTTAAATAATTGCTAGTTAAACATCCTTAACATGATTTTCACAAGTTTGCTGCCTAGTCTGAAAAAAAGAAATGCGATTAACCTATCTGTTGAAAACCCTTATTGTATATAAAGTAAGAAAAGCTGTAAGCCTTTTGTAAGGAACAGCCTCTCTGCATGTTTGCAACGAAACGTCCCAGGGCTTTCAAGTTTTCTTTATGCTGTTTGATTTCTGTGTTGTTGTTATTGCATCTCTGCTGGGATAAATATCTGAGCTGCTTTAATGCCAGATCTTAGGCAATATACTCCAAGTGCAGGATGCATACGTGCCTCTTACGGCAAACCCACACTAAGGTAAAATTATTTTACTAGACCACGAAGCCACAGCAACTTGGTCCAGAATTCCTTAGTTAGTCTCCATTAATGAAGAGTGCAAGGAAATCAGTCTCTGAACTTTCGGGCATGGAAGTAGTTTTTACCCGAATTGGAAACACGTATCATTTAAGATATTCTTTCTTCTATTTCTACTATAGAACTGCTGTAGTGTTTTGTCATTATACTGTTCAAGGGCTTAGATTACCAAAATATCATCACTGTTTTTATTTATTGGGTGGTTTTGTTGCTGTTGTTGTTGTCTTTGCAGCTACTGTTGTTATATAACTATTCACTTCAATTTGCCTAATGATGTTATTTTTCTTGCTGTGACCCTCCCTCCTATGCAGTCTTCTGGATGGTAGATTTGACTGATAGATCTCTGCTGTTTTATCAGAAACCTGCAGAAACTGTGGCTGGATCAACTAAAGATGCCAAGTTTTCTGAGGTGTTAGCGAGTTCAGTCTGTTGCATTCTGCTATATTTTTTTTCGTACTTTAAAACACAGATTCTCCAAAATGGCTGGGCAAGCACACCACAGTGGCGTTCTCTTTTTTTGCAGAAAGTTTTTTTGTTTTTTTTTTTTTAAAAAAAAGAAAAAGAAAAAAGCATACTGTAAATACAATTTTCTGGAGTTAGCAAGACCACACAACCAGTGAATTAATGAAATAGAGTAGATACAAAACTAAAAGCAAAATATTTATTCAGTATGGTACGTTGGTTTATAAAAGTGCATTGGTCTCTCACTTTTGGAAACTCTGATACTTCTGTATGCATTTTTTGCTTAAGTAATTTGACTAGATCTATGTGAAGGATCACAAATCACAGAAATAATATTCTGATGCCTAATGGCTTTGTGACTTTTTTGATTAAAATTATCTCTACAGTAACTATGTAGGAATGTCTTCAAGAAAACACAGTATCTTTTTTTTGCCTACAGCAGAGAAAAATTAATCCGGGAAACATAAACATGTTTCGGTTTTCAGTGAGTAAATGCCCTTCTGCCCTATTGCACGTATTGCTATATGAGAGAGGTTTGGCAACGCAGTGGGATGGCTAAAAGGGGTGTCAGAATAGCAAGCATGAAGAATGATAGACTGTTTGGCAAGAGATGCAGAAAAGGGGTATAGAAAACATTATCTCACTTGAAAATCATGCTGAACCGACTCTTTAGTGGCAATAGCCACTTAAGAGATTAAAAGCAGGGAAGCCACAAGTTTGGATTTCTTCCCCATTGCAAAAATTGCTCTCTTAATGTAGTTTTCTCAGGCTTTTTCTTTTTTATATTTCTTTGAGCCCTCCTCTTAAAAAATCCAGCCCTCTCCATTCCTACCCCCTCATCTTTCAATATGGGGGGGGGGGGGGGCGAGTATCTTCTCTTCTAGGATATGAATAACTTTGTACATGAAAACTATTGCCTATATATCTGAATTTCTCCCTTCTATCTCCCATCTCACTGGACCTTCCTGGGAAAAATTTGTTCTAAAAGACAGGAATTGATGCTTAAGTAAATGATGAAGAGGATGTGATAGTGTTTTGCTCTTGTGCGCTTTCTGCAAAGATTATACTTTGAAAGTTCTCCTGAAAGAGAAGAAAAATTGCACAGAAGGTTAAGTTAGTAGCTACAGGAAACCAACAAAATGAACAGTATCGCTTCAAAACTTCCAGTTCTGTGCCTGTAGTATCTTGGCCAATGGTCCCAAAACCTACCTTAGCAGGGTTCTCCTAAAGACACTGTGCTGACGCCAGCATTTGGGGCAGGAGCTGCCTGGAAATTTATTTTCCTGCCAAAAAGCTAGGAGGAGGGAAGAGTATGAACGGGCAACTCTTCAGCGTTTATAGTATTTATCCAATAAGCATTTCCCTTCTCTCTATCATTGCATTGCAGTGGATTTATTTCACACTGAAGTATCTTTCTGTAGGTGGTGCTAGCTAGTAGAACATCTGAACAAAGGAGGAAAAGCACAAGGCTTTTTCTTTTCATGAAACTGCAATGTGCAGCAATGGACATACAGTAATGAGATATTATCATACATCTCCAGTTTCTAATACTCTGCTGTGTCTGTTATTCATACAGTAAGAATCATACTAAACTGTTTAAGTGCTGTGCTGCAGTGTTAAACCTATATACTGATAGATTGCAGGAGCTGGGAGGAAGGATCAGGAATGGGTCTCCCAAGGCAGACTCCAAAAAAAAAAACAAACAAACAAACAAAAAAAAAACAGTAATAAGTGTTTCATGACATATTGATAAAGGAGGAAAATACGCAGAGAACACTATGGAATGTAATGTTTTTACTGTATGGACTAACTGTAGATTAACCGACAGTGCTAAATGGGAGAGTTTTAGAGTAGCTGAGCAGTAAATTCACAAAGGCCGGTCAGGAGGAACGACACTGAAGAGCTAAGGTAACGTGGGACCCTTGAATCTCTAAGCAACAGGTAGTGACTTGAGTCTGGCTAATTAACTCAGCATAGTGAAACAGAGATGGATGGAAAAAAAGGCTGCAAAAACTAGCCAATCTGTAAATTCTTCACAAAACCATTATCTCAAATTCTGTGCAAAGGCCGTCACTTGGACAGAGGAGAATTGTTCTGTCTAAATCTATTAATCAAAAGCCCTTACTTTCTGCTGCTTTGTGCCTTGAGCAAAATGACACGGATGTAGTGCAACTGAGCAGGGCGAGACTCAAAGGATGCCAGGGGCTTCCTGGTCACGTGCCGCCAGCACAGCGCCTCCTACGTTACCGGCGCGAGGCAGCCTGTGGAAAGACCAGTTTGAGTAAAGACGGCACGTCCAGGAGGAGCCTTTGAGAGCTAGTGTTGCTTTTATGGTAACTTCTAGAAAGGGTAGCGCTAATACCAAACCATGCGCTGTGTGGAGGATTATCTTTTCACACCCCTTTGTGTTTTGCTCTTTGGCTTTTTTGGCCAGAGCTGTGGGTTTGTTTGGTTGGTTGGTTGGGTTTTTTTGTTGTTTTTTTAATGCAAACATGTTTATCTTCATTCAAATGTGTTTGTAATACTGAGAGCTAGGCTCAGGGATGACTCTTTGGCACAACTGTGCCTAAAATGTCTCTTAGGGAACTGGCTTACTCAATAGCTGCTCTTGAGCATCTTTACACATCACTGTGTAGGTGAACAGAGGACATGTGTGAAGTCAAGGAAGCCCTAGTTTCTTCCTTCACAGTGTCAGCTATCTTCCACTAATATATGAACACGATCACTATTCACTGCAGTATCATTGCTGCAAAATTCAAATCTTGGCCGATTTGTGTAAACGTAATTTTAAACAATGAATGTTAACCATGGTTCCTGGTTCCTCTGACTCATTATGGTAGAACTGGCCACATTTTCTAAAAAACTTCAACTGGAGAGGTCCCAAGCAAGAAAGCCCTAGCCCAAAAATACATTGTGGTGAGTCCTTCCCTCCCTGATTAAGGAGAGGTAAATCTCTACTCAAGAGCTATACAGGAAGTAAAAGGCTCAACAGCCTTGTCAGATCATGGAAAGCAATGAGAAGTACACTGTGAGTGTGAACTAAGCACAACTATGTCACAAACCTGTCAGCGTAATAAACGGAAGGAGAATTTTGTCCCCACCACGTTTGGAATCAGGAAAAAAAAAACAGAAATCATCCAGAATCTACACTAGAAATCAATTTTGGAATCACAAGCTGAACTATAGAAATTGGAAGGATGGTCTAGGAAGTACAGCAACGAGACTAAGCTTTCCAATCAGAAATACTGGATACTAGTACTGTTGGTAATAACAAATGCTGCCTTGAGTTTCATCAGACAAAATATTCAGCTTGCACGAGGCCAATTCTGCACTATAGTTAATGGGCAAACCTGTTCCCCAGGATAATCTTTTCTAGGCTTCCTTGTTTTCTGCAATGTGCTGTCCTGTGCTCCTGAGGACCTTTCTGTCAAATGTACTCAAAGCAATAGACACCTTGATAGAAAAAGCTGAGATTGTGCAGCGTTTCATGAGTTTTTTTACACTCTGTGGTTAATGGGGGACTTCTCACATCTCAGACTGTAACTAAGGAGATGGCTGAAATTTTCCAGTATTCCCAAATGTGGGATGATGGAGTCAGCAGTCATAGCTGTCCATACTCTTCTATGAAAACAGTAGCATTCACGGATTTACTTACACCGATTTATTAAAAAAAAAAAAAAAAAAAAAAGAAGTGGAGGAAATAAAAGTAGACTTATACTTTTTTGGCTTTACATTTGAACAGATGTTACCTAAAATCAAAATTCACGTCATGTTTGTCTAAAAAATATGTTTTTGCTAACTGCAGAGTAGTGCTGATCTGCAGAGTCCACCCTTCCTTTAAGCAATGAAGCAGCAACAGTCTTTTTACTGGGATTGTACTAGCATATGTTAATCAGCATTTTTGTCTTCAAAATCTTGGATATGCATCCTTGTTCCCTCTACGTTTTGCATTGTCACCCTGAAAAATAACTCAATTGCTTTTCTAAAACCTAGAACTGCTTCCATGCCTTGTTTCTGATGTCTCACCTTTCTCTTTTCCTTCTTTCAGTTACTTTTATGCTGGCCTCCCAGTGATGGTTCTGGGAGTTTTATATCTCCATTTTTCACTCTGTCTGATTTGCCTCCCTGGCTTTCTCCTTGAGACACATGAAAGAACACAGCGACCAAGAGTGTGAGCTCTTCTAGGAACTGATGCTAGCACACGCCAGACTGTACATGTGATGGAAACACAGTTATTTCCTTATGTTTCTTATCTAAGCCTCTTTCAATTTTAAAGCTCACTCATCATCTTCTCAATGCTGCATTACCCATGTGCCTGGGAAGGTAGGACTTCATTGCTGTAATCTCAACTTTTCTGCTTTTTCCATTGAATACAGCTTCATCCAGCAACAGCTTTGCGCTTCCATTTGCAGTGTAGCTGTATTTGTTTGGGCTAAATAAGCTTGATTTTCTTCTTAACGTATCCAGAGATGAAAGTTGTCTGTTTATCCCCACAAACTTCAAGAACTGACATAGCCCGTAACAGTTCTTGTTCTTTCTAGGGATCTCTTTACCTGAAGCACATGGTAAAGGAGAGGAGCCCTGCAGGGTGCTCTCCTTGAAGGAAGTAATTGTCTCTAGTGACCATTGGGCAAATGTCAGAATTTCTGACTCATAAGATACTTCCATATTAAAAAAAAAAAGGAGGGGGGGGGGAAGAAAACAATTGTTCTGATTTGGAGAAAACACAACTTTCCAGTGTTCCCTGCAGAATAGTAACAGTTAAAACTTTTGCCCAGAATTCTGAAATCAGCCGTAGAATTTTAAAATCCTATGTAGAATTTTAAAATCTTATTCGGAATCTTCATGAATATTTTAATTTGTATATTCTCCTATGTATCCTTAGATAGAAAAATCAAAAAATAATATAAATGCTAAAGAACTGTGAAATCTGCTTCTTTACAATAGGAATTCCAAAAATGCCTCTCTGATAGATAACTTAAATTCAGAAACATCATTCACTTCATGCTGAATACAGGAAACATCCTCCAACTAACATTAGCTCTACTCTGTTCTACAGAGCTGCAGATAATATCTTCTCATCCTTCTACCCGTATTTTTGGAATATTGGAGAGAAATCAGAATATTTCAAATAGATTTGAAATGTTTTTTAGAAAAGCTTTTTGAAATGGGAATATAGCATATGTCTTATCATTATCATTCTCTAAAAATAAGAGGCCAAAATATACTTTGTACTGTGTGTATTCTAGTGTATAAATCTATCTAGAATGGCAAGCCTGTTTCAGGGTGCACAGCTCAGCACATCAAACCAGCTGTTATGTATCTAGTAACCAGTGCTTACAAGTTCACGTCTTTGCAATGGTCTGTGTATGCTTCGAGCACACAATGTGACACAAACTTCTTGTTATTCAGCCTGAATTAACATCACTGAATTCATTTCAGTTATTTTGGCTTCATACTTGAGAAAGTGGGGATGAGACTTAGCCTAAAAGTATGATTTGCTATTGAGGAAATTTAATACATACAGTGCCCTAATGTACTGATCGTTAATTGCAAAAACTATTTTATAATGATCATGTTTTCTTCTCAGAGATTCTGCAATAGCTGAAAATGTAGGTGTGCAAGATTGAGCTCACTAATGTACCCTGTGCTCCATCCAGAATGTGGTGTGCAGTGCAAACTCTCAGTCTACAAAAAGCATCATATTGGTATGAGGTCTTACAAGTTTTAAATTCTTGTTGTAAGTTGTAAATAAGCAATATTGTTACAAGATTTGACCCTGCTCCCCTAGGGGAAGAGCTTTGTTACCACTGTCAGGAGGAGCAGCAAAATCACATACTTGGATGAGCTGGTGTGTGGGGGGAAACAACTAGAACTGGAAATTCTGAAAGTTCTTGGTTCTTACTCAAGGCAAGTTTTTAAATCTTTTTAAGCTGAAGTGATGACCAAAATCAGTTTGTGTGGATAAAGTCTACATATTTCTGAATATCATCCAGTGCACATTTAAATCTTTCTTACTGACTCCAGGGAAAAAAAAATACAATAAACTAAGAGCTTTCAAACAGACAATAAGTTAACTACTACAGTGGAAAAAAGACCAGCTATAACATCAACAGAACCTAGCATTTGATTGCAGAGAGAGTTTGAGTCTAGATTAGAGAATGGTTCAACTGATAAAGCCAAGAGAATTAATGAAAGAAAAGATGGATTAGGACTAGACAGCTCCTGGAATAAACTGTAATAACTTATTAAAGTTAGCAATATAGGACAATACCTTTATCTGGCATAACTGCTACAGCAGCGCTGCAGATAACTGTGCTGCATGACTTTATACAGCACCAGAGGCGGTCTGTGACTTTACTCAGTCTGTTACATTCATATTCTAAGTGTAGTGTATTCTTTCAGTGCCGTAAGTTCTGTACAAAGGCAAGACTACACTTCACAAAGTAGTTTATCCCTAAGTAATCCAGTAAATTAATTTTAATGGACACTTTACAATAAGGAATACTTTCAAGCAATATAACTTCTCTGATCCAGCTTCATCTTAAATGGTTTATTTTTATAACAACAAAGTGGAAAGCAATGAATTATACTGAGCTCTTCAGCATTTTCAGGTCTTTATTACAGCAAAAACTTTTAGGATACACGATGCATCCAATATCCAGAGCTGCTAGAAGTTGTTTGGGGCTAAGGGTCAAACCAAAGAGTTAAGTTGACTTCTCTCTTTCCTCACCAGCAACCCAGAAATTCTGCACCACCTTTTATCCTTCCCCTCTCTGGTATCCACTACTCAAGTTCCCTTTCCTTACACCCAAGTTCTTTCGATTTTCTTCTTGTTTCTCCAGGCTTATTATGACTGCTGGCTTGTACATGAATTTGCCTTGCTACCTTCCAGTTTCTTGATGACTGTGTTAACAGTGCTCAAGAAGGCTGGTTATTCCAGTAACTCTTTTTTTCAAATTTGAGGGAAAAAGTTAATGTGATAAAACAATAAATTATCATAATAAAGGGCAAGTGACCTTACAGAACAAATTCTGGCTTTTCTGCAAGCTTCAGAGCCTCATGCATGCCTGCAGCTGACAGTTTCCGGTTGATATTCCTATATCTGCATTGCAGTAGGTTGCGGTAAGTTGTCCTCAGGTCCCGATTGAAGAAGGCATATATAAAAGGGTTAATGAGAGAGTTTGCGTAACCCAACCATAGAAATGTTCTCTCTACCCACAGTGGGATACAGCTGCATGCTGTGCCACAGATGAAGGGCCTGGCAGTGGAGAGGAGGAAAAATGGCAGCCAGCACACAGTAAAAGCCCCAACAATAATTCCAAGGGTAGTGGCAGCTTTCTGTTCTCTTTTAAAGATGGAAATGTTTTTCCTGTCATGCTTAAGGAGTCGTGAAAAGTTAGTACATTCTTCAGATTCTTTGTGCAGTTTAACAACTCCATTCATAGATATTCCTTCCATTTCTTCTGGCCGGGGAAAACCAGCAAACTTGTGTTTCGCAGCGCTCCTCTTGGCAGCTTTGTAAATCCGGTAGTACATGAAAAGCATCACTGACATTGGAATGTAAAACGCAACCGCAGTGGAGTAAATTGTGTAGCCAAAGTCTTGACTGATCAAGCAAACCTTTTCATCGTTTACATTTTGGGCCCAACCGAAGAGTGGGGGTATGGTGATAGAGGCAGATAAGAGCCATACACACAGGATCATTTTGGCCATAAACTTTCCGTTCTGCCTGACAGGATACGTAAGAGGTCTTGTTATTCCCAAGTACCTAGAACAATAACGTAGAGTTACTATGTAATGCTTCGGTTAACCAATAAAGCTATTTCATGTAGTTTGCCACAAAATTTAAGATGGCTGGCTAAAAATAGTTCAGCTTTTGTTCATTAAGGAAATTCTGAAACCTAAGTTTTATTTGACTGTCTGATGAAGTCTTGGTATAGATGAGTGCTTACTCTACAAAGCATACTACCTTCTATACTGAGTTCATGCTTAAATTAAAACAAGTGGTTTCACTCATGTTACTTATTCAACAGTTACAAAGATCCCTGCTGCTAAACTGAGATGATGAGTTGTCTTTCTTACCTTCATGTTTCAGGCAGGAACAACAAACTGCAAACTTACGTCAAGAGTACTTACTCTGTCTCAGTGCTACCATAGTTCTTTTTATTATTGTTGAATTAGAAAGAAATGATACTTCTTCAACATTCAGCCTTTTATTGAATAAAGTAACAATCCATCACAGTGTCAGTTCAAGAGGACTGGGGAAAAAGCTTGGTTTTACCAAGAGTTAAGTTTAGAATGACAAATAATTGGAAACAGATAAGAAAAATGTTTATAGTGTGCCATGGTTTCGTGAAAAAAATGATGTCTGACAGCTTCTGCATCTTCTAAATTGCAAGAGCTTAAAATACACATTCTGCTCCAATAAGATGTTTATCACCATTGCCCTATATAGATGGACAGCAATATCTTAAGTTTGTTTTTTCTCTCAGCTACAGAAGATTTCTGCAGTTCCTCTCTAACTATGAGAAGGTTCTCTTAAGTGGAATGGATGACCTTTTTTTGAACAACTAACATTTCTATCCCCAAAATTGGATTCTGCTCAGCTGGAACGTATTTATAAATTCCCATTAGCTTCCTCAAATTCTTCTTTCCTTGTCCCCCCAAAAGAAAGAATTTTGAAGAAAAATCTGTGTCATTCACTTTGATGCTTTTAAAACAAATGTTTTTACTTCAGGCATCAAAGCAATGTTTTGGTTTCAAGATGTACCTCTATTTAGGTAAAAAGTGAAGGTTTGGGAGAGCTATAAACAAGAAATACAGTAATGTGATTAAGAATAGTTTTGCCAGATATATGTGAATACTAAGCAAATCAAAATATCAGTATCTACCTAGCTCTGTAGAATGCTGCATTGTTGATTTTACTGCAATGCAGTAAATTATGGCTAGTGCTACTGCTTTATATAAGAACCCAGGTATGTTACAGTTTTGGAAATAAAAAGATGCATCATTTCATGATCTGTTTTCTTGAGTCTCAACATCACCAATGTATTACTGATAGGGAAAATTCGATACAAGGACAGAACTTGTTTATTGTGCCCTCTTGAAGCATGCATGAGTCAATTACAGCAGTGCCTGCGGATGCTGTGAGCTAAAAATAGTTATTAAGATTGGCTGGGATTATAGCAGTATGATATGTGAGCACGGACCATGTTATCAAAAAAGGCTATGCCTTGTTCACCTCACCTTTTGCATTAGGATACAGTCAGGCGTTTACTCCTGGAGGCCTAGGGCACAGTGTAGATTCCCTGGAGAACTCTATTATATGTGTCACTGGCCAAAACTGTTTGCACTGCTAATGAGCTGAGAGTTTTCCAAGGCTTTCCAAGATGTAAGGGAAGACAGTTAATGCTGATAAGTTCCAGAGTTTAACTCTCTAATGGATAGATCACACTGCTTTAAGTAACGTAACTACAACAAGGGTAGTTACTACCTGCAGCCTTTCTGTGATAACAGTGGCATGTAGATGGTAAAATACAGTATCACATCCTTAAAACATGCGTGAGAATAGCATGATTTAGCTGTAAAAGAGTTAAATGTATCATTGATGTAAAAAGCTTACTTGCCACTTACAATGTGTTGTTTTAAAGAATCGTTCAAAAAAAGATCAGTCCATCTTGCTGAGCTATGTATTTTTCTAGCTATTACATATTTGGTTATTAAAAACAACATGATCATGAGGTGATCTTCCTTATGCAGCTAAAATGGTTAAATTAGATTTCTGTAAAAATCAGATCTGTGGGTTGCACACTCTGGATGCCTACTGGTGAATTCTGATGCATCAGGATGTAACAAAAAGAATTCATGAAAACAAGTATACTGAAAAGAATTAAAATTCATCAGTTTTACACTGACACCACTTTTTTGGAAGCTACCTGAGTTTCACAAAATGCTATTTGAAATTAAAATATATTAATTAACATAAAAATACACCAGCATGCTCTCTGCTTTAACCATTTTGCTAAATGTAGTACGCTAGGAGAAGAGTCAGTAGATATAAATAAGGGAACCTTCGTTATCTTTTTATCTCCATAGATGAAATCCATCACCCTCGAAAACTTAGTTGTAACTTCAAAATAATGTAAATCACTACTGTTGTCTAATACACTAGAGAGTGTCCGAGACTTAATAAATTCATGATTTTCTAAAGTATTATGTCAAACTCATCATAAAAATTTGCTTTTTAATGCTTAATCTCTAATGATTACCTTCTGAAAATGACTAACGGTAAATCAGCTAAACTAACGTATCATTCCAAAAATATGTAACAGCTTGAGGCCTTACTGCCTCAAAGAGTTCAAAACAGGAACAGACAACATATACTAAACAGAAGGAAAAGGATGAGGAATAGAGGCAATTTCTTTTTAGATGAGAGCACATCCCCAGTTCTGGGCCAGCTGCTTGTAATTTCTTCTGTGTCTCCTCTTCCCCTTTCGAGGAATAGAAATCAACTACTATGCTGCAGCCTTGTTCAGGTCTGAGGTGCGCAGTGAGTTCCAGCTCTACGGTGGAATAATTATCACCTGCCATTCACTTCCTGGAGTCCTGTTTGAATGCAGGAACAGAATGAAGAGCTCCTTCCTTGCTGGAGTGTGCTATCATCAGCTATTGTGAACAATCACCATTTGGCACATTTACCTGCTGAACACCAACAGTGGAAAAGGTAAATGAGTAAGCCTTCTTTTCCTTTCTCTTACTAAAAAAATGGTTTCCTGAGCTCCAGTATTCTTTTCCAGTATTGCTACAGATAATAGTAACCCTATAAAAGAGCTCCTGGGAACACTTTTTCCCCCCTTTTGTTTTTCCATTCTGTCTTTTTTGATATTGATGCATTACAGTGACCACAGAGAATAGTTTGTAACCCATACGGCTAACATGGCCTCCATTGTCACTTGAACTATAGGTTATGTCAACATTTCTTATTACAGTGTGCTCAATATATTAAATGCTACAGCAACTGTTAGGCTATAACATATATGGAAAACAGTATATTACGGATGGAACAGGAATCCATAGACCCTGATTTCCATCTCTGGCACGTTACCCTTCTGTGACTCTTTGTATTACCTTTTCCCATTCATGTCTGTCTTAGCTATTTGCCTGTCATGATGGTTGTCAATGTTGCTGCTTGCACAGTACTTGTCAAACTGGAAACTGGACTGCCATGGTATGCCACTAAATGTTACTATATTACAAAATCTAAAAGGCTCAGTACAACTTTCTTTTAAATGTATTTATTTCATTCTCTAACCTAGAAAACTGTGCAAAGTAGTCTGTTTTATCTGCAATACCACAAAGTGAGTTCATATAGTCAGCCAGTTAGCACCAGAAAACTTTGCAGGATGAATTTCTCATCATCTTCATCTAACTAACTCTCCTTTTGTGACTGAAGTGATTAGTGGCTTCTATAGATGTAGAAGAAGATATCAATTCTTCCTCCAATCATACTTAAGAGAAAGCAGCAGTGCCAGACCCGGTGGCATTTAAGGCTAACCAAGCATGACATTTAATTTTTGTGGATTTAACCTGATTTTTTCAGTAGTAGTAAAGTTCTTTTCCTTTTTCTTCGTGTTTGTTCCTACCTAAGAAAGCTAAATATATCTGCAATATTTAGGCTGTAAAAATGGTGAAGTGTTTATAGCTACTTTGTGAACTTTGAAACCGGTCTAGTCTCTGACCTTCTGAAATATCTAGAAAAGAAACTGTGGCAAACTGAGGATTATCATTACATCAACTTTGCAAAAGGAAAAAAAGATGCCCAATTTTGGTTTGTATGTCCAAAATCTTACTTTAGCACATGTTTTATTTGGCTAAAAAATAGGAAAAACAGGAAGAGGACTTGCTCTTCACTGTGAGTAACGCCGCAGAGTAATACAAAATCTAACAGCTAACAGTTTTAAAAGTATTTTTGAGCCTCCTGCCAACCCACAGATAAATTTAATATAGTATGATGCAGGGATCACTCGCACTGTTTTTGAAGCACACACATGAAACACCTTTGTCACTAGTTTCAATGTACTTTGTAGATAGAATTCCATTTTAATTAATTCACATTTTTTGTCAATATTTAACTGACTTGTAACTTACTATTGCTCACCTGACCTATCAGAGAATCAATCAGAGGATTCCTCTAGAATCAGGTTAGCATCTTTCACTGTCTGGTTTTGCTTTTATGAAGCAGATTGTGTGACTAAAGAAAAAAACTGGAAAAATCGCAACAGAAATTATATAGATGCACAGTACAGCTATTTCTATAAGGGATATTGACATACCTTTCTGTTATCGCTTACAATTTGTCTAGGAGCTGAGCTTGAAGTTTTTTCAGTCCTTCTATTTTCTTATTTTAAGAGTCATAAAACTTTTCTCTTAAAAACATACAAAAATTGCCTACCTCTTTGCTTTTGTGCCCTTTTTCTGGTACAACAGCTTCCTAGCTTCAATTCTTTTCTGCTTGTATTTGTTTCTATGCTAGCTCACAGCTAGAGAATCCTGTCTAATGATTTACCTGCAGTAATAACTTATTCTGAAGAATGACACTAATCTACTGATCTTCCTTTGGTGCCTGTGAGTCTCTCACAATCTTTCATAATTTTTCTGTTCAATTCAGTGCAGCATTAAGGAGATACCCAGTAAGAATACGAGCATGAGGTCATTCCTGAAAGCTTTCTAACATTCAGAAACACTCTTCCTACTATAGCGATCTGCCTAGAATGATTTTTCCTTATACTTTGATACATTAAATAGTAAATGAAATGCAAAAATAACACGTTAAAAGAATGATCAAATCTAATATTTCTGTTACAGCTGTATGAAAAACCCCTAATGCAAAAAGAATAAGGTATACAAAATGATCATCAAAATATTATTCCCATTACACAGCTAAGTAAATGAGACAGAAGTAAAGGGGCAGAAACACAAAAAACGTCTAAGTGCTGAGACCATTACAGTGCATGACTGTGGTGTAATAATGTAAAAAGTAACATTGTTAATTATTGTGTGACAGTACTGTATGCAAGTCTTTCTGCAGTACAGATTGGCCTTACAATCACATTATGATACTCATAGATTTGTCAGGGAAGAGGAAGACACTTCCGCAGGAGTAAAATAAATACTTTTCTCCTTCCCAGAAATGGACCAATTTATTGATTTCATTGCATATATGGCTGATTTCACAGTATGTATTAGATCACTTTAAAACCTCCATGTTAATTGTTGTGCAACTTAGAATGAGACAACTGGACTACCAAAATCAGACGATTGCTCAGTGAAAAAATTGTTTATTTTGTTCAGTTATTTCTGTACTCCATCTAGCTAAACATTGCATCTTTCCTATGTAGTAAATTAGTACATAGTCCATGAAAAATCTCAGCACAGGGTCCAGATTCCAGATCTTAACTGCATTAGTTAGAAATGGTTAAACTTTCTGGTTTAACCAGAATGGTTCTTCCTTCTTAGTCAGTGTTGAATGCGGTAACATGAAAGATCTTAAATGTATGCTTTAGTATCTGCTGCTTCAGATGCTTGAAAAGAAAGACCTCTTATTTTTAAACATTTTCAAACCACATGGCTTTTTAATGAAGCCCATCTTTGTGGGTTTCTTCATATCTAGTCTCCTGCATATGGGTAGTTTGTTTGCTTACTCAGTGCAATAGGGTTAATTATATAGAGAATTTAAGTGTTTCCTTTTCCTACCCAACTCCTCGTTGACAGATAATATGCAACACTTCTCTGGAGGAGGATCCAGAGATGTACTGGGAGTCATATATGTTCATTCTTCTCTTATCAGGCTAGAGAACCTAAACCAGCAAGTGAATAGATGGGGGTGAAGGGTTAAGCCAATGGATGCTAGTAAGATGCTGGAGGAGAAATGGCAAGCTCTATTCCTGTTTCAGTTTATTAAAGAAATTGGAGAGAAATGCTTTGGCACTGTAAGTCATGTTTAGCATGGTCCTTAACTCATGAGAGGTTAACATGTTTGGATCCTTACTCTCAAGCATTTCTATCTCCTGAGCAATAAGCTTCACTGTTGTTCTGGCAATTAAACTGTTTGTCAGAAGCTAGGTTAGCATGATCTCTTGCTGAATGCCTATGTGATTAGAGAATCTAGAGCCTTTGATGATCCCTTTGCTCAGTTGCCCTGCTGTGAGGCAGAATGACTTTAAGCAAATGTGTGGTTTCCTGAAGCACCAGCTGAGATGAAATCCCTACTCTGTTCTATAGAGGCAGTTCCTGAGTAAAAGAGAACAGAGGAATGGAGAAAAGGAATCAATTTTGCAGATTAGGAACTGAAAAAAGAGACTGAAATCACATTGTCCTCTTTCAGGTTTCTCCCCATCTTACTTATCCCTTCCTTTGTGCCCAGAAGCATCCCCAAACCAATAAAGATTTCAGGTTCTTGCTAGAAAGTGTGTGTGGCACTTGTAACGTGTCCTTTTCCTGCCTTACTGCCTTCAGCTAGGGTTTTAGTTCTCAAACTCACAACATATTAACAAAGAACACATCTCTTTACTATATTCCCTCCCATGGTGTCCTTCGGCAAAGATGAGTGCTCATGATCCCAGTCAGCCTCTTAGTTTCAGCCAGGCCACAGGAGATGTGCCAGGAGACAACCACCAGACACGCCTCAGTGTTGGGACTGTCCTGTTCAATGCACACATTCAGGTAAGCTGTAACAAAGATGGCAATGTGTTTTCCTTCAGCTCTGTGCTCTACCAGACACCAGCACAAACATGCCTTAGGTGAGCAATGAAGCAGGCTGATGGTCTACAGGGCCTGTGTCTAGATCTCGACTAACATTTCTGCCTGCTATCTTCTCCTATGTGTATGCAGGCATATACACATAGGTCAGGTGACCCCTTGACATATGGCAGTAAGGTAGGTCCTAGAATTTAAGTGCAGCAAACAAGTTGAAAGCAGAGCAAGCTCTAGGAAGGCATTTGGAGAAGGTCCTGAAGGAGAGCACATGGAAGGATGTCTAGGTAGATGCAGCTGAGACAGTCTGGAGAATCTCCCAGGACCAGAGGTGGAGATCTAGCGTAGAGACTCCAGCTCTTGAGCCTGTTCTTAGCAGGAGACTAACAAAACGGTATAGGGATGGCCAGGTCAACTACAGCAAAACTGACAAACGTAGAAGAGCTCCCAAGTTCCTGGGTCCAGTTGAAGATTGCTTCCTAACATTTCACTGGCGTAAGACACGTTTCCTGTGCACCTTGGTTTTCACAGAAGAAGGCCTAAACACACAGGAAAGGACCTGCAGAGAGCTCTGGTCTGGGTAATGAGGGAATCTGAGTATCAGGTTTTGCCCAGAGCATACCAGGCTTTCAGCCTAAATGCAGTTTACTGACAAAAGAAGCCTATAAACCTTGATCACAGTCATCACAATACTAGGCTAATGCTTTAGTTGTATAACTAGGGTTTTTTCTGTGTTTCTTGAGTTAAGCTATGAGGTATCTTCAACTAAAATGTGTGGGGGTTTGATTTCAAAGCTATGAAAAAATGTCATTAAAAAAAAAAAAAAGAAAAAAAAACTCTTGTCAGACTCCTATAATGCAGAAATGGCTAAGGTGATTTTCTCCAACTTAACTATATGAGTCATGGTTGGGTTGACACTAAAAATCAGCTAAAAGGAATTATTTTGAAAGTTATAATGGCGTTTCAAAATGAAAGCCTCCTACAACTTTAACTAGAAAATCATGACTGATGTCTTAGTACAATTAAGTAAGTGTTTCAGAAACTTCCATAGTATAAGCAATGAATGAAAAAAAAGTCACAGCCTGTTGCACTGATAATACCACTATATTAAAACAAAGTATCTTCAGGGAATAACTATTTAAATACGCTGACATATATGTCCCCTCTCTTCCTTCCTTGAATACAAACAATTTAAACATAATATCTACAGACAAAGCACTTAAGGAACAATAGCCTCTAGAATACTCCTTCTCCCCTTTCTTTCTCTTCCTGCCTCTGCAGAGACAGAAAATACTGGTAGTGAAAGGACTTGCTCCAAATTCTCCTCCTTGCTTCTCCCCAAGACTGACTTTGCAAAACCCCTGCTGCACCCCAGATAGTTATTATGGGTGAATCTCTACACCCAACTAACTAGTCTACTCAGGTGTTTTTGACTTTGGCCATAGCTGGATTTATCTGAAGATAGATCTGAATTTGTCAAAATCACAGAAAGACCTTGCTGTGGGTTGGGTGTGTAAATATTTTAAATGTTCATCTCAGGCTTAACCTTTTTGCCCAAGTTCAGCAGGGAAAAAGGATAGGGTATCTATGTTAGTATACAAAGGAAAATCTAAGACTACAGCAGGTTTATTTAAAAGTCTTATTTCTAACACTACAGGATGCACAAAGCATTTTGTATTGTTTTACAGTCTAGGTTTCTCTATGATATTAACTGTGGGAATGTCAGCCAGAGGTACATATTGCTCCTAGAAAGTGGGTACCTGGGGTTTTAGCTTCATTCCTTTCCTGAAAAATGTTTTTAAAATACTGTCATTAAGTTCAGTGTAAAACATACTTCTCACTAACACAATCCTCTCACAAAGGAACTTTCAATGAAAATAAGTCTGAGAGCAAGATTTGCTACCAAAGTAAAAATGAGAAATAGCAGCTTTAGAACTCTGAGGTGCCAAAGCAACCAAAGTATCTAAGTTATTCTGTTTCATAAAAAATACAAGATGAAAAAGGATATTGCATCTCCTCAAAGATAAATGTGTTCTTGCTGACAAATTCAGATCAGTGATGCTGTACTTGTGAATAATCCCAATAGTAGCAAGCAAAGTAAAGAATTTCTGTAAGACTGAGTCAATAAAAAAACAATAGAAGGTAGGGAGTTTGTGGTGAATCTCCAGAGTATGAGCAATTCAATCATCCTAGGTACAACTCTAGCACAATCCCTAGAAAGAGAATAAGTTATCTCTATTCAAAGCCACATAATGACAGGTATTTAGCAGTGTTGTGTGAAGGATGAACAGAGCCTTACTATGTTTCATGAAAGCTTTAAAACTGGCCTTCAATCTGAATTTTATGAAGGACAATTGCAAAGGATTTTTTTTCTAATCCTAAATTGACTGAGTAAAAACATGGTGCACTGAGTCTTATTTCTCCATGTAAGCAAATGAACTGTAACAGTTCATTCTGAAATAACCAAATGTGGACATCATCAGAAAAAAACGTATTGATTTCCAAACAGAAATTTTAGGAAAAATCATCTCAATCTCACAGACACTCAAAACACTCAAAAATACTTTGATAATAGAACATCTCACTCTGACCTACTACAATACCAATTGCGTTTTTAAAGATGCGCTCTCTGGAGTAGCTTGTCCTTTTCAGTATTGAAAGTGTGTCTCACTTCCTAACATGAATAGGTCCTATCACAGAAACTTCTGCAACAGGAACTTATCAGAAGAGAATAAGGTGATTCCTTCCCTGTAACCCAGCCAAACAGTTATTTATTTTCCTTTACTTGATATTTTGGCATTGTTGCATGCTTAGTATGTGGTAGAAAATGATGTTATATTTCATCCTCTTTCATATCAATGAATGTGAAGCCTACTGTACCTACCACAGCTCTTAGTCATACCTCATTTATTTCCTTACCACTTATTTTAAAGGAGAGATTTATTTACAATATGCTTATACTCTAGATCCCAAATTCTCCTTTCCTATGGTAGTCTTCCTGCCTGCTGTAATCTTCCTCAGAAAATATCCCATTCAGTAATGTTTTGGAATTTCATTCCAATAAACAAAATGATCAGAGCAAGCCCTCCTCTATAAACTAGAAATAAAACTTTTCTAGGAACGTAGTATTACCTTAGAGGTGATCACTCAGAATACTCAAACATCCAGCCCCCAATGCCTTTGAACTGAAGAAGGATAAAAGGGAGAAACATCTATTAATGAAAGAACAACTGCAGCAGAACCCAAAGAACAATGGATAAAACTGTGTGGTCAGCCCCTCACAGACACATAATTTCTCTCCTTTTCAAAATCATATTTTTCTGCAGCTTATGATACCTTAAAATACAGAAAAAGCTCCAACATAATACTGACTGCTATCAATTCACAGAAGTGAAATCGTAGTACATTCAATATACAGAATAAGCATTTTGCTTTTCTCCTTCTGAGAAAGGAGTTTATTTCTTCTTCTGGCCCTCTACTCCTGGGCCTTCCATACAGGAGAAGATTTGAGCACAGATTCAACTACCAGTTACCAAGAAATAATTATATATCCAGCTCTGGCTGTCAAAATGCCTTTAAGGTGCCTTTTCATGTTGCCCAGATTTTAGAGTTATGCCTTTACACTGTAATAGAAATAGGTACAGCTGATCATAGACCACCACCTTTTCCTCCAAAGTGGTGGATTCCAGATCTCTCTTTGCTGATACTACAGATGCTGCAACACACACGAATGTGGTGAAATAAGTGGGATCAGCAGAAGGCAGCCCTTCCTCTTGCCTCTCAGTGATTATGCCTTTGCTTTTCTCTGGAGCAAGTTGGCAGCTCTCAAGTTCTTCTGAGACGTGGTCGCATCAAACTATGTGCGGATAAAGACTAAAATACCCAAGGTTTGTTCCTGTGCTTACAGTTTCCAATAATCTCAGTTCTTATTGCCAAGCCAGTATCTTCAAATGTGTATCTGAATTTAGGAGCAGAACTTTGGCATCAGTGTAGGATGAATCACCACAGCTGAGTGCCTGCAGATCTTGGGGAGCTCACTGGGAACATTAAGTGTTTGAGACATTTGCTAAGATACTCCCTTCATTTCAGTAGTGCATGAGCTTAATGTTAAGTGCCAGGTTTTGGAAATGTTAGGCATCCTGTTTGCATTATTTTCTTCATAGGCAAGCAGTCCACTGCACCATTTTAATTTGGGTGATTTTTGAAAAAAAATGAAGCTTATGTCCTGGAAATGACCAAACTCATTTAGCAAAAATAGCTTTTTAATATGGGACAATAGACTCCTGAGAGGCTGCAATTAGCATTGTTGATAAAACTGCTTGTGCCAAGAAGTAGATTTCCAGTTGCAGATTCTTAAGGCAAAAGGAAAGGTAAAAGGAAAATTAAAGTGCATAACAATGTAAAAAAGAAGTCTTCAGAATTGGAGTCGCATTATTTTTAGCATCAAAATATCTTACTAGACTACTGAAGAAAAGCTTCGCATCTTGTCAGCAGCTGTTTTGAGTCACACGTATAAATATATCCATATAATTTTGTGGCCAGATAGCACACTAGGTCTTTGTTCAGGGATTCAGTATATCAAGTATTTGTTAAATGTCTACTTCTACAGCAAATAAACAAAATTTAGAAACCCACATAAAGAACTGTTTACAGAAAATTCTTCTGGCAAATGTTACTGTATATCTGAAATACTTGGTAACAATCACAACATGTTTTCATGGTTTGTATTGATAATAACAGTTATGTTGTAAATTATACAATAAGTTACTAGTGTATACTTCGGTTACATGTGCTCATTTCTTCCCTTTCCACCTTCTGATTTCTATGTTTATGGCCAATTTCTAAATAGCAGTTACTAGAGTACATCTTCTAGACCAGTGTTCTTTGCTTTGCTTTGCAAGCCCCTAAACTAGTTCTAGTGTGGGAATAGCCCTCTAATACCATAACCAACTGGCAACAGTCCTTGTTTTTTTCACAGTTACCTTTTGTGTCCCTCTCCAGGGATCTGGAAACCATATGTTGAAATCCTTTGTCCCTAGTCTCTAGTGAATCTCTAAGAGCAAACAGGTAGAAACAATGTACTTAGAGAAAGCTCTGTATTATCTCTGTATTATCGGGGGCCTTATTTATCTCACAGTGGCAATACGCCGCATCTCTCACTACAACTACTTTCAACATAGCCAGTGAAAATGGATGATTCATTCCATTCTTCAGTGAGAATAAGGATGGCACAACTGGATAAAAGAATATTGGGAGGCGATCTCAAGATATGTCTGCCTGAGTCTTCTCCATTAGTAAGCCCTCCCTGAAAGAACTGGAGAGTCTTCTACTCCAACAAGTCAGAATTTATTTAAATGAAAACTAGAAGTTTGATCTGTTTAAACAGAGAAAACTCATCACAACCAGAGAAGATGGAAGTAAAAAGATTTGTACACAACTCTCTACAACTTCTGTGCTCTTGCAGACAAGCCTTTGCTTCCAATTCTGTTTTTACCAAACTCTGTCAATTTTTGAGTTGCAGCAAACTCTGCCGAGTCTCTTACAGTCTCTGGGAAGTTTTTCCATTACCCTTAAGACCTGGCTGTCTGCTGCTTGCTCCTGTCTTCAGATTCTCCTCCTTGTCACACCCTACAGGACCAATCATACCCAGGGAAGGACGGTGTTACCCTTTCAGGTGGGCGCTACCTCTACTTCCCCCAGTCTCATTAAAGGAATATAAAAAATGGTAAACAAAAGTAAACAACAAACTTTCTCTGTAGTTTTATTTTTAACTAACATTTCCCTGAGCTAAAAAAGCTTGGCTTTGAGTTTTTGACAGCACATTTCCTTGACATATCTCAGGAAAAAAGTTTGCTGCCAGCTTTTTCATCAAGATACAATGTACCTCTAAGAATAGACTTCACCCTGGTTTCTCATTACTTTAAAAAAAGCTGTTTTCATAATGACCCTCCTTGCTTTTTCTTTTTTTAGCCAAATTATGACCATACTGCAGTGGAATAACTATACAAGCCCCCTCCTTGGCCTTTCTCCTTGGCCCGGACAAGCACAAAAAGCTCAGCACAAATTTGATTTCCCTGCAGGTATCAGTTCTTTATGTTAACTGCAATAGCACTATCAGGATTTTCATTCTTGTCTGTATACTAGCCAAAGAACTTGTTTATTGATAAGATAAAGATATCTGATCTGTATGCATGCTAATATTTATGCCTCAGCCATATGTGAAAAATAGGTATCAGACAATCTAGATGCTCTGTATAAAGCCTTGTGAATAAATGGATAGTTATAACAAAATCAAAGCCGCTGCACGCTCTTTTCTTAATTCTATTATATTAGTTCAAACAAAATAGAGAGAAGCTCTCCCCAGATGCCTATATATGCCTGTATGCACACATCCCCTACTGAAGTCATGTGTGTTGTGGCAAGTAAGCTATGAAAACTCTTGTACCTTTAACTTGATAATTGAAGATTTCTACCCTGATCTTCGCATAGAGACCAGTTCTGTGCATGCATATCCTTAATCTTGGCAAACGATTCCAAATTATTAAGTTGTTTTTCATTTTCCATTATTAATTATAGCCAAGAGAGTCAACCTTTGGATTTCAGGGGGGAAAAAAAGGATGTAATAACATTCACAAATGCATTTCACAGGAGTCTATGATCACAGAGACTGAAAGGTAGATGTCTTATGTGTTTGGTTGACAAAATAGTATCTTTTTGCCAAAATCCAGCATATGTTATAGAAGAGCTATAACATATGATGTCTATTATGAGAACAAATATTTGCCTCAGGTTTGTGATCTAGCTCCAATCTAGCTTGAATTAAGCTGGCAGAGCCAATGTGCATTCTTAGCATTTCTAGCTGACTTGGTGCTCAAACTGTTTCAGGAGCTTGCTGACTTTCACTTTGGGCCATATCTTGTTCTGTCTCTCTAGAAGCACGGTTTAGATTTGAAGCATACCCACGGCGTTACCACCAGCAACCTGTCCACAAAATTCTGCAACGATATTATGAAAAATCAAGCACAACAGTAGATATCGAACAAGGGAACTATGCCCATTTTAGCAAAAGTAGAACTAAATCAGTGCTTAGCAGGATGAATGACTAGAACTTTTACTTTGCCAAAATCTTGGCAAATTAAAACCCATAGCAAGAAGAAATTGAACAAGAATGCCGGAATAACTTTGACAAGAAAAATCCCCAATTTGCTCCTCCAAGAAGATAAAAGAAACTGAATATTCTCTGCTGGTTGTGAAACAGGTCTCTCAAACCTGAGTGAGAGAAAGAACTAATGGGCAAGTTGAACTGAACTGGTTCATGTATCCTAATCAACATTCCAGTGAAAATGGAATGTGAAGAAAGGCCTGAGAAACGTCAATCAGTTATTAATTAAGATTTGTGACAAAATACAAATTAGCAATCTGTGCTGTCACTGCTACTACAGCAGGTAAAAATGGAGGCTGTCCACACTCACATCGTATGTGTATCTCAAATGTTGGTACATAAAACCATACAGAATTTGATTATTCACACTTATCTCAAACATAGTTACACAGAAGTATAAGACAAATAAATCACTAACTGGGATCTTGTCAGACAATCTTAAAGGAACAAATATGAAATTACAAAAATCCTTTCTCTCCACTACAAAGAGAAATCTCATTCTAATTTTTTTTTAAATCAACATTGCAAAATTAAAAATTCTATTTAAGTTTGACTACACCCATGTTTCTTATATAACATTGCACAAAAAGCCCTTTTTCCTAATATGCTAACATAGATATCCAAATGTTGCAAACTGTGGTAAAAGAAATTAATCAAAAAAAATGTTACCAGCCCCAAAGGCTATTTTACAGTCTTAAGAACAGGAACTGGTCTGTATCACTGAAAGATCTCCACAACCACAAAAACAGGCAAGTTCAATCAGACCTCTTCCTCCCAGATAGCTTTCATGCAGTTGTCAGCAAGCCATTTCAATGTATGCTATAAATAAATCCACTATGCAAAACAATTTACAAATATAAACACTATAGTGATGAATACTGCTTAAAGATCAATTAAAGAACAAAGTGCACTTTTAAGTCTTTCAAAGTAATGAAATTTTCAACTGATCCTTGACTCCAGCACAAGCACATCAAAATTCTTATTTGCTCTATCCAAATACTTCTAAGCCCCTCAGCCTGAGTTGTCTAACATATGTAAGAATTTCTAAAGTGAATATGGCTAAAATGGTTAGAAAAAAAACACTTCTAATCTGCTGAAACAGTGCTAGCATTACAAATGATATTTTCTGCACCATATTATCTCAGCGCCAGGACATATTTTACTACTGGAGTCTTTTGGAAAGGAAACTCAACCCTTATAGTAAGAGTTTGCTCAAAATTTTTCATCTGCATTTTCTATTTTTAGTATACATAAGAGTACATATATTATGAATAAATCCTATAAAAGTAACTGGCTATCCAGTGTAACAGGAAAAACTAAAAGCTGTAAGCCCTCCCACTGAAACAAACTGATCTACCCTTAAAAAAAAGAACTGGTCATTCAGAAAAAAAATGCCATGATCATTGCTTTATGATATTCATACTTTGTCAACTCAGATATTAGAATTTGTAATTACATTTTTCCAATCTTTGCTATATGAAAAAGGGCATCTTGGCAGACTCAACTGTTTCTCCAGGTTTTTTTATATCCATATAAGAACTAAAACGGCTTGTTCTTTCTTCAGATTTCCAAATCTACACAGGAAGGGCCAATCTTTATGTGATATACTGAGAGAAAAAAAAAAGAAGTGTTCATAGCTGAAAGACAGATCTACATGTACAATACCAGCTGCAGATGAAATGGGATGTTCTATCTCTAAATTTGTCACAAATGTTTCTGATAAAATGTTTCAAGTTCAAAAACAGTATTAAAAAAACCAAGATTGCATTCCTTTAAAGAAATAAAACAATCCTCTTTCATAATTTAGAGGCTTTTTATAAACAAGTCTTAATCATTCCAGAAAGGTTAAGGAACATTCCTTGTGAAATTTCTATTCCTTCAGAAGGTTGTAAAAGTGTATTACCAGCAAGATAGTAGTCTTCTTTCAACCACTGCACAGTGACTACAAATGGTTTCATGTTTCATTCTCTAATATGCATTCAGTTCAAGAAAAATTCACTAGGAAAATATAGTTTGATATAAATGTACACAAATTACTCTGTGCTGTCCTTCCAAGATGATGTGTATTGCATTTATGTAATTTATATTAGGAGATATTTCTGAAAGACACCTTCAAAAACTGAGTGTTTCTAGGGAGTTATATTCTTTCTGTGCATCCTGGAGGAAATCCAATCTGTTTGCACTCAGGGAAAATCTTTTTTGTGACCTTGAAAGGAAAAATTCACTTTCTAAATGTCTTCAGAATGCCACATATTATTTAAATGCACTGACAGCTCTGAGATGGCTGTGGAATTCATTTTTTTATTTAGCAAAATATTCTTCCTTTTAAGATCAAAGTATAGTATAGATAATGGAATATTTCCCAGACAGCTGCTCTTTTCTGCATTAGTAAAAGAATCAAGTTGTAATTCTGGCCAAGCAGTTCAAATTTTCTTTTAGTTTTCAAAGTGGATGTTTATGGAAAGTAATATTCCCTCACCTCTGACTAGCAGACTCCTTTGAAATATCTGGATGGAACTCCAAGAAAAAGAGACCCCCAGATCATTTCTAAAACTCATCCAATGCTAAATCCTGGTAGGAGCAAACAGAAAATAGTTTCAAATGTGAAATAAAAAAGTAACAAACTAATTTCAAGGAAAGGCATTCATGTAATGTTGTGTAACTGCAAATCTCCCATTACTGATTCAACTATAACTCCCCATTCACACATATCTTCGAACATAACCAATTACAGCCATCTTTTCTACTATCAGTTGTAGATTATCCTGCATCTCCATGCACTATGACTCCCTTTTAGCAACACTACTTAAATATAGCCAGTATCTAATAACAGAATAATCAATTTACAGATTTTCTATAGCATCTTTTAGCTTCCCCAATTTTTTTTCAGCTTCTAACATGCCAGCACAAGACACCTACCAAACTTTATGTCTTAGGCCTGTTTGCACAGCAGAATGACTCATCTTCCACTTGCTGTGGTGGTAGAAGGACCTTATTCCTCGTTCTGCTAGTGTTTACAAAGCAGCCCATCTATTTGTCAGATTATCTTTTATTTGCTACATCCCATTCTTACTCACTGTGTATCTGCTAGTCTAGTCATTAAGAACAATGACCGTGCAAAGACGTAACAAACAGGTTACAATTTTAATAACTACATCTCTTCTAGTCTACATGATGTAAGAAAAGGTAAATAAAGATGTCACATAAATCAGTGTGATCATATTAGTACAGCATAACAGTCTTGCTTCATTTACTCTTCAGGAGCTGGCTTTCAGTGAGAGATAGACATTGCACTATGTTAAATTACTTTAAAATGTACTCAAATCCCAAATCAGTTCCTTCATCTCGGTATCTTGGAGCAAGAATTAGTGTCATGTCTCTTTTAAATGTAAATAAAACAGAGATTGAAGAAGTGTTCGGTAACAATTCTCTGCAAAAACAGATCAGAACAACTCAAAGGAAGAATGTCAAGTTGACTAAACTAGAAAAACTACATGCAAAGGAGTAAAAATATTTGTTTTTCCATATTAGTGTGACATTGCTGTTGGTATTTTCAGTCATCTGGACAGTAAGTTATTTACAGATTTAGAAAGAGTACATTAGTTTATGGATTTAGCAATAGAAAGAATAGCTCTTCTAGTGTTAGTGTTTAGGAACAAGCTGCCATATTGATCACAAAACTTTCTTCCACAATATAGACCTTGATTTCAGTAACTCCATCACACACTTTTTCTACAATTTCTTTAAGATTTTTCTTGATCCTTCAGTTATCTCTGTGTAAATAGAAGCCTCCAGTGACATTATAAGCTCTACTGTTTGTGGCACCAGGACCTAAACTCTGCAAAACTATGAAGGAACCGACCTCACAGGAAATTCGGAAACTCACTACCTACAGACTATTTAAGAAAATCCTTATATATCAGTGCTTTTGTATTCTACACACTTCTCATACCAAGGATGAAGGTTCCCTAAATAAAGAATAAAATGGGGTACCTAGAAATGAGGATCCACAAAACTCATATTCCTAGAACGGAAAGAAAGACCAGCTGGTACTAGCCTCTAAGAGCTAGAAGGACAAGAGTAAATCTGAGTCATCTACAGCAATGACAATACTCCTATAGTATGATACAGATCACATATAGTGAAAACAATATCTTGAGGGACACTGCAGGTGGGTACCTATATTTATTCTAGATCCAGAATATATTATATAAAATATTTTTGATGGTATCTGCCTATATGTATATATTCTATAAATATTTTGTGAAGGAATGGAGCAGGGCTGGCAGACCAGACTGCAGCCTTTTCCACCCATAGCCTAAATGCATAGGAAAAACTTCCATACCAAATGGAAAGCCATGCAGGGCTCTTCAGTGCCACTAAGTTTAAGAAATTACTGGCAGGGTTTTTGGGTCCCAAATTTCAATTTTGGATTTAGGCAGAATTTAGATACCTGAATTCTAGTTGAAAGGCTTAAATCTTTATCTGGACGTAGTCTTAAATACTTCCTGTGAAGCACTGGGCCTCCTCAGTTCCCAAGCATGCATCAAGGAAATCTGAATTTGGTGAGTGTTTAGAGATCAAAATATTCTAAGGTGATGCCTAAGTACTCATACTTATTTGGAGTATGGCAAAAGACACCGAACAGGGATGGAGGAAAGTGGGTCCTTGTGCATAAAAATCTCCAGAACACCACAAAGTCCTGCTTTTGTATCATTTGTATATAAACTGTAAATCTTCATCAATTTAATGGATATCTGTAATACTCATTTAATGTTGGCTTAACCATAGACTGGAAAAGTTCTCCAGAAAGTGTTTAATTACTTGTGTAGGTGTGGGGAAAGTGTTATAATTCTTAAACTGTATCTGAGTGATTATGTTCTTTATTACTTTCTAAGCCAAAGAGTTATTTTTAAATTGAATTAAAAATTGCTATTTATGCAGTTATTCAGTGGATAATTTCCAAAACAGGATTTCTGTAGCTATCTTGGGTCAGAAGAACATGATGAATCAGCAGGCAAACCACACCAGTTTAAATTCAATTAATTCTCTTTAGATATTTATTCACCCACTAAGATGTGGTTTGCATTCTTCCCTAATAATTTACTCCTGAATTTTGCTCACTCATAAATGTAAAAAAAATCCACATTTGATTTAATTAATTTATTTAGAGTCAGAAGAGTAGAACATTAAAGGAAAAAAACAATAACAAGATACGTTTAAAGTAGGTTACCATTCACTCAGGGACAATTATCCTGCCAAAGTCTCTGCACCTGCTACTTTTCTCCAGAGCTACACCCCATACGATGAATGGAGAGTACAATGAAGGTAATATTGACTGTCCAGGTATTAAGTTGCCTATTCAATCCTTACAAAATTGGGAAAGGGAGAAATATGCTCGCCTCTCATTCGCATCCATTTTTAGTTTTGATCTACCCACCTGTAGGCAGATAGCTTTTTCCAAAGGGGAGCTTGCATAAGATAGATACCTCAAAGATAACAAGTTCATCTCAGCTCACTCTAGTGAAGATCTGTGAAAGTTTTCATGTTGTGGAATAAAAGGAAAGGGATGACGTGAAAAAAGTGCAGTCATCCATATCTTGATATCATCATGAGTACTACCTTATGGTTTCCACAAAATGTAGTCCTTTGTAGATAACATGACCTTTTCTTTCCAGAAAAGTCACTACTGTGGCTCTATAAAAGACATACTTCAGACTAGATTCTTTCTTAGTGCACCTTGTACTAAGTTAGACATTCCTGTATTAGCATGTTAACACATACTTTGCAGTCTCACAAAAACTTAGGAGTAGAAGCAGTTTAACATGTACTGGTGGTTCTGTTCAGACACTTTAAGAAACAAGATAGATTTTGTTTTACATTGCAAATCCTTGTCTCCAAGGACACTGTTCTCAAATTAAGCCAGCCCTTAGACATTTGTATTTATCTGATAAATTAAAATGCCAATTCAAAAACATGATTTTGTATATGAGCATGCTATTCAGGAACCTGTGCTTAGCAACAGGATAGAGAAAAAGGAAAATTTAATTTTGATGCTTTACCCTTTATTCAGCTCTTTCATGTCCTACTAAAAAATTACCTGTTTCTGAAGTGACTATTCTACTGCCTTAGAAGAAAATGCTAGTCTTACATTCACCATGCTGTAGGCCTCTGTATTAACTTCCTGTCTATAAATGTTAGGGAAGTATTTAGTCACCATATTCAGGACCATGCTGCTGTCTCTGATTAATGCAGAGGGGAAAGGATGGGGGGGGAAGCTTCATTTGAGAAGTTTCTGGGAAATTTCCAGTAGCAACACGTTCCTTTGAATGGGTCACCCAGAATGTGTCTGACTAGGAAAAGATGAGGGAGTAAGAGGGTGACAGAATCAGCTTACAGCAACCAAGAAAAGCCCATTACAATGCAGGAAAATGCTTTTGAGGGCAGGTGAGCCAGTCCATTTGTAGGCTCCGTGCTAATCTGCATTCTTCAGAGTCTTCCAATTGCTAGAGAAATTCAGTTAAAAATATATCCACCACTGAGGGCTATAAAGCAAAGTATCTCTAAGCACAGAAGGCCTGCCAGCTGACAGCACTCTAGGGCTATCAGTGGCATGAGCTGAGTATATTTTAATGTACAAGGGAAAAAAATCCCTTGAATTTACTCAGTTTATCCAGTCCAGAAGGGCCTAAAGCCTTTTTTTTTTAACCAGCTATACTTGTTTGTCTAATAAAAAATATTACCTCCTTTTATAAACCTTGCCTAATGGTTTGTTTGAAAATGTTTTTTAAATTAATTCAATAGTGACATTCTTGCAGCTATCTACCTTGGACTGATTCTCATTTCTGATCTAGGAATAACCTAGAGATTTAATAATGAAAATTAAAAATATCAAACTTTGCTGTCTTCACTGGATGACAATAAAGGCCTCCTAAACTATCCTAAAGAGACAAGTGACAGTTCAATTCACAGTTATTCTTGAAAAATGTTCAGTTTTATCCTATCTTAACTCTTCTCCCTAAGCAAACAGCTCTCATGTGACTCCAGAAACATTTAACAATTGTACTACAGGGTTTAAGTATAACAAAATGACATCCAAGGCCAAACTGAAAGATGGTGAATTTCATTCATTTCTTCCCTGCTTCTGGGTTTCGTGGTTCATCTTGTGTTTATATTCTTTGTGCTGGGATTAGAAGGGCTGTATCATCAGAGAACTTTCTCTCACAGATAATATAAAATTTACAAGTGTTTCTGTCAAACCCATGGATTCTTTCATGAAAACAGTTTGAACTTCTAATGACTATGTACATCATGATTTACAAGCTATTGTACCAAACATAATACTTTATCTGGAGGTTCTCATTTATTCAGAGATGTGTCTTCCGCACTGTTAAATGAAAACTTTCCTAACTACATAAATTTAAGAACAATTCTAGGTAAATTAGAGCCACTAAACCAATGTTATATTGGTTATATTTCATCATACACATTTAATTTTCATCCTTTCTCTGGTATGTATATTTCATATATCTTCAGTATTCGAAGAATAGTTAACATCTCAAGTTATTCTTTGGCCCGATGAACCACTGTTACAACAGTGTAAGATTATGTATTTTTAAATAGAGTTACAAATTATGGAGTTTTAAAATTCTTTATTGCCCAGTGATAGAGGCATTTTGCTAATGAATTACTGGCTGGTCTCCCTGATAATGGGAGAAAAATTAAGATGTTCTATGTGTACATATCCTTCATATGGCTAATCCATGATGGACTTGGTAATGAAGATTAAAGCACCAGGATTTGCCAAATTTTGACTTCAGGTAGGGAGTAGACAACATCATTACGAGTTATGAAGAGATCATATTGAATAAACATTTAGTAACAGAAGTAGAAGACAAAAGACAAAAGAAGAGTAATTCTGGTTTAAACAAGTATTTGTAACTAATAATCAGTCATTCATAACAGGTTATGTTCTGTTGTACCTACAACACCTATATCCCTTGTTCCTATTTCTTTGAGGAGGTAGGGGAAAAGAGAAAGAATGGAAAGAAGGAAGAAAGTGCAAGATGAGATCATCATTGTGACTAGTACAATTAAAATCTCTGTTCGGCATACTGCAGTGGCCTCAAATTTTAAGCTAAGGAATGGAAAAGAGGAAAATAAACTATTACAGTGCTGCTGGATGAATCAATCATCCATCCCCACGTGGATAAGAACGCTGAATTATGTTCACCTATCTTACAAAAGTTATCAGAAATGGAGAGTTCAGACACGGACATCAGGAACGATCAAAGAATGGAACCACTTCTGCGTGGGGAGAGTGAAAAAATGAAATAAATTACCTTAAAATAGGTAGATTAGAAAAATAATAATGTTAGGAAGTTAAAACAGGCTACTCATCTTCTCACACAACACTGAAATTAAATTAAAAGGTGGCAAACTTTAAGGCAACAAGAGAAAATACTTTCATACACACTCAAGGTCCGTATGTGGATTTTATTGCTACAAGATGCCTAGCAGCATTCAGGCAATTGCTGACCACAGTAGAATTCACTAAATAGAGAGCATCGGAGCAGGGAATATTTATAAAGAACTTCAAGCTTTGGAATGAATTGTGATGCTCCTTGGCATGAAACAACCTCTGGGTTTGTGGGAAACTCTTTTGAAGGACTGGTTCTTTGTAGAGATCTAATGCAGAGTTCTTTCAAAAAAGCTTCTGAAGCAGGCAATACAGGCGACTGTTAAGAGAGGATATTGGACTAGATAAACCACTTGTACAGTCTAATTAGGAGGTTCTTCAATTTCTACTAATTGTATTGAGTTGTAATGCCAACAGTCTCCCTCTGGTTACTAAAATACCCAGTATGGGATGGATGCCATGAAAGAGGAAAAATACTTTCTGCAAATTATTTTATGGTTGGACCACCACAGAATAAAGGAACCTGTTGACCTTCCTCTGCAGAGGAGAGCTGAGTTGTGGGCACAAAGTGAGATCTTAGGCCTTGCTTTAACATCAGGAATGAATTCCCCATATGCAATTCTGCAGTTTGTATGCACCTCCCTATTCCTTTGGTGCCCACATCTTATGGAAGAAGCTAAATGTCTGCAAGGATAGCATTTCTTCAGATGACTGAAGAAATATGAAAAAATACAAATATTTCAGAGTAATTTCTCCTTCAATTTATTGATCCAATTTGTCAAAAATGGGTTCTGTCAGTGTAAGTATTCTAAGACTTTATTAGAAAAATGATAAAATACCTAGTAAGCTATAATTCCTGTGTCTTCTCAGAGCCTGTAAAACTCCACTGAATTCAGGGGGTTATGCTATCACCAAGTTGAGAAAAACCAGCTCAAATCAGCCCAGGGTATAAAGCGGTTTAAAGCATATGTTATACCAGCTGCAAGGTGTAAACCAGTTGCAAATGCTCCGCTCTCCGCGACCAGCCACAGGAAAGGCACACAGTGTGGCTGCAGCTTTGCTCTCCGACACTTCCCCAGCGCCGCACGGACAGCCGCGAAGCCGAGCAGCGGGGCGGGCCGGCACCCGCGGCGGCGGCTCGGCCGCTCCGTGCGGGAGAAGCCGCGAGCAGCGGAGACCCCTGGCGGAGCAGCGCGCAACGCGGCGGCGGCGGCGGCATCCCGGCCGGGCCGGGGAGGCTGCCCGCGGAGAGGCGGCGGTGCGGCGCGGCCACTCACCTGTCAATACTTATCACGCAGAGGGTCATGATGGAGGCCGTGCAGCACATGACGTCCATGGCGATGAAGACGTTGCAGAAGAGGCGCCCGAAGATCCACTCGCCGCCGATGAGGTCGGTGACGCTGACGAAGGGCATCACGGCCAGGGCCACCGAGAGGTCGGCCAGGGCCAGCGAGACGATGAGATAGTTGGAGGGCTGCCGCAGCTTCTTCACGAAGCACACCGAGATGACCACCAGGCAGTTGCCGGCGATGGTCAGCAGGGTGATGAGAGACAGGACGGCGCCGATGACAACTTTCTCGACGTTGCCGTAGCTGAGGATCTGCTCGCCGCACTGCGAGTCGTTGTGCGAGAGGGGGCTCGCCGTGGGCAGCGCCGACGGGGCGCCCGCCGGGGCGAGCTTCACCAGGCGCGGCGGCCAGGAGCCGCCGATCATCCTCCAGCTGCCCAGCGCCCGCGGGTCCTCCAGCGCGAAGGGCCGGAGGTTACCGTAGAGGTGGCTGCTGTTGGCGGCGACGACCATGGTGCCGTGAGCTGCCCATGAAGCCCGCCGGCTCTCCCCGCTGCCCGGGGCGCTCGGGCTCCTCCTCGGGCGCTCGGCGCCGCCCGCCCCCTCGCCGCCGGCGGAGCGGCCCGCCGCGGCGCTGCCTTCAGCTTCCCCCGGGCGAGCGGCCGGGCTCGCCCACGGCGCGCCCCGGGCGGCGGCGGGGCGGGCGCCGCGCCATCGCCTCCGCGTCCCCCGGCCCGAGGGGAGAGGGGCGGGCGGGGAGGCGGCCGCTGCCCGCCCACCCGCGTCGCGGTCCGCTCCCGCCGGGCGGCCCGATGCGGCGGCGGCGCGGGGGGAGGCGGCCACCGCTCCGCCTCCCGCCCCGCACGCGGGCAACGGCCGGCCCGGGCCGCCGCAGGCGCGCGCCCCGCCAACGGCTGCGTGTCCCCCCACCAATGGCTGTGCGCCACCTGCCCCAGCGGCTGCGCTCCCCTCCAACGGCTTCGTGCCCCCAACAAAGGCTGCGCGCCGCCCCAACGGCTGCGCTCCCCTCCAACGGCTTCGTGCCCCCAACAAAGGCTGCGCGCCGCCCCAGCGGCTGCGCTCCCCTCCAACGGCTTCGTGACCCCAACAAAGGCTGCGCGCCGCCCCAGCGGCTGTGCGCCACCTGCCCCAACGGCTGCGCTCCCCCTCCAACGGCTGTGCGCCACCTGCCCCAACGGCTTCGTGTGTCCCCCCCTCCCCCCCCAGCCGCGCGGTGCGGTGTTAAACGGGAGAGGGAGCCGTTCCTGCCGTCACAGGGCTGCCGGCCCGAGAGGGATCTGCGTAGCCGCAGTGCCACGCAGCCTCCAGGCATGCCGCGGCGGCAAGGGCTGGCTGCCGAGCAGAGGTGTTCACCTGGAAGGGGGTGCAAAGTGCTGCTGAGGGAAGACGCCGTAAAGGAAGCGTTCACCCGCAGAAACTGCTGAGTGGACGGACTGCAATCCAGCAGAGCTATCCACGAGGTAGCAAGATTAAACCCAAGGCAAAGCTATATTCCCTTTGGAGACAACGTGACTGACGGTGGAGATGTTGGTGGACTTGTTGAGATGCAGCCTTGATCAAACCATAAAGAAAAGTCTGCGTTTCTCCGCTGTTGAAATGTGCGTGCTGAAAGAGTCCCAGTGGCAGGTCCGGCAGGGCTCTCGCTGCCCTTTTGGGAGTTGATAGCGGCCACCTATGTAGGATCTGCCCCCAATACCATGGTCAGCTCTTAGGTATTCCTTTGTATCTTTAAGCTTACAGGTTTTCAGTATTAAGCCTTCTTCCTTCCTGCTAAGCTTATGTGAATGCTACACCTATATTTTTTCTTTATTAATATTTATATTGAGTTATTTTGAATTTAGTCGCTATTTAATAATCTATTTTAAATAATCTGTAATCTTTTCAGAAAAGGCAACCATTGCTTTGTTTTTTCTGCAGAGATTCCTTGAGCTCCTGGATGCGAGCCCATTTCTGGGACACCAGCTTTTGCCGTTCTTTACATCCTATTCTTGTCTCCAAGTGGGGTGAATGCTAACTGAATTGTCAGTCACAGATGGTCTCTTGGTATTGTAACGTGCTAGACGGTAAGATTTAAAAACAGGACACACCTGCTCCTGAGTGTCTCTTTAGATTTCCATCAAGAGACAGAAGCCAGATGAGACAGAGAAAGGAAGGAAATGAGAGCAGGAGAAGTGACCCCCAATGGATCAGTGACTACTGACCAGTTGCAGTGACCTCTGACTGACAGGAGTCTTGATAACATTATAACAGCTTTCGTTAAAGCATGCACTAGCTAGAGGGAAGAACTGTGTATGCAGCCCAGCACTAAGAGACTGCAATATGAGCTCACATCATACAGCTATAATGATCTACTTTGAAGGAAGACCTGTTAAGTACCCAGGCATTGGGAAAAACCTCAGCTGACTCTCCCAGGCACTAGTGCAACACAGGTCCATTGCAAACGAGCCTTCAATAGTTGGCTCAAAAAATTCTTGTCTTCAATGAAATCTTCTGTCATCATCACCTGATTCTTGAAAGTAGGATTTTCATATGTGACTTGCATGTGATGTTGTCCACAGCACACACAGGACTGCAGGGTTGGGGTCAGATCACAGGAGCCAGCTACCCCTACAGAAGTTGAGTACAGGCACAGCCTGCTGTGAGGGGAGCAGGAGGCAATGTGAGCAAGATTTGGGAGAGACCAGTTCCTTGCTTCCCCTTCCACCTCGATCTGAATCTTGCTCTGAATAATACACTAAGCAAGTTTCACATAAGAAGCGAGAGACCTAGTTGGGCAGCTGCTTAACCATTATCAAGTTGAATGTGTTTTCCAAGTCAGTCACATATTTTCCTACACTTCCGTGTTAGTTGCCTCACTGTGTCCACTCGCAATAAAAGACTTCCTTGTTTAACCACTCAGAATGTGTTCACTAGGCTTGAGCTTCAGGTGGCTTACCCTTCCAGGGTGATAAAGCAACTCCTTTGCCCTCCCTCACAGCTAAGTAAATATTAAGATGAAAAAGATCTTTAAAATCAGAAAGGGTAGACCAAAAAAAGTTAAAGCAGTCAGGTAAAACATGCAAAAAGGAGACTATCTCCTGGTTGTGTGAATACATTCTTTTTAAAATAACGTCTGAAATATGGCTAAGGAGAACTGGGTAAATTTTGTTCAAAACAGATTTGTATCTTAAAAGTTGATAACATTGTAGTTTAATACTTGCTGTAAAAGCAATTTTTCAGTTATTTAAAATGTGACTAAGGTAGGGCAAATTATAATCTGGTGCTTCCTGCAAATGTATTGACACAGTTCATTAAATCAGTCATTCTTCTTGACAAGTTTTCAATGTATTTCTGGAATGTAACTCTGTAAGTGTACTCAGCACATTATACGCAGGAACATTTGCGTGCTGCTGTTACCCATTTCAACCTGAAAGGAGGATTTTAGCCTCATCTTTTGTTCTATACCTGAAATTCCCATACAGTCATTAAAAATTAATCTCTTGCTTTCTTTTCTTCTCAAAGGTCATATGTATTTACTCTCAAATCTTATCTTCTAAGAGACAAGTCAATTTAAGTCAAAGGGATTTTTGTACTAATAGAGAGAAAACCTGTGACACTTTGGCAAGATGAAGCAGTTGATACCAGTATACAGACCTTTCCTTGAAAGCTTTTTTACTATGACACATCTAGAATAACATTCCAGTTTCCAGAGACTGGGCTGTATCTGGAGAGGTGCTTTCCTTGGGGATTCACAGTCTTTCATACCCCCAGCCTCTGTGAAAGCAGAGCATACATCATCGTATCATAGGATTACATCTAGTCCGTGTATTTAAAACTAATCATATATTAAGTTAGGAGTTGATCCTTCTAAGTGTACTTCCTGCTTTTGTCTTCAGAGACCTTTTTCACAAATGCTAAAATGCTGTTCAAGACAGTATATAAAAATTAAACAAATGGGAATCAAAAACAACAAGTTGACATTTGTGACCACACAAGATGTTACCTTTATACCTACTATGAGGCTTCAGTAAATTTCACCAAATCATTTTCTGGCTGAGCTCAGTAACATACTGTCCTTTGAGTAATTTAGACTCGTAGAAAGGCTATAAAGGCTCTTCTTATCATCTCTGTTCCTCTCTAACTCTTGTCCCTCATTTGTTGTGCACCTGTTGAAGTTAAATTATTTTGTTCATATTTGCTAATGTCTTTATTTGTAGATCTTTAATACTCATTTTTGTTATATAGAAATATTCCAAATAAATAAAAAAAAAAAAGAAAGGATGAGGGAACCTACCTTTTTCTTTGACTTTTCCCCTCCAAAAATAAGAAACTCTTTTGATTTTTTTCGTCTTCTAAAAATAGTGATAATCACATAGTTACAGCACTTGTGATTCATATGAACTCTAGTTGTATTGTGTAACAGTAAGTATTGGTATCAATTCTTCGCTACTCTGTTAGCAAGGTAAGGTTAGATAGACCAGATCAGAGCTAGCTAATGAAATAAAATTTCACCAACACAAGTCAGTTTATTGAGGCCAAAATGATTCTATCAGTGTATCTCTGTTCAAAGAACAATTGCTAAATCCTGGATTCTTGGTGAATGGCCCCTCTCCTAAGGACTCAGTGCTTCCAGGGTCTATTGAAACAGCAGGCCTTTGCTGACTCCAAGTACTTGGACTTGAATGGGTCAAGGAGTGCAGCATCAGGAGCTTCACCACCAGAGCAGATACCATTGGCCAATAACCCTTTTCCCCACACAGCTAGGTCTGGAGAACAACAGCTCTGCTCATCTTAACATAAAAAATTAAAAGGTTCTGCAGTTCTGGGTATGTGGCAGGAAGGTACCACAACATGAGCATGAAAAGGTAAATAAACAGGAAGATTTTCTTGCTCTTTTTTCCTCTTTATTGTCTCCCTTTTTCTCCTTCCTTGTCAGAGCCAGTCTATCCTCACAAATTTCATTTTTCGCTTTCATTTGTCTATTGTAAAAGCTTTTTTTTTCCTTTCCTTTTGTTTTCATCTTCTTTTTTTTGGATACTAATAAAGTGAAGGCCTGATGGAAATAAAAAAATAAAGTATATGTATATGTTTCTCGTGGGGAAATATGTTGTCAAAATGTTTAGAATATTTTGTCACAGTCTGGGTAGAATTCTATGGACAAATATTACTGAAACCTTGTTTTTATTCCCAGCATGTACTGTTTAGCAAGTAACTCTCTTGTCCAACTTTAGCAAAGATGTTGCAGCTGCAGTTTTCTCTACTGTCTTTTCTTACCTTTGCAAAATAAATCATCACCACTCTATGGCAGTAAAAGAGAGAGGTAACCATTCACATCTTTGGTGTTTATTTTCATTGTCAGAATAAATACTCACATCTATGCAACTTAAATGCATGTGAAATGATGTCTTCCCTTTTTGGAATCAGCAAATACTGACAGCAGCAAGTTATCATCTGAAAATAAAACAAACCAACAGGGTGAAATTTATGTTAAAAATTCTGTATCACTCAAGAAAAATGTTCCTATCTGAAAATTCAGTATGCACTTTTACAAAGGAACTATTGAGACTATGATTAAAGTGACTGTGACATTCGTGTTGCTGAGATAGTCACACCCAATAGCATCTTAGCTCCCTAAAAGAGCTGAATGCAGAACTAAAGCAAAACAATCTGATAGTTGCCACCGTAGGGTCCCTATTGAAAGCACGTTAGAAGAATTGTTAGGGGTACTCACATGGATTCAGGAGCCTGTTGGTCTGCGCAAAAATCACAGAAAAGACTCCCCTGGGATCCAAATAAATACACTGAGAAAGAAAGAACACCTAGATACGGGAAATTTGTGTCCACTAAAAGGGCATCAGGACGCAGACAAACAAAGCATGTTAGAGGCTTCTGACTTAACAGTGAGGACCACAAAGATGTTTTTAATAGATCTCTGGTATCGATGTAAACAAAAGTAGTAAGACCTGAGTAATATATAAAAAAATAAGGTTTCACACTGGTACGGTAACATGATCCATGACACTCTGGTGCTGAAAGTTGCTTCATACTCAGATTCGTATACTGTTACAGCAAATAGGGTTCTGCTAGATTTATGAAGAACTGCTTAAATTAGCAGAGTTCTCCATTATAAACACCTCTAGAAGAGATTTGTTTCACTTCTATGGTGCCAGCCACAAAAGCTCCTTCGCCCTGTTGTATATCTCTGAGAACTACTCCAGCTGGTTCCTTCCCAAATAATTGATACATATTTATTGATTTCTTATGATCAATAAGATAAATCAAGCTCCATCATGCACTCAGTCAAACAAAATCTGGAATAATACCTTGAGCTATTCCACGTATACTTACATCAAAAAAAAAAAAAAAAAATCCTCAAGAATACCATTCTGTGCCAATCATGCTAGTTGTTTGAATGATTGGCACAGAAACAGTACTGGCTGATCTAATAGGCAAACTCCTCATGGACATAGACAGACCAAAGCAGAGCTCCTTTACTGAAATATCTAAGTGTCTAATATTGTCAACAACTGGCTGCCTATGCAACCACAGCTGTGGCAGGAACAGACTCTCCTTCTCCCCCTTCTTCCTTTAGCAGGGATGTGACAGCAGTTGTTTCCCACCCCAGAGCTGCCCTGAGCTCCTACTCCAGCCCTGGCAGTAACCTCTCTCTTACTACAGCTACTAGACTTTGTAACTTACCAGACAGCAGGTCGGAAACATGTCGGCCAGGCACGACTGTTTCTTGCTCATCCATTGCAAACTGTGGGGCCTCTTTGGGAGAAATGAGGTGTGAATCTTAAAGCATCGCTGGTGAAAGCTGCCCCAAAGAAGAGATGAAGTAAGCAGGGATTGACTGAGGATTTGGGGGCATCTGTTTTTCCCTTGGTTAGCAGCATCTTTTCCCAGGTAAGAATTTGGAGTTTGATACCCTACAGACTTTCTTCCATGAACCTTTAGCCAAGCTGGAAGCAAGAGAAAATGAAGTTTCCCCAGTGTGGGCAGAGACCTTGGAAAACTATCTCAGAGTTGGAAGAGAGACCCAGATTTGCTGTCCGTGGTTGTGGTAAGTCCTTGAAAGAACAAAAGTAGTGATTTGCTCACCCATGTTTTAAATATGCTTCGCTGTTGATAAACATTAGAACGAGGTTTGCGGGTTTTGCAACAGTGCCATATACTTAACATATATTTGATTTATGGATTTGTAATTCCTCAGCCTTTTTGCATTTTAGGGAACATCTCTTGACACGGCAGCTTTGGACTTTATTTCACATTTTTTTCGGCTAACATGAGAAAATCAAGAGAAAGAAATAAAGAGAAAAATTACTTTTTGCTTATTATTAGCGGTCAGCGGGAGCCTCCATTAACTGGACGGCCGACACCACCGCGGAGCAAGATCACGGCTCCATCTAGCGGGCAGAGCAGGGCGGGCCGCGGCAGGCGGCGGGCCCCGGCGCGCCCCGTCAGCTCCACCCCCGACACCGCTCCGCCACGGCGGCGGCGTGGCGCGGCCCAGCCCGCCTCTCCCCGGGGCCTCGGCCCCGGCCCCCGGGGGGCCGCGCCGCTCGCGCGGGCGGACTACAACCCCCAGGGTGCCCCGCGCCGGCGGACTACAAGTCCCAGGGTGCACCGCGCCGCAGCATGGCTGGCTTCGCGGACCTGAACCTGCCGCCCGGGCCGGACAAGAAGTGCGTGCAGAGCCTGCTGGAGGCCGCCGCGCACTGTGAGTCCCGGCCCGGCGCGGCCCGGCGCGGCCCGGCCCGGCGCGGCCCCGCGGCTGGGCAGCGGCGCGGGGCTCCCTAAGCCCGTGGGGCCGCTGAGGCAGCGGCCGGGCCTCGTGTACAGCGTTGTATCTATGCGCGGAGCTTATCAGGCTTCTGCCTGGGCTCGTTTACTGGGCGAAACGTTGTTTCACTGTGTTTGCCTTTTCTAGTGGGATATTCGGCAGTGGCTCTTAATCACGTCATCGATTTCAAAGAGAAGAAACAGGTAACTTCGGTTGGGGTGTTCTGTTTTGTAGAGCTGCGTGGTTTGTTGGCTATTCCCGTGACAGGTTTCTGTTCCGGGCGCTTGCCCGGACGTGCACGGGAATGCCTCTGTTCGTGACAAAACTCCCGTTTTATAATGCAGTGCTACCGCCTTGCAGTTAGTCCATAAATATGGTCCGCAAATGGCTCTTGATGAAGAGTTTTAAATCGTTTTGTTTCTATGGCCAATTTCTCTTTAGAATTGGAAAACAACTTTTACTTGTATTCTAAATGCATCTGTATTTTGAATAATTTTCTTTGTCCTTTTTGAAGGAAATTGTCAAGCCAGTGCCTCCTTCGGAGTTGTTTCCGTCTTTGCCTATTGTACAAGTATGTCAATTTACATCCATCTACCTATTATTCTAATACATTCTTACCTTGATGCATTTGTGTGTGCAGTTTTGTATGTTACATCTTAATCAAAGAAGAGAGAACTTTCCATTACTTAATTGTTAATGCCCCCAATATTGGAAGAATTAGGCATTCAGTTTAGATGAGACTCTAGTCTTAATTTTAGAAATGATTTGGAAAGCGATTGTGTGAATTTTCAAGCTTCTTATAGTTGAATAATTACAGTGTAATGCTTGAAATTAAGAATCTCAGTTTTGGAAGTGACTTACTGGTTTTGCTGGATATTTGAAGTAGTGAACCAGAACTATATTTCAGATCACTGGTGTGTTAAATCAGGAGTTACTTTTGCTCACGCTTATGGCCTTCCAGGGGAGTCATAGCAGTATTAACAAAAATGCTCTTTTTTATCTTAAATTATTTTTTAAAATCCTTTATTATTTATTTTTAGTATTTCTTTCAGCTTATCCTTTCTCAGAGAAACACAATAAGCCCATCTTTCTGAAGGGAAGATGTGATGCTGAACAAATCAATATAAAACAATAAAAATAAAGTGTAGCTACAGACTTGTAGAAAATTGGTATAGGCAAGAATATGAGCAAGGTACCACTTTCTTTTTAGAGCAGACGGGATGAAATTCACCATAAATTTTTGCTTTGCAACTTTTCAAGTCTTCTGTGTTATTTCTTCCTTGTAGGGGACATCTAAACGAATTAAAGTCTTAAACCGGCTAACGCTTGTTGTTTCTGATCCTTCACACTGTAATCTCTTGGTAAGTATACTCAGTGTATCAATTTTCCAAGTTTTATTTCCTCTTCCCAATGAAACTTTGGAAATTTTGTAGGGAGTGAAGATCATGGATTTCACAGGACACTCAGCACTGATTTTCTCAGATTGCATCTTTGGAAAGTAATGTGATCATGAAGAGATGAAGACTTGAATCTAGAATGCATGAGTCTAGAATTCTTGACAAGGATACCATGAGCAAGCCTTGTAAACATTTAAATTTTAGTGCTACATTACTAAGGCAGAAGGTGGAAGTGCTTAACTAAATGGATGGGACAAGCCTCAAAATGACCTCAGAGAATTGCTCACAGTGGAGACCTACCATGTAAAGTTATTAGGCTCACTGGATGATTATTGGGTTTGTTTTAATACTAGAAAATGGAAAAGGGGATTTCTTCTCATTATTTTAGGAGTAATTATTGTGCATATCTTTGGCATCTGCCAGAAGTCAAAGTACTAATTGTTTCTTCCTTTTGTAGCGATCAACATCTACAAATATAAGGTTATATGACATCATAGCAGTATTTCCTAAAACTGAGAAACTGTTTCATGTGAGTAGAATCATCCTTTTTTTTTTTTTTTTTTTTTTTTTCCCTGTAATGCCAGTGCTATAATAATATTAAATGCATGCTTTGGGCTAGTGCAAGTACATGTTTTGTTTTGCTTTCATTTCCTGTTTTATACAGGCTGCATGTCATGGGGCTATTTCCCAGCTCAGGAACAGCTGGTGTGAGTAATTTGATCAAGCTGAGCATCTGAAGCAAGCCAGCTTTTTGTCAAAATGTTTTTCTTACAAAAAATAAAACTGACATGTCTGACCTGTTGCAAGCTCATAAATAATCTCTTTAACTCTGAATTGAAAGAGTAGATGGAAGCGTCCCATCTCTGTTAGCCTTGGCAGGCAGCAAGCTGACTTGCAGTTTAAAGCAGTCTGAAGAAGGCACTGGGATACTAAAAGCAAATATGAATCTCTTTGGAGGAGTGCCAGAATTTACTTTTGAGGAGAGCTTGTCAGTATTAAACTGAGTCTGTTTTTAAAACAAGTTAAAACCTACATTCTAATATTACTGAGTACCTGTTTTGACATGTTAAAATCCTGTTTTTCTCATTTTGTTTTTCTAAACTACTTCCTCACCTTTTTGAAGAATTCATCCAATTAATAACTTGTCAAAATAATATATAAAGCCACAGGTTATAAAAGAAGGGGAACTTCTAAGAATCTTTCGGGGTAAGAATTTGGGCATTAATTGTTTAAATTATAACATAATGAAACTCATTTCTTACTAATTCTTCCCCCATTGCAAGATTTTGGGGACTCTTGGGAATTCAAAAGACACTTAGTTGTGAAAGAGGCTTTCCACAGCCACTCTCAAGATCTTACTTTAGGGCTCTGGCAACAACATAAAATTAAGGTTTTGGGTTCTTGTGCAGTTGAACTGACTAACTTGAATGAGGGAGACTGACAAAGAGGGGCAGGAAGAAGCTACTCGGTAGCTTCTCACTGGACTCAGGTGAGTGAGTTCAGTCAGTTTATCATTGAAGCTGGTTGAAGGTAAACAGCAGGAGCATGCTGGCAGTTCTGGAGGAATGCCAGAGGCTCTCATTGAAGGGTGGATGTCTTTTATTTTCAAGCCATGTTGTGAGTTCTGCTGCAGTTAGATGTTCAGCTGCACCAGTGTTTAGCTGGCATATTCCCTACCCTCTGCCACTCATTCCTGCCTGTCCCCATCTGCTCTGCTGGTGCAGCTCTTTGCTCAGCTGCATGGTGGTTTCGTTTGAGAAGCTGCTTTTCAGCTGAAAAGTAACCACAGTTTGCCGAGGTTCAGATAGATCTGCTGTCCTGTTCTGGCTCAGCACTCAGCCACACACGTAGTTGTTCCAGCACAAAGAAGAGGATGGCTGTGCTCTGGGCAGTGGTGCAGATAGTGGCTGCTGAAGCTGACATTCTCACAGGTAACAGGCAAGTCGGGGAGGAAACCAGGCTGTCCACAAAACCATCTTCATTGCTTTTGTACTGGCAACAGTTTGGTTTGGGGAGGACACCCAAGCATGTTTCTTGCAAGCTGCACAAGGCAAAAGACTTTGTTGCATGCTCACATTTGGAGCAGATTTGTATGTCTGTCTCTTGTTCAAAGCTTCTAGGTTTTCTAAGCCTCTGTGGAGAACTGTGTTAAGCTTTTAGAGGTATCATTAAGAAGATTCTGAATCATGTAGATGATATCATACATAATAATCTCAGTATATACTACCTGCTCTTACAATTTGTGGCTCTTTTGATGTTAAGGATAAAGCCTTCCAGGATGGATCTTCCATCACAAATTAACTGTATTTTAAAATTGTCTGTTAATAACACTACCTAAAGAGCATCTTCTTTCTCATTGACAATTTTACACTTGAATTGTTTTCCATGGAACCAGATTTTTCATGTGTTTGTGAAAGAAATGTATGACCAGTGGAGATGCACTGTATTTCTAGCATGGCCTAAAAAACTCTATGCCCTCTTGTCATAAAGCGGGGAAGCTTTCCTGTGACTAAGAGTGGCAGTGATGGGTGTGGAAAGATGTGCTCAAATTCTCCAAATAATTTATATGCTCAGGAGTGTGATGAAGCTTTTGTTGACGAAAATACTTGTAGAACATGCTGCTGCTTTAAATCTCTAAAGAGTGTTGTTTTGTCTGCAGCTGGAATGGCCGCTCTGTGCCCAGTGTTAAGATCAGTGCTTGTTGCTTTTTAAGAATTTTAAAGATTCCTAACTGTTCTAATCATTTAGGTAGTTATGCCTGCTGTACATAGACAATTAGCAGATCACCATGATCTAAAAAAATGTGCCTATTTAAGTCTGAGGATATATTTGAAAGCCGGATTTCTATGTTTACTCATAACTAGTTGGCCAAAGCAAACCTAGCTGTCTTCAGCCTATCCAAGTGCCAATTTACTTCTGGCAGTCTGCAGTTTCCACCAGATAGGGGCTCTTGCCTGCAGTGAAGCCAAAGACAAGTGATGCTGTGTGTGACTGCGGGATGTCCTTTTCTATATAAAGTTGTTGCCTTTCAGCAGGCTGGAAAACATATCTCTGTGTGTGTGAGACCTGTCCAGTAGCTAAGCTAGACTGAGCACCAGAGCGTTCGGAGAAATCTCTAACTTCCTTTTCAGTTTCTGCTTATGGGGAAGTATGATCCTTAATTTTGTTTTTCCTTAGTGGTGGTTTCTGAAATGTTCTTGTCACTGGAATCCTGTAGATACGCTGGTATTTTGGGCTACTCCCTTCCCACTGTGGTTAGTTTGCAAAACAGAAAAGTTTTCCAGCATTTCTAGACTTGATTAGGAAGGCTCAGTTTTCTCATGACACAGTGTGACTTGTGTGTTCCTGTTTTGTATTCTTGTTTTCCTTCATTTTGGGGCTCTTTCAGTATTTCCTGTGGCCTCACCAATGTCTTTTCTAGGACATGACTCAGAGCTATCTGCTTTGTGTGTGTGTTCCTGAGAATCACCTCTGTCCAGGTAGTAAGTGGTACTGCACATAAGCAAATAAATTAAACTAACTGCAGTTGAGCCAAACTCACATCAAGTTAGACTTGCACTTAGAGTAGATTCAAATTGTGCCCCACCTAACAGAGTTGATAAAGGTAGGGCATAAAGATAAAGTTTAGTTTGAATGGCCTAGTAGTGTCAGTTTACCATTAACAATCTTGTGGTTTGCTGTGTGTGAATTAACCACATATGGACTGTGGGCCCCTTGTCTAGGAGGGAATGCTATCAACAGCAGAGAAACATTCCCAAAGCTGGGCCTCTGCTCTCATCTTCCCCTGAATTTCTTGTGAACAAACTGATAAAAGACTAATTTGCAAAGCCATAGCCAGCCCTGCACTACAGCACACAGTCCCTCTACCCTGCTGCCCAGACCTTGGATTGCCCTGCAACCCTGTCTGCTTTCATGCTGGTGTGAGAAGGGATGAATGGTTGGCAGTTGGCCCAGGTGTATTTGGAGCAGTTGGTGGCAGGTTTCTGAATGCAGAGTTCCCCTATGAATAAAAAATTCCTTTTGAACATCTTTGGCCCACTTTATCTTCTTTGTTACCATGCTGCTTATAGAAATTAATCTGGTCCTGTGTAATCATCTTTACTGGGTAGGCATATATAATTCCTACAAATTTTGTGTGCATGAGATTATATGTAAATAAAGGGTTTCCTTTTGTGTGTACTTAATTTTCTGTGTGTGTCAGTGTGGGGATTCTCCACCCTTTGTTCATTCCCTCTTTTAACAGAGGGTATAAGTTTGATGGTGAATTCAAAGCTAGGCTTTCAAACTATAACTTCAGGTGCACAGTTTGAGACTCCTCTGGAGACCTGGCTTTCAGAAAGGATTGTGCATTTCCTCCCATCCCGGAAAGTAAGGCCCCATGAATTTCCCCTCCAGTGTCGGGCCTGTGGTGCCACTCAAATTAGAGACGGTAAAGGACGGTTCCTGGACTGTTCCTTTTGTAAATATGGGTTGTCCTTCATTAGGCATGAGTTACTTTCCCAAAAGCCAGCATTGCTTTGGCATGTCCTATATCAGGTAAGAACAAAGCAGTAAATCTTGCCTTTAAGTTCGTGACTGTTCTTGGAAAAGTAGCCCTGCAAATGAAGGAAGGTTTAGGTTTTAAGTGTTCTTTGCACTCAAACTGTGCACCTGTAGCTCTGCTCTTTTATTGGCATACCTGCAGGACATTTAGTAGTACTTAATTTTAAAACTGGATTCTCCCTGGGGAGAGATTCTCCCTGGAAATTAAGAATCTCTGTGCACCTAAAGCTGCTTGTGTGTTTTTGGCATATCTGATAATCTACTTGTGTTTCTTTGCTGTAGATTGCTTGCACAACTCTAGATGTGGATCTGGTGTGCATAAATGTAACAGAAAAGCTGCCATTCTACTTCCGAAGGCCCCCTGTGAATGTGGTAAATTTAAATCTAAATTGTTTTTTTGCTATTAAATTCTATAATGTCAGTCTGAGCAGAATTCCGTACAATTTCCCTTCCATCATTTCTATCCAAGTGATTCTTATATTTTCTTGAATAATGCCTAATATTGTTTTAGATGTCCTTTACTTCAAGGCCTCCACTGCAGCTTTTAGTAGCAATGATGTATGTTCTTTCTCCTTTTTGTCTCCTGCTTATGAAGGCAAAAGTGGTATTTCCAGGGAGTGGGAACAGAGCCTTCGGGCCACTGCTATGCTTAGCAGTGAGATTTGGTGTGGTTAGTGACCAAACCACCTCCCACACCAGAAGTGATGTAGGTGTGTCAGAATAGAGTCAGAATCACAGAATCAGTAAGGTTGGAAAGGACCTCTGGAGATCATCTGGTCCAACCCCCTGCTCAGCAGGGTCACCTAGAGCATGTTAGACAGGGTTGCATCCAGGCAGGCCTTGAGTATCTCCAGAGAAGGAGACTCCACAACCTCTCCGGGCAACCTGTTCCAGGGCTCCGTCACTCTCATAGGGAAGAAATTCCCCCTCACGTTCAGGCAGAACTTCCTGCGCTTCAATTTCTGCCCACTGCCTCTCATCCTGTCACATGGGACAACTGAAAAGAGTCCAGCTCCGTGCCCTTGACACTCCCCATTAAGGTATTTGTAGACACTGTAAGATTCCCCCCTCAGTCTTCTCTTCCCCAGGCTGAAGAGGCCCAGCTCTCGCAGCCGTTCCTCACAGGGCAGGTGCTCCAGCCCTCTGATCATCCTCATAGCCCTATGCTGGACTCTCTCCAGGAGCTCCATGTCTCTCTTGTACTGGGGAGCCCAGAATAGATAAATAGCCCTGCTGTTTGAAAGATAGGAGAATGTGAATGATGGTGTTAATTTGAGAAAAGGGTGTTGTGCCAGTTATTTGGGTAACAACTGTATTGAATCCATACTTGGACAAAAAATGTCTTGGGAAATGAACCAAATGTGAAATCACTAAATATCTGCTATGGTGCACAAGTTGATTTTAAAACAGTACATCAGTTGTAGATCAAATACTAAAATACAATTCTGCCTGCTGTTGGTGGCTTGTCAGAAAACTTAATTTGAATGTGCTCTCAGGTGAAATATTTTTCCTCTGAGTGTGTATCAAGGTTCATTCAATGTGGGCATTCATGGCTGATACAGTCCTGTTGACAGGATTGACAGATAGAGTTGGCTAGAAATCTTATTTTCCCTTCTAGAGAAAATTTAACATAGAATAAAAATAAAAAAAAAAACCACAAAATTCATCCTGAAACAGAACAAAAGTAACATCTTAGAATTTACAGTAGACTGGGAATTTTAATATTTCATTTAGAATAAAAATTTTACATTTAATGTGCTTTGAAACTCCCTTAGATACCTAAAACTCCAGCAGCTTACCCAGGTGAGGAGCTGGGTGGTCAAGAGGCACTTAGATCACTGTATTTAGGGATACTTTTCTCACAAGCTGCTCCTCAGCTTTGACACTCCCAGCTTCAGGGCAGTCTGTCAGTCAGACTGGTTTTCTGCTTCCTGGGGCAGTCAGTCTAGGTTGCTGTGATGCCAGACAGACAGCTTGGTAGGCAGCTAGTGCATTGGAGATGATGATTTTTTTAAAAAAAAAAAAAAAAAAATTGCTTGGCTTGAAACTGGTTGAAGTTAGTGTACTGCCACTACCTGTTTTGCTTTTGAAAAATTCAAGCTTTTCTTCTTGCTGGAAGATGTCACACCAGCTCTGTATAAAACACTTGATGTGTATGTAACTTCTGTTCCGCGTGCCTGCAGATTTTATGCATGAATGGTAGCTGGATTAATTGCATCTATATTCAATTGCTAGACTATTACTAGACTCTCTTACAGTATTAACACTACAGCATTTTTATTTTAATAATGTAAATATGAAGCATAGAGTAACATTTCAGAAGACCATGGAACCAGGAACTCCCTAGTTTTGAACTGTTTCTACCACTAACCGTATATTTTACGGCAAGTTACTTAACTTTTTTTTTTCTCTGTGTTAGCAAAAACAACAATACTAGGCTTTTGGTGAAACACTTTGACAGGCAGCGAAGGATTTTAAAGCAACTGAAAATGTATTAACTAGTACTGTTTGGAAACTCTCTGATGACCTACTGGTCTTCAAAAATTGTCACAAATAGCCACAAATAGCAGAGTATCATCATCAATAGTAGGGAGAAGGGACCTCATTTTTGCTTTTTTGCAAGGGAAAATTCTTCATTTGCAAGATGTGGATACTGTGGGAAGTGGTGTTCCTTATGGGAAGCTGTGGGGCTAGAGAAGGAATATCCTGAAAATGTTCGGACTTGTTTCTGGCCAAAGGTGATTATCCTTTTCATCATCACTGTGATTATGGAAAGCCAGTTACAACTAATAAATAGTTGTTTCTTTAAACTATTAAACTAATGAATAGTTCTTTGTTTAAACCTCACTTATTCAATAGCTGAAGATTCAATTGCATATGCCTGATGTACAGTGAAGTGTCTTTTTCCACCTTTTCTGTATTCTGCGTTCCTATTAGAACAGTTCTGCTTTCATTTTTTCATATATAGTACAGGTAAACTGAGAATAAGCTGCCTCAATAATAGACAGCAGTTGTTAGATTGTTATACTTCTTTCCTTTTCATTTTTTGATCACATTCTTTCATGTGAAGGCAATAGATCGAGGCATTTACTTTGAACTTCTCTACACGCCTGCCATCAAAGACTCCACAATGAGAAGATACACAATTTCAAATGCCATTAGCCTGATGCAGATCTGCAAAGGGAAGGTAAGCTCTCACAGTGAAAGCAAGTTAATTGATTCAGTTTCAAATTCTTCTGGAGTTGTGCAGACTGAGCCATTTTAAATGAGTTTGATGCAGGGATTTCTGAACTTGTGACTGAACCTTTGCCTACTAATACAAGCAAGCGATTATTCTGGCTGCAGATATTTCCAGCCACACACCACTGCACACTTCTTTCTTAAGTTGTCAGATTGTTGTGGGTTTTTTTTTTTCAGAACAACTTATCCATTATCATGGTACACAGTACCAAAAACAAAAGGGAAAATTAAGCCCCAGAGATCTAAGGTGGCATTAGAACTGAAATTTATGCATTTATTTAAAAATTTGCATTTCAAATTTCTAATTGGCCAAAAGCTCTTTTGGGGAGGGAGGGGGGGAGAGAGAGAGAGAGAGAAAGAGAGAGAGAATACCTTGAATAAGGGGAGGGAAAAAAACTTCACTTAGAAAAAGGTAGAAGTCGTGTTTTGTTAAATTGTTAGTAAATTCCCAGCGTACAAAACAGACCCCACAGTTTGCTGGCTGTAAGCCAGAGCTTTGCTGCAGTCAGGTCAGTTGCATTCTTCCCTGCTACTGAAGCCAAGGGAAGAAGTAGCACTTGCAGCTGGGGTGCCTGTACTCCATTGCTTTCATACTTCACCTCCTCCCAGGCTACGCTGCCTGTCATATGGGTCCTCTCAGGCCATGTGTTTTTAACAGAAGCATATCATGATACATAACTGAGTTAAAAGGGATTGTAGCTCCCACCACCATTTTTGAAGAGGTCGTTGCTGTCCTTAGCTAGTCCAGAGAAGCCAAAATTTACACTGCCCGGCAGGCTTAGTCTAAAGAGAGATACAGCGTTTGGGAGGTGCAGCTAAAGGGAGACGTTACTGCAGGATTAGGCCTGTTTTATAGGACAGAGGAGGGGTTCAAATAGATGAATTCCCTTGGTGCAACAGAGTAGAATGAGTACTTACATGGCCTTTGCTGAGAAGCCCAGCTCTGGGAGTTAATTATGCAAAATACTGACTTGGAGACGAGGCATATACACACACAATACCTTTCATTTGGGATGCCTTTGTGCCAGTACTCCTCTTTTCTCTGTGCAATTACAGATATGTTCTTCATGCAGTTGTTGATTTGGGTAGCAAAAGTTGTGGTAACCTCACAAATGGACCAAGTGACATTAGTCTGTGCAGAGTGCCCTTTCTTTCTGCATGTGTCAACCTAGTACATCATTTATGCCTGGAAGGTAAATTGGCTGGAGCTGAACACAACAATTTGTTAGGTAGGCAGTGGAAAAGGGGAATGGGCTGCTACTTTACTTTTATTTTTTGCCTTTACTTTTTGCCTCTGGATTCAGTTACTTGGTGTGCCAGCAGAGATGGTTATTAGCCCTTACTGACAGTTTCTCTGTCTGTCTCTCTCTGTTAAGTAAAAGCCTCTTCTATGGAGATGTGGTATGGCTGGTCTGTAGGCTGCTGGCATTAGCACTTGGCATGCAGCTCTAGCCTTCTGCCTAGCCTACATAAAGTTGCTGAGCTTTTAGCAGCTTTTGGATTCTTCTGTTCTCTTCTGTTGTAGGACAGAGAAACTCCTAGAAGCTTACTGCTGTCCTCAGAGCTAGCCACAAACCAGGTCCCTAAAACAAGTCAGTGTGTGAGGAATGAGGGAGGCACTCGCTTGTCTTGCCAGACAGACAGGATATTTGCAGTCCTTCCTCCTCTTATGTTTTGGTACCTGAGTGTGGATGCTGTGCCCAGAGCAGTGTACTGAACAGCTGCTTTCTTCTTTACCTGAGGAGATGGTGTTTTGTGTTTGAATTCTTCCCTTTTATTTTCCCTGCGAATTTGCCTTTGCCTGTTTCTCCTTCATTCTCTAGCAGTACTCTTCTTGTCTGCTCTTATCTTCTCCTCCCTTCTTACCCATCCCCTGTTTAGAAGCCAGTTGCCTTTGAATCAGCCAGAGCCTGTCTCCGATACACAGCAGCGAGTGATGATCCTGTGCTGGCTCAGGACAGCTCGCAGAGCTGCTCTGGGAGTGTAGCTGAGCCCAGAAGACTGGCATTGGCTGCCATAGCTCAGAGCAGGAGGCTTAAATTTTCCCAACGAGCTCTTGCAGTCAGCACTGCTGAAGCTCAAAAGCACCCTTGGGATCCATAGTGCAGTCGTTTTAAAGGTGAACTACATGGAAAGAAGTGTTCTAAGCTCCATCATGTTGTGTGCTGTTAAGTCACTTTGATGTGTATATTACTTCTGTTTATGCTTTTCCTTATGCTGAGGCAGAGTTGTCTTGTCTCGTCCTTTCCTCCTCAGGCTGTGAGGAAACCTTGGGCATAGTGTGAACAGTGCAGTCGTTCCCGTGCAAATAGCTCTTTTACAGTTTGAGTGCCAGCTATGCACATAGTATTTTCTTCCAATGTCTGCTTTGCTCTTTGTGCTGGGATGGTGGAAGGACAAGCAAAGCAGTGCAGGACAGGAATCAAAGGCCCCACCTTGTAACCGGAGGTGGTGTGATGTGTTGGTGGTATTGACATCAGAGAGGGAGAGTTTTGCTGCCTCAGTACCAGTTCTCGTTCCCACCCACTCGAGCAGGAATTCCCAAAGCCTTTTGTTCAATATCAGAAAAGATGCAAGTAAATTTGGCTTTTGCTGCAGAAGGAAGTTGCTACCTGGGCAAAACAGTCTCCCCTGGGTAAGCATCCTTGGAGGATTACCATTAAAGAGTTCTGGCAGCTGAGCTGTGGTATCTGTGAGCCCCTGAGTAGTCATGTACCTCTTCTGTAGAAACCCTTTGGGAGAGAAGAAGGGGAGAGACTTTGCCTGGTGACTTTTTTTTTCCTGGGGGTGCTAGGGTTGAGAGGATGGTGCATGATTTGGCTGCCATTACTTAACTGCAGACTGATTTCCTCAGCCAGTGTTGATGAGGGCCTACATGGATGCTGAGGTTAGGATTGGGTTTTACTGAAATAGAGTAAGCTGAAAATTCAGGAGCAGCAAGCTGTATAAAGGTACAATCCGTAAGCCTCTTCTGGGGTATGCTGGACTCCTAAATTGATTTCTGTTACAGCTCAAGTTGAGTTGTCATTTGTGTGGCTATGCATGCCTGCCTTAGTGAGGCTGAGCAGATGTCATGTGGCCTGTGGCTCTTGAGGGGCAGTGAGGGCACCTCACTCCTTGTCTCTTTTTAGCTAGTATAAATAAAATGGGGTGCATCTTAACACAATGTAACTGTATTTCTTCTTCATCCTTTATGTAAAATCCCTTTAAAGTCCACTATAAAAGATAAAGGTTCATGAGTGCTTGCTTAATATCAGCACTTGGAGATTTATGTTGCATAGCCTACCACCTGACAGGTGCATTGCTTATTCAGCTCACGACTGTCAGTGAGAAGTCTGTAACTGCGGGAGGGTGCTTGTCCCTGTGGCCCTCTTTCCGCAGGGAGAAGGGAGGTTGCTTGAGTTTATTCATTCCAACAAACTAAGGTCCATGCTTTGCTAGAGTTCACCTAATTTGGAGACAGGGGCTACTTCCTGGTAGTCAACTGGGCTGTGAGCTTGAGCTTCAGGTAATGCTGTCGGAAGTTTTTCCACTTCTTGATTCTGTTTGACAGATGAGTATTTGTTCTCTTGTGTTTTCCAGAACATTATTATGTCAAGTGCAGCTGAAAGGGTAAGTCCTAGATTTTTGTTAATATCAGAAAAATTTGAGGTTTTACTTTTAGCTGAAGATAGAATTTTATATTAAACATATAACTATTTTCATTTTAAATATAATGGCCATCTTGTATTTCTTATGTTTTTAATCAGCATTTTATCAAAGAATTATATTGGGGTGTTTTTGCTGTCATATTTTCCATGGCAGTTTTCTCCCAGATGGGGACTCTGCTTTTCCAAATGATAGTGTTTTCTCGACTTCTAAGTGCATCTTCAGAAGCTTGCTGTTACATAATGTTTAGTCTTGCATTTCTAGCTGTTTCGTTCTCCAAATAGTTATATCCTGCACACACATACTGTGCCAGCACTTTGAGTAAATGCATGTGTATATCCAGCCTTCTTTGTTCTGTTTTAGCCCCTAGAATTACGAGGTCCTTACGACGTGGCTAACCTGTATCCTTTTTCCAAGTTGGAGACAGCAGTTAACAGTAACACATGAAAGTTCAGATTGGCTTTGAAATATTTCTATCTCTTCCACTCCTTGTACATGGTGGAGCTTGTTGGTGATACATTCCTTGAACCAGGACTCTTCAGTGGGTGTAGAAGGAGCAACAGATTTTGGTCATGGAGTAGCTTAAACAATAATGATATCCAAGGTATTGACATCTGTTTGTGTGTAAGTGCAGTAATGAGTAACAAACATAATCATAGGTCTTTAAATAAAGAGAAATAAAATTTTACGGACACTGTGGACCAAATGAGAAATTATTACTTATGATCTCCAAGGTGCAATGTATTTTGTCGCAGAAAAGATATCTATCTATGTATGTATATGTGTGTATATATGTACAGACACAAAAGCATATGTGTGTGTATATATATGTATAAAAAGCTATAAAAGCATGTCTATATTAAGAAAGAGAAAGTTCTTATCTTAGTACTGATTACTTCTGTTCTTAATTTTTCAGTCCTCAGTTATGCATGTGCTGTCCAATCAGGAAATGTATTCTAGAAACAAAGAAAGTACACTTTTCTTGCCTTATTTTAGGAGTTTAGATGCACTTTTACTCCTCCTTCGCTCCCCACCCTGAACATGTGTCTGGCTTCTCCCTTGGAGAGGAGGAGCACACTCTGACTTGTAAGAACTGTGCGGGAGAGTACATGGGCCGGAAGAATTTTACACCCTTTACAAGGAAGTTTTCTTGCCTCATAAGAAGAGCAGTCAGGCTCAACCCAAATTAACATACCTTGTTTTGATGTGATCCCTATTCAAGGTGGTTGGGAATTTTTCAGCAGAATCTTTTTTATATCAAAAAGTGCCTTTTCACACAAAACTGAAATTTTCAATGGGACAGTGTTTTACTTGATTATTCCTGTAAGAAATATACTTAAGCTGACCGACTTTATTTTTAAAATGACAGCTGCCTGTCTGGAAAAAAGCAGCATTGACAAGAGCCTTTTGGGGGGCTGCTGGAAAATTTCAGCCAGGAGAATTGGGTGCCTCGGTTCTCTGCCTCTAGGTAACCTTATGCAAAATGTCACTCTGATGTGCAGCTTTGCTAATTCACAGTTATGTGTTGAATAAGCAAACTTATCCTACAGACAGACTTCCTTAGTCTGTTGACTCCTTTCTGTACATTTTGATCCTGAACAAAGATGACAGAGGTTTGCTGTTTGGCATGTCAGAAAGTGATGCCAAGGCAGCTGTGTCTACCAACTGCAGAGCTGCCCTGCTACATGGAGGTAAGTGAAAAGCCCAGGCAAACTCCTCTAAGTAGTGATTTCATTTGCAAAACTAAGTTTGTACTGTGTATCCTTTTAAAAGGTCTGAGTCAGCCTGGGATTTTACCTTCTTTGTCCAACTCATGAAGAGGAGCTTGTACAGCAAGTTCCCCCCCCCCCCCCTTGTTGCCATGTTAGGAAATTAATGGCTAGATTGATGATGCTGCCTGTACTAAAGTACTCTCTAACTATGTTAAACAGACTCATAAACCATTTAGCTAAAACACAGATCTGCCTATTACGCTACATAGTGAAAATAACACTTGTTTCAGAAAGTGTTGAATGTTGAACTTGGTTAGATCAGCAGAAACTGCATCATTGACTTCAAGAAAATCAACATTCAATCTTAATGAAGCACAGCTTTTGCATTTATTCTTTAGTATGACTGCAGAAACACCCTTTGCCTTCTTTCTTTCTGATGCTTCATTATGTGGTCTTTGTTTCTGACTCACCGTTCAGTGTGGACCATTTCAGGCTCAATGCAAAATTGGATATTGAGTGCTTGATGCTTAGGAAGAAATGTTTCATGTGATGTACAATGTTTTGAAGTGTTTTTGTGAAACAAAACTTGCTTCCTTATGCTCTCAGCGATGGAAGTTCACGATAACTATTCTTTCCTACCTACTCATTTTCATGTTAAGAAAGTGGAAATTTAGCTTTTGACTGCCTGCGGTGGAAATCAACAGGTTTCCAGTTGTCCTGTGTGCCCTGCTGTCAGTGTGGTTTAGAGATGACAAAGTCTGCGTTCCAACAATCAGTTTAAACCCTTGCTTTGTACTTTGGTGCTAATTTTGCCTTCTCTACCCTCCCCTTCTGATGCACATTCGTTGGCTCTTAGAGTTTCCTGATTTCTGTTGTTCATGCTGATAGCAGTTTACCTTTGTGACTGAGTAGTCACATCTACCTGGTAATTTCTGTCCGATAGGTATGATTTCTAGTCATTTTTCCAGCCACTGGAGTTGCTCTAGATAGCAAACACAGGGTTGGATTTGGTTTGCGTCTCTTGTTTAGTAGAGGTGGAACCTGAATCTGCTACAATCAACAGAATCCTTCAGCCTGGTACTCAACAACATAGTAACAGTGTGTTGGAAGAATTTTTGCCAAGTTTATGTGGAGTTTCACAAAACCTTCATTTTTCTTATCCATGAGGCTAAAAAAACCAGATACTTCATTTACCTGTCCCCCAAAGAATAGCAGCCCAGAATAAGTAAATACCTTTTTTGGAAGGTTCTTGCAGAGCTTTCTTAACAAAGCATTCTGTTAGCAGTCTTTTCTACCTTGAATTTTGCAGAGAAGCCTCCCAACAATAGTTTTGAAATTGGATTCAGCTCACTAGGTTACTTGGCAAATGTATGAGAAGTTTGATAATGTCACATAGTCATATTTTATGGTAATGCTGAGGATTCCGTGAATATTCTTGAATACCATAAAGTCACTTAGTTGGTATGTATAGGGGAGCCTCTGCCAATATAGCTGTGCCAGAGTAGTTTGTTTAAGAATACATTTTGTTTTTGTAGGAACAGTGTGTTTTGCTCAGAAATGCTGAATTTTTTTGACATGCATTCAAGAACGTGTCTTTCTGTGACTGTGGAACTGATGAAACTTGACTTCCTATGGTTTTGTGTCTACATCCTCTCAACTCCTGTGGACACCAACTTTCCCTTTTGTTTACTGTAATTCTTCACATGCCCTCGGATATCCACCTTTAATTTCCCAGCTCCATAATTCACTTTATCGCCAGGTCCTGCTCATGTTGCTTTTCTGTTGTGTGTGCTGACTGGCTGGCTGGTGAACGTGTTGAACTGTGCTTTTGGGCATTGGTTGCATGAAACATGTATATTGTCCATGTGTGTTGTAAGATAAGACAAGAAGTAATTGGACTGAAGTGCAGGAAAAAACATTTAGTTAGACACTTATGGCAAGAAAGTGAAACACAGCAATGTGTTGCTGGAGAGGGTGGTAGAGTCTCTAGCACTGGAGACTATTAAGAACAGGTTGGACAAATTGGCAGGGAGTGACATTGGTGTAGGAGATCCCATTTGGAGGATAGACTGGGTAAGTGTTTTAAGTGTAGCATCTCTGGAGGATTATATCCCATCCCTTCCTCATAAAAGAAGCATTGCTGGGGCTCTTGGACCGCATGACGGCACTTGGTTGCAGAAGAAGATGATTTCTGCTGCTGCTTATGGTTGAGATAGCATAGATAGTTACTGCTGCTTGGAGGATCCTGGTCACAAATGGAGAGATGGTTGATATACTTGGAAAAATGCTACGGGAGCATCCTCAGCCAGCTTCCTTTTCAACCTCAGGACTGGCAGATGGATGCTAGGATTAGTGTCAGCATAGCAGGAAGGTCCCTGTATGGGGGATGGCTTAACAACTGCAAAACCGGTGTGAGTCTGTGTCCTCCATCTGGCTTGCCAGATGTGTTTGGGAACAAAAGAAAGTGAAGTGTGATCTAGCCTGGCACTGTCCTCAGGCTCAGCATCTGGGCCACTTTGGAACAAGAGTCTCATCAGCCTGGGCTCCTTCAGGTCCCTTTCAGCATAGATTTAGAACATGGCCCAGTCGTTTTTCACTTCCCACTCCCCTGCATGCATACCAAGCATCCCTGTCCTCCTTGCTGACCCCTGCTGCAGTTGTTCCTACATACCCATGCACACAGCAGTGAGAGGGCGGGGACAAGGAGAGTTTCCTAATACTGAAACTGTCCTTTCCTTGAAGTTTTTTAAATTTAAAGTTGCTGAAGGGTGAGGATGGAAAGGTAAAAAGCAGGATGTTTAGCAAAGGCACTTCAACCAAAAATGTTCATTACTAAGCGATTTAAAAATCTGATTTAGCATGTGTAATTCAAATCAATTGCTTTTCACAGACAACACTGGTGCAATAAGAGGAGTACTGGTAAGGCCCTTCTGTGAGCTGGATGATTATGTATTGTGAACGCATTAGTGTCATCTTATTTGAGATACTAGAGCTTCTGCTTGTTTATTCCAGAAACACGGAAGAGTGCATGTGGGGTAGTGTACACAGTGAAGAAGCCTCGCAAAGTTGAGGAGGAAGAAACACTGCCAGCCTGCAAAAAAGCCAAGACTCAAGTTTGAGGACTGAACTGGTTGTCAACAGGAACCTCCATGCCATCTTTACCCAGTGCTGTGTCTTCCTCCCACCTTCTAACCAGCTCAGTTCCTCACATACTACTTTATTTAGTCCAGAGAAGAATTATTCTTGTGCTCAAATGAGAGATCTGTGGGGACTGCTGAATAGTTCACCATACCTGAAAGATGATCCTACACTGTGCTTCTGGCCAAGGCCAGGATAGCATCTCTCCACCCTGTCCTAGGTCTTGTGGAGTTTGCACCAACTACAGACAACATTTCTAATGTGGAACTTTCAGTTGTACAAGTGCACTCTTTTATTAAAAATATTTTCAAGAACACTTCCATTTAAAGTCTAGCTTTTATGGCTACTCAACTTTAAAACATGTCTGTACTAAACCTTACAACTGCAAGTGAATAGGTAAAGTTCTCTTTGGTGGTCTGTGAGGAGTAATTCCACAGTTTTAAAAAAAAAAAAAGAAAAAAAAAAGAACACTCCTCATTTTGTGATCAGTAATGAAGAGCCCAGCATCTGTCACTTGTTAGAAGATACCTCGCGTTTGTGTTACAGTAGCACCAACTGACCTGACCTGCTAGACCTACTGCATGCATACATCCAAAGGCTGTCCCTGTCCTGAAGCACTTAAAACCAAACAGTAACATGAGGCAGTTACAGCAGATGGAAAGGAGGAGCCCAAGGTTATGCTGAATGTGTGCTCCGTGTGATCGGTTGCAGTCAAGTGTAACAGCTGTCTCACCTGGACCTGAGCAGTTGCCATGTCACAATTTTTTACTGCACCATTTCCTTTTTATGTCCTGGTCTGGCAGTGTTGCCTGAGAGTGGTTGCTTTGCTACCTCCAGCCTTTCCCTTTTTCCTTCCTGTTACTGCCTCGGTAAACCTAATCTGTGGCCAGAAAAGCAATCATGACAGACTTATAATCAGCAAAGCATTTTTAGAGCTCTTCCAAATGTTGACTGAAGCTTTATTTATTACAAACCAATACAACAATTATGTAAGATACTGTAGTGGGCCCTTGAGCCACCTTTGCTATGAATATTCCAGTCCTCCTGCATCTGACAACAAACTGAGAAGTGCAAATTATAGTGCGTGAAATACTGCAGAGGTTTTGTAGTGTGGTCTCTCTGAACTTTTCAATGACTGGACAAAGCAAAACAAATGGAGTTTTCAGTAGACCAGAAGTTCTGTAAAATTCTCGGTATAAGTCACAACAACTTTTGCTTTGACCAAAAAATAATGGAATATTTGTCCTTTATGTTGTTGTCTTACTTGTTGACTTTGTGATGGAGTCCTGTTTTATCACCAGGAATGGGGTGTAATATGTATACAAATTTGTCATATGTGGATTTCTCTCTTAAATGAGGCTCTAGCCGAATACAGCAGAAGCTGAAACATGTCTGTTTGGTGCAAATATCTGAAAAATAAGTTATTTTGCTTTGGTCAGAGAATAATCTACCTTGAGCATAAGAGAAATGGTTTGATAATTAATAATGGAGAAAGGCTTTTGAAATTTAGAGGTCCTACTTACTGCATGTTTGACCTGGATTTTAGAATTTACGGTCTGCATATTTGCCCTTTAAGTAGATAAACCACTTCAGGACCTGAGTGAAATGTTTCTTTTCCGCCTGTTTCCTGAAGCATTTTGCGTTTTCCAGCCACTCTGGTACCTGAACAGTTGAAGGACAAACGGTTACGAGGACAAAGGGAGTTAGCCAGGGCTGATGTCGCTTCTGCTTCCTGCAAGCTATTCTCCCCGGGTCCGAGTGTAGTGAAGTGGCAGCAAGCAGAGGTATGTCATAATTTTCACGGCAAAGAGGGTGTTTACAAACGAAGCCTGTGAATGGCAAGGTGACGCTCGCACGTGGTGGTGCTTGTGTGAGGAAAAGCCTCATCTGTCTAAAGCAGTTCTGTCCGTCCGGGTTAGCTGCTTGCAGATAGGACTGTCTGTCTGTGTTTAGAGGCATTTCTTGTGCTTGCTTTTTCGATGGGTTTCTGTAAGTTCCCTTCATCTCCAAGCTTTGCGTTCTGGTGACAAACGCTTGTTGCTGCCCACCCCTGTACTCAGGCTGTGAAGTTTGCTGGCTGGAAGCATGGTGGCACAGGCCAGTGAAGGTGTGAGAGTCTATGGCATTTTTGTGGGTGGAAGCTACAGCATGGGGCATTAGGATTATTACTGATTGCAGCATGTAATGTCCTGGTCAAACTGGAGATTTCCTCCCTTGGCGACACTGTTGGGATAGTTGTGCTTCAGCTAAAGCAGACGGTGCGGTGCCTTCCTTTGCTCACAGGACTCCACTTCTTCCTTGACTGGGACAGTTGAAGCTTTCTTTGTGCTCCACATTTTAAGAACTCATTTGCTGAGAAACTGAGGTTTTAAATCAAACTCGGTTATAAAACTGTAACTTTCAATAGTACTAGCTACTCAACTTTCTGCTTTTGTACGTGTGTTTCTATTTAATAAGAAAGAAGAGGCATTTATCTAACAGTGTCAGAGAAGTAGCTTGAGGGCTGGCAGCTTTAGGCAGCTGAGAAATTTTCTAAAGGTGTGCATCTTACAGAGTCCAAAATGTGAACCTTTAAAGAGAGACAGAATTTCTCTGGACACGCTCAGCACTGCATAACACACTCCAACAAATACAAAGAACCACTCTGTTTATTTAATCTGAAATAGATAGTACAAAATGTACAGAAAAAAAGCAGTACAAATTTACAAATATACATCATCTGTTTTTGCATTCTTCAATTATCAGGCTTTGTAATAGTCCAGCTTTGCGATTCACCTCCTGATACCATCTCCTCTCACCTTCATAACATTGCATTCGAATCCGATAGCCCATACTTAATGTAAGGACTTTATCATCAAGGTTGGCAAACCATCTGCAAACCCCATTACTCAACGACTCCTTTAAATCCACTTGCATCGTAGTAGACCTTCTTTCATTGCTATCTGATCTTGTCCACCTTTGCCACTCATTTAACACATTATTCTAATAGTGAGTATTCAGCAGAGATAAGGCAACAGTTACAGGTATAGGCTATTTAGAGCTATTGGAGGCTGGAGGGAAGCTGCTAATGGAGTTGGAAATAATACCATCTAAGATAAAAGGATTCATTTTGCTGACAAAGACTGTATTAGTTAAAACTGTAAAAAGGCAGCAATAATTGGATCATTAAAAATGATTAATTTTTTAAATAAATAAATAATAAATAGGAATAAATAAAGCCATTTTAAATCCAGTGGAATTTTAACACTCAACCTGTCTTTTGAAATAATTTCTGTGCATCTTTGTTTTGCTATTTTTCAGGAAAGCATCTCAGATAGTCTAGTACCATAAATATCTTCAGTAAAAATATTATGTTTGGGAGCATTTGCCTCCGGGTTGGTAAGAAGTGTTTAAAAGCAGCAAAAAGCAGTCTTCTCTCTTCAAGACTAGTTTGGGTGGATGCTTTTGTAGCAGTTGTCTTTCAGGTTGTTGAATATCTCTTTGGTGCCATTCTGCCACTGAAGCACAAGATCCATAGGGGTTTTCCCTTCCTGGTTGAAAGAACCAGAAGAAGCAAGATTTAATTTCAGCCAGTGATCATAATCCTTTACTGTTTCCTAAATATTTGCATGGTGAGACCATTGCACATGCTCACGGTCAGACTTACTCCTGTCTCTCTGAGTTCAGGGTCCTGCTTTACAGATCTAGTCCTTGTCCTGTTCAGACTGATGATGAAATTTCCCTGTATTTCAGTGGGCCTAAGCCATATTATTGGCAAATACCATGACTAGCAGAGCCTGTATGTGTTTCTTTGGATCCAATCTAAACTAATTAGAAATACATTTAGATGAAACCTCAATAAAGCGCTCCTCTATTTAATTGAGGATTCAGATAAGACTTTGTACTGATATAATTAAATAGGTTATGAATCACATCTAAATTAAACCGGAGCAACTTTTGTGTGCGGGTAAAGCCTGAGAGCAGGTCCTTGTTCTTTTGGGCTGTACCTTTTGTTGATTCATATACGTGTCCTGAATACCCCTGAAATTAATGCCAGGAGCAGCCTTGGCTTTAGAGGGACTAGGCAGTGAGTAGGGAGTGCATAATGTGTTGTAGTAAGTGGTTTGCTCCTTGCCTGCTTCGGTTTTTTTCTACAGTAGATGCTAATTGGCATTAGTAAAAAATCAGTCTATGCCATGGATGCTTTGATTGGATTTGGGGGGACGGGGACTGTGACATGCTAAACTTGTTACAAGTGGTCGCAGAGCTCTGGTCGTGCAGCTGCTGTGGCTGAAATGGCTGTGAGCAGTATCAGGTGCTGGGCTTCTTAAACTGAAGCTCTGCTGATCCAGGGTGACTTACTGCCCAGCAATCAGACTGATGGTTAACCAGGCATCCAGAGATAGAGCTTGGGCTTGCCATCAGCTGTGGGCTGGCTGGCAGAGCAAAAGGGAGTTTTCTGTGGCAAGTGAAGATCTTTGTCTCGGCAGTGATTGAAGCCCAGGAGTTACTCAAGGAGCAAGATGTGTTTATATCTTTTTAATATCTTATATGTGCAATTAAATTAGTAAGCTGCGATATTGTTTTACATTACAGCTGATGAGTTCTGGTTTTAGAACAGGTACCATTTTTCTTCTCGCTGCCCACCCCCAGGTTATGCTTTTTCCATACTTCATCTTTGCTTTAACTTAGTCTGAAGTGGTCTCAGGGAGCCACTTTGCAATAGTTTCTCTTGGCATTTAAAGCCACAACACTGCTCTGAAGGGAAGCTCATTCCAAAGCGTTTTGATTTCCGGTATGTTTTGCTGTTACTTACGCAGTTCTTCACGGTTAGGTCCGCTCCATAAAGAATCAGAAGTCTGATCATTTTGTAGCGGTTCAGTCTCACGGCGTCGTGCATCGGTGTGTCTCCTTCCTAGGGGCGTGAGACACAGAGCGTGGTCAGTCCTGCCCTCCGGCACTCTGAACAGCTCAGCCACTGACTCTCAAGCAAGCCAAACTGTGAAGACACGTCTGCTTGATGCCACCTTCTAACCGTCAGGTAGGAAGTTGTTAGTACTTACTCTGTCTCTGGCATTGAGGTCCGCTTCGCAGGCGATGAGGTGCTCCCCGCAGTCGTACTGACCCGTTCTCACAGCCACGTGCAAGGGGGTGCTGAGCAGCTGCGAAATGGGGGGCGAGAGAGAGCACTCAGCGGCACAGAACGCGTAAAGAGAAAATCAGAAAGGCAGACCGTTTCAGGAACGGCCACCAAAAATCAGCAATTTCAAGTAAGGGTCAGCCTTTCATCTCTGTTTTAAGAAGCTGCTGAGTCCCAAAAGGACCTACCTTGTCTCTGGCATTTCTGTTTATTCCTTTGTCCAGTAAGAATTTCAGGACATCCAGGTTCCCTCCCCGGCATGCCCAGTGCAGGGCTGTAGATTCAAGCTACACCAGGAAAAACAAAAAAAAGGTAATTTAATTCATCCTTATAAGAAAGAACAAATTAAACAATTCTGATCGGATTTCAAATGAATGCAAAATCATTTTCATTCAGTTTAACCTGAAGCACTTTACTGTGATCATTGAATTGTTTCTAGTTTTCCTATTTTGCCCTAATTCTTTCAGTACTGCCAGTTTTTCACTCTTCACAGCCACTGTGTATTGCTCTTAGAGAATCTTGGTTGTGAAAAAGTGTATATTTTGTCCATTCTGTGAACTTAGAAGTCGTCTTTGGATAGCCAGGTATGATTTTTATGGCTGATATGTGCTATTTCGTATCTTTTGTTTTTACTTGATGACTTTTAGATTCCAAAACACACAGAAAATGATGATGAAAGGAAAGAATAGTTCCCTTTTGCAAACTCTCAGAGGCACCCAGCATTTGATTTCTCTCCACTAAGCTCTGTTGCAAAGGGTGGAATTTCCCTTGCAGATCTTGCTCTGCTCATCATTCCTCAAGTTTCTTACGCTACCCACAGTCATTGCGGGGTTAAGCGAGGGGGAATGAGGCTGGCTAATTCCAACTGTGTAGTAAAGGCACAAAACGCTGGGACTGGAGAAGCAAGAAAACAGCTGCAAAAGCTGTTGGCATTCTGCTACCGCCACGGCCAGCATTCCAGAAGAGCAGAGGTCTCTCGTGAGCTCAGTGTTGAAATCCTGACGGAGAATGCGTATGTTGTCCTGAGCCCTTGATAAAGGCGTGGGACAGTGGTATCTCCACCACCTGCTAGCAGTCTGAAGTGGTAGCCTGACCTCAGCTTTCTTATCCTTCTTTAGGCTCTGCTGTTTGCAGCAATCTGCTGGCCGATATGCTCCTCCACTTCCTGTGTTTTCCAGTAACCATTTTGGGAAATTGAGGCAGACACCCCCTCTTGAAACCTCTTCTCAACAGTGTCTTGAGGATAAACTTACAAGTTATCTTAATTATCAGAGGCCTTTTGATGTTCTTCACTGCTATGTGTGGCTTTGGCAGAGTTAGGAAAAAATGAACAGTTTTTTTGAAAGGAATGTAAGTGCATGTGCATACCATATCTTGCAGTTCAAGCTGGGCTCCGGCTTCCACTAACATTTTTACCACCTCTAGATGTCCTTCAGAGCATGCCCTGTGCAATGCAGTGCGCTTGTACTGTCAATTAAAACAGTGCAAAGTCAGATATTAAATGTGGCACAAAGAGATTTTTTTTTTAATCTTTTCTCCCTGCCTGCCTAGGATGATGGCAAACACATATACTTTATGCTGATTCATTTTCCAGAGCTAATACTTTTGAGACCTGAAATCTGCTAAATTTTAATAGCATCCTAATAGCAGAGAGCTGCCTACCCAGCATTTTAAAGGGCATGAGGTATATCTGCAGTATGACATGGAAATTTTAAATTGTGCCTGTTGAGTTCCTCCATCCAACATACTATGCTGCATTTGCAAATGCAGGCTATGCTCTATGGAGCATGAGAGCAGGCAGCATCACTTTTGTAGTTCTGCAGAAAAAATCCTTGTCTGTCCATCTGTAGCACTGGAAGACTGCCTGTTACAGGAAGCAGGATTTCCCAGTCCCAAGCATCTTTCTTTCAAATATAAAGATTCTTTAGCAATAACAGTATTTTGAAAGGTCCCAGTGGCCCCTGTATCACTGGAAAATGTAGTATGTCAAGCTCCTGATTTTTACTTTCTTATGCTCCTCTGCCCTCTTTTCTTTGCCTCAGAAGTGTAGAAGCTACAAAACCTAGCAGTAAAAGTTATTCTTGCTCTCTAATAATCTCTCTTCTATAGCAGGCTTTGAAGTAAGAAGTAGTATTGTACCTCATCACAGACGTCTGGATCCCCTTTATCTGACAAGTATTTTTCAATTACTGGCAACTTGTTCTCCAATGCAGCCCTGAAGAACGTGGGTATATCCACTGGTCCTGTCTGGTGGAGAGAAATACACAGAACATAAATGCACGTGGCAGCTCTGCAGTAGTGCAAAACCCCATCGGTCCTTTCACAGAAGAAAACACTTCATAGTAGGACTTACAAAAACTTCTGGTTCAGGTTCCTTTGAAACGGGTGCTTTTACTTTCTTGCATTTTTTCTTTTTCTTTAGCTGAATAATTTTTTCAAGATCCTCTAAGCTTTCAAGTTTTGGCCTCTCCTGTAACTTCTTCTTCTTGAGCTGAAACAAAGCAGGGAAGGCAGCAGGTTGAGCAACAGCGTAAGCCCATTTCCCTTTCAGAATGGTAGGACAGGGCATGCAATTCTTCAGCTGAGCTCACTAGCTTAAGACTGGATGAACTTGGAACTAAGTTGCCTTTTTAACAACTAGAGCAACTAGAGTTAATTAAGCATTATAATATGTTACTAAGGGTGTAAGAAAATCTGCATCATCTTTTCATACACCTTTGGCCCATGTTCTAAATGTTGTCTCTCTCTTCAGCTGAATGTTGTGGGATAGCATAATTTTTCTGCGTTATGCCAGGAGTTAGAGCAGCACCACAGCCCTTCTGGCTCAACAGTTTAAGAAATCTCATGGTCAGCTTATGAGGGCTGGGAAGCCCCTGCAGTTTTCACTGACTTCCAGCAAGCATCCGCCTTTAGGATGTAGTCTGCCTGATTGATTTTAACTTAATCCTCTTCGATTAAAAATATATCATTAAGCGAACTGCAAGGTTTATCCTGATTTTAACATTTCATTCAGGAAGCGTTCACTTTGGGAAGCTGCAAAGATTGTCTCCAGTATCCTTGAGAGAGCAGTTTGGTAGATGTTTATGACTTCTTCAAGCCTGCTTGTAAAAAGCATCACTGCATGAAGTCAGTATGGGGCATTGCTAACATCAGGGACAAATGTGTTGCCGGAGTTAAGGGTCAAGATCTCCAATATCATGAGGTGTCCTTGGGTCCATGACTTCAGAAGAGTGACTTGCAGAACAAGGGGTAACTGGGCCAAGACAAGTGTCAAATTCTCTCATGGTATCTTTAAGGGTAGATATACTGGTGAAACCCTGCTTTCAACTGAATTCTTATTCAAGTCATTTCCACCTCTCTCTTGAGGGGAAAAAAAAATGTTCTCTGCATTAAGATCATTGAGTTAATGGAAAATATTCTGTTGGCTTGGGTGGGTTTTCCATCAACTGGAAATTCTAAGAGCTGTTAAGACGATGTGGTTGTTTTGGATAGAGAAACTTAAAAAATTTTGTAGCAAGTAATGATCTCCAAGTTAAAGGTGAAAGTCAGTAGTTGGATTTATTTTACTTAATATTTTGGGGGCTCACCTTTTCACCCCTCTTTTTTGGACCAAAGCCTTATTCCCCCTGCTAATTAAACTTCTTCATTCTCATATTGCTTTTACCAGTTTGGGGTGATATAGGAGGAACTGTCATATTACAGAAATACAAAACGGTAAATTTCTGTAGACCCATATCACTTTTATTTTTATTTTTTCCAATTGTGTTTTCATAAAAAGAATATTTTTATGGTAGGTAGGGCTTCTGGCTTCAGAAATGTACTCTTGCACCCTTAGTGGAAAGCAAAGCGGTGCCAGTTTGAGACTTGTCTTGGGTTAGCTATTTTTGATGGCAGTTGTTGGATGTGCCAGCTGAAGGTGTCTTAGTGGTTGTGTTTGTTCCCCTGTACTGACAGCTGGTAGAAGGGACTGGGCGAGAGAGAGCCCATGGGGCTTGGGGCAGACCCTGCAGGGATGTTGTGGCTGCTGCCTGGAGCCATCACCCGTGGGAGCCAGCAGATCTCTGCCTTTGGGCATCAGACCGCATACTCGTTTGGTGGCGATCTCCCAAGGGTTCGTTTACCCCGCTCACAAGGCATGTATCTCTTAATTAGGGCTGCTGAGCAAAGTACGCACAGGATGTCAAAAGAACGAGCACAAAACTGAAGAGCTTACCTCTGCCTCTAGCTTTTTCTCTTTTATATAGGCCAGATCTCCTCGGGTCAGTAAGGGTTCAGAGACTGTCTTTAGATCCTCCTGCTTCTCTAATCTTACAGCAGCTTCATACTCTCCATTTTTGAAGTCCTCAGGGAGGAAACTGCCAGTCTCTTTATCATCAGTTTTCTTCCCAGTCACCTGCAAAAGCAAATGCGATGTAAATATAAGCAGCAGTTTCACGGCTGAAGTAGCTGCTTCCTGGGAACATGGGTTACCCAGGAGCTAATTGCATGTCATTTTTGTGAAGTGTCCAGCTCTAGGAGTGCGTGGTAGAGTGCAGACCTCACTCAGCCTGTGCCTGGCTTAACCGTGCACGTGAACAGTTAGAGCAATCTCACTTGCAGGGAGCTCTTCCACCTCCACAGAGCAAGCCCTCGTTGGCATCTCGAGGGTTTGGGTCGGGATCTGTGGCTGTAAAAGGCTCTGGTGGGAAGAGCCACCCAGAGCAGTGCCCTGGTGAGGAAGCAGAGTGAGAGGAGAGGCCACCCCTTGGGACTGTACACTTCCAGGGAAACACAGTGCAACTAAATGAGGTTGCTAAGTAGTTTCAAGGCTGATCTTACCTGTTGCTGTCAATACCAAAGTCCCCATTTATGGCACTTAGCAAGATAGCATAAGGTGGTTCCTGTGTACGAGCTGTAGGATGCTTGATTGTTTTTGCTGACGGTTTTGAATAGTTTTTGGAAATAACCTCGATTAACTACATTCAAAGAGATTGCGTGTTAAACTTAGTGGAAGCTATGGCATGTTTTGAGAGTAGTTCAGTCAATTCATGTGATCTAGACTGACTTTTCGTTCAGTCACCCTTGTGAGATTGTTTGTTATAGGGTTTAACACTAGAGGAATTGGCAGGGCCTTGCCAAAGGAGTTTAACACTAGGAAAAAAAAAAAAAAAGGCAGGGCCTTGCCAAAGAATTTAAGACAAAGTTAACTAGTCAGATTTTATGGCAGTTTCATCTTAACTTATTCATCTGGAGAGAAAAGGAGTTTCCTTATAATATTCCAGTGTTGTAGTGGATTGCCCCTTTTTATTGGTCAGATCAAGAATACTTTGTTTGAACTCCGCAATGGAATGCACCATTACTTGTGATTTGATTTAGACATTATTTTCAAAGGCTTGTTACACCGTGAAAATCAGTGAGTGCAGGAGTAATGCTTGATGTTTGGTTTAAAAGTGGAAAGAAAAAAGCTTGGTTTCCCTGTATTGGTATCTCCTCCTAATCTCTTACTGGACTGGAATTACTCTGTATGATCACAAACATAATAGCTTTAAAAATAGCTCTAAATCAAAGTCAAAAGAAAATACACATCTAAGTGGTCAGTCTGTTCCTCCTAGTGAAATATGTGGTGATGCAAAACCCCTACGGCTATGTAGTTGTATCAGTGGTGAGTCCCCTTTGCAGAGAAGGTTAAAGTGAGAACATTTTAGCATAACACATTGTAACACACACAGTTTTTGTACCTAGAGCACAGTATTGATGGTCACCCTCTAAATCACCTCAATGATCCACAAAGGTTGTCTCTTTCTCACTGGTACCACAACAGTCTAGAGGGAAAAGTAATTTTGAATAAATGAAATATTGTACCTACCAGCTCTTCGACTTTCATCACCATCATATCTGCTGTTGGTCGAGGTTGCACTCCTGTGTGGACGAAGCTCCCAGGGGCTCAAGTAAGCTCTGCAGGGGCCACCACGCTAGCTCTGCTTATATATGTTTGGGAGAACTTTGCTTGAATGAGATAATCTTCCAACCTGGGAATCCAAGTATGCCGCTGGGCTTTGCCAGCTAGGAGGTAGGTTCATGCTCATTCCAGACATGTTAACTAGCCAGATCTGGTGTCGCGGGGGGGGGGACGCGTCAGCCGGGGGGACGGTCCAGTCTCTCTGTCTCACCACCCCGCGTGTGTGAATCGGAACGAAATGTGAGATCATCGTTCCTTCGGCAGTGACCGAACGGCTCAGCAATGCTAGTCATGCTGTGTCCCCGGTGCCCACTAGGACAGCTGCCTGTTGATACAGCGTTACAACAGCTTCTTCCCCCCCCCAACCCCCCAGCCCCTTTTTTTTTTTTTTTTTTTTTTTTTTTTTTTTTTTTTTTTAACTGACTTTCAACTGACTGGAATACACAGGAAAGGGTAAGTTGCTTATGTACAATACCTGTAATAATAATTTCCTGATAAGTGGATGATGACCCTTTAAGTTTTGGGAAGCTGTTCTTTTCATTGCTGTTTATTCTTGGATAGTAAACAGTTTTAAGGGAAAGGCTTTTTCTCATCATGATGGCACTCTCCTATATTTGTTGGGAGGAATTCTCTGAAGGGATTACTGAGCCAGAATGATGTCTCTGGTGCTAAAAGGGCCTATGACATGTTAAGTTACAATCAGTGAAAGATCTCAAAACAGCAAGCTTTGCATTTTTCTGGGATGTTGTCAGTAATTATAAGCAGAATAGTAAATTAAGCCTATTATGCCAAAAAAGTAAAACCAGGATTGTTTTCTCACACAGTATTTTCATTTTGATATGAGAGAGTAGGGGCACAAATGTGACCTATCTGGTGGTGAAGCTGGACAGAGGCAGATGCATACAAACGTTGGGTTAGTTTTGAGCAAAAGGAGGTATTGAGTCCTTTGGAAGAAATAGAGGGCAAGCTTTTCTAGTGCCACAAATCCAAATAGCCTGTGAGCAGGCTGCTGAACACTAGCAAAAGACAATTTCGTAAAAGGAAGGTCCACTAATCTCTGCATTTAGAGAGTGTGGATAAATGCCAAGAAAGTCAGTTCTGTCGTTCTCCAATGCTTAGCACTTCTATGTGGTGAAGCATAAGCCTGGCTTTAGGCAGTCAAGTCACCTGGCTGAAATCAGTGTAACCACTCAGGTGCTCAAAGTACAATATGCGCTTAAGTAGTTTGCCAAATCAAGTCTTAAATATTTTGGGTGTTTATATCATTAGCATCATTAGTGTGCTGTGTTCCTGATACTGACCTTTCAAGGTGTCTCTACTCTTCTGATCTACCAGTAATTTGAGTACATCCAAACTTGTCTTCTAGTCCCCATCATACCTATGCCCTCCCTTTCCCTGAAATGAAGCTGGACATCAGGTGGTTCCTTTAGTACTCAGAATATAGATGACATTACAGGATGAGCCCCAGAACTAAAATAGAGTATGTGGCAGCAAGAGAACCTTTCAGAACATTTTTTTCCAAACCTAAGCACAGCCAGGGTATCATTCCCCCATGGTGGTATGTCCTGAATCACACTTCAGAGTGTTTCTCACAGCAGTTTTGTACTCCTGCTGTATGTTGCTGCGATAAGAGGCAGCTCTGTTTGGCTCTTTCTTGTTTACAAATGTGCTGTAACAGGTGAATTCAGTGTGTTTCATTCTGCAGTTCTTCTGTTATTTGGGAGATTGTCTTGCTACCCACAGTCCTAATAGTAAGGCTGCAAAAACCATTTCTCGTTTCAGAGAAACAGGTTACAGTAGAGAACTGATGTGGGACAGGAAATGCAGGGCTGGTTAGCAGTTTGCTTTAAGAACAAAAACTACCTAAGCTGCGAACTGCCTCAGCTCCCTTTATATTTGAACCTTACTTTTCCTTTTTTATGCCTTTTTTTTAAATACTGTTTCTTTTTTTTTTAATAGCCAGTCATATAAAACAGACTCAGCAAAACCTAAACTAGAAGGTTTAAGTGGAGAGAGCTTTCTCTGCAAGCGGTTCATAAATCGAACACAGACTGGCTTTACAATGGACCGCTGTGCTTCGAGGGGAAACGCAAACCCACCTCTCTGGTACAGGCTTCTCACAGCACTACCAAAGAAAACAGCCATGTTCAATAACTATCTTTAAAGCATCCGGTCCCTAATGACTGAAGAGAGTAACAAAGAATGAAAAAGAATCTTCCTTGACAATGCTGCGTACAGCAAAGGGTGGCGCACACAAACCTCCTTTTACCAAGGGTGGAAATGCAAGTTAACCTAATGGGTAAGTGCTTTTGAGCTAAATATCGTGTAAACCAAGGCAACCTTACTGAAATCAGCAGAAATATACAACTTCATATCAGCTAAGACTCTAACTCAGATGATTATCACTGTTGCTTAATATTGGAGGCAGCAGTAATATAATGAGCTTGCAACCTTGTGCTGGACTATAACCACTTAATCACCTTTCCACAAGTGACTTCTCGTATCACTGTTAAGTTAGTCATAGCAGATGGTCAGTGGGAGATGTGTAATGGGAGTCTGAAGAACAGTGGCCAGGCTGCTAACGTGTAAGGGCAGAGCAAAGATCCGGGTGGTGTCACAGAAAAACTTCCCAGGCAGAAGCAGGAGCCCAATAGGCTCAGCATCGCAGAGAGCAAACTATCAGGATGCCCCATTCCCTGTTATCAAAGAAGAAATTGTTTGAATAGTGCAGAGGTTTTTTTAATTAATTTTCAAAAGAGGCTAATAGTACGGTGGAGGCATTACGTTTGGTACAAGCAATATCGCTACCTCTTGTGAAGTGTATTACCAGCCTATTTTCAATGCCGTCATTGCCCTACTTGGCTATCTTGCATTTTCCGGAACGCTGCCCTTGGCTCTGTCCTTGCCTTCGAAGATGCTGCCCTCCGCAATGCCTTTGTGCCTGGCTGTCTCTGTCCATCTCCTGCTGCTAAATAAGTAAAGGTGTGAAAAAATCAGTTGCTGAGAAGTGATTATGCACTTAAGAGGGTATTAATCCAGCAAACTATGTTCCATGCGTGTGTGCAATTCAGGCTAATTATGTACCTAAGGGACACCTAAGAAACAGTAACCCGTAGCTTATTCCTTCTGGATTTGGGATCTGTCTTATTTATGAGCATCCAGTGAACCTAACGTACAGACACACACAACAGAGCAGTCATAGTACATTACAGGAACTGTATTTTTTTTTCTTCTTTAACTGTTTCTTTTCCCCTAAAAGGCAGGAAGCATTTTTATTTGCCTAACAGATAAACTAGCTGGTATTTATTGTTACAAAGCAGTTCTGGTATGAGCTAAATATAATATGCAAATTATGTCACTCATGCCGTAACTTGTTCAACACATTGATATATATGTCTGTGTTTTTTTCTAAAGCAAATAGGGAATTATTACATTATCTGCTTGAAACAGCCCAGAGACTTCTCAGTTTTGTTCCTGTGCATGAAGTTGCTAAAGAGAAACATATCATTGCTTTATAAGGAAAAAAAAAAATTCGTTTAAGAATGTAAAGCTGATGTTAACTGCAAAATTAGACTATAAGAAAATTAAAATATAAGAAATTATTAAATTAACAGCAGGACATGGCTATAAATTTCGTTTTGTTCAGATCAACTGTTTTAAAGGAAGACTTCTGTTATACTATAAGTCTCATAGTCTGGCAGGTTTCTGGTCTGGACAGAACAGTCCTCCAGTGTCAACACCCAAAATGGCAATGAGTTAATAGTTACCTCACTTACTGTAGGATTTAAAAAACCTCTCTCGAATGGCATTAGGGTTAGGATTTTCACATAATAGAAAAAAAAAAAGTGATATATATTCAAAAACAAGGGTTTTAAATGCATCACCACAGGCCTTGAGTTTTATCATGATGGTGTTCATAGATGCATGTGGATCTGACTAACTCTCCTTAGGTGTCCTCAGTTAGGAAGCAAGTGCAGCCAAGCACCCCAGAAAGGTTGTTACCTGGAGTCAGATGGGTTTGTCCACTGGCTGCCTGGTCTTCATAGCCAGCAGTCTAGTTCAAGGGCCAGCTTATCCAGCTCTCCTGTGATAATGTTATTTTCGTGTAACCTCTACCTATGTTTTTGTGTATTCAAGTAAATACAATATTCCCTCAGCTGTTGCAAAAAGGCTTGCGCTGATACGGAGTTGCGTGAAAGGATTCTGCCGCTCGTGCTCATGAGCCCCCAAGCCAGTTAGAAACAGAAAGGTCTTTAACAAGAGAACTGCCCAACAACGAGTTACTGACCTTACAGTGCGGGCATGCCTGCAAATCCCAGTCATAATCTAATGTAATCCAGCAGGCACCTTCCCTGGCCAACTGCACAGCAGTAAAGCATATTCGGTGCTTTTGACTGGCAGCAAGGATGAGTCAGCCACGCTTCAGGTAAGATGTGACAATTTTTAACTCTCCCTCAGTGTTTTGTTTCAAATTTCATGTTGTCTAACTTAAAGCCTCCAGTTACTGAATCTTGTTCCACTATCGCCTGAAAGCTTGGAGGATTCCTTCCCTCCCAGTAGTACAGTTCCTTTTTGCTGTGTACGTGTAAGGGGAAGTGGTGTGATACATATATCTGCCTGACATACTGCCTGGCTACAGGGCTGTTCTTTGCTGGTGCAGGAAAAGCTCAGCACCAAAACCTGGGTGTCCTCCTGTCTGCTGATGCAGCAAAGCCGGTAGCTCAGGAGATGCAGGAGAGCTCCATCTGGCAGTGGGGCCAGAGCCCCTGGGCTGCTCGCGAGGGGATGGTGGTCACTAGTGACTGCCTGCTCCCATTCCACTCTGCAGAAATGGCCTGTTTCCAGGCAGTGTTGCTTAGGGGCAGTGGCAAATAACATCTCTGTGTCTGTAGAGAACATCACAGCCAAAGGCTTGTGCTTTTGCCTTGATACTGCTTTTGCAATGCTCTTTGAATTCTCTTCAGGGTTTCTACTGTCATTTAAGTCTGGACAGGTTCAAGCGTTGCATCTGGCCATTGCTTTTCCCTGCAGCATCATCCTGCAGCATGTGTTGAAGCAGTTAGACAACTGGATCCCCAAGTCTTTCTCCAGGCAGGATCAACGAAATTACAGTCATAGCATCCTGTAACAGGAAGGACTTAGGGAGGTCGTCTGGTCCAAACTTCTGCTCAAAATAGAGTCAAAATAGAATTCACAAAATGTCACTTGGGGCTTTGTCCTGTCTGATCTTGAAAACCTCCAAGGATGGAGATTTTGCAGCCTCTCTTGGCATCCTGATCCAATGCTCATTATCCTCATAAGGATACTATGTATATTTCTTTCTCTTGTCAAAACCTTCTCTTTCAATTTATGACCATCATACTCATTCTCTTTCCACACACCTCTGTAAAGAGCTTGGCTCCATCTTCATAACGTCCTCATAGGTACTGGTTGCTAAACGATGCCCCCAAACTCTCTCTTTCCAGGCTGAATAAGCCCAGTTCCCTCAGCATCTTCTCACAGGGCAAGTGATCACACCCCAAACCATCCTGGGATTGATTTTACATCATTGTTTGGACACGTGATGAAAATACTAAACGATGTTGGACCAGGAACTGATCCTTGTGGGAATCTGCTAGAAATAGTTCCTCTCATTACGCTCTGCACACTGAGACTGACATTTTGCAATCTGTCAGTGAGCCAGTTTTTAGCTCTTCCAAAGTACATCTTTTTAATTCCATATAATGTATACTTTTTAAACATACCGTCATATGCTGTGACATGAAATGCTTTGGCAAGACCCAAGTGAACTGCGTTAACATGAACGATGGTCTCAACCAGACCTGTCATCCTGTGGAAAGAGACTTGTTTAACTGGGTCTGATTTGCACCAGACCATGTGGACCAGCATTTGTTGCATCGAACACGTCCTATTCTTTCTTGATAAAGCTTCGGTTAACCCTTTCCCCTCTGTCCTAGGACTGAGTCAGGCTGCCTAGCCTGTAGTTGCCTTTCATCGTTTTCCTTGCTGGAAATAAATTTAGTTCTAAGGAAGAACAAAAAGGGGCTTCTCTGCTTGCAGGCACCCAGACTCTGGCTGGTGAGTTCTTCGGATGCAAATCAATCGCGCTACCTCAGCGAGGTGCCTGGATCTCGTGAGTAAGAGGGAGCTCAGGGGATCAATGCATGAAAGACTGGGATGGATTTTGCTTAAAAATATGAGGGTATTTTGACAGAACATTGACTTTGTAACTCTTAGCAAAACAATAGTATGTCACAACACTGGCATAATACGGGCACTCAGGCATAGCAGCCTCGCTCTCCCTCATTTATTGAAACCTCTGCAATGTTACAAACACGGGTTGAAGAGCTTTTTAAAATTGTCACTACCTGGGGAAAAAAAAAAAAAAAACTTTGTTTTTATTTTTAATGTATTGCAATTAAAATGTAAATGCATAGATCTGCTTCATATTAATTTTACTGGAAAGCTTTTTTTCCCCCCTTTCATGAGATGAGGTTTCATTGGCAGAGAGATGCTATCGGTTTAGTACCTAAGCTATTTTTAACAAGTATTTCCCATGATTGCCATAGCTCCAATGAGGGTGGAAAAGCATTGATGCAACTTTGGAATTACATTACATCAAATTATGTTGGTCATCCTCTTGGGGATAGAAGAAAAGTACTTTTGTGACTGCAAACACAGATGGAAAATCAATTCTCTCTCTCTCTCTCTCTCTCTTTTTAATCAATTTGCTGCAGGTAGAATGCATATACTAAAAATGTAATTCAAATGTAATTTTAGAGAAGATTGTTTAAAAAAAAATAAAGCCTCATAATCAGAGGCAAATTTATGGCAGATGAATTGGGAAAAAAAATCTGTATCCGTCTGTAACACATGAAAGTTTTAAAGGAGTCTGGTTTGATATTTGACATGAGATTTCTGTATTCTGTTGTATTTCAGGAGAAAATGTAGGGAATGCATGAAAGAGGAGGAAAGAGGAATGAATGGTCTAAACTGTTTTCTTTGGGCCTGTGAACCACAATGTATTAATCTGCAGGCACTGTTTTTATTTGCATTTCTACTTGGCTAGAGAAAACACCAAAAATCTCCTCCGTGGCTGTTTTATCTCAGCATAGGCAGCTTCATGCGAGAGACAGGCGGGTAGGGAGTCTTCACAATCTGTTGTCACTCGTGTTCAGGAACTAGAAAAGTCACTAGCCAGTGACTAGCCAATTCTTGCTTAGGCCCATGTTCTGCCCCTACATACATATATATATGTGTGTGTGTGTGTGTGTGTATAGCTCACATACTGTGCAAGATTTTTTATATAAGCTTTTCTTTGGGGGTCTTTTCAGTCCATCTGAGTGGCAAAGGCAGTGCAGAGGTATGTTGTTCTCTCCGCAGTGCGATGGAAAGAGCAGGGAGAGCCTTCCTTTCCCTCCCCACAGGGCGCCGAGGGGTTGGGATGCAAGACGACGTTAACCCAACCGAAACGCTGACGTTCACGGTAAGAAACGTGGAAGCAGATGCTTCCTTTCCTTTCCCGGAGGAACGCAAGAGAAAATTGAAAAAGTGGGAGCGCTGAGTGAGGCACAGTCTCACTTATCTGTGCCCATCTTCTCCGATGGCCAAGGGTTCTCGCCAGGCACCCACAGGCGTGAGCACGGGCAGCGATGTCCCGTCTGAGCGGGAAGGAGAGGCCACGGTGTTCACGGACACGCCGGGGAACTTCGATTTCACTGGCCGATGCTGATTCACACCTCTACTGTATTGTTCTTACTTCAAGGCAGTGGCCATTCAGGTTTGTTGACTAACCCCTTGCTTTTGTATCATATTACATGATAAGGAGGGAAAAAGGAATTACTTTTCCAATTTAGCAGCAAAAAGGGGAGACCTAGTTTGGATGAAATAAGAAATCACCCAGACCTTGCCAAGAAACTGCAGCTTGCAGAGTATAGCACGGTTCTGCCTAGTTTCTCTATTTATTCATAATCTCTCTCTGCAATTCTTAGTTTTGGCAGGAACTAAAAGAGAAATATTGAAATGCTGCATGTCAGTCTAAACTCCATTGGGCTCTCAACTTGCTTTAATCAAGGAAGAAAAGGAAATCTCAGACTGGTGGCCAGCTTCATCAGATTTTTAGCCCAGATAGGTCCAAGATAACTTTTTTCCTCTTTCCTTGAGCCGTATTTGTCAAACATCAAACTTATGATCATGGGCACACTCTTGCATTTGCAAATGCTTGCTTGGCATGCCAGATTGTTGGGTTCATACCCATGTACAAATGAATACACATGGTTATCCTATAGTTTCCTATTGGGCTTTCTCCTTCCAGTGTTTGATCATAGAAGTCAGGGAAACTATTTCCTGCTACTTTGAGAAAATAAAAAAGATTCACTTTAAAGGTAATTGACTGTCACCTCCTAACACAGATATTCCTACCAGGTGACCCACAGAGGTGCACAGAAGAAATACATGAGAATTGTTGCCCTGATCAAAAGTCAGTCAACTGATAGAGAAAAAAGAAATTGAGATGATTTTTCTGCCAAATGAGTCTGCCTTCAACTTTGAACCTCTATCCAGCAATATGACCAATATCAGTGTATGCTACACGCTTTTAACTAGGGCGGTCATTTCATTTTTGTAGGCGGTTGCTGTGTGCAGCCTCTATCCCAGAAGCACAAACACAGAGACATAAAGTGAAAATATAAAAATCTGAAGAAATGAACCCCAAGAACATATGTCCTCTCCAGAGCTTAGAGGCTCCAAGTTCAAGGAAAATTGTACAGCTCAGGGCTGATGAGGTTGGAAGTGGTGCTGCATTCCTTGCAGGGCTCTAGAGGAGGAAGAGCACAACGTTCTGCGTTGCCTGGAAATTGTTTACGAGGGGATGAAGGCATCTTCTCATCAGAAAGGATTGTTTGGTAAGATGAGCTTCCTATCCGTTACAGTGTCGCTCACTGGAGCACATGCAGCTGTGAAGCATACCTCCAGCCTGTTGAATCAAGTGAATACATTGCAAGTAAATTATTAGGATTGTCAGTGCCAGTGCGTTGAGAAAGTAAAGCCATTACCAAATGCACCTTGCAATCACAGATGACTGTCTGCTTGTGATTTGCGCAATCGGGAACTAGTGGGAGAAAATGTTAGATTTTTACCTTCAGATGAAAAATGTGTGGATGAAGTAGTTCCAGGATATGAAATCATATGACTGTAATGCAAGACTCAGCTTTTACTGTCTGAAGAAATTTTTCAAAACTGTGAAATAGTCACATGCAGGTGATTTGTTCTAAAGACAATTTTTAGATAACTGCTACATTAAAATGCTCATATTTGGGGAAATGCTATCCTTTGTGCTCTAAAGTTAGCATCAGACATCTACAAATACTTTGGCAGTCCCAGCCTGCTTTCCTGATGCTGGAAGGGAACAGTCAGAATACATCTTCCCACGCTGGCTGCAAGTTAACAAAAGCCCAACCTTCACATTTCAGATAAGATGATGGAAAGAAATTCATATTTGTAGGAACTTATGACTTTATTTAAGGCTCTATTTTCCACTGACCTTTCAAAGAACTACTTTCTTTTTTTTTCCAGTCAGTTGTAAAAAGCGGTAGTGTGCATTTATTCATTATGTTTGAAGGCAAGAAAAGGTTGTAGGAAATAGATGAAAGCAAATTCAATTTTGCTTTTCTCTTTTTTAGAAGTGGGAGATAGTTAGCTAGCAACTTGAAGAAAGCAACAGCTTTTCTGCCTGGTTATCTCTGTTGTTTTGTTTCAGCATCCCACGCAGTCATGCTAAAATTGAACAACCCCTGCCTCCCCTCCCAAACCCATGTCCCTTAGTAGAGCTATTAGCACATCTATAAAAATAATGGTAGTGTGTTTATTTGGTGGCTGATTGTAACAGAAGGAAGACAGTGAAAAAGCTGTCTTTATTCCGGAATGCTAAAAGTCATTCATAAATAATTCAGTAGAAATAATTCCTTGATTAAGGGGTTAAAATGTGATGTCTTTTTTAATTGCAACATATGAGAATGGCACTTGTTAATCTCTTATCAAAGCATTCTGTTTTTCTTTGATCTAACTGTAATTTATTGAGAGCAGTTGCCACAGGCATCTGTGATCCTGCTATTGAATTCCTGTTTGCATTCCACCTTGTTCCATACTGGCCTTTTTCCTCTCAGCGTGGCAAGTATCTCCTCCCGTTTGTTTGTATGTGCATCTTGCATTCGTCTCCATTGGAGGTACATGCGCATGAATAACCCAGTCAAGTGTATGGTTTTTTTGTATCTTATTTCACACACTCATTAACTAAGATGATTGTTTTCTACATAGGGACATCTCTGTTGTGTGTATTAATGGAGCCCTCAGAGCATGGAGAGAGGACAAGCATTTTCTTGCATACTGTTGTCTAACAACATTGGCAGGGACACACACTGCAGCTTTGCACATAGTGATAGTGTTTCTTTGACATCTGTATGACCTATTTAAAAAAGGGGGGGGGGGAATTTTGAGCCTCAGACTAAGCTGGAAGATGGTAGAGCCTCTCCCACCTGTAAATGCCAAAACAAGCATACTTGGCAATTTTGAAGCAGTTTCATACTTGCAGTGAAGTTCCCATCTTCCTTAAACGTGTTCTGTTCCTAAGCTATGGAGCTGGCATTGCCAGTACCCAGGGAAGTGTACCCTTTTGAAAACCCTACCTAATACACTCAGCGGTTGGTATACCCGTTTCTTACTGAAAATAAAACCAAACACGCTGGACTTAGCAATTTGTTTGGCTATCAGAAATAGCAAAGGACTTAGGTGTCAACTCGGAAACAGAATCAAGTAACTCGCAGGCTCTTGGCATGAGTGTGCCTCCATGTGCATACCCAGTTACAGCTGGGAGGAAACATGCTATGTAGGGCTTATAGATTGTTTTTTTCTTTAAAGCATAAGCATGTAAACAAATGTATAAACAAACAGATGAATGCTCAAGCAATTATATGACTAAGCTAAATTACTGCTGCATTTTAATATAATCATGTTGGGCATAACTATCCACAAGACGTCAGTGTTAGGCAGACCAATGTCGTCTTTTGGACTGAGACCTCTCCCTTCTCCTCGCTTCACTGCCATGAAATCACTATACAGAAATTTGCATGTTGGCTTAGCTGAAAGAAGCTTAGCTGCAGGAGTTTTTCTTATTTCTCTCTTCTCATGGTAACATAGATAGAAAATTGATAAAGTACATGCCATACATTTTGAAATCCAGTGAAGTCTCTTTGCTATTCCAATGACAGGTTGGTGTTTACATTTAAGGAGTTATTTAAAACCTACTATCACACCATTGCAGGTGAATCAATTAAAAAGTCACAAAAGATTGGTGGTGGTGTCCAGGTATTGTAAGAAAAGTAGCATTCAGACTTCTGCTTTATCTTTGGCATTTTCATCTCAAATGAATGTACTGTTTCTTATCTGTTCTAGATAGCAAAGACTTAGTCAAGACCAGAATATATGACAAAGCATGACTTACCTTTTTCACCTCTTTTTCACTTAGGTGGCCTCTGCATGGAAGGCAATTGCCTGTGGCTTCAGATCATTTTAGCAGTTTAAGAGAAAGAGGTGTATTTTGAGTCTTGTGGAAAGATCACTTCTCATTTGCTTTGTGTTGGAGACTGCCTTTCTGGATTTTAAGGCCAAGTGCCACCCCACATATTCTGGTTTATCAACCAAACCAGTGAACCTAATCAGTTGATTTTTTTAGACATATGAAAGAAGACAATATGGGGGATGCCTGGCAAGAAAATATAGCTTAGATTTCTAGCTAAGGTAGTGGATGTAAGATTCAAGCTCAGCAGAAATAATCTTTTATCAGAAAAAAGTAACAACAAATAGCTTAATGCATATGTTATCATAGGCCCACATTTTCTTTAAGACAGCTACTTCAGTGATTTTGACACTTCTTGACACAAAACTGGGGACTAATACAAGCTTATGTATGTTCTGTTGACTTTTGAACTAAAAGCATTCACTATTCATTATTAAATGATTACATATTTCTTTCCAGACTGAACTCAACTTTGGATTCATGTTCTTCCCAAAATTGCTAAGGAATAAAATCTGCTTTCTTCAAGAGACGCTTTATTTTTTTAACAAATCCAAGTTTGTTGTCCTGCCAGATGACAGTTCCTAATTCTTTTATAGTCTTCCTTTCCTAGCCTGCTTTCAGAAGACCACGTACCTGTCATAGGGCATGTCTACAGGAGCGATTTATTGTGCTGGAGGGGTTCTTTTGGGTAACATTTCTCTTGCTGTGCATACTTGTAAGCCTGCAGCCCATGGTGAAGTACATCCGTGGTGAGAGCAGAAGTACGCGACACGTGGAGGTGCCACGGACACTGTCTCACTGCTGGAGTGGATGCCAGGTTCCCAATGGTCACAGCTCTGTCCTGGCACGCTGGAGGCTTAAGACAAGCCAGCTCATTCCTGGTGGGGATGTGATGTGCTCTGACGTTCCTAGAGCCGTAACAGTTTGCAGCAGATGGCACCCTGGTCTGTGTGCTGCACCGGTTGGTGATGTAGCCGTACCCACAGAGGCCTGCAGTACAAGTAAGGATGGGATATACATGCTTTCCAGTAGCTGAGAGAGGTAAGGGAAACTCCACTTTGCACATAATTTCTGTGTTTATCATGAGTTTTCTGTTGTGTCCTGTCCAAGAGCCAGTAACAGAGTCAAACTGGGTCCTTTATGAGTTCAATTTTTTGACCACCTGCAGACAGACACATAAAATACAAAATGCTAATCACACCATAAGGATCTGCCAGCATTGCCTTGACACAAATAGCTGCAAGCACAAATTATGTAAATTCAATCTATATAGAGATTTTTATAAAATGTAAGTGAATCCATGGGATATGGGTTAATGAAACTTAACAAAGATATAATGAAAAATTCACCATAGATGGAAGTGTTATCCCAGCCATAAACTACATTTTATTTAATATTGCTATGTTATAAATACTAAATGTTCAGTTGTTGTAGACTTGTTGTAAGGATACAGAATTTTGTACTTATCAGAATAGTCCATAACAGATTGTTGAAAAGTTGCTTCAGAACCAGAATTTAGAAACAAACATTTGAGTGGACATTTCAGCTCCTCCTAACTGTCTTACTTGAAGTATTTCATTTGAGCAAATAATTCAGTTTTTGTAAGGAACCAGTAGTTTTACCTGCAGTTTACCTGTACCTCATGATATTCTCTGTTTCTCTAGCCAGGTAGTAAGCTCTTTGGCTCATAACGCGTATGAGCTGACGGCTATGGCCTGAGAAGCTGTCAGCTTCTTGAGCTGCCATAAATGAGTCTGAAGCCTTCCCGCATAACTAGCTCTTATCTTTACCTGGCTAAAAACCATCTGGCTGAAGCTAGTATGTCCGAACAGAAATGGTACTAGTATAAGCCCTTGAGCTATTTTGGTGCAATGTAAGAGCACGATCAGTTAAAATATCTCAAAAATTAGTCTGCAGTGCCTTTTAATAGCCTGATAACCACAAAATAGGTGCTACCTTCAGCATCTTCCCAGAAGATCCTACCATCTTCCCTAATTATGCTGGACTTGCCTCTGGTTGCCACAGTTCACTTAAGATGAGAAGAAGCTATTTTACCCTCTCTTTGACCAGCACACAACTAATTTAGCTCACTTATGTCCTGCTAGTTGTGAGTTCATGAAGAACTGTCACCTGAACCAGAGCATTAGGGTGGAAGGCACTGCTAGATGCAATAAGATGACCACAAGCTCCACTATGTTCAAGTGCAGAGCTTGTCTTTGTGTCCAGACTTTTCACTAAACACAAAAACTCAACCACAAGACTTCCTTGCTGACAGAGACAAGCTCTTGGACTAAGCATAGATTTTCTTCAGTCAAATCTTCCTAGCTTGCAAGGACAATTAGCTGCTAGGTTAATGCTAGGCTGGACTAGTGTAATGAACTCTCACATCCTAACATAATTCCTACCTCATTACATTGGCTTGAGCTCAAGGGACAAAAGGGAATAAATGCTTAATAGTATAGTTTTAAAAAAATGACTCGAGATATTTATTAGTTGTAACAATCCCAAGTGAAAAAGAGAAGTCGAGTCTCTATTAGGAGCATCAGTCAGCAGCAGACAAATTCAGCTATTCTGAGTAGCTCAGCATAGAGCTGTGAAGACACTTCCCTGTCACAGCAAGTGCATCACCATTTCTGTGGCCTTTGCAGCTGTATGTTCATGGAGCCACTAAGTCCAGGCGAAATATGTGGGGTCAGAAGCTTGCAGAGTTTTAGCTGAAGACTAATAACCTAAGCAGCTGCTGACTCTCCCTTCTAGCCTGTATATATAGGGAATGCAAGCACTTCACACTTGAAACTAATCCTAGCTGCAGCTGCTGGGTATTCATAATAAATGTCTAATTGCTAAAATTGTGCGCTGCGGACAGTGTCTGCTTTCATGTCACATGGGGACAATTGTTTATTCTCCACTGCGGTTGGGATATTGAGTTGTCGCCCTAACATCATCCAGAGCAGCACTCCTAGGCCAGAGACAACTATTACTGAGCTCTGACCTCTGCTGATGTCTTCTTTGTATTAAGTTACTGTATCTCAATATTACAGATATGCCAGAATCAGGTCGCTGCCACTGGTGTCTCAGTGCAATGCAGGAAGTGTAACTGTAATAGCTCGGTCTATGACTTTCATTTAAAACAAGCTTATTTCCAAGCTACAGCAGAGAAAGCAATCGTGCAAGTCCTGTTCCAGGGTCCCTGCAAGCCAGTGCTTCATAAAGCAGCATGGCTTTTGGTATGCGATATTTATCAGCTGGAGAATTTGTCAGGAGAATTTGTTTTGCTGATGTGTTAAGGGAATTGAGGTGGTCCTGACCAAAATGAAGTTTCTGCTGGACTGAGTGGAAAAAAACCTTTCTTCATGTAATACTGAAAAAGTCTTGTGGGAAGAAGATGCTTTTCTATCAATTAACACTGTAGAACTGATCTGTAAGGTTGTTTCCCTGAATCAGTAAAGCTTCCAGCCCCAGAATCTGGACACGTCACAGGAATCTGATTTTTGTTAGTAATAGCATTATTAAGATGAGGTGAAATGCCATGAACAGCCTGGTGTGCTATAAAGCACACAGCTGAAGCACTGAACTGTGCAGGGATACAAGCGCAGGTCCGGATCGGGAAGGCCGCTGCAACGCACCCGTGGGACGTACACACACTTAGGTGGCGTTCGCACATGCCCGTGCAGCGGTCCCCGGGCTTTCAGCACGCTTCAGTGCAAACACAGACGGGTGGCACAGTTGATCCGATCATGTATCGTGTTTAGATATCGTCCTGGATATGCTGGACTTGTGGTGGTATTTGGAAAAACTCTGTTGCACATAACTGCAATTTGGCTGGGTTTTCCTGGTGTTCTGCAGCCAAATAGCAGTTAGGTTGCCTCCCAAAGTGCTGTGTTGCATATTCACCCTGGCAATCAGTAGAGCCGGTACATCTGACGACTGGGTGTGGTTCTGTCCCGCTCTTCCCCAGCTCTCGAGATTTGATGGGCAGGGTTTTGGACTCTGCACCAAAAGCTTGTACAGAAGAGAATGAAGCGTCACTTGCTTTCTCTGCTTCGTAACAGGAAAAATACTGATACCCTGTTCTGCTCCTGTGAAAGGACAGGATAGTCAGCATTATCCAGTGTCAACCTCTAAAAGCTTCTGCAATTATTTTTAAAACGAAGAGAAGAGCCGCGTGATTTCTTTCTGGTTTACAGGACAAGTGTTGTCACAAAATAAATTCAGGAACAGAGGGGAGTGGTGGGGGAGCTGAACAGCGCTCGTGCTCGGATTCTCTGACAGTCTAGTGGGATTAAAGTATCCCTCCTACACCTGTACGTCAGGGTGCGTTGCTGTCCGAGTGAAGCCCCGTTGCATAATGCTGAGCGAGGAGAGCACCAGTTTCAGTCTGATGGGTTGAGGTTGAGGTTTAGCAGCATGTTTATGCGCGTGGCTGGGGTCAGCGTAAAGAGGCTCTACCGCGTTTGCTCCCAGGTTCGTCGGGCTCATCCCGAAATGCGCCGCGGCCACCTGCCTGAGGCCGAGCTACCAGGCTCCCGCGTGAGTTCGGGTATTTCAGGGCGCCTCCGTCTTGGGGCTGATGTGCAGGAAGCCGTTTCTCAGACACGGGCAAGGCCTCCCCCTTCCCCGCAGCTTAACTCTGGCGTTTGGCGCTGGCATGGGTATTCTGCATTCCCTATAGCCACACGCGTAAATATGGGTGCAATTTTTATTGATTGATGAGAAGTGAAAGCCCTTGAGGAATTTGGCCATATCTGAATGACTCCGTCATGATGCAAAGCAGAGTAATACTGTCTGTCTAAAGGGAAATTTAAAATTTAGCACAGTTTTGAGTCAGTACCTCTCCTCATTTTCTTCTCATTTGTTACTGCATTTCATAGTGAAGTAATCCCTGCAAAGGATAAGGTTCTTAAGGTTTGCAAGAATTTTATCTCAGAGTTTGGCTTGGGTTTTGGTTTGGGGTTCTATTGTTGTTGAAGAAATGATTTTAAGAAACTAATGAACTAAGTGATTTATGATTTGACTGCTCTGGATTTCTAAATTCACTTATACCTTTTATGGAAGAGTATCAAACACTTCTAAGGAATGTTTTACCTCAAAGTGCTCTGCATTGGATTCCAATAAACATACAGTATACAATGCAACTAGAAATAAACTTGAAGATTAGTAAATTCAGGAACTTGTTCAGAGTTTAAATTTTCAGTAGAGCTAAGGTTTTGGCTCTCATATACATGAAAAGGATCCCAGTCCCTTTAATGGTAGCATTGCATCTGCATTTATGGGTGTCATAAATAGATTGTGCTAAATTGCAATGAAATCCATTCACAATTACATTTCTTAAACTGACACTCACAACACGATTCATCAGGAATACTATTATGCTAAAAATAAAAGTAATGGTGATTAATTATAATGCACACAAAGTGTATACATTGCCCTTAGCTATTCCTCCGCTGTGTTTCTCCTGCAGCCTTTCCAACAAGACAGTGAGTCTCTAATCCATAACCTCTAATCTACGGTGCCATATTCTAGCCTTGAAGATGCTAAGCCATTCATGAAATAAAACCCTTCAGCTTCTTATGTCATTTGTATTCCCCACTTCCCACCCACATATCTGGAAGCATTTGAAGCATAGTGTATGTATTTATACCATGACATCTATCCACATGGCTGCAGACTTGTGTGGTATTATTTTACATGCAGTAGGTACTTATAAATGACAAGATAATTCTATATGACAGCACTGTTTAATGTAATTTATTCACATTTCATACCGTATCTTCTTAAAGCAATTGGAGATACTGCTACTTGCGTATTATTCCGTTTTTATAAAACGGTGTAAGAGTTCGTTAGAGTACGAGGCTGCCGTTGATCAGTTCTGAACCCGCAAGTAGCACGAGAAAGCCCCTCGGAGCTCGGGGATGTTTGGCAATGCGCGGAGAGCCCCAGCGAGCGCCGCAGCCGCTCTCGGTGAAGCCTCGCGGGAAGCACGGTCTCCCGCCTCGGGTCCCGGCCGCGGCCGCCGAGCCGCGCTGGGCGCGCGGGAGCACAGCCGCCGGTTTGGTGAATATGCCTGCCTCTGCCGGAGTCCTCTATCTTCTCCTATAAAACACAAAACAACTAGATGCTAAAATGCCTGGGGAATAAAATAACTTTAAAAACCTATCTTAAATCCAAGCGCTTTGTGCTCCTTAGCCGGAGCTTCCCCGCCGGTGCCGAACGTCGCTGGCGTGCCGCGAGCTCCCCGGGCGCTCTCGCCGCAGGCGCTGGCGGCCGCGCGCAGGCGGCGGGGCAGGAGCGCGCGCCTGCAGCCCCTGCGCCCGGCGGCGCGGCCTGCCTCTGCGCGATGGCCTTCGGAGGAGCGATTCCCATAGCAACAGCCAGGCTACGTGGGAGAGGGCGGATGCTGCCTCCGAGAGAGCATGTAAAGCCTGAGAAACGACTGGCTACGCGGGCTTTAAAAAATGAATAAGTAAAATAAGTAATAATAATTAAAAAAAGGCTCGAAATTGGTGATACGGAGGAAATGTTGTATAATGCTTTTCAGGGCAAAAATGGTTACCTCGGTGTTTTGTTTCAGGCACCACCACTTTTTCTAAAAATCCCATTGCTGGGAATAGGAACTGGGGAACTTCACCTCTATTTACCGAGTCGGCGTTAGCGAATGCGGACGGTACGAAAGCATCCTCGGCAGCACAGCGAGCTCGTGCCCTCGGTGAGCATCCCGGGGGGGAGCCCCCTGAGGCAAGCGCAGAGAAAAATGACGGCTCAGTTGATATGGGGGGGGGGGAGGAAGCAGGATCAGCTTTAAAAAACAGGTTTTATGGTTATTTCTGTGGTGGGGGGAGACTTTTTGCTATTGGAGGACAGGCAGGCAACGCTCTAGTGTTGAGGGGTGCAGGGAGGCAAGATGGGAAATGTATGTTAAGGAACAAAAAGCAGCTCTCCTTGCTTAGGTGCATGTGCCTATCTTCTCCTTGTTGTCCAGTGTCATCCTGCTTCTCCTCCTGTTTTCTCTCCTGCGTCGTCCTGCTTCACGCAGCTCCCTGCAGACACACAGCAGAGCCGAGTTTGGGCACCTTAACCAGGGTTTGCCGGGGGAAGGCGGGTGAACAAGCAGGTCGTCGCCCGGGCTCAAGCGTGGCGGATGGGTTGGTCCTTCCTGGCCCTATCGTGAGAGGCGGCGAGATGGGTCCCCAGGCACACATCCGCAGCGAGCTCCCCGGCAGCCTTCAGCGGTTACCTGGAAACACGCAGCTGCGGCTTTCTGAGCGGCAGGAGAGTGGGAGGAATTGCTTCAGCTTACTGTAGGTGGGATGAATAAAAGTAACAATGCTGATTTCACCGTTTCCTTAGGAAGGCGACACCTGACCAACTCGGTGCTGCAGTGCAGCACAAGCATCGTAGGGAAATAAGTGGTTTTGGAGGGGGAAAAATTCTTGGTGTTTCAGATGTTTGATTTGATCTGTGAAACTTGAAAACATTTGGGACAGCTGAAACTGCTGGAGATCTTTGAATTCAGCACTTGAGCTGGATGCTACAGAAGACATATCTCTCTCTCTCTCTCTGTGTGTGTGTGTGTGTGTTATAAGGTTCTTGCACCTTTCATCCAAAAAAAAAAAAAAAGAAAAAAAAATATCTGGATGAATTTGTGCAGCGCATCTTCCCAGATCTTGTTTTTTCTACCTTGGGTTAAGTGGATGCATACTGCTTGTAATAGGAGTCTGTTCTGCACTGATCCTATTATTCGTAATAATAATTGCATGCCTGCATAGTTAGCAGTGACAGCAAGAGATTTGGGAACATCCATGGGGTAAAATGAAAAAAGAAATGGTCCTGTCCTACAGCTTGTTGTCGTCTGCGTGGGGCCGGAGCCAGCGGCTGCTGGCTCTGTGCAGACTCCGGTGCCTGGCCAGCGGCAGCTGGAGAATTAGCTGGGCCCTCGTACCTGCGAACCGCCTTTGGAAACACGTGTGCTCTGCACTAAGGGGCCCCCGCGCTGAGCGGGATCCTGGAGTAGCATCCTCGCCGGGCTCCGAAGCGCTGGGTCTGCGGTGCCCTGGGCCGTCGGCCGCGGGTGGCCACCTCGCTGCTCTGCGCCTTGGGTCCTGGGGACAAAGTCGGCTGTTTTCTTTTAATGAATATCATGCACTCTAGGCTTATGCTTTAATAGGATTACAGAGACTCAGTAAGGTCTTGGCAGTGTCGCACGAGCTCTGGGGTAGGAGCGTCCCGCGTCCTGTCTCCCGCTCTGCCCCGGGCGTCCTCCTCCGGCTGCCCGGCGGGTGCCCAGCGCGCTGGGTCCAGCCCCAGCGGTAACGCACCGTTGCCTTGAGCCTGCTGCAAAAGTGTTCGCTCGGTGACTTACACCTGAAAAGCAAACGGTGAGCCGGAGGACCGCATTGACTTAGTGCCGTGAGGTCCCCTCGGGCGGCAGCGGCGGCTCGCGGCGCAGCCCCGGGACACGGAAGCCGTGGACCCGCCGCCGGCGCCGGTGCGGCGCTCGGAGCCCAGCTGGCCTCACAGGGCTCAGCTATCGCCGGCTGCCCCAGAGTCAGCTCTGCAGAAATGAATTCCTCTTAAAATCCGTGCTTTTTAGAACACCAGCGCTGGAAGCGGTTTTGCTTTATCCTGCATATCTGCTTTATTTTTGCAATGTCCCTGTGTCAAGGGTACAAAATAGTCTTTTTTTCCCCTCTCTCTCCCTCACCAGAAATAAATAAATTAATGCTGAATCCGTAATATTTCAGATGACATTGCCAGAACATACGCTGAACAGAGAATAAAAAGGTGGCAGCAGACGGTAATAAAATTCCTCTTATTGAAGCAGTAAGAGACACGTGATCTTTCACCTCCCCTTTAAGATAGTAATAAAAGTGACTCAGCTTGACAGCACTGGTAACAGGCGCTAAATAGTTTAGAAGAGCTGTTTTGTTAGAGGGAAAAGATGCATTAAATGCAGCCTTGGATTGATCAGATATTGGCTCCTGAAATAACGCCTTGAGGAGGAGGGGCTGTCTTTCCTCTGCTACTCCAGGGCTCACATCAAATACGCACTGTAAGAAAAAAAACATCCCCAGCTGCTTACACTACATCTCTGCCATCTTTGTGGGAAAGCACCTGTAAAGCAGGTGTGACCATGCAAACAAAAAAAGGTAAGGCAGCGAAGAGCTTGGGTCTTCTTCCCTAGTTTGGCCACGGCCGACCTTGGGGCCTCTGGCATGACTCTTAAGCTAAGTGCTAACTTCTCACAGTTGTTTCTAAATCAAAATCATTGCTCAGCTCTCAGGATGGAGAGCTCTGTAGGAGGGCTGGCTATTTAACTTCTTGTTTCACGAGCGACAAAAGCAACTAGAGAGCCCTCGTCCCACTTGAATTTCATTATTTCATATCAAATTCTCCAGAGATTGCATGTCTGGTGGAACTTCCACAGAAGAACGGCATGAGCCGGCAATGTGCTTGCCCTGCACGAGCAGGGAAAAGCCATTTACCAGGTGCTGGAGTAGCTGGAGCAAAGTGAGCAGGGGATAGACCTGGAAGAGCTGTGGGTCATGTAGGCAAGTCCTGTGCTTGCACGGTGGCTGGGGCTGCACGTCCTGCTGGAGGGCCCATGGGGTGGGCAGAAATGCATGTAATAAGCTGCAGGAATAATAACGTAACTGTTCTAGGCAGGGTCACTGTGAGCAGTAAGAGATAACACGTCCAGGCAGGGGAGTTTTCACCTGCAGGTGAGGGAAACAAATTCTGCTTTAGGGATTCGTTTCTTGCCCAGACCGGCAAAAGTGTGTGCCGGCTGATGTGCTCTGCTGCAAGAAAGTGGGAAGTGAGACTGACAGACGAGCAGGGAGACCAGGCGGCCAGGCTGGGAGTGCTGCCACACCGGCTGGCGGCTTTGATTTCGCTGGCTGTCCTCCTGCCTGACGGCTACCTGGTGGGGTCTGGCTTCCCAAAGGGAAAGCCACTGGCCTACACAGAAAAATGTGTGGGTGGTGTGTTTGGTGACTACCCCCGTGGGAAGCTCCCTGCCCTTCTGGGACCCTCGTGGGACTCCATCAGCTGACCTCATTTAGGATGGGTATAAAAAGAGGTTGGAAACTCTTGTCGTTCCACCTGAAATGTAGAGCTGGGACAGCAGGTGCCTAGATGACAAAAGCATCTCGTGACTTGCTAGTCATAGGCTGATTTCTGGTAGACAGAGAGCAAAGGGGATCTTGGGGTTTTGCTTTGGTTTTCATTAAATAAATTTGCCTAGATGCTATGAGGAGCAGTACATGCCTGGCTGTACTTCCTGAAGACTTCTGCAGAGTATTTTGGCAATGTCGCACCCAAAATAGGGGCACTGAGGGTGGTGGGGCCGTTGCTCCGCAGTCTGTGCTGTGTGTAGCCTCTCACTAGCAGCTATTTGGGCAGACTCTTTTCACAGCAATGTGGGGTGACAGTCACCTCTTTTTTTCCACTGCCAGAAAGTGAAGTTGCACTTTTGAAACAGTCCCTGAATCTGGCCTCAGCTTTGACCACTGAGTGTGCACACTACAGCCTTCATTTTTTCAACAGGGCTGAAGCAGCTGTGATTTTAGGCTGGGAAATCCTGCAGGCTTGTGCTCAACCCAGCACAGTTTTACTTGGTAGCTTGACTATCTGCTGCTGTATGTTGTGCCTGAAGACATTTGGTGTTCAGATTCAGTGATGAGCAGGAGATACCTTAGAGGGTACCTTGGAAGAAGAGCAGAGCTGAGCCAGGGCCCTGTGGTGCTGCTGTACGAGTTGGAAAGGTGGCACAAACGGCTTTGAGGGGGGCGAACAAGCTCAGTTTAACTTGAAAATGCTCTGATAAGGGAAAACCTAAGGTTGTTAGCTCAGTGTGAGGCTAAGACACTGCAAACAGAGGAGCTGAGGAGGAAAGGATTTACGTGGTAGGGCTTAAAACGCTTGTGTCTCAGCACTGGGGAGGAGGAAAGGTCTCCTCGTGGCGTCGGCTCCCTGGGGACTCGTGTGCTCCTGCTGCACCCGTCCTTCACTCTGCAATGCTGTCGTGAGCACCTGCAGCCCCTCACTGCTACTTGCAAAGCTCCTAGCAATTCGTCCTCAGCGAGCGTTTCAGAAAATGAACGGTGTCACATTTTGCAACGGGAACAGATGCCGATGCCTTTATTTTGTTGTCACGGCACACGTCCGCTTCCTGCAGCGCGGGGCACGGGGCTCAGACCCCTGCCCACCTGCCCCGACCCACGCCGCAGGCACTGCACTGCGCGGCTTCGTGCAGCGTGCCCGTCCCCCGGATCCCGCGGCGGCGGAGGATGCTGCCGCAGGAGGCGAGCGGGCCGGCCAGCCGGCCAGCATGCGCGGGCTGCACGCACGCCGTCGCCGCTCCGCAGCCCCGAGCTGCCGGGCGCCCGCCCGTCCCGCAGCGCTTGAGCACCCGCGCAAGCTGCACGCAGCCCGCTCTCGTGTCCGCCCCGGAGCAGCTGTGCCTGCGGCATCCTCAGCGAAAGCAACAATAACGCTGAGCTGCCGGGACCGGGATTTATATCGTGGAGACTCTTCAATCAACCTCTTTCCCATTCCCCTGCGATGGCGTCCAGGTGAGTTGTCAGCCAAGCCTCCATGTCCCCCGTGGTCGGTGAGTGCTCTTCCACGTGTGCGTTTGCAGAGAAGATGAATCTTTTTTCTGGGACCAGCTCCAGGACAGTGAAACACCCTCTTCCGTAAATGAGAGATCGCTGTGGGTTTCAGCAACATCAGATCCAGCAACGATGCACGTTCTCCAGCCTCTAACACAGCAGTATGCATGTTACTAAGGGAGGGGGGGAAGTCTACCAAAACAGGGCACTCTCCTGCAGGTGCCTGGGGAGAAGATGTGAATAAACAGCATGTGACAGAGCTTTGTTGCGTTTCTGAGTGCTGGGCTGGAAAGTGCTCGGCTGATAAGCTGGATGTGGGAACCTCAGCAGAGCAGAGCTGAAGAGATTCCCACGGATCACTGCGCCCTGGGTACCAGCGCATTAAGCAGTCTGCAGCAGTCCTCTTAGCTTTTCAATAAAAAGGGATATAACAGTTGATCTTGCTCTAAAATTGTTCTTAGAAATTCAGGGAGATTTCTCAGGGGTGGCTCACGCTTCTCGGGTGGACTCGGAGAGGGTCCGTGCGTGGAGGGCACAGGCTGGAGCAGCAACTCAGGGCGAGCAATGTGCTTGGCTGCATCTGGCTGGCTCCTGAAAGCAAGCTTTCACCTGCGCTTTTTTCTAAATGAGGTCGGTGTGTGGCGAAAGGATGGCAGGAGCAGGGGAAAACATCACTCGTGGAGCCTGCGGTGAGCAGGTCTCTAAAACGGGGTGGGGGGAATACAAGAGAAGGAGGCATGTTATCAGCCAGGTCAGCTTGTTACTCGTGATGCAAAGTTTTGTTTCTGTTTTCTCCACCCTCCCACCCACCTTTTTAAAACCCAGGGGGTGATTCATCTTGTTCTAAAAGTGAGTCATTTGAAACAGTGAACAACTGGCTTGGAAAATACTTATCTTAGGGGCCCAGCCTGTGAGAAACCACCTCCCCGTTTCTCTATTCAGGACAGCTGATCGTCTCCTCCCTTCTCCTCCTTAATCACGGGGCACGTGAGGTGCTGGGCGACCTCGCGTAGGCCACGCGCGGCGGGCAGGAGAAACAGAGGAACGGCTCAGCCGCACTGTCCGTGGGTGCTGAGAAATGAATGTGGTAAGAAAGACGGGACTTGTGCAAACGGGCTGGTAGAGACTTAGGGAAGAAAGGCAGTTATAAGATACTCTTAAAGTTAGAAACTATAGCGACTGCCTGGGCTGAAACTTTCCATGCTGGTTTCAGTCTAAAGACAAATCTTCCTGGGAAATTTTTCTCATTTCCAGGAGAAGGCCAGAGGATACCGCAGTTTGCAATGTGGAGAGCATGCGGGTAACTTCTTCTGGAGAAGATACTTTGGAATGATCCATCTTATCAGGGACATCCCCTAAGCAAGTAAACACGTCTATTTGTATTAGCCGTGTAATGAATGCATGAAAGGAGAAGTTTGGCACCCTGATGGAAAACACAGTTTTGGTACCCAGCTACATGGCCTGCTCTGAGGACTCCCTAGTCCCAGCGCAGCCCTTTTGGTGGCACCACTTTGGGTTGGAAGCCTCCACTTTCCGTGGCTGCCTAGAGACGTAATAACGGTTAGCCTATATTTCAATATATATCCCGTAATTCCAGGTTGTGCTTTCTCCGCCTAGTAGTAGATGTCCCTGTGGCCAAATCTCACAGCTTTGCACACAGCTTGTGGTTTTGCAGCAGGCTGGGCTGATGTGACACTTTGACTCCTTCGTTTTGTGAAGCCTAATCGTCACTAAGTGAGGACTGCAGCCAATGTCAGACTTAGATGTGCAATACGGGATTACGACCCAATCTTTGATCCAGACTGTAATTGCTGGATGACCTTGTGAATTGGGCCATTTGTCCCAGTTGTTGGCCACTGAGTAAAGGGGAGGGAGGAGGGGAACTTCATGCAGCCAAAGGCTGAGGCACTATAAGACCAATCACAGTATTTCAAACTGTGGTAAAAGCCAGTACTATTTGCTTTCAGGACTTCGTTACTCTAACAAGTTGCTTCTTATAGTAACAGCATGAAGCTATCAGAGCCCAAATGGAGGGAGAGGGGAGGCTGAGAATCTCTTTTAGTCCAAAAGAAAGAGGGAGAGAGGTTACACCAGCTCATAGGATCTCATAAGCAGTGTATTTGTCTGCTTGTGTGTTCCCTGGATGCTATAGTCACCTCTCCTGTGTGACAGTCGCATGAGCGGCCTGCTTCACAGCTACGCCGTGCTTGGAAAATACCCCAGCGTTTCTTGGGTAGAGGATGTGGAGTTTTATGGTACAGAAGTGGTTCATTCTAGTTTGACACTTTGCCAAAATAAAGTTCTTGGACTTGAACGCTAGGATTTTCTCTCTTAATCTGATTTGCCTTCTTTAATTGCCACCAATGTGAAGGCTTTATAGCCTGTCCACTGTGGCACTGGACCTTTCTCTTGACATGTATCTTATATATAAAATATGAACCACAACTCACAGGAAGTTGTGCTTTCTATCCTCATGTGGAGATATCCATTATTTCTCTAGCAAAGAAACCCTTCCATCAGATCACTAATGTCTTGGATAGCTCTTTGTACTGGAGCTCTTGCTTGCTTATGAATTCCTAGCTCTGTTCTATTTCCTTGGAATATTCTGTTGGATTTGCTCTGTATAACTCTGGAGGATTCATGCTAAATATTCAACATCTCTTGACCACCATACTCCTCCTGAAATTTCTGAAAAAGGAGACAAATAACTCCCTAAAGCCTGACGAGTGTTGTTAAATTCAGCTTATTGGCTTTCTAGTCATGGAATAAGCTAGTCCAGAGTAGTATGTAGAGAGCAAACCTCTTTCATTTACTAAACAAAAGCCTACATGCTAACTTTTGCTTTGAATAGAAACAAATTCCCAGTGTCAGCTTTCGTGTGTTTCTACAGCCTCATGTATTGACTATGTCTAAGTCAGTAAAATAGGATGCTTCATCATGTATTATTTGAAGTGTTATATGAAGATATATTATCTTCATGCTTTATTTTTAATTATTTATTATAAAGTTCCTTCCAACCCCAGCTATTCTGTGATTGGTAGCATTCACTTTTACCTTCCTTTTCACTGGAAAAGGACATGCCTCCCAGTGTCAGGACGTGGAACCACCTTTGGCAGAGGGATGGGGCTTCCAAATCCCAGCATGCTGGGAAGCAACTGTTGCTAGTTGCAATGCAGAAATATGGTTATTTTACCTATAGTTCCACCATCAGTTCTGTGATTCTTTTCACAAGTTTGTATGGCTTAAAAAAAAAAATAAAAAAAAAAAAAAAGGAAAAAAAAAACATGAACAAGTTGACAAATTTGTGTCAGGAAAAACCTATCAGGATGCAAAAAGTCCCAGGGCCACAGATCACTGGAGGCTGGAGAGTATTCTGGGAAAGTGTCATTATATGCTGCTCTGCTTCTATAATCTTCCCTAGGCATCTGCTGCTGGCCTCTATTAGAGACAAGAAGTCGGAGTCAGAATGACCTACAGTCTAACCCCATGCGTCTGCTCTTACTCTGTTTGATAATCTTTTTCCTTTCCTATCCCTTCAGACTGCCTTATCATTAATGTAAACACATACATCTTCTTGGCTTTTCCTACTCCTTACTTTTCTTGATTATTTTATTAATTAAAAAAGAGAAGGTGCTGGAATTTCCCTCCCTCCATTCCAAAGAATTTCTTATTTTCTTCTGTCTTATTTTAAAATCCTGAGGCTAAGCCTCTCTCCCCTGAAGGCTCTGCTTTTCCAATTTCCAATAACTCCAAGCTCACCCAACATGAGCTTGTTCTCCTCCTTGAGCATCTATTGCTCATGCTTTAGGTGCTGCTATTGCACACACGGCAATTTCGCTGTGATTGCTTTCCATTTCCCCTCTGCCTACAGGGAATTTCATGCAGTACTCAGCTATTCATCCCTCTCAGAAACATCCTTTGGGCCTCCTGCCGTACACGATGTTTTTCTGACCTCTTTCCATGCTGCTTTTCTGATTCTGTTTTCCGGGTGCAGTCCCCAGGCTATGCCCCTGCTACGGTCCCAGGACAGGACCCAGAGCCCCAAGGCGCAGGTTTTGCAGGGCACCCTGCTGCGAGGGGCTCTTTCTGCGGAGGGGATGCGCTGGGGCCTCGCGCTGCTGCGGGCTCCATGGGGAGTGTGGCCACATCCCGGCACCCGGGGGTGCGTCCCTTGGCGGCACCCAAAACGGGGCGACGCGGATCGTCTCGCTGGCACAGGGGAGCTCGGCCGGATTTTCAACCTTATGTCTCTTCCCGCGGGGGGGGGGGGGGGGGGGAACTATTTGTTCTTGTGCATTTGTGTGTTCACTGGGAATGTGTTTTACTTCTACTACCTAGATAGTCCCCAGGAATTCACATCCTCCTCCTGTTTCTCTAAACTTCATATTCTCTTCTCTCTATCTCAGCGTGTGTCAAGGTAGGAGCACAACAGGGGATAAGGGATATTTTGGAGGGATACAACAACCTTCCATAGAAAAGCATTGCTTCATTAAAACAGCAAGTTTCTATGAAAAGCTGAGATGAGCCTTCTTAAACTCTTGACACTACCAGCATACAAAAGAGGAATAGCAAATAGCTGCTGATTTAGGACATTGTCCCAAGCCAGAGTGAAACAGGTTCAAAGCTCTTGTCAGCTCACCATGTTGTGAGGTCTTGAACCTGTGACTGCAGCATCCCAGGTGAGTTCTCAGGTTGCTGGATTATTCCAGGACAGAAACCCTGTGCCATTTATCAAGCAAAAAAGTCTTCTATTCCCTTAGTCTCTGGGGATTCTGTAACAAAATAGAAGTTTTGGTTTTTGTTTTTTGGTTTTTTACTGTGAAAATGCATTAACTTTAATCTAGGTTTCTATTTTTGAATTGTATATTTGATTTGTCAAGTGTGGAGGCTTGCTTTGGGAGCTCTTGGTTGGCACTTGTTAAATCTGTTTACAGATTACTAAATCCTATTCTGTAAGAGCACACTCATGCAGCCAGGGGCCATATGGATACCTAGATAAATGCTCATGTGGACAAATTGCTTCTAATAGCTTTGTTTTTTGTGCAAACAACAGTCATCTTCCTGCCAAGGGAAAGTATTGCAATAAACATAAAATATCAAAATAACAACTTTAGAAGTACTTCTATCAATTAAAAAATACATCTCCAGAGATTAAAAAAAAAAAAAAGGACAAGAAAATGCAAAGCATTTAATCAGTTGCATACCGTGTTTGGCATTCATTCTTTGTCTAAATATCGGTAGGGGATTACGGCAAGTACTGATAAACACAAGCAAGGCAGTTTATTCCAGGGATGCGTACTTAGCTCTGTGCACACTTTGGTGTGCTCCCAAAGTGACCCTTTTTAGGGAAGGAACCAAGCTGTTTTCAGCTGGGGCTATTCCTTTCACGCTCTTATTCAGCCCTAAAACTGAAAAGAGACTTTGAAATACTGTTTTGAGTCCTGCTTCTAAATATGAACATCAGCACCCTGAATTAATAAGCAGAAGGATAATGAGCGATAAGCAGATGTTCCACTTAGGATGCTGCACGTACTTGCAGAAATGAGCAGATAAGAAATAAGATGATTACAGTGGTAAACCAGAGGAAATGGAGACACCTAAAAATGAGGAGTTGGACAGAGTCCTGAAAATAGAATATATTTCTTTTATGCCTTCTCCTGCCACAGCTGCACCTGTACATCTACCTCATTATTATATGCCTTACTGGAGAAGGAGCATAAATTAAGAAGCCACCTAAAATACTTGTTTAGCCAAAGTAATTATATCTCATTAGACTGTTTCTGTGATGCCCCCCTGGGCTCTGCTCTTTGCTTCCAGTAACCTCCTTGTCCGTTTGCTGTCCCACAGCCAAAATTAACACATCTGCAGCCACATGAAGCCCCAGACTGTCGGATTTACCCTCGCTTGAACCTCGTGTAACTGATTGTCTTGCCTGTCTTCACTAAGGAGCAGCGCACGGCTGTCGGTGAAGTGCAAGTCCCTCAGACAAATAAGGCCTTGGCCACTGCAGTGGGAATTCTGCATGAGGCTTTCAGGTGCTAAAGGAATATAAATAAATAACTATTTGTTCATAGTGATCTGTGCACTGCTCCAGCAGACCATCCTTCCAGTAAGTCCATGATGAGTAAAGGATGAAATCACAGATGCCAGCTTGGTCTTACGGAGTCATGCTGGTCTCTGCCGCTTGCTCTTCTCCTGTGGTGGCTGGGCAGCGCGCCCGGCACTTTGCGCGAGGCTCTCCGTCCTGGGAGGAAAGCAGGAGAGGGGCACCCCCGGCGCGCTGGTGTCCCTCGGGAAAGGACCGTGGCGTTGCCCGGCTTCAGGCGCGGGGGCTGCTCCTGGGAGTGTGTACGTAAGTGTTTGCAGGATCGTGGCCCACGGTGATGAAGATGCAGAGTTTTTCTACTGAGCAGTAGGTAAGACAAAACTTCACGTGTGGCATCTGTGCCTATTTGGAGGAAGCAATGCTTACACTTGGGGGTGAGGGGAGAAGGTTGCTACTTTCCCATGTTGTCTTTCCAAAAAGTTCAGTGTCCTCTGGTGGCATTTCCATACGTGCTTCTATCTCAGTCCATCTTTTCACCCTGAGACTCTTCCCCCTGCAACTGTTAGGACAGGTGTGCAAACTTCCTATTGAGCAATTTGTTTAAAACAGCAAATAAGTGAAGCAGACCTTACATTTAGAAACAAGTTGCAAGGCGGATAACAGAAAATAGCCATCGGGAGGCAGGCAGAGCGGCGCGGGCAGAGGACGGGAACCGAACTCACATCAGCCCCTTCCCTTGGATAAAACAACTTGCGCTGGCCGGCTGGAGTGGGGACTTCACCCCACGCCCGGCAGTGATTCCCGAAGAACAGCACAGATGTAAACTTATTCCAGTGCCTTACAGCATTGCAGGCGTGTGTTAACACCCACTGAAACCAAAGCTAGAGGGAAGATGCAAAGCAGGCCTCTGTAACCAGTCCTCTCAGTTGTAAAACTCACTATTTTTGAAATTCCTGAGTCTATATTGTGCTTGTTTTTCTGCAGCTATCCTAGCATCTCTGCTTACTGCCAGGAATGTTCACCAAAACAGTCACTTTTAAATAAATATTTCAGAATCTTAGTAGAAAACAAATACTAAATCTGTAATCATGAGCAGTTTCATTGGGAAAGATGATGCTAAGTGTTACTTGTTTGTGACAGCTGGGAATTCATCTGTTGGTAATATCTAATACAAAATAGAGCCCGTGTGGTTATGAAGAAAATAGAAAATATATATACACTGTATTTGTATATGGGGCAAAAAGAGAAAGGCATGGAAAAGAGGGGCAGTTCAGGTAATATCTTAAATCAACATACAGAGAATTAAAAAAAATAAAAATAAAAAAATAAATCGGGCAGCCAAAGGTTGCAGGGGGAAAGGGAATGCAATCAAACTCTGCTAATTTCAGCAGAAAGTAGGAGGTCTACCACCTCAGAATAATGTTTGCTTTCCCCAGCACCAGCTGATCTGGCTGAGAACAGAGGCCAGCAGAAAGGGGCTACAGGGCACAGGCGTGCGCTCAGCGAGCTTTTTGTGGCAGGAGGTGCAAGGGGATGACTTAAACAGGAAAATTCACTGATGGATTTTTCTTCTCCTTTTGGATCTCCAAGATTTGCATGCATCTCCTCCCCTTTTCCCTGAAGCCATTTTTTTTCATTCTTCCACACAATCTAGTACCAGATCCAGAAATAAATACCTTCTGTAAAAGGCAAAAATGGAAATGGAAGAGTTAAAACCAAACATTGATATGGATATATTTATCTGTCTGAAATTTTTCATATATATTCACTGCACTTCAGTTGCTGTTGAACCAGCATTTCTGTGTTGGTGCTAATTGTTGCTGGCAGTAAACAGTGAAACAGAACTAGGGCCAGAAGATACAGAAGTTGCAACAGGATTAGCAATGCATACAGGTATCCTCTCTCCATGGGATAATGGAGTTATCTTCAAAATCTTACTAATCTTAAAAGCTGAAGTGAGAACAGAGTCTGAATCAGCTGTAAAAAGCATGTTTATTATTTTCCAAAATCAGAATAATTCCCACTCATCCTACTTTAATTTGCATTAAAAATTCTCAGTAGTGTGATAGCACTGGCACTATATCATCTCACAGTGACTGGTGAATTCTCTTGCTCTCTAAATTTGTTTTTAATATTAGGCAACTTTTACTATCCCAAAATTGCATTTTAACAGAATTCTTGTAGCCTTACATTTGAACAAATATATGGCCTTTACAAATAGGTATGATTAAGCTGAAGGGGATATTGGGAGGGAGGGGAAGGTGTCAGCCCTGCCTGGAAAGTTCTTCTCTCTTACTGCTCATAAATGATTATTCAAACATTTATATAAGCCTCCTTTCAGCTGTACAGATGGAAGCGGGAACAGACTTGTCAGTCATCAGCAGAGGAGAAATACCTGGTCTTCTGAAGGCACATGCAGCTGAAATTGGTTTCTATGAGGATAATTCAAATTTACATTCTTAAATTGCACATTGAGAGGGGCTTTTTTCTCCCCTCTAATTGATAGAGTTTCCCTCATAAATGTGCCTGTGAAACTTTCCGCTCTGAGCATCAACAGAAACCTCCTCAAAGCGCCTAGAAGCAAGCCAAGGGAGTGGGTTGCAATTAGAGCAGCATAAATAAATAGAGGCTTTTGGATTGGTGGCTAAACTCAAATACCAAAGAAAAATGCTGGACAGCCTCAAGGTGAAATTCTCTTTGGTTTGTTTTCTTGGTAAAATAAGGAAGAGATCGTTTTACCTGAAGCTGTTTCACTTGACTCAGAAGCAGAACATTTACTTTGTTTTGGCATTCCTTTGGCAATTTTGAAAACAAAGATCAGCTAAATGTCAAAATAAAATATTTTGATTCCCCCCCCCCTTTTTTTTCTTTTTTTTTTTACTGGTCACTGTTAGGTGCTAAATTTGAATGGAACTCCTGAAAGCTTTCTCTTCTCCAACCACCTAATTCCTCTTCCTAGGAGAGAAATTTTTCAACAAAATATTTACTGAGGCATATTTGTAAGAGGAGTGTTAGTGGCAGAGCTCCAGGCTGAAGTGGGTCTTGTGGCCTCTCCATGGCTTGGGCGCTGAAATCTTTGTCCGAAGGACAATTAGTCCAGACAGACTGGTTAAAGGCTTGGGTAACTTGGAGAGGTGACCAAGACACCAGGTTGAGGTCCAATGCTGGTTCCCTGAAGTTTTGGTAGGAAATCCAAGAATTTGGTGCAGGAACTTTCCCCCAGGTCTTGCACAGCGGCACGGCAGCGTTGGTGCCTGGCGGAGGCAGCACAGCCCACCCCTGGCCTGCACATCTGTACGTCCCTTATCACAACCTCGGCTCGCTTGCTCCGTGTTTCCTGAAAGCACTTCTCTCGCCGTGCCCTCAGGACAACGCAGGAGAGGTATGTGTGTGCACACCCATGCACGTTGGGTGCTTTTGTGGTAAAAGGGGTTGCTTGCTTCAGTCAGAGCTAATTTTTATTTGACAGCCCTTGTTTTATGCATTCATTGGTATGGCTGCCAAATTTGTAAACTGAATAATTCTTCTCCTTGTATTCTAATAATGACTGTGAAAAAGAAGATAATGTGAGCAAACTACAGACTTCCTTCAATGTTTAATTGTAGATGTGGAATATTTCACTTCATGGATTCAATAAAGTACTTAATTTTTAGCCTTGCCCATTGAAAATGAAAGTTAAAATTACAGCTTGAGTTCACAAAGAATTTTACAGTCAGGAATGCTATGAATTACATCATCACATTGGAGTATTTTAGTACTTATAAAGATATTGATAAAGCAGAATGAGGAAACTTTCAAACAGCTTTTCTGCTCTATAGAGCACAGATATAAAAGCTTTGTATGATGCCTTCTTGTTTGTTTAAATTTATCTTTTAAAGGTTTAAAATGCAACCTCTCAACATGCTCAACTGCCTAACGCCTGTTAAAACTCAGGGTGCTGAGCAAGAGATTTTGAAGCCTGTGGTCTGGAGTTGTAAATCCGTAGTGCAGACCTTATCTCATGTTAGATCAGCCCCTTCATTTCCAAGGTCCCTAATTTTAGAAAATATTTGTCCCTGGACTCCTCCAGTAAGCGGGCCGCGTTATAAATAATAAATGATTGCCAGCCAACATGTTTTCCTTTCTACTTAGCGATAGGAAACAAAATTGAAGTTGCTTTGTACCTGGTGGGACAGAAGGGAATACCAAGGCTGAAGATGACACAAGATGACACAGATGACTCTGCTCCCTGTTGTAGGCAGCAGAAGCACAATCTGCATTTTCAGAATACTAGTAAATTATGACCTCAAGGAAAAGTAAGAGATGCCATGAAAGTATTAACTGTAAGGAAAGGGAAAGGGGTCTTCTGCTGTACATTTAAGGGAAGAAAAACCTGGCAACTGATTATTGTGGTGAACACTTACCCCACAAAAGGATGCAGGAACTGCAGCTGTAGGTCAGTGAGATACTATCAACTTCACTTTGCGTCCACAACAGTATCCAGTGTAGTCGCATATCCTTAGGCGTAGGGAAGACGGATGAGTCCAGTACCATGATGATCAACCCGATATATCGCCAGTCTTTTCTCTCTAAAGAGCAGCTGAAGAAGGGTCCTTTAGAGACGAGCTCGTAACAGTGCCCTACAAGTGCGCTGCCCCTCCTGGGCCCTGACTGCCTTTCTTGACACAAATGTGCTCTGCTTCGTGGCCCTGGCTGTGGAAGAAATGGCAGAAATCGCAAAGGCACACGTGAAACACCTTTCCCAAATATTTAACCAGTGATGCACTTACACTAAATGGAAAGTATCATGTTAATGATGCCAGCCAACTGCGTCAGGTTTTATTTAACTTGTGGCTTGCTTTTAGTAACACAATGAAAATAATGAAAATGCACTAGCCTCCTTAGAAGAAAGGAAAGGTTTGTGGTACAAAAGACTAATTAGATTACTTGTACCCTCAATGCCGAGAGCTTTTGAAATCAAACCAATAACTATATAATTCATGAGGCTTGTTTTTCCTCTGCATGTAATTACTAATCCAGAAAATAGCCACAAATTGTGATTTAACTTTGAGGTGCCTCTAGCTCCTCAGCTGTGGGTTGAAGAAACGGATTGGGTCCTTCGTATTTTTTAAAAAAAATGGCAATAGAAAGAATCACATGGAGTCTAGACCACCCTTCTGCCACAAGGCGGGAGAAACTACCTGTAAATCCTGTTGAAAATATGCTCTCTTGTGCTCTCTCTCATCTTGAATACCACTGGTGGTGGCTATTCCAGGCTGACATGATCTGCTGCAGGGCTTTACCAAAAGGATGACTTCTCTGCCTTGGGCTGTATGTTGGCAGTTCCTCCAGGGCATTTTGAGATGCATAGACCTCTTTCTATGTAACATATGTCTGGCCTAGGAAACAGAGCCTTGATAATGTTGTTACCAGCACTCTGTAAAGAGCCCATACGGTATGGGTTTATTTATGAAAAAAAAAAAAACAAAAGATCAACCCCAGAAGAAGGAACCATACAGTTGAGATACATCTTGAGAAAAAACACCAATGCTAATACAGTGAACTGTTTCCTGTTGAGTCTATGGAAGATTTCCGCCTGATTTTAACTGCACAACTGTAAAATTTGACCAGCTGTTGAGTTTTTTGGCCACTCAATCTGATAAAGCTGCCAGAAAGGTAATGCTCATAGACTGAGTGCTCAGTGATCACATAAATGTAAATCACATGGAGGGCTGCTATTCAATCATGTAACTCCATAGGCATTTTGCCTTCTGGGAATGAAATAAAGGAGTCCTAGGGATGCCAAAAGTAACTAATGATACATTAACTGATGACTAAATGAAGGCTGAGGAAGCTCTGGGCCAGCTCTAACACAGCTACAGTCCTTGAAGGCAATTGGTTTATGTCAGTCTATGTTAGCAGGGGATTTAGTCCTCTGTGCTTGGATGACATCACGTCGGACAGCACTTCCAAATGAGAATAGGTTCCCCTCACTTGGAGGAAAAAAGAAAGAAAAGCGCAAGGAAGGGAATGGCAATATTAACTGGCTTTTCTAGCATTCAAAGTGAATAAAAACTGCTTCTTAGCTGGCCCTGTGATACATTGCTCTGGCACTTGCCCATGCTTTAGCCTGTCTAGAGCAAATGCTCCTGCGGCCCTGGCCCGGCTGCCTGGTGGGGTAACACATGCTCATTGGGAAGGAGCTGCATAGCACCGCAGCAGGAAGCTGGAGGCTTGGGGGCTCTTTAAACCAGAGACAAAAATTAGACAATGAAATGTGACTCTGTGCAGAAAAATGCACCACATAAAGACAATACGCTGCGCGGCTTCCCAAACCCAGCTACCTCCCTAAGGCCAGGCCAGAGCCCTGCAGGCTCTGCTCGGTGCTGCTGAACTGGGAGCAGGGACGCTCATGCTACGTCCTTCAGGGTGACTAACAGGGTCTAACCTGACTATCTATGCTCTCCTGAAATTAATTAAGGCTTTACTTCAACTGCTTCAAATCTACGGGGTGAAAGCTTGAGTTTCCTACTCATCAGGGTGACAGTGAAAGCTTCTCAAGCAGTATTGATCAGCAAGGATTCCTATAATAAAATTCAAAAGAGGTGACCTGTTGTTTGTTTTTTTTTTTTTTTTTTTTTCTCTCCACTTTCAGGTTTTAGGAAGGTAAATAAAATCCTGAAGCTGGTAGAAAGTTCTGTACAAACCCGAGATTCAATCTTGCAGTGTTAAGAGGGGACACATCCAGTAAGCTAGAGGCTACAAAACTGAGTCAGATCATAAGTGAAGTCTGCTTCAAGGCTCTCTGTGCAAGCCTTCAGCTGCGAGGACTGGAGGCTGATATGCTTCTGTGCTTAACTGCCAGATCTTGAAGCCCCCCCCTTTTTTTTGGAGATCTCAGACACTACAGTTTTGAAAAGCATCTGACATTGGCCTAACTTTGCTCCCATTGAAGCAGGAGCTTCAAGTCATGAGCGAAGTGACCATAAACCAAATGCACCAGGGTGATCAGCTGTGATGGAGAAGAAAGGAGACATCTCACAACCCTCCAGGGTGTAAGGTACTTTCCAGGAACTCGGAAAAGCTGCTTTGCCAGCAAGCTTCTTGGGCAATATTACCAAATAGCTTCTCCAGGGCTTCATGTCGCTCTGCTCAATGGACAGGACGCTTCCTTGCCCAGAAGGAAATGGCCTGAAGCGCCTGGGGAGTAGAGGCCTCATGGAAACTCACTGTCCTGACTGACCAGGGTCCGGGTCTTCCCTGGTGTGACTGTGGCTGCAGGTCCCGGGAGCTGTAACAACCTCTTCTGCCACTACCTCAAAAACAGAGCCACAAGTATTTTGTGTCAGACTTCAAATCTTAGTGAGAAGCAATGTGTGAGTGTGTGTGTGTGTGTGTGTGTGTGTACAGGCTTATTTAAAAAAATAACAAAAACAAAAAACTTCTGGCACTGTAGCTGAATAGCACTTTGATCTTCCTGTAGATGGCAGTGGTACATACTCTGGACACAGGGTATCTCCGAAAGTTAAGCTCTTTGCCTCTTGAAAATGGTGAAGTCTGTCGTTTTTGCTGTGTGTGAGAAATATGAGAAACATTTCTCGGCATTTTGCCTTAGAGCTCACAGCAGATCGTATGGCTGGTGCCAGTCTAGCTCTAGCCAAAGGAGTCCCCTCCTGCAGTCCCCTCCAAAAGGAAAAGCAGAAACTCTAATATTGACACAGTCATTCTAAAAGGTGGGGAGGAGCGAGAATCAAATCTGAGCAGATCAGTTGTGCCAGTAAAATCCAGCCTGCTTCTTATTGTGCCATTACAAAGGGTAACCCCGCTGCTTCCTAGTGGTATTTTGATGAAGACAAATAAATGAGTTTGGGGGGGCCTATACATATATATGTGTGTGTATATATATATATATATATATATTTATATACACACACACGCACAAATATATACATATAACATGCCTAATTCCTAAGGTGGTGTTTGGCATTTAAATTGGACCAGTCGTTTGTAGATTTGAGTTTGCTCAGTGGGTGGATCTTCTCAAATGGAGCCAACCTCATTGCTAAGTAAAGAGCTCGTCAGTCCTGCCTGGCAATCCCAGATTTTGTTGGGAGCAGCAAGAATTAATATTGTCATCTTACCTGCTGTGACTCACGGCTTAAAAAAAAAAAAAAAAAAAAAAAAAAAAAAAAAAAAAAAGTCATTGTTTGAAACCCAAACTTCTTAGAAATTAGGTTCTGGTGTCCCAAAGTACAGTTACTTACCTGGCCAGCTCTGATGATATACCACTGCTAGTGATCACTTAGGGTAAAATAAGAAGACTCAACCTTCAAATACTTACAGGAAGCCATACTCCTGCAGAAACTTTGCTTTGCTTGCTTGCTGTCAAACTTCCCTGTCATCCTCTTGGTCCCATTACAGTAAGCGGTACAAACTATGCTTCTCCTCCACCCTTTAAAACATCTCTTGTTATGAAGGCAGAACCAAGAGAAGCATTTGATGCAGCTTATACCATGCGCTTTGTTGCTCTATAATGAGGGAGAGAAACAATAAAGGAAGGATTTGAATCCTAACTTCTTGTGGCTAAATAGAAACAGACAAATGATGGGGGGAAAAAACTTTCCCAGGTGGGATCCTGAGCTAAAAGTAAACTCATTGCAATATGAAGTGTTCAAACTCTTATGTATAAATGAAGGAGCAAAATTTTTTTTGTTTTTAAAAGGTGTGTGGATTTGTATCTTCCCATCTCAAAGCAGACCCAAGTGCCAAACCTGAATTTTACATGGGGGAATAATGGTAGAAAATTTACTGGCATGTGTATTTGAGATAAAATCACAAAGAAGAGGAGTGGGGAGTTGGGGAATATAACAAGTCTCTCTATGGTGTACTCTCCTCTAGCAAGAAATCAAGATGAAGCCTGAGCAGAGCTATTTAAGAGCTGATATTCAGAGAAAACAAAAGGGCAAAGATCAATCAGTGCTCATCTGAATCCCCAAAGCTGCAAGTAACAAAGAACTTTATCTCTATTTAGATCTCATCAAAATCTTTTTGCTTCTCACCAGGAAAAATATGATTCTGATCATCAGCAGCCTCAATTAAATTCTGTTTTTGTGCTATCATATTTGTCATTTTATGAGCTGGTGCTTGGTGCAAAAATAGAAATATTAATGCATACTGATGCTTGTATTGGATCTAGCATACAAAGGAGCAGCTCAAGAGACAGAGGCATCTGGCAGACTCTCATTTAGAGATGAGAGAATAATAATTCAAATGTGATAAGAAAGTTACAAATACCCTGAATACGAGAACAATAAAATTCTTGTCTGCATTAATACCTTCGTATTTCTAGGTTACTCCAAGTCTGATGTGCATATTTTGAAAAATGTACATGTTCTGCTGAATGCAAAAGTTTGTTTTTAAACCATAACGCAATTGCCATAGACAGACCAAGCTCCTTGGTAATAGGGAGAGAGTGAAATAATTTCACCTGTTCTGCTCAGGTTTCCAAACAATTGTCTAGTTACTTTTAGGCTTCCATGTAACTGATTTCCAAAATGGAGAAAATGGACCAAGGGGACAAGGAAAGAAAACAGGATAGCCCCGGTATTAGATAGTTCCTGAATGCACATTTGTTTCTGCACCCAGCAGTTATAGTGGTCACTGCTTCTGGTTGGGGTTTTTGTATTTCCAGGAGAGGAGGCATCAGAAAAACAAACCAGTGGCAGCTAGCACAGCTTATCCGCTATAGCCACAAAGCATGATGGTTGTAAGCTGTGACAAATGCTACCTTTTTAATGAGCACCCACTTACCTCACTCTTGAAACTAGGCATTCCAGTAACACTTCACCAAACACAAAAATTTCACAGCTGACTGCTTCCACATACCTGGACAGTTGGCAAGAAAATTTGTCCCATTACCCCCAGAAAAATAAAGCTCCACATGTATTTATTAGAGGAGTGCTGTATTGTTAGTAAGGTAAAGGGTGTTCCATGAGATAGAGAAATCACAAAAATCTTGACTCTTATTTCACCCATATATTGCAAAGAGCAAACTTTGAGAGAATTAAAATTTAGTGCTAGCAGTGCAGCTAATTCAGAAGCGAGGAAAGAAGAAAGTAATGTGCCTCCTTCGAATGGTATTCCAGATTGCTTAACCTTTGGTTTTATCATCTCTTTTTTCAGTATCAAATGTGATCTTCCTACCAACTGAAGGACTCACAAATGCAGCACCTCCTGTTTATTATGGTGCCGTAGCACTTTGCACCGTTGCCCCGAGTGGAGCCCCCCGGGTAGGGCTGCATCCACGTGACTGGTGGTTGTGCAGCACAGGCAGCCACGTGGGCAGCGCAGGAGAAAATGCTGTAAAAGCTGCCAGTGACTGGTTCAACAGCTGAAGTCTTGTATATCTCGAACATTGCACACCTAAGTTTGCTCCAGTGGAACCAATAGTGAGCTTTTTCCAGTTTACGCAAAGCCCTGGCCTGTATGCAAGCACAGTGTCACTCTCTTTGCAGATACACAGCAGCTTGGATCATGCTGAATGCAATGCACTGTGCTGCTGTGTCAGTGTGGGCGTGAGAGAACATCTTTAACAGTTGTCTTGTGGTCTGAAATCTTTTCACCAGTGTCTAAGTTGCCATTCCACTCAACTGTGATGACTGGTAAGGAGAAGAGGAAAACAAAAAAAAAAAAATCCGGTAAGAATGACAACTAGGAGGAAAGGCAAAAGAAAGGAATAGAAGGGGAGGATGAAAAGATTTAAAGTTGGTAAAGAACTGCGAATGTCACTGATGCCATAATTAGCATTAGAGATCTCAACTGAGGGCAAACTTTCCTTTCTGTTGCCACACAGTCCTGTCCACCACCTGTATTAAGGTTCCTAGAACAAAATTAAATTCTCTTTTGAAAGAGATCACTGTAAAGAGTTTTCAAAGAGAAATACGTATGTGTTTAAGAACATGATCAAGTTGTTGGTTCAAAAGTAAGTTTCATCAGTACAGCCCAGGTGCTACGATTCCTATGTCATTCATATGACAAAACCATCCAGAGATAACCTCACCTGCGACTTGTTTCTACTTCATTACAGAGCTAAAACTTGCCAGCTTCAGTCACTTGCTATGATTAATGACTTGTTGAAAACACCAGAAATAGCTCACAGGGAAGTCAAAAAGAAGAGGATTGAGGAAGACAACTTTCTGAAGTAGTATTATCCCTTAAAGCACAAAATGAAAACAAAGGAAAAAGGTAGAAGCTGGGGTAAAGAGAGGTAAGAGAGAATTTTTGGAAGTGGAGAAGAAACTTGAAAAATCAAAAGAAATACATTTATATTGATATATCTTTTAGCAACAAACATGTCTGAAAGAACATTAAAAAATTGTAAAGTATCTTTATCTGTGAGTCCAGATTGTTATTAGTGTTGGCTGGTTACATTCTTCAGTCAAGCTAGCTAGCTTTTATAAGACGTGTTTCCTTGCAAGGTAGGCCTTGCCATCCCAAAACTTTATTGAATGTTTCCTTACTTGAGCTTCTCCACAGCGCTCCCCTTCTTTCCACAGAACAAGGTCACAGGACCAGCTCCGCACAAGGACCTACGTGCTGAAGAACACGCACGGTCTTTATGGACTCTATGCTGTCGGTAGTATCTAAAGTGAAAAATGTAGATGTCTGACAGTGGCTCGGGCAATGCCTTGCAGCAAAGGTAAGTTATGGAGCATTGAGTCTACTCAGAGAAATTCCTCAGGGCCTAAGGATCAGCATCTGGGCACCGTCAGAGCCACTTTGCTTTATAATATGGTAGCAAAATGCCTAATCCTAACCTGCAAGTCTAATGTTCCTCTGCCTATGATCTAAAGTTGAAATAATCATATAGATTTTCTTGGATCACCTCAGACAGACCAAGATCTAAAAATTATATGTATCATGTGACATCCTACCTAATATTTCAAAATTTGTGTAGCAAGATAAGTGATTTATATGCAAAAGCAACTAAAAGAAACTATTGAAAAAGAATAGAGAAGTACTTATAAAATGTAGACACTCTTCAGCCAAACCATTAGTGAGGAAGACTTACTCTAGCTCTTTCTAACTCAGGCCCATTAGCTAAGCCAGAGAGTGAGTCAGAATTATATTTTCAACACACAGCCTGCAGCTTTGTGGGAATTGGACAATTAACTCGGCATAAACTGAAGAGAGAGTTGGGTCTTAGACAGATGTGTGTCCAGATTTGAGCTTCTGGAGAACTCAGATTTTTTTTTTAACTTTCGTTTTTGTCCCGTTTTTGATGAAGAATAAGATGTGAAAGAAAACTGTATAGCTTACAAGGTACAAAATACCTTTAAAGAGACTGAATCCTCATTCTGTTATTTATCTTTCTTGTGCCTGACTTAATACCTAAGTTTTTGAGATAAACTAAGATGGACCTCTACTGATATCTTTCTGCTTCCACAATAGGAAGTGTCATTCGCTAGATAACATTCCTTTAGAGTACTGTATTATGCTATAGATATCATGGTGATAAAGCATGTGCCTTGGAAGCTAACTTGAGTGTCGTGTATGAGGAAGTCAAACTATTGTGCTAAATGAGAGTTTTGAAGATGTTTTTAATCTGTGAGCAAAATTTGCCTCAAGAGCATTCTTTTGTGTGTGCAGGATGGTTTGCTGTGGATAGGAGTGGGAGGTGTTTTTTTAGCTGTTGTCAATGCATTGTTTAAATTGCACTTTTCTTTCTCTGTAATTTCCTTTTTGTGAGTCTGGGAATTTTTTGGTCTGGTTTTCTAAGGAAACAAGGCTTATGCAACTGCTACTTGGACTTGTCTTACATCTGTCTGTCCTGCTGTGACAGCTTTTGAACCCACTAGGCAAGCTTTAACAAATTTGAGAGCAGCAGCAGTTTGCAAGTGATTAAATTCCTACACATTCATGAAAATCAAAAGCCAGGTACAGGAGAGAGAGACTCTAAGAGTTCCCCTAGCAAGGGAAAACCCCTCTGAGGAGGGCTCAACCTTAGTCAAGACGCAAGGAAATCCACACAACAGGAGCTACGGTAGGAGTATCCTGACTCCAGGAAAAGCTTTGCTGACAATCCACACCCAGTTTGCTACCAGTGAATTCAACTTCCAGATAAAACCCATGACAAACCAGGCTTCGTTAGTTCCTCTGCTCACAGAACTGTTTGTTTTGTGTGTGTGTGTGTGTGACCTTGGTCAAGGGGAAGCTAGATCCAAATGCTGCATGTGCATTGCTGAATATCCTGTGTGTTCAAAAACATCTGAATTAGACATGAAGAAATAATCATAAAAATGCTGCATTTTATGATTCATTAAGCTTTCAGATGACATTCTCTGACATAACAAATAGAAGTGCACAAAAAGCATTTCTAAGGCATTCTATTAATTGCTCTGTTTCTGGAAAATCTGCTTGGAAAGTAGCCTGTTAGTGCTTCCTTCTCTCCTCCCTTGCAATGGCATGCAGCTTTTTCACCTCTAATGAAGTTTAATCAACAACAACAACAGAAAAAAAGAAAAAGCCATAGGCCTGCCAGGTCACAGCCATTGCAGTGACTCAAACATATTTAAGTGTTTTTGACAGACCCTAATGCACTTTGCAAACCTTCCCTTGCTCTTGGATGAAGAAAGGCACAAAAAGGGACTCCCTTGCTGCACGCTGTGTGTTGGTTTTGTGTTGCTGGGGGAAATTTGTTCCTTTATTTTTGCATAAATGAAACTGTGAGTGAAATCATCCTTTTGGTACTTTACGTCTGGCCAAATTCTCATTCGGCTGTTGAGCACTTTAATATTTCTGAAGAAAATTAACCAGTGATAGACTAGTTATCTTATGTTGAGCTACAGAGCTTTATTTTTCTCACATATCAAGTGTATTTTCATGGCATAAATATATCCAAAGAAAAGACAATATTTCTTACAAAACATTGGCTAATGACATACAGTATTATAGAGCTGATAATTGTGAAATTTTGCTACTATTTCTTACAAATAAAAACACAACGTTTTTAATTTTACCTTCTTGTTGAGGAAAAGTCTTAAAAGAGAAAAAACTGCAAAACTCCTCATGTTATATTTGTAATATTTTATACCTGTAGAAAACCCTGCTGTTCTCACGTATTGCTGTAAGGAAGCTTGCAAACAGAAAACGTTTCCCTTCCATGTTGCTCATCTTACAGTTATAGTAACTGGAGACATTAGAAATAATGGAAGGTGAAAACATTCAGTCAGCCGTCGTCTGGCTGCTTTTGTTTTCCTTTAACAGGTGGTGACTCTTTTAAAGATCTCTGTCACCTATTTCTCGTGCCACTTCAATTTCCGGGCGTGGATGAAGGCTGAGCTGGAAGTGTTTCTCCTTGGTGAGAAACTCCCTCCCGGTACACAAGGGACAGGAGACGAGAACGACCTGCCCAAGGTACTGCCGGGGCACCAGAGGCAAACGGAGATCAGCCTTTCCTGGAGTGGGACGCTTCCCACTTGGTTTTTCCCTATTAGTTTTGCTACCAGCCGAGGTGACGTTCAATATTCAGTGACAACTTCTAGTTTGGAGGTTTCTTAACTGTATTGCAGTGAAATTACTTTGTCACTGTTGTATTATTTCTACCAGCCTCTGTGCTTTCTACTTCTCTGCTATTAAGGAAACCATACTGTCTGGAAAGATATCTCTATTAAGATGACACGTTATATGCTGTTGGAGTATAGAGTATAGAGTTTTTGCATCTGATTAGCTTATTCTTGGAAGATTAGAGGCTAACATATACAAAAGTATTTCTTCAAATGTCATTTCTTATTTTTAATGTACAACTTGAAAAGGAAGGCTCTGCTAAGAACTGTCTTCAAAGCTGCTTTAAAACTTTCATAGGAATTGCATGCAGGCAGGGAATGATGCCTGACCCCCAAATGCTCTTATAAAACTAAATGATGTGTGTGAAAGGAGACTCTTGGCATCTACAACTCTTTACCTTCTGTTTGGTTTACAAGAACGTCTTCCTGGCTGGCTCAGGAAAGCCAGCTGCCAATGGAAATGAGAATATATAGCTCAACAGGAGAGAGAACAACTGGAAAAACCTGATACGCCTCTCACAGTCCCAGAGATGCTTTTAAAGAAGGGAGAGAGGCCCACAGCAGAGTCGGCTGGGAAAGCAGCCATCCTGCCACAGACACAAAATCCTTGAAGGCATCTTAAGAGAAAGGGATTGGGATAGGTTTGCACTGCCATCTTCAGCCCCAGGAAAAAATGGAGCTCTTTCCTGTAGCATGCAGAGCGTATAGCTGGGTGAGGTTTCCCACAGACTGCTCACAGCAGCCAGGGCAGACACTCAGATCCTCGCAGGAGAGATGCTCCTGTTCCCCTCCTCACTGCACCGAACCCTTCCCACGTCATGCTGGAAGAGATGGAGGGATTCATCCCCAAACAGTCATTATGGGTACTGTGGAAGGGAAAGGTAAAACCTCTCTAACACATGCCAAGAAAACAAAAATACAGGAGGAAAGTAACTGAAGGTAAAGCAAGATCAGTATTTGGGAGAAAGAAGTGTGGAAAAAATTGGTGCAACTTAAGAGTCCTACAAGGGAAAACAGGGAGATTCTAGGAAGACAGAGGGAAATATGGGACAAAATATCTCCAAGTCTGCATTTTTAAATTTTGAAATCTTTTATTAGAAGAAGAAAAAACAAAACACTTTTTTTTTTTCTTCATGCAGGAACACAGCCTTGCTACTGATTAGAAGATACTCAGTTTGATAATTAAGAGCTTAAACAGCATTTAAGATTTTTCATTAGGTAAGAATATACACCTGCTAGAGAAATGTATCATTGTTATTGATTTAAATTGCTGTGATGTTGCATCTTTTAAAATCTCCTGGTAACTTCTTAAAGGAATTTGGTGCACCAAGTTCTCTGTTGAGGTTAGTGGGATATTTGCATTATTAACCAATCTTGTTGCAATAACTGGATCAAACTTCTTCCTCGGGAGTTCACAAAGGATTCTGTAATGGAATTCCAAAAATGTTCTAAAAATACAGCAATGCTGCTCTACGTATAAAGCCACACATCTCTGGAAATCTAACTGCAGAATGAACCATCACATTACTGTAAAGTTGAATGGCTTTAAATACAAAATGCTGAATTTTCAAAAGCTTCTGTCAGTCGCCTTTTGTTTTATGAACTATTAAACTGGTGTGCAACAGGCTGTCACTGAACATTTGTTCCACATTTTGCTGAATGAAGAATTGAATACTAGGCAGCTAAAGTACCTTTCCTGCCGTGAGTAAAGATGAAAAATCTGGAGCTGCTGCAGAGACTGAAAAGGAGAGGTATGGGCTACAGGCAGTGTATGCTGCAGCTCATTCAGGGACTGGGGAGAAGGAAGCATGATGCTGAAGCTTAATGAAATTGGCCACAGCTATTCTACAAGGTAGAAAACGTCTCTAAGCTGCTAGCAACGTGGGCTATAATACTAATAGCTTTTTTAAAAAATCCTCATTTGGTGTCTCTTTTGCAGCTGTGAAAAGAGTTTGATACCGGGTTGATAGTCTCAGTAGACAAGCACCATTCTTAATGGCTACCAGGAGTTACTATCAGTCTCAAGAGTGTGGCTAACGATAAAGCACGTGTAAACCAACCACTTGTCGCCCCGAGCCATGGAGTTGCTCTTCTGGCTGGGCGCTCATGGGGCTGTCACTGCATCGCTCAGGTATAGGATGTGATCCCTGTTTCCAACAGCCCAGCACCTGTCACACCTCCACACTTGCTCTTCTGGGTGCTCTGTGACACAAGCTGTTGGGGAAAAAATGGGTGAAACATTCCAAAAAGAAAGATGTCATTAAAGCAGGTATGCTGTCAGGAGGGATTACACTTGGGCTGATGAAATGTGCCTAAAGTCTGCTGTGGACGCGGAGATCTTTTACCTCCCAGGCAAGCGTTGTGTAGCTAATGCTGGTGCAAGTGTGTCCTGCTGCACCAATGTGCCTCTTCCCTTACTCGCAGCTGTGATACCCAGCAAGGGTGCATCGGGCTTCGGTTGTCAGTACAAGTGGTTTGTACAGCCCAAACCACCTACTCAGGTCAAAATGTTACTAAATAACAGATCAATACTTTCTTTTTTTATAAGGAAGAAGTTGTATTTTGCATTCTCACCTAAAAAGATGGGCAAAATAAATAGCAGAAGTCAGCAAGGCTCAAGATGGAAAATAGATGATCCAACTTAGGACAAATGTATTGCAGATTCCAGAGCAATATATAAAATAGTGTCAATAAACCTCAGAAAGGAGAGGGGAAGAAGTACCACCAAGGGAATCAAGCCTAGAAGAACATGCTTCACAGGGGAATATTGGCTGGTAGGTTAACACAGTTTCCTGGAAAAGGCCATGCTTGTTACTAACATACTTTTGGTCCTAGTGCTGGATTCCCTGCAGGTATCACCATCCCAAATCCCTAGTCCCTCAGTGTGATGCAGCGTGGCTGTGCCAGGGTGCCTGCGGGGGACTGAGGGGCCCACCAAGCAGAGAGAAGAAGCGAGGCTCCATCTAACGGCTTAAGAACTGCTGGTCTGAATTAAAAATGAAACAGAGGCTTTAGGCCACTTTTTTCAGGAGCTTGAGGCACTGGAGATACTGAAGTAGCCAACAATAAGCAGAATGTACGTTACTACTGCTCAATATATGCTCTCTTCCAAACACCCATCCTGTTTCTCTATTTGCCTCACCAGATAACAGTTATTTGCTTTTTAAGCTGTGCTACTTGGCCGGTGAAAGAATACATCCTGAATAAAAAAATAAAATTAATTGTATCATACAAGATTTTAACTGTGAATGACAATACAGCCAGGGACATTTGAGCTTTTGAACTGAAGTCCAAAGTGCTGCAGCAAAATTAAATTTGCTCACCTCTGTCTGCTAAAGCAAATCTTAAAATATTAATAAATGCCAATCATTTGAAACTGAAAATATTAAAATCCAGAAGTCTTTGCTTTAGATATTTGTTCAAAAATGCTGGTTTCATTTTGAGAGCATATAGACAGAGCAGATGATGCTCTACCTGCATCTTAATTATTAAAACAGGACTGACCAGCCTGTTTCATGCAATGGGAACAACAGCTTTATGAAAATCATTTAGTTCTGAGTAGAAAATAACTGTTGTCAGGAACTGGATGTTACCCTTCTCAGTTTTAATGTATGAGAGTTTTTTAAATAGGTTTTGAAGGTATTTGGCAGCTTCCCATCTATGTTATAAACTTGTATTTTCCCAAAACAGTGTTTTAAAAGATTAAAGCCTTCTGTGAAACAGGAGAAAATTTGGACTTATCTAATGCCTTTTCTCCTTTCTGTTACAGAATGCCTCGTTGAATTATGGCATCATAAAAGGAGTATAAGACTGTAAATGAGGAAATCATCGAAAGTAGACAGAGTTTACCAGTTTCTCACTGTGCAGTTCACCAGATGGCTTATGCGTTCTTATTTACCCTTCTACCAATGCATATATCTAAGTAAGTAAGAAGACTTCTCTTTTCCTCCATCTGGTCTACACGCTTCTCTGTAACGCTTTTCTATTCTGCAAGATTGTCTGTAATTAGTCTGTTTAAATTAACGACTTCTACCAGTAACTAAGAATAAACTAGGTTGGACTAAGCATATCAGAGAAGGTACAAACTAAACATGGAAGAAGGGAGAAGGAAATTGCAGTAGTTACACTATCACCCTGCCTGGAGAGCCATTTAGCATCCTTGGCAGATTTTGTTCACATGGTCTTGTGGGCAACCAGATGGAAAAAGCGGCATTGATTTTCTTGACTTCCCCTACAGAGTTTGTGAATGAAATCTACTAACGGTGGTGGAAGCCTGCCAGCACCACTCTACCTGCAGCCAGCTCTGCGACGCCCGGGGCACCTGCCAGCATGGCCGAGAGCTTAAATCATCCAGGCATCTGACATTCATCCTCCTTTTTCTTTTTCTTTTTTTTTTCCTGTTCTTTTTTTTTCCAATATTTGTTTCCTCACACTCTGCTGCTCTTTCTCATTTCCTCTTCTCTCCAGCTATGAGTCTGTCTCCATCGAACATGCTATCTCACAGTAAAAAATAACACCTTCAATTCAAAATACAGATTATTCTACAGCAGCAATACACTGTACATATGGATCTTGAATTTGGCAGGAATTTAGATGGGATCTTGAATTTTTTATTATGTAAAATTTGAGGGTGTCAAATTTTGCAGTTCCATCAAGTCATCTTGTAGATTCTTTTTTTGTAGATTCTTTACAGCTGTGTGTGTGTGAAAACAGACTCACGGTTAAGTTCGGATGTCTACCTGCTTCCATTCATTTGCCACTAAGGAAGTCTGAAAATTTGGTTCCTTACTGCTCTTTTTCAAAACTTTAGATTTCTATACAAAAATACAGCGTTTGTCTACTGAAAATGTAGTTTGAGCATTTAACTAGCATTTCAGCAAAGGTTTTGGTTAGTATTAAGAGAACTTTTGAAGGCTAGATCTAACTGGAGTTGAGCTGGGTTTTTGGAGGAAATAAGGCCTATGCTTACAATCAGTCTGTCCACCTGCCAGCTTCCCTTCCCTAATAGTATTTGAGTTTCTTGACCAATTCCACCTAAATTTGACAGAGATGGAGACTTTGAGAACACAAAGCTCCCAGAATTTTTGTGAAAACTAGTAACTGGTCAGAGGAGAATGATTCAGGCCAAGAAATTAAAGGAATTAAAGGCCCCCTCCAAATTAAAGGACGTTAGTCTCATAGTCCCTGGCATCTGCTTAGCTCCCAGGTGGCTGGTTGTAGGAGGGCAGGAGGGCACTGGAGACACTTTGCTGGTCTGGAGGGGAAGAGGCAGCTGGGAGCACTGGGGAAAGGGGGAGTGTTGGTCTGTAAGACAAAACTGCAGAGAGAACCGTCTGCCATAGTTCTGCTCATGAAACAAAATTTTGTTGGCTTACAAAGAAAGCCATAATTCATATTTAAAACCAGCAGGAAAGGGAGTATGTGCTGAGTGGGAAGAGGAGTACTTTTGTGTGGCTTCTTTCTCCTACTCTTCACACATTGTAGTTATCCAGACGTGAGGGGTGGTTGTCTCAGGCATGGTTCCCTGGCAAGAAATTTCTTTTGATTAATCTGATGGGCAGATGATGTTTCTGTGGCCTCTCTCTGACTAGCTGGCAGGCAATTGCGTGTAACTTATTGAGGAATGCAAGGATTCCCCAGCAGCTATGCTTATTCCAACTTTTCACATGCAAAGTTGAAAATTCATTGAAAGGACAGGTTTTTCTGTGAAATACTCAGAATAGCAATCTAAGGTGTTGACATGCCTGTCTTGAATAAATAAATGCCACCTGTGATTGCTCTTATTGCCTGCTATAAAACTCCAGCCCAGCTGCCAAGACAGAAACCCTGAGCAAACTTAAGTGAAGGAGAAATAATAACTGGGCATGTGATTAATACATTTTCAGTTTGCTATAAACTCATCTGTAAATAGCAAAACTTGATATTAAAAAGACCTGGTATCTCATTAAACCTTAAATAAATAATGCTGAATATACCTCTAGGGAACTCTACAGTACCTGGGTATGAATAAGAGAAATCAAATTGTGAGACCACTGTGTTTTATCTGCCTTGATTTACAGCTATAGACTCTTTATATTTTAATCAGTGAAAATGTTCACAGAGTAGGAGAATTTGTGTGTATTTCATAAACCAAAACATCCCAGTAACCATTTTGATTAGAATATAAAGAGCAGTCTGTCAAATTCTACTTCCTTATCTCTTGGATTAAAATCTTTTCTGTTTGCTGAGAGAAGACACGACCACTACCTACTGAGAGGCAAATTTTTCATTAACTCATTTAAAAAAATACATATTGCTCAGTAATAATCTAAGCTCCCAACAGTAGCTGTTTGGAATACTCAGAAATGTTTTCATAATGGTCTTAAAAATCATCCAGAATTAACAGCTACTGGATCCCTGCTGTCTGAGACAGCATTTATAAGGATTTTTACTGTGCTCAAAATTATGGTGCCATCAGGTACATCCATAGAAGGCATATTTGCATAAAATGTTTGTGCTGTTGGACAGCAAAAAAGCGTTTTTAGGTTATGTGCTATGAAACAGCTTTTATTCTGCAACACTGGGTGTGCTGTGTAATCCTAAGTATTCACTAGGAAACATGTTGAGCCTTAATGATTAGAAAATCCCATTTTCTTAAAGGGACTTTGAATCCAGCTGTACCCTGTCCTGGGGGAAGCTTTCTTAGCAGCTGCTTCCTGTAAAAGATATTCAAAGAGAATCTATTTGTTGGCTTTGCCACCCAGATCTTCTTTTTTTTTTCTTTTTCCTTTCCAACTTGTGCTGTTTTATCCCATCACAGAGCTGTAGATACTGCAGATATCCTTTAAATATCCACATGGAGAATGTAGCTGCTCCATTCGAAATACATAAACTCCTTACAACTCAATCATTTTCAACAAGACTCACAGGATAGACTGAAAATAAATATTGCCTGAGCAAGGTTGTGTTGTCTTTCCTTGGATAATCAGAAGTAGAGCTGATGACTATATTCTATATACAGTTTTTGAACTTGCTTACTGTTTGTTCTTGCTCCGTCATGGTTTTGGAAACACCCTGGATGGAGCCCAGAGGATCCAGGAGGCAGAGATTGTACCAGAGGGTGCCTGAGCATCTCTTGTAAAGCAGGGCGACTACCAGTTCAGCGAACGATCCTTCGAGAGACATGAACTGGCGACTCACACAAGCAGTCACAGAACTATGTCCTGTCCTGCTGGAAGTTCAGATGCAATCAGCAATGCCTCTCATGCTGCCACCTCCTCTGACTTCAGTTACAGACATGGGTAAAATAGGTATTTGTTACAGAAAAGTCCCATTGGTTAATAAGAAATCTTCCCCAAGGAAACATTTGCACCTTAGTTGCTATTTTTCTCTTTGCTGACCTAAGACTACTAGGAACTTGACCAGTATGTTTCGATTTGTCAGGTATAGTTCAAATATCATTCAAGGTAACTGAGCACACTGAGGCTCTGAGCTCCTGGACTCACACTGATTGCAGCATCTCCCAGTACCCTTTCCAAGACCGCACCCCTGAATGGACAGAAGGGAAAATAAGACACAACAAAAAACACACTTTCTTCAGAACTACAAACCTGAAGGAAATGAAGCATTTGGTCCAGTTGGAACAAAGAAATGCTGTGGTAGCTTATTTTGCTTTACGTGAGATGTAAGTGTTAAACTTGCAAGTGCATGGTGAGCATAAAGGGTTAAGTGTGACTTGTCTTCATTACCTAAAAAGGATGAGAATTTTGAAGGACAAAATAACAGGATCTAAATCACCCCTTCCCAGTTGCAGAATGTATACAAACAGTTGCAACAACTTTTTGAGCTTGCTTTCCAACCCTGTCAAACTGTGACCTGTGTTGGAAGGGAACACACCATTCCTGTAAAACCCCTGAGAACCTTTCTTTTTCTCTTTACCTTTTAAAAGTCTTTATTTCTACATTCTTGTTGACATACAAATAGAACTTGAAAATGTATTTCCCCTATCAGTATTAACATGTTCAGATGCCACAGCGAGGATCATGACAAAACGTACCAGGTTATAAACTTAGGACCTTAAGAGTTTTGACTTTTTATTTAGAAATAGGTGTAATACATGAACTTGACTGGATTTAATTACTTATCTAACTGTTCATGTTGCCAGCAAAGCCTACTGCAGGTGTTCTAGTAGAAATTCTGGAAATTTAGAAAACAGATTTTTACAGACCTTTGCATGAAAAGTCTAGCCCTATATTACTTCACTTTAATCTTGGCTCAAATCAACATCATCAAAAGAAAACTAAGTCCTAAACGCATGAAATGCCGTTCTTTAGATAATCCAAAAATCCTATATGATGGGCTATTCTCATCATCCAGAAATAGGCAAAATCACCTAATCTAGATGCTTTGAACCCCTGATCCTCCAGAGCTGCTACTTCTCTTGGCTGACTTGCGAGCTGTTTCACTCACCACAGGCTACAGGAGGGAGATGCAGGGGAGCAGGTACGTCCCCACGTGTGGATGAAGAGAGGTGTGCCAGGAGACTCTGCTCTGCCGTCCTCCGTGCCGCGCAGCAGCGTAAGGGCGACCGTCTGCCTCGCACGGCCTCTAAGGCGCCGAAGGACGGACTCCACCCGAATTGTGCCCTGACTCTCTTGACGTGAGTAGCACCACTGACGGGAAGGAGACGTCCTCAGAAACGGCTAGTGTGATTATTAAACACCAGCATCAAGAGTCTCGGCCTGTGTATTTCTGTGCCAAAGTCCTGCCGACCCACTCAAAGATAATGTTAATAGTCTGGCCTATTAAAACCTACCACAGCAATTTTCCATGAGCAGAACTCCCCAGTGCTACACGATACGGCTCATTATTGGAGACAACCTGTCTACACTTAGCTCCGTTTTGGAGGGAGATTGCCCACAGTCATTCACAGGCATTTATCCTTTCTGCAAAATGACATGTTGTAATAGTCTCTTATATAAGGTAATTATACCTCCACTCATACTGCATAAAATGATGAAATTCAAATCACTGCTGGGAAACACCTTTCTCTGACATTGAAACTAAAATGCTTCATGATAATGTTAAGCTATTGAGGGTGACGCAGTAAAAAAAAATGAAATGGAAGAAAGCAGAGAAAGTTTCTGGAGCTGTGCTTGTACTGGAGGCGAGGTAGGAAATCACTCAAGGTGCTGGAGCAGGCTGACAGAGACGGTGTGCGTCCTCCTTTGCAGGCGTGTAGAGTACCCCGCTGAGGTTCTGGCCCTGGAGTTGCTGTAGCAGTGCTTAAGGTCTGCTCCAACACTGAAGGGTGTTCCTCTTTAGTACCTGATGCTGGCTGGCACCCAAAAGATGTTTGCCACTTATTTGCATTTTTACAACACAGTGATAATTAATATTAACCTGGCAGTTATGCACTTTTCTCAACCACTTTGCCCTAAGGTGAAAATTAACTTTCTGTGGTGCTGGGTACCAACTTTGTACTGAGGCAGTTATTCCAGCTGACAGAAAATAGGTTATCTGGTAGCTCCTCCTCTTGCTGGAGCTGAAGCCAGGGCTGAGCAGGTGAACAGGCTTTTACACCTCTTCCTTCCCCTCTTTAACTGTGTGAAAACTCTCTCAGTTTAGTCTAAAGGCAAGAAAGCACTTGTTTTCTGCAGTGTAATTCAGATGTTTCAGTATTTATAAAATAAAAACAATATTCAAGTTAAAAATATACACCAAAAAGCAGATTTTATAATTTAATCTCAGTGCTAGTGTCAGATCTTGTGGAAAGAGAGTACATCTAAACTGTGCTTAGAAAAGCTAAACCCCAATGGTGCTTTCAGCTTACAGTGAAACAACTCATGAACTTGCTTGGAGAGTGTAGTGCACACGATAGAAATAACACATACAGTAACTTGAACAATCAAGACGCTGAAATGCTAAAAGGTAAAATCATAATGTAAAGTACCATTTAAAATAGCATAATGGCTCTAAACGGGGAGTCAGGAGCAGTGATTTTTTTTGAATAGAGCTAGTCACAGAGTGTCCTCGTACTCTGCTAAACAAGACAGCTTAGTAGTCAAATTCTGGATAAAAGGGAGAGAGAGGCTCATCGTTCACTCTGGCAAGAAGACCTAGCTCATAAGAAAGCTGTATAATTAATGCTAGATATTTTAAAGCCATGAATAGCAATTTCTGTGTAAGCTTTGGAAATGGAAAAATGTACTCTGGCAATATTCCTGAGGTGGTAGGGAGGGCATCTAGTGATATTTATGCACGTAAGGTCTGGAATTGACAGCCAGGGATTGAAAAGGTTAATGTACACCAAAAGGTTATGGCTTGCTTTTCAGTGGAAATTATGTAGGCTTAGGCAGAATCTGCTAATGACTGGCAAGGCAGCACACAACACCAAAAGTAGAAACTGCTGAGAACCAAGCTGAACGCTTTGATTTTATTTCTGTTTAGTTTTTAAAAATTATTTCCCAACCACAAATTTTACAGTTGAAACCCACATTCATGCCACTTCTCCAGAGATAAATTATCAAAAAAGAGGTGGTACAGATGTGACGTGCTCTAATCACAGTTAGCCGATAACCCATAAAAGCCATCATGCTGAGGAAACAACTACACGTTAAAAAGCCTGGGATCAAGAAAAGAGCCCCAGGGAGTAGCTTAAAGGCTCCTCACTCTACTAGAAATAAAAATCAGCAGAGGAAGTGAAAGAAATATAATTAGAAGACTGAGTCTTGAACCAGACAAACTCTTTTTTGCTGTATGCAAAGTTTAATGTGAAACTGTGAAAGCTGATTACACTAAAAATTCAGTATCTTCTAAAACATAAAATAAAATTGGAATCTGTAGTTGAGGTTTTCAAAGCAGCATAATTGATTTAGACCCTTACGTCTTGCATCGCAAGAGAAGTGCGGTCAGCTCTTACAATTTAATTATTACTCGCTTGCTATTTGGTGTGTTCTAGGTGTCAAGCAAATATGTGAGAAGATTTGCTTTCATCTAAATATATAATTATATATTATATTTAGTTATTTAAATCTGTGGCTCTCTTGACTATGAAAAAAAAAGCTTGAAAGGGGAATCCCACATCCACCATTTAGACAGGCAGAGAACCTTTGGAGAGAGAACAATCTCAGTACTGGAATATGTTTTGCACTGAGTTTAGTTTATGCCTACCCTGCTGTCTTACTAGCGTAGGCTACTCTGCACTGAGCTCCATCCTGCCAGTCTAGATTATCTCTAGTAGTTAGGTTTTTCTACTTTCACAGTAGCTGGAGTAGCTTTAACCCATGATACTGTTTCTTCCATGACTCCAGTGTAGGCATCAGCTGTTCCTCATTGACAGATGGCCCTTTCTAGGTGCTACAGTTTTTACTACCATGTTGCAGTTTTTACTACCATGCTCCCTGGAAACAGGGATCTCTCAGAAATCTTAACTAAGCATTTGTTTTCCAGTAAAATCATGAGTCTTCAAGTACCTTCAAATACAGTAAAGGGCTAAGAAGGAATTTATTCTCTTTCTGCCTTTTTTTCCTGATAAAGACCCCAGTGTCTGGAACTGTTTTTTTCATGTTCCAGATTCTTTCTCTTCTGCAAATGAAAGCTTATAGTCAGAAGTCTTATTTACAAAACAAACAAACAAACTCCTTTGAGAATAGGAAGCAAGTAAAACTACTCAGAGATATGTAAGCTTTCAGTGAGCCTGATACAAATCTAAAAAGTATGAACAGCCCAGTTTTATTTTCAGCAAAGTTTCTTTCAATTCCTAAAAATACTCTGCGTTGTGCTCCCCCCCCCAACCCAAGTATAAACTTGAAAGAGCTGAATGCATTGCTCTGATATCACAGATCTGGCTGATTATCACAAACCCAATTATAATCAAACAGTTGACCTTACAGTCAAGAACACTAATCTGACCAGCAAATCCTCAAAATACCCACTTAGTGACAGTACATATTGATGTCTAAATGAACGTGATGCTGTGAACTGGTCAGACTGCACTAACACAGCTTAAACTCAGATATCCTGGAAAGTTCTTTCAGGAAGACTAGCGGTGGCAAAATGGAAAAAGGTGTTAGTAAGTAGGCACAAGAGAACTCTTCCTGAGATACTTATTTTAATGCAATACTAATTGGAAACCATGTATCACAGATAATTTAAAGTGAACTCTTAAAAAAATCTGATCTCCTGTTATTCTTTCTTTAAGGAGTTAAACTCAAACTTTCACTAGCTTGAAAAAGATGTCCTAGAAAGTTGAATAACTTGCAGGTGAATGCTTTGCTATTCATTACTACCTCAGCAACAGCAGTCACCACTGCTGGTCAGCTGCTCCCTTACTTTACAGGAAGATGGTTCTAGCAAGGGGACTTTTTCCAGACTTCATGCACAAAACAACATAAAGTTACAGTGAATATCAATTCTGTTACCAGCATGAGGAAGTTGAGCATTTTATTACTAAATCTTAGGAAAAATTGACTGAGAAGCTTACCCGTTTAAAAATGAGTCAGGGAAATTCCTGCTGTGCGTACTGAGAGTAAAATCGGGGATTCCTGTTGCAAAGAGCTCTCATGGCATATATTTTGATATTACATTTATTGTCACTGTTGACTGTGGGATGTGAGTAAAAGGAACAGTGAGGGGTTGCTTAATTAGAATTAATGAATATGAGTAGTACTATACAATTGCGTTACGATCTCATTAATTCCTTGGTTTAAAATATTTATTCCATTGGAAATTACCAAGGATAAGATATGAGTCACAATCAATACAGCAGAAATAAACTAAGAAAAAAGTATTTATTGCTGCAATGGGCTTTTGCCTACCCTTACAGGAATAACATGGTGTTTTCATACAGGAGCTGTTCGCAAACAAAACAAGCTTTGCTGCTTTACGGCACGCTCTTTCCACAGCTCATGCACTCTGCCCACAAAACCATCCAAGCTGCGCAAAGGTTGATGTTCTCCTCATCTGATGCATTCGCTAAGAACATGAAAAGGGTTAAAAGTCTTTTTTTTTCCTCCCCTCATTAGTTTGTAATGTTGTACTCCTGTTTTAAAGTGAAATGCAAAAGGGGTCCATGGGGGTCTGGCAGGCCAGACTGGGCATCCCCACCGCAGCAAGGTGCTGGGGGCAACAGGATGGGAGGGGAGGGCAAAGCAGTTTCTCCTCGGGGAGCTCCTCAACTCAAAATAGGTGTCAGGGGAAGAGTAAATCCGTTTCTCTGGTACACAAAAATATCCCAATGAACAAGGAGAAAAGTGTTCAGAACCAGAGCACTTTCTTCCCAAGTGTTGACTGTTACAGAAGTAGCAGCATCAGTAAGAGTACGTGCGTTTTTCCTAATTAAATACGCGTATAAAATGCCAGGAGGCCACGTAAGTCACCCAGACTTCCGTATTTGCCGTCGTTTCACCAAGCTGACACACACACACACGCACCGGGCCCGGGAGAGGACCGACCCCCCTCCCCCGTTTACATAACACTTTGCGGGGAAAAGCAGGCGACCGGCGCGGCGGCCGCCACGGGGACAACCCCGCGCCCGCGGGCCCCGGCCGCGCCGCCTCCTCCCGCCGTCGCGGTGGGGAAGGACCACGCGCTCCTCCGGGTGCCGAGCCGAGCCGAGCCGAGCCGCGGCTCCCGCCGACGAGAAGGGCGCCGAGCGACCGCTCCCTCACCGCCCGCCTGCCCGCCCGCCGCGACGCGCATGCGCTGCCGCGCCCGCGCATACGCCGTCGCATCCCCCCCCCCCCCCCCACCGAGCGTGGCGCATGCGCAGAGTGGGGGGCAGGGCGGCTGGCGAGGCAGGGCGGTCGGCGGCGGGCGCTGCCGGAGCCCGCGGGCGGCGGGAAGCGGCGCTCGCCGCGCCCCGCCCGGTTCGGCTCCGGCTCCGTCTCCGTGTCCAGGCGCGGGTCCGGCGGCGGCAGAGCAGCGCCGCGCCGCGCCGGGGGCCGCCGCGGGGCCGGGCCGGCCGCGCGAGGCTGTGCCCCAGTTTGTGTCCAATCAGAGCGTGAGCTGCGTGCACCGAGCAGGGCAGCAATGCGTAAACAAGCCCCGGGAAACTCCTCCGCCCCCCGCTCGCGCCGCTCCCGCGCGCTCCTCGCGCGCCCCTCGCCGCCGCCCCCGCCGCTCCTGCGAGGCGCGCGCTCCCGCCGCCCAACCGCCGCCGCCCCCGCCCGCCCAGCCGGCGCCGCCCGCGCCGCCACACGCGCCCCGCTGCCTCGCGCGCGCCCGCGGGTGCCCGTGGCCTCCCGAGGGGAAGGTAAGGGGCCCGCGGCGGCGGCGGCAGGGCGGCGGCGGCCGGCGGCGGCGGCGGCGGGGGGGATCATGTGTCATAACAAGTTGTTGAACGTGACATTGCCCGCGGGCTGCGCCGCGGCGGCGGGGAAGGCTGGACGTGGGGATGCGCCGCGGCGGCGGGCGGCAGGCAGCCGCCGAGTAACTTTCTCTTTAATTTCCCGTTAATTAGGGAGCCCGCCCGGGCGCGGGCAGGGCGGCGGCGGCACCGGCGGGGGGGGGGCGGCTGCGGCTCGCGGTGCTCGCGGCTGCCCGAGGGGCCGGCGAGCGGCGGCGGCAGCGCCGCCGGGCAGCGAGCGTCGCGTCCGCCCGCGCCGCGAGCCGTTTCCACCCAGGATTTTTCTAGCAAGGCGCCGGGGCGGCTGGTTAGTGCCGAGCAGGTTCCAGCCCAAAGCGTCCGCTCGCGCGGTGCTGATCTCCGGGTGACGCTCCGTGGCAGCTTGGCTCGCTTCCGTGGTGATCAGCTTGGCTTATTATATAAGATGTCACCGGAGGAGGAGAGACAAGTGCTCAGGGTTGCGGAGGGGGCGGGTGCGCCCTGCGCTTCCCTCGCCAGGTGCCGCGGAGGGGGGCGGCCCGGCCCGGCCCGGCCCGGCCCGGCCCGGCCCGGGGCAGGGCTCGGGGCTCCCCCCGGGGCTCTCCCCGCACGTGGGTTTCCCAAGCGTCGCCTGGAAGCAGAAACGCAACCTGTTCAGTTGCCTCTGTGCGTGTTTGATTTCTTCTTTCTCTCGCTTCTGCTTTACAAAATAAAAATAAGCATTTAGGCATTAAAAAAAAAGTTTTAGAAGTTGATTTTTGCTTCGTTTAGGTGCATGTTTAGCATGTTAACATGAGCTGGAGAGGATTGAATGAATCATCACTTCCATGGAATAAAAGCTAGTGAATCATCATCACACATGCACATGTACGTATACAGACACACACACACACACACCCCGGAGAGGGAGACAGGGAGTATACTGATTACTGTTGATATGGAAAGATTAGTGTCAGTTTCTGAAACGCAGTTGGATTCAAGAAGCATGGACTATGCTCAGAAACCCACCAGGTTTCCTGGGGCTAGTTCATGAGCTGTGAAAGTTTTGTAACACTCAGCTGTTGTTTTTGTAGCACAGTGGTTAAATGGCAGCCTTTTTCTTTATGAATTTGCTGCCCTTTATTTTAGCCAAATTCTTAAGAGGGTATTAATGATGAGATTTAAGCAAGCATGTTATTTAGGCTGTATTAATTCAAAGTCAAATTTAACCAGAAAGCTGAAATGGTATCTCCCTATGACTGTACCCTAAAGCCAGAGACAGATCCCAGGTCCTCTTAATCTGGGATTTTTTTGTTAAGCAAAAATATTTACTCTTCTTTAGAATGAAGTAAAAATAAATAAATACATATTTGGAAAACAAGGTAGTTCATTTGTTAAAAGCATTATAGTTGTACCTAGATAGAGGTCTGTTCCTGATCCCCTTGGCAGTTGCTGTTTTAAATGGGATTGGAGTTGGGTCCTATATGTAAATTTTCAACTTTTTCAACTCCTGCTTGATTTCAAAGTGGAATCTTCCCCTTTTTGTTGACATGTCTGTCTGCCCTGCAGAGGCAGTGCTATGAATTTTACATTATTAATTCCTCTTTTTTTTCATGGCATGCTTGCAACTTTCCAGAAATTAAATCACTGTTTACAACAAGAAGGTAGTACTTTACAGATATAAACATTTGATTTTACAATATATCAGTATGTCAAGATCTCTATGCATCTTATTGGTAAACCATTCTGGCCCCTTTGGCATCAGGTATCCTTTACCTAGGAGCCTGTGTGTTATATCTGCAGCCATTCCTCAAACAGGAATGAATCAGTCATGTACAAGATTGCTGTTGGTGTTTGCTACTGTTGGGGAGAGAGGGTATGTTATTGTTTCTGTTTGTTTAAAACTGAGTGCACTGGCACTTCAAAACATTTTTTTAGCATTAATTACAGAACTGGAGCAGCTAAGTGCAAGAGAACAATATTACTTCAGTGCTTGTTTTGAAGCTTTTAACACCTCAGAATCAGAAGATTCTGAAGTTAACCATGTTAAAACTATGCAACTGTGAAGACATATAATATAATAGGGTTTCTCTTAAATTAGGTGTGTTGGGTGGTCAAGTTAACAAATAGGAAATATTATTTTATTTGTGCATTTAAATTAATATTCAAATCACGTTTATCATTTTTTTTAAATTAGTTTTTTTACAAAGAAGATAGAATGTCCTACACATTGTGTGTTTCCGTGTGCCCAGAAATAGACCTCAACTGAAAGCAGTAGAGTAAGCAAGAGTTTAAGTGGACTCATCATTCTGCTCCAGCCTTTCTGCCCCCTGCTCTGTATACACTGTGGTCTTCAAAGTAGAACTGAAAAATTCTAGGTTTCACTTTTAAGCCTGCAGAATGTGCAAAATAAAGAAAGATAAAAGGAATTGATTTAGGGTTGCCTCTGTGTAGCAACCCTAATTTTTAGGACTGATAAACAGATTAAGAAGCACAGTAGAACTTTGGGAGGAGCAATGCAGGTAAACCTAGAATCTTGTCTTTTGTTATGTGGGATACATCAGCCTTGTTTTCAGCATGATAAATTAATGAATACATATATTTTATATGTATAATGAATACAATATATTTAATACTGTGTGTATATATAAATCTAAACTTCTTATTAAAAAGAAGAATGTGATGACATTAATGTTATTTATATTAAATGAATAGTACTTTGCACAGAAAACAGTAGAAGTTTTTACCTGTTTTGCAGATTCTGTGCTATGAAAGACTGATGCCAACAGTACCTTCACATGCCCTTCTTCCAGCTATCTCAACTGGGGATGAATGGTTAAACTTCTAATAGAAAAAGATCAGATGCTTTCCTTTTTACAGTTTCTTCTTTAAAGACCCTTCCTAGACAGGTGCAGCAGTCGCAAGCAAAGTTCTGAACTATTGCTATAGAAAGAGCTTTTCAGCTTATGCTGAAAAAGAGAATCCTTTCTTCAACTTCTATATTGAAAACTTTTCATTAAACACATGGTAGCCTGGGGGTTGTTTGTTCCCCAAATTCTCAGTTAAAATCATTTGTTGCAGTTGTCTGGGAAGAATTTTAATTTCTGTTACTGGTCACACAATATAGTAAGATGTATCACAATGTATCCTGTAGGTCTCTTGGTTCCCTTGTTCCAATTAGAGTTGTATCTAATCGATTCTTGAATATAGATGGATAGTGTCTTTATGCATTTCCTACGCTGAAACTTATTTCCCTGATTATTGTGCTTTTCTCTTTACATTTTTCTGGTACATGTAATATCATGAAAAGTATGAGCTTGACAGACTTTGAGGCTGGAGCTCTTAATCAGGAGAGCAGGTATAGCATGCGCAGCAAACTTTACCATGCTACACAAAACTGCATGTAGCTGTATGCATGTGTGGGAAACATCAGTGTTACTATCTCTTTCTTAATTGTTGTTTATAAAATAAAAATCGCCTGCTCTGCCAAATGTGGGACACTTCTGGAATGAAAGATGTGTAGTGTTACCTGACCACTGTGATCTCAACAGCTGTCACTATCACCTTTTTCATGTGAAACATAAATAAATTTGACCGCTTACCTAAAGCTGAAACCATTTATCCCATTATTAATAGCTGAATCCATCCATGTTTCAACAGATCTCCTAACGTCTAGACAAACTGTTGATTGGCTGCTGTGTTGGCCCTGTATTTCCTGTTACATATATCCCCTAATTTTCTTCCTTTGTCATTGTTTTGTATGTGTGTTTAGGTTTGACTGAAATCAACAAGGTAGCCGGCTAGTTTCCCATAAGTTTAATAATAATCCCATTTTCATAGTAGGCTTAGTTAGGAAAAGGAGACGAGATTTTCATTCTCATTAGTAAAAGTTACTGGAAGGATTTTCCGTTGTGTATTACTGACTGATGCAGCACAAAGAGGGAGCACTGAGCTTCAATATGTTGCTGTCTGTTATGGTTCAGGAACTGCTTGGCCACACTGAGACTCGTCCAGCAGTTAAGTTTGCGATATCTGCTGCCTTAGGAGGGTACCATGTGGGCATTTAGCGCTGCCTGCTGAAGAACCCGGTGTCCACGCTGCAAAAGGGGTGTCCTCACTGGCACCTTGTGCACAGCTGTGATTCTGGCTTTTCCACAAGAGGAAAACTACTTAGAGTTCGCACTATTTCAGCTCAGTGCAAATTCTTATTGAAAAAACCCTTTCTACACACTAAATCACTGATGTAGAGCCTCCAAGAAGTAGTACTGAGACCTAAAAGGTGAAGCTGTTTTTTTTTCTCTCATTCAAAGTTATGATTTACACTATGCAGGTAATTGATGGCAGCTTTATTTTCTGACAAAGGTATATTATTTCTGGCAATTTTCTGGCAATTATCTACTTCCTAAGGAAAATCTATGGCTCTGCGCTTATGGATAGCAGACAGCAATCAACGAGCAGAATCTGATACCAGTAAGGGGAGGGTCATGGTTTGTAATCAGCATAGAATTGCTTGCTTCTGGTTTATTACTCCCATCTTCCCAACTCTACGCTGCACGTTTGTTTAGTTCACCTGTTACAGCTTATTTTTTATATTATGAACTCTTGGGGAACGCTTTGTCATTCATTCTATGTTCATAAAACTTGTAGCACTTCAGTATCCTGGCTGATTTCACTTCAAGTCTCAATTAAAATAGGAAATACTAGCTTCCAGTTTAAATGTTGTTGCTTGAATTTTTTTACCATGTTTCTTTCCTAGTGCTAACAAAAAAACAAAGCAACTTCTTTGATGTTCTAATAGAATGTTCGTCCAAAGACCAACACTATAAGTAAAATATAAAGCTAAACAGACAACAACAGGAATGAAAGGAAATAACAAAGCTGAACTTTCCTTTTGGTGACTCATAAAGCTCTGGTGAGGGAGAGCATGAATGTCATCAAGAAGAAAATTAAACTGTAAGAGAAATAAGACTTCAGTTTTGTTTCAACATAGTTCATCAGGAAGAATCTTACAGGAATTCTCAAATGTGACAGGAAACATTTGTAGTGATGAACTTCTGTAAGGGACAGATTGGTTGTAGTGTATTTACACAATATTTTCATAGTTTCTTCTAGTGCTTCTTAAAAAAAGAAGATTTGAGATTTTCCTGAGTAGATAAAATACCATGTTGGTGCCCCGAATAGAAACTTGTTCAGTAGTGCGCTTGGTGTTATACAATTCTTTTTGTACCTAGAGTGTCCTGTTTCCCTTTGCAAAGATGCGGAGTTAAAGACTGCTAACACTGATTATAGACAAATGCAGTTGTTACAGTTGACTTCTTCCATGAGGAACCAAGTGCTGTGGTTATAACTTGATGACAAGAAGGCAATTTATCTTCATTTTGTAATTACAAGGGTGATTTCACATTGGCACTGTATCAGAGTATAGGAAATATACAGATTTACATCATAGTGTTACTTGGTGCGTTCTTACTTCTTTCTCCCTACAGTGAACTTCACAAATATTAATGTTCATGGATCAGTTTCTTTCGGACTGGTATAGCTATTCTATAGCAGTTTCAGTCAGTACTAATGAATTCCATAGTACCAAAGTAAACAAAAAACTATCCAATTTAGTTTGCAACTGTTGTGAACTAGTAGTTGTGTGATCATATAGATGACTTTATGAGTTTTTATAAGGAAGTCGCATATATTTTCCAGTAGTTGCAACTGGCAGAATATTTTATGGGAATAGACTATCAAAGATTTCTCTTTAAAACTTTGAAATGAAGCACTTTAATGTGTGTTAACATTTACATTTTTTAAGAGTTTCTGCCATCATGTAAGAGGCCAAAGTACTTTAATATATACTTATATTATGGATATATGATAACATGCTTACATTAATTTTATTGTTTTTTTCTGATTATGGAAATTTCATTTTTGTTTTGTCATTTTTTAAATTGAGATGATTCATGTAGATAAGAAATTAAAATTATCCTATTCTAAGACAAGAATATAGGCTGTAATGTATAATCTGCCCCAGCTATTTTGTAGCTTTGACTGAGCAACCTATCCCATGGAAAAGATCCTTTTATGGAACAGTCTCAGTTTACAGTCTTGGCTTTCTCCTAATTATTGCTTTTTTTCATAATTTGAGATTTTATGATACCTAAAGGAAGCACCTGAAGATTAAAATTATTTGACATATAATACAACGTAATATATATGTTACATACAATGTAATACTGATGACATGACATATAGCAAGATACTAATTTCCTGAATCTGAAGCGCTAATATAGAAGAAATAAAAGACAGTGGAGTTCCTTTCAGTAGCAGAAGGCTTCTCACTTTGTTTCCTGGTTCTGGTTCTTCTTTTAATCTACACTGGTAAATATTATCCCCTTATTACTTTAATTTGGATTTGAAAGTCTCTTTATTAGATGATTACAGTGTGTGTTCAAAGCCTCTCAAAGAGAAATTATTGCTTTACTCTGGGGTATAAAATACCTGATCATGTAAATTTCAAATCTTAGATCTAATTTTTCAGATGACTTTTTGCAGTTACATCTATTAAAACATTTGTGTACTAACAAAGCATATTAAGGAGTAATAGAATACAGAATTAAATATTCTGAAGATAGATTTCAGTGCAAGTTAGGTACTGATCAGATCTGACAGATAAATTCTCTCTGCCACCATAAAAGTAGCAGAGATAGGTCTTGAGTCACTGTTACAGAAGAATCACCACTAATTAAAGCAAACGCGATTATATTTATCTCCTGCCTCAGTAAGAAGAATGGAATATGTAAGAAATCAGGCTCTTGATTAATTTCATAATAAAAGCACAGTTCCTTTTTCAGGCTCTTAAATAGCCAGTGTGTGGATTGAAAGAAGTTAAAGATGTTTCTTTCTTTCATGGCTTTATGAAATTGTTATTTACTATTTCGAAGAAGCATCAGTGGTAGCTGCAGAGACAAAGGATGCTTTATGTGATATAAATGATATTTTGACTAAGTACTCTTGGTTGATTCTGGCTGTAGAATTTCCCTGCTTACAAAGTGATTTTGGAGAGCTGCTTAATCAAACCAATATTTTTCATCTTTCCATCTTAACTCTTTTAGTGTGGAGTAGATAAAGTAAATTTTCAAGCCTTCATCCCATATACATACATAACAAAATTTGCGACTGTTTTGTGTTCACAGCAATCACAGAATGCAAACAAATTTGTTTGAAATAATGTACTCAGTGACAGTTGGTGCCTCACGTGGGCAAGTGTTTAAAATCTCCTGTTGAGGTATAAACTTTCGTATGTCCACTGCCGAAAATTTGGGCCATAATGTTTATTTGGGATTAGCCTGTGATTCAAAATTTCCATTAACTGCAGAGGAACTTTTCCAATGGGAAATTTTTCCAAGTTTCTTCCTGAGTGAAGCTGGATGAAACCAGCAACAAACTTGTAATAGTGGAGCTTTTCTATAACATCCAGCTCCTCAAAGGAAGGTGTAATAGCTCTTACTAGACCAACTAATACAATGGGGAAAAATGCACAAACTATTTGATGTAGAAGTCTGAGACAACAGCAGCAAACTATGAAGTAAGGTGCAGTTTCATAAGACATCTGCAGTAACTGGTATTGAAAGAGAGAGATGCTGCTCCTACCTCTTTTTCTGAGCCCTGGCACTCATCATATTCCATCATAAATTAATTTTAACTTACCAACTCAGCAAGAAACTAATAAAACAAGTTTTCTGCTTGGATACTGTGTTAAATCAGCTTACAGGAGGATGAGCAAGCTCCAGAGTGGGACTTTCCTTGGAACAACTGGGCTATTAGATCAGTTCAGCTGTTCAGGAAACTGCAGATTTAGGACAGGTTGGGAAAAGTTGTTTTTAGTTTATTATACTTATGGCAATAGATAGACAATTTGAAGGGGAAGTGTGGTTATCACAAAGGGGGTATTAGCAGAGGGAGAAGCAAAGAGGTAGTTCTCTGTCAAGGGCAGACAGAGAAGAGAGAATTGCCACCAGAACGCTGAAGGCTTTAGCTGCGGGTAAGATACAGGGAAAGTATCAACATCCTATAGAGGCTGTATCTCCACTGAATCTGTAATTTTTGGTATTTAGTAAATTTATGAGTCTGAGTTCCCAAGTTTGATTTGATTGATCTGGACTGAGAAGTGAGGGGTGGAATTTTATGATAAAAACTTTCTCCCACTAAATTCATTCTGGTACCTAGAGGTTCTGCTAATATGTGTGTAATTGCATCAACATGGACAAAAGAACTGCATAAATATAGAAACGTACTTTAAGAAAACCTTTCTGTAATATTATGTTAAGGTATCCTCTGGGTTTCCTTTCTTGGAAAGGAAACTGAACTACTGCACTAGAAGCAGTTTTGGGTCCCATGGGCATGAGCTGCTGGGGGAGGTTAGGCGCTCTGTGGCCACTGGGTGCAGGCTGTGCGTCTCACCTCTTTCATGGCAGCGGAGATCCTCTCCACCTCCTGTTTAGCTGTCCTATACCAGGTTTCTCAAGCAGCTCTGTTATATGAAGAACGGATGCAAGGATAAGCCAAATATTGGACTTTGGGATTTACAGTTCCATCTTTGGAGGGTAATATGTGAAAGTATTGAAAAAGTAATATGCTGACTGTAATTTCCTGTATTTTCTGCAATGATCATATCTGATAGCCATGTTATTTTTATTGTATGTTTTAAAAGCAAGTGTCTTTGGCCCTGTGAATCCAAGGTAGAATCCCTAAAAATATAAACCATTTAGAGCTTTAGCCTTAGCTGATAAAAATTCATGTAGATTAAACTTCAGTTGATCTGTGTGACTTTATGCCAGTTTTGAATATACCCATAGATAAAGGAAATCTAACTACTAGTATTAATTGTACTTACCATAATTAAGACTTTATGGCATTTCCCCATATAAGACATTGCCTTCATTGCTTGTAAATTTGCCAGTTTTTAAATGTTTCCATGAACAAGATTAGGGAAAAAGTTGTTGTTTTGTCCCATTAAACAAATTTTTGTAACCTTTTTGTTCAGCCAGGACTTCAAATTTGGCTTAACCCCTGCCCTTGTATTGTGAATGTATTTTTTTTTCTGTCCTTGTGAAAAGAACCATGTTTGACTAAAGTATAAGCCTCTGAAAAAAATCTCTATTTATGTATGTTCTCAAAAGAGGCTGGTGAAAGTTTCGCAGGGTCATTCTCCAAAGACAGCACCTGCAGCCAAGTAGTTGAGTAGAACTTGCTGTGTGATTGTTCCTCCTTGAATCCAAAGGTGCACTTTGATACAAATATTAAAAAGGAGGCGCTTACCTCTGCTTTGACTGTTGAGGCGCAGACAACGTGGCTGAGAAAGAAGAGGCAACTGTTCTGCAGTGGAGTGAAAAATGCAAGTGGCTTCCACCTGCAAGTGTAAGGGACTCGAAGGAGTTAGAAAATGACTGGCAGGTTCTAGGCCCCGGGAAATGTGGAGATGGATGTTGAGCGATCTGGATAGGTCCTCTGCTCATGGAAGGGTAGGAGCAGAGATTCCAAACCAGTAGAGAGCATACTTAAGAATCTTTTTACCTTTGCTATCAGCAAACAGCAGAGAGGACAAGGGTCAAAGAATCTCCCTTCCGTTCAGCACTTACTGTTTTGCTGCTGATTCTGTCTAGTCGTTCACATTTGGTGTATTGCTTGGTGGGTGCAGAAGTCAAGCATCTGCCAGCCCACATTGCATGGAGTCATATTGACTCTACAGTAGAATTTCCATATTTTGAGGATGGGAGAGTGTTAGGTATAAAAATCAGAATTAGCTATTTTAAGGCTAAAGTGCTAAAACGTTAGGACACTTCACATTTTAGGCTATTAGGGTGACCATAACTTATCCGTTATAATACTCTTAAATTTTATGTTCTTGAAAGGCTTACTCCTCAGCATTCTCTTATTCACTGCACAGTTGGAAAGTGGAGAATGAATCAGGGATTCATCTGTAGGGTTTGCCTGTAGTGTGTCTCTCTCATTTGTTGTAGCATGTGCTCAGTGACCAAAGCAGAGGATTACAGGAAGACAAAGAATAGTCTTGTGCTGAAGGAAGTCGAATGCCACCTTGGAGGACTAAGTTCTGCCCTTCTTGGATGCTAAAGGACTATTTGATGTGGGACAGATCGTGTTAGCCAGGCCCATTCACTTGTTCACTTGTGAGGCACCTGTAGCCAAGTTTGCTGATGTTTAAGACTCACAAATGCCGATGAAATCATGTGAGACTGAGCTTTGCTGTTACCGTCCTGAATGTCCTGAAAAGCTGTACCTTAAGACTCACATCATGTGTCACTTTTCACAGTTTCAGCCTATAAATTTCTCTATCTTTTGTTTTCATATCTGTAAACTACGGTAGCAGTGTTGCCTTATGGAACAGAGCGTGAAGAAGATTCTATTTGAGGAGCATTGAAATATTGAAATGGAATGGTTGTATGTATGTATGTATGCGTGTGTGTGTGTGTGTGATGCTAAACACTGAGGAATAAAGATTTTTAAAAAGCATAACTTCCTTGCTTTTGCATCAGATGGTTCAATGGAAAATATGGCTGTAGCATTAAAATCAGTGTTACAATTCATGTATGCAAAGGACCAGATTTTTTTTTACCCAACTCTTTTGTAGCCTGTAATTTTTACTGAAATATACTAGTCTCCAAAGGCCTCGTTTAGATATGCGGTTATGCTGAGTTTTGTTTCGTAGCGTTGCATAGATTGCATATGCAGACAAGGGACTATAATATACAAATTGGGTTCAAAAGAGATATTGGTAATAAAGGTATTTTTTTTCATGCAGTAGTTAGTTTTGCTGATTGGGTATACAAAGGTGCTATTTCACTTCTTAAACTAAATATATGTTAGGGCGTATCTGCCTGATTTTAAGTAGCTGTAAGCTCCCTCTGCCTCTGTTCAAAGAAACCCAGAAGATATTTACCTATAGTTAGCACAACTTCAAGATATAGCATATTAGCTGTGGCTCAGTGCCATGGTAACACCAGAATATGGTTTCTAGTCAGCTTGCAACACAGACGTTTCTCACTGCTTGTAGACCAAGCTCTGAACCCTTCTTATCATTAAAACAAACAAAATTAATTAAAGCAAACTTTCTTAAAACAAACAAGATATTATTCAGGAAGCTATTACAGTGATCTGATGGATGAGCTTTGAGCATGCTGTCTGTGGAAGAGCCAGGGAGACAGAGTGTAGGAAAGACAAGTGTAACTGTAGAAAAATAGGGAAAAGTCCACAATACCTAGAAGTAGACAATGCAGAAGCATTTATTCTTTTATACCTCAATAAGCAGGATATTATTGATACTGCTTATTGGAGTGGGTGGGACTTACCTTGTCCACAAAGATATAAGATCATCATTTCTTAAAAAGTGAGAACAGGCTGCTAAATGTTGATTGCTATGCTTTCTTACAAGTAAGAAAAGTGTAAGCATTGCAGAAAATCCTGTACTGATAGATGTCTCAGGAACCTGTGGTGCAGGAGATCTTTGTAGAATAGAGTCAAAACAGATCAGATGACTCTAAGAATGTAAAATGTTGGCATTAGTGGTTGTGACTATTTAGTCAAATACTTGACAGGAGTGTTACATGGAGTGTTTCCAGCATGTTAATTGAGCTGCTAAATTATAGTAACTTTTCTTTTAAATTCAACATTCCTGTTTATCTTGGGGTCTGTACAGGTTTTAAATTGTGATTAAAAAAGCTGATGCTCCATCATTGTGCCTTTTACCACTTTATAGGACTGTGCTCACTTGGAATTCACCAGCTCTGCATGCATCAGCCACTGGACCTGCACCAGATACAGGAGTAAAGTGATTCCATATAACCTATATAGCGGAACAGTGTGTGGGAGTCCAGCTGCTGACTGCATGGCTACTCTTTTGTCACCATGTACCAAAATTAATCAGTCTACTATACCCAGAAGTAGAATATAGAGCAGAAATTTCAAAATTTAGAGGTTCTAGGTGCTACCAATATGGATATAAAACTCTACTACAGAACAGTCGCTTTAGCGCTAGTACTTCTTTGGACAATGTGCATATGCAAGAGGAGATGTTTAGGCTGTTTCCCTTCTCTGGATGAAAGGCAGTAGACGAGATCTGTGTGGGTATACCAGTTAGAAGTGCCTTCACTGTTAGGAGGTCTCAGCAGTAGTGAACTGCATTGTAATGAGTGCTATTTAATTACCTGTACAAGTGACTGCTGGGCTTAATGACTGAGACAGCCTTTCTCCAAGTTGTTGTCCTGTGAGCAAGTATATATCATGCTAAATATTTTCAGTTTGGGGGCTGGAATTGCTCTCTATGTAAACATACTTGAACTATTTTGCCTTTAAGTCTTATTCTTACACTTTTCTCTGGAACACCTCTGTGTCTGAGTTATCAAAGTTTCATATTAAGGATTTCATATTTTCATTGTGTCTTTTTTTTTTCTTTACATGTTCCTGCTTATCTCACAAGGACGAGGAACTGATCAAAGCTCCAAACAGAAGATAAACTTAAAATCAGAAGAAAGTCACATACACTACAAAGAAATTGGGAAACGATTGTGGAATAGAAGCTAGAGTACAAGGTCTGGTATGATATCCTAGATATTTTTCTTGAAATTCAGGTCTCTATCTGCCCTGGAAGACAAACTTCACTTAGAGTAAAGCATGGAAGAGAGTTTCACTGAGTCTATGCTGGCTAAGCAAAGAGTACTTCTTACTAGAAAAACTATGTTCAATTGGGTTTTATTATGTTATATGTGGTATCTACTAACCTTTTTTCATACTTTTACCTAAAACTTACAGTGTCTCATGTATGGTGAACACTGGCCACAGAGACAGGCAACTTTGTAGTACTAGATTTCTTGCCTCTGATATTGCTTCTGAAATATTTTGAGTGTCTTTTCCCCCCACCCCCCACAGTTATCAAAAGAAAAACTGTATGTAAATACTCTCGAGATGCAGACATTCAAAAATTATAATATATTAAAATATATTATGATCTATTCAATATTAGTTTTAAAATAATATTTAACAAGAAATGGATGTTCCGTCTCTGTCTCTACAATTTGAAGTCAAAAGACCGTTCATTTACTTAAGACTGAAGACGCTGAAATTCTCCACTCGTTTTGATAATGCTTTGTCAGTATTCACCTGAAGAATACCTTGGTCCATGTCTGAATCTGTGTTTCTACTGAAGGCACTGGCAAGTATTCCTGCTAATTTAAGGATCCACAATTTGAATACTTACCATGGAAATTGTGAATTTACACCTGTGAATCTGTAGGAAGCAAGAAAAGAGACTGTTCCTTTGAAATCAGATTGTGTTTAAAACGCAAATTTAGAAAACTCGAATTGCTCTTTTTTTCACATCTGTAGCATTAAATTTGCATTTTTCTGACTCATAATTGTTTCCAGAATTTGACTGTGTGAAAGTTCATCAGGCTAAAACCAGGTATACTTGTAATACAAGTTGGTGGGCTAGAATAAGTTGCCTCGTTCTAGGGAAATAGCTTATTATTTTTAGTCTTATTGAGATGGACTTAGTATTTTGGATTCAAAAGCTTTCTCTTTGTAAGTGCAACATAGAAGACTGGAGGATTGCCATGTATGATTTCTATGCATGTGTACTAGTGCTGTTCTATAAAACTCCCATTTAGTGCCCACTGAACTGAAATTCAAGTTATGATCTCACTGTTGCTAAGTACTGACTTCAGCTAGTATAAAATGCTGCAGCTAGAAGTCTGTTAGTTCTATGTGCAGAGCAACCATAAGTAAAAACAGGGAGCAGAGAGGGGAGAGATTCATTACAAAAGTAGTTTTAACAAGATGACACAAAGCCTTGAGTAGGGACCAGGACCATCAGCAGAAATGAAGAGGAGATATAATCTGGCAATATTCTTAAGACGATGTAGTGGTGATTTCTCTACAATAGACATTTTATTCAAATGTTAGACAAGAGTACAGCTGAACTGTGAGTTTGAAACAGAAAAAATAAAGGAAATGGAAGCAAAATAATGCATATAAGGGGTAGACATTTATGTCCTGCCAACTCTTCCCTTGCATGAAACTGTAGGGATAGATATGCAGTGTTTAGGTGTTCATGGGGGAGACAGCAGAGAGAACTTGGGGATAATTTTAAAATCTATCATTGTGTTCCCGTGTAAATAAAATTAAGCACCCTAATGGTAGATGAGTTCAAATAAAAGTCTCATACACTTCCATAGGCATGTTCCAGACCTTTTGAACATCTAAGATAATGAAGTAGATGAATGTAGTAGTAAAGGAGAAATCACTATGTAGAAATTATTTGTTTCTTTTTGTTGAAACTATTTACAGAGTGCTTTATTCTGTCTGCACAAAGCATGGACATCTAAGAGAGTTTTGAGGGTGATACTAGTTTTGACACAGCTGCATGTGTCAAAGAGAGATGAAAGGATGAAGGTAGTCTTGGATGACTGGGCAAGGGGAAGGTCAGGCAGTTGTCAAGTTATATTGTGTCTGTAGTTGTTAACGATGTGATCACTACTCAAATACTGAACTTGGTTCAGGCAACTGTGCTTCAAGGAGGGTACTGAAAAATTGAAAAGAGTTTATAGAAAAGCTAAAAAAATGATATAGGGCTTGGGAGAAATGCTTTATCGTGAAATACTGAAGGCACACTGTCTATTCAGCTTAGTAAAAGTAATGCTAAGGTGGCACTTCTAACAAGTAAACAAGACATATCTTAATATTTTCTTCGGTAATCTAAATGAAAACATTTGAGATAAAGTAACTGATACTCAAAAACAGAGCGTTGTTCAGTCTTGCAGATGAAAAGAAAATCAGAAAAAAAAGAAAATTTGCTAGCTACAGCCTAGCAAATGAGGTAATCAGACTAATTCAAACTACAGTTAAGGATTTTTTCTTTTTTACTAATTGGAACTACTAATGATTATGGTAGATTCTTCAGCATTGATAATTTTGAAAATCAGATAAGATGATTTAGTCCAACTAGGTCTGTTGAACTTCAGGTGGGAATTAATACAAGGAAGTACAATGGCCTGTTTTATGCAGGTCAGATTAAATGATCACAGTGGTCTTTTCTGACTTAATGTGTATTACAGTAAAGGTTGTGCAGTCAGTCTTTACTGTGGCATTTGCATGTTTAATTATACACAGCCCTGGAACAGAATGTTCTGCATACAATTACCTGAAATTCTCCAGAATTCAGATTGCTAATCCAGTAAAAGCAGAACACAGGGACATGCATATAGAGAAGGCTGTAGGATACTATTAGACTGTTAGTGTGTATATATAAAGTAAAAGATGGCCCTTATCCAAGGCAGAACCAAATACTATGTTTGCATAACGTGTTGGTGTCACTGTACGTTAGATATGTGCTTGACAGGTTTGTTTTCAGTACAGATATTCTTCCTAGTTTGTTTTGTATTAAACTCTTTTATTTTCTTCAAAAACAAACATATAAAAGAAGTGTTGTTTTAACAACAGATACAAAGATATATTATTTGTCAAAAGCAAACTGGCTAACATATAGAATGGTCCAAGAAAAGCTTTTCAGAGGAATCCTTTCTGAAAGAAGTAAGTCAGGTGTCAGTGAACTTCCCATATTTATTTTGTAAATAATAACATTAGCAAAAATAAAAATCGTGTGGTAGTGTATACTCTAGCTTTCCTAAAGTAATGCAAAAGTATATTCTGTGCAAGTAGAACTCAGAGGTGCATGTGAATCCTGAGAAATCAGGATTCTTATCTTTGAAGCTGCTACTTGGCTTTTTTTTGGCAGATTTGTTCATAGCATTGCTAGAAAATAAATGCTTTATCATAATCAACAGAACTCCTTGTTAATAACCGCATTCTTTAAGCCACCTCTGTACTATATTCCAGTGGTGTGCAAGAAACAGCATTGCCTCAAATGTAATCTTGAAGCTCCTTTAAGTGATACTCAGTTTGCTGTAAGAAAATGACACCCTCTGTACGGTCCACTTCTCTTTCAACATACCTCTGCTTTACCCATAAACTGAAAAATCAGAGCGGTGCTAAGTCCTTGCAGTCCTGTTGCCTAGTAGTGAAGCTACCTGTCTGCCTGGCTGTCTTCATGTACAGGTACTGTTAGAGAGCACTGGGTTTGGTGAGATATTCAGGTGTGCTTCAGAGGTTTGTAGAGCTCAGGCCCTAACTTAGTATTCTAAATTCAGCCTTTGAGAAAGGCTTTTGCCTGCTTGTTTTTTTGGTTTTTTTTTGACAAAAAAGACAACATTTTGCATATGTGATACAGTGATGCAGTGTTGATTGTAAGAGCTAAAAGTCATAGGTTCAAATCCCACAAAAAGTCAGCAACAGGGAAAATTGCTTGCAACAATTTCTAACTTATAGCCCTTCCTTTTGGATTTATATTTTATGCATAAAATTTCTGTATAAATACCTATTCCAAAGGTTTTTTTTACTTTTGATGTAGCACAGCACTTTGGTGCTAGCTGAAAGGACATTAAGAATATTCAGCAAATATGAATGGTAGCAAGTATCAGTGATGATGACACATCAAAAGATTATCATTTCCATTTAGTATATTCCCATTCTGACAAAAAGTTAATATCTTATTTTACTATAAATATCTATTGTAAGATCATGTCATTATTCTGTTTAGGTTCTTGCACTGTGCTTACTGTCATATAAACAAACACCTTCCAACAGTGTATTAAACAATGTGACTAACATCTGTCACGTGCTCTTAATATATCCTCCCCGCAAAGGGAGAAGCATGTGCTATAGACAGCCATCTTTTGGTAGACTTTTTGTGTTTGTTTGGGGTCTTGTTTGTGTTATTTTTGAGTACTATGTTAAAAGTGTGTATGTTGTCAACCCATCAATGAATCAATGCATAGTGTGACACAAAATTATTCCCATATGACTGCATTAACCTATAAGCAGTCTACAGACCGTGAGCTGGATGCCGTCTGTGTAAGTAGCTCATCTGGCACTCAGCCCACTCCCACATTCTGTCCATCTTTCAGAAGTGTGTACGAATGTTGGTCAAGCTGTACAACACACATCTGAATCTGGCCATGGAGAACTGGGAGAGTGTCCTTCCGGTTGTAAGGTAAATGCAAGCTCAGCTGCATCACTAGCATATGTATAAACTCTCACTACATCCTCGTAAGTCACTTGACTTAATGCAGCAGAAAGCTAGGACGCAACTAATTTTGTAAATTACTTTATTTAGCAATGTGATCAAGGAAGTGTTTTAGAGGGTTTTCATCAAATTAAGAAATACAAAAACTATAGAAAGCATCTGAATAGCAAAATATTTGTCATGAAGGGAGATGACAGTCTTTAATAGCTATCTTTAATGCTTTTGAACACATTTCATAGTCCTCATGATGGAGGAGGTCATGACTATATCTAACTTAGACACGGAATTTCCACATCAAAGATATGAGGTACAGCTTGATTTAATATTAGATATGTAGGCATATTGAAAAATGGAAGCCTATCTCATGATTAAAGGGATATGATTAAACTTGGTGATGGATTTTCTTTCTAATGTCCACTTACAAAGTGAAAATAATACTAGCAAGTACGGCGTAAAGGAAAACAACAATTTTCTTATCTTAAATTTTCTATTTGAGATTATTCGTTCTTTTCTTTTGAAAAGGGGCACACATTCTCCAAAAGCTTTGAGATTTGCAGTATAGCCATAAACAATAATGTACTCTTGCTTTAGGTAGTATAATTACATGTGCTCCCTTGGGTTTTGTGTTGTTTTAAATATGTTTGTGAAAGGTATGTTCACCCTTATGAAGATCACAATACTAATTATACCATGTATGCCATATGCCAGATCTTGCATTTTGTGTTGCTGTTTCAAATATGACATTGATTAATGAACAAGTTCTAGTGAAACACTAAGCAGTAAGAAAGCTGAAATCTTTTTCTGTACACCAGAACTGGAGCTAAATTTTAGCAGTCATTTCTAGGTAAGAAGTCTATAAACAACTGTTCTGTACTCTGGTTTTCAAAAAAAAAAACCCACTATGGACATCTAATACAGGAATTTAAACACTACATCTTCCATTAATATTTAAAATGAAAGAGATAATGATGATAGTATTAAACATTTTAATGTTTATTGTGAATCTGTGGTCAGGTTTTTTTGGCCATATTTATGCAGTGTGTTCCACTAAAGTTATTCAAGGCTTGAATGAATTAAAAAGTAAGAATTTAGGTTTGTCTTGGACACAAATTCATACTTACAGCAGTAAGTCTTCTGTCTCACTCCTTTTACTGCAGAAAAGAGATTTCTTATACAGTTGTTGCATTGCATAATACCTGGAAAGTATTTTATGCTCAACTTTTTCAAAATGGATTGTTTATTTTCTTGTGCAGAAGCCTTTTGGATGGTCTGCCTAAAGGTCGTGTTCCATCTATTCCTGTCTAGAATACCATATTCCTTTTATAGAGAAATTAGCTCTGAAAGATCATACTTGGCATTTGTCTGTAGTGAAACTGGAATTATTTTTTTGCTCTAACCTCCTAAGAGTTTTGCAGGTTTACTAACAGTGCTGTTTTGGGAATAGAGCAAAAAGGTAGCTGTTATTTTTACTGATACAGAGTCTGTGGGGATGTAAGCTGTCTAGCATTCCTCATGTGAGCTGTTTTCTTTCCATAACAATGCTTGAATCGTGCATGAAAACCTTTTTTCTTCATCATTTCTGCTCGCATGCTGTTAGTGAAATGAGTCAGACTCCACTCTGAAGTAAAGCATTCACTTGGATGCTCAGAAAGTTTTGAAGTGTTTTAGAAGACAGAGTAGGAGGTACTTACAGTACCTAACCATCCCCTTCTTGGAAGGTCTGAGGAAAGAACTATAAATAAGAATAGAAATTTGGCATTTTGTATGAATACTTTCTGCATCTGCAGTGATCATTGTAAGCTAACCATATACTCAAAGATAGAAGAACACCAATGAGATTGTATTGCAATCTTCATGGCTCCCAGATTAAGGGTATAACAGATTAGTAGACCAGAGGATCACTTCAGTACTTCGGACTACAGCTGAAAAAGGTCTCCTTTCAGGGTAGTGTCTCTATGCCTCCAGTACATCTTTTTTTTTTTTTTTTTTTTTTTTTTTTTTTTTTTGATAACATTGTGCTGGAATTTTCTCACAAAGGAATTTTTCCAGGAGTTAGGACCGACACTTTGTCCAGTCAGAGCTGGCAACCTACTGCAGGCACTGCTGATACCCTTTACTTCACATCTTTGCTCCTAACTGTTGGCACTTTGTGGTACTTGTGCCCGCATGAACTAGGATTAGGCAGTTCTGCTTTACAGGTGCACTTCTAACCACACTCCATAGAGTGTAATGATGGAGATACTCTCTTTAAACCTAGCTGCAGAGTATAATATATGTGTACTTGAATCTGTGATAATATTCTTTTTTTGGCCAAAAATATTTTCAGTTAGTTACAAATAGTAAATGAGACAATGTTTCTGTTTCAGCTATTGTTTATTTTAACTGTGTCTTAGAAATGAGTGGAACTATGCATTTTTATTTCCTTTTTACTAATATGTAGCTGTAAAGCAGTATCAGTACTAGATGTATAGTACCCAACAACTTCTTCGTCACAGCAGTGGTAAAAGCAGATTTAATTAAATTAGAAAGACATAAAAATAACTTGTTTCAGGAAGTCATGGAGGGAGTGTGTGGAATTAGGTTGTATAAATAGCCATATTCATGTTCATGAGATGTTAATAAGAAAAAGACAGATGAGCTGATGGGTCTGATTTTTTTATCATCTTAAATGGTCACTTACTTTTGCTTAAGCAATGCAAAAATGCAGTCAAAACAGTTTTGTTTCACTCACATTTTACATGTGTGTAAGATTATGCACACACACATACAATATAAGATATGGATTCCTGAATAATCCATCTTTTTATCTTCAATTATCTTAGCTTACAAAGTGTTATCCTGGCCTTAACATGATGAAAATTTGAGATTTATCTTTCTGATTTCTTACCACTCCTGTTCTAAAAGTAACTGCAAAAATCTGGACTATTTTCAGGAGTTAATAGCAAAATAAGACAGTATGTATATACAGTGTTCAGTATGACTATTTATGCAAAATAAAATCTCTCACCTCAGAGATCAGGTCTTAATTAAATGCATGTCAAATGAACTTTAAGATGAAGAGTAGTATTGTGATTAACATGTTGCACTGGAATTTTAGAGCTGGAGATTTAATTCCTAGGCATTCATGTCTGTCTCTGTTGCTCATATTAGAAATTTCATAGGTTACTCGCTAGAAACATTTTATTTTCTGCAAAATGAACTCAATAATGCATGCTTTTCTTCACACAGTTTAGGCTCTTTAGAGGAGATGGAATCTCAAATGTGTCTACACTGCAGCTGAAGGTGTATTTGCAGAATGGATATATTTGTAGTAAGTGTAATCTAGCCAGTTTTGTTAAACAGCAATAAAAATAGTGTCAAGTATTTCAATAAATGACTCCCAGCTTGACCTGGACCCATATGTGACTAGGGTGTGCTGATGTACTGCGTGTCCACTTCTGTTCTTACTAGACCTAGTTAGACTGAAGAGTAGAATTGCTTTTCTCTTTCCAATTTTGTTTTATTTTGCTCAGCTTTTGTTTTCTTCCTTTACCAAATTCTACCGTCAGCCTTCAGATTTTCTTCTGATTTGTTGTGCTGTAGAAGTAAGCTTTCAAATCTCTATCTTCCCTTGGCCTTCCCCGACGCAGATTCTTCTATTACCTACAAAAGACTGCTTGTACAGAAGGCATGCTTTTGTGGCTTTTCTGCTTACCAAAGCTGTTTTATGAGCAATACCATCTGACAGTCACTCCAAGATTCCCAAGAAGTATGATTTTCTTGGTGCTTTGAAAACAGCAAAATATAAACATAATTAAAATTTGGAAAAATAGAGATTTGCACAGATTTCCCTGCATAGCCCAGACCCTAAATGTAGTTTCCCTCTTTCTTATTCTGAACCTCCTCTGCCAAGATCCCATTTCCTGCATGAATTTCCCACTTCTGAAATTATTAACTTCTTCAGGAAATTTGGCTGTAAGTGTTGAAAGGTCAGGTAGTGCACTGAATATATAACTTAACTGATAAAGCAGAGTTCCATATTCTGCCACTTGAGCTTGTTGAGCTTTCCTCTTCAAAAAGTATTTAGTCTCCTGTTTCATATGACAAACACGGAATAACACCTGGCCCCAAAGCCATAATATTTTAAATACAAAATTAATATTCTAGAAGCTTACTGGTAAATTTGTTAATTATATTCTGTGTTAAATTTGGGTGTGTCTAACAAATGTAGCAATTTATAGAAGCAGGGGAAGGTAGGAGGAACAAGATGAAGGGAAAAGTTTGAATGATGGGAAAGAAGAGGGAAGCTGGGACATACAAAGCAGCTAGGAACCCAGTTTAACAGGACTGTGTACTTTTTCTGTTTTACACTATTCGAGGAAGGTTATGGTAATGGTAAATCTATCCTTAAATCATTTAGGATGTATGCTAGCTTCTTCATAATATAAAGTTATCAGACAAATCACAGAGTAAATGTGAGTAGACTCAGAGGTGCTCTGTAATATAATGATACTGATCTATCATGATTTTAGGAAAACCCCACAGCTGTGTGATGTTCACCACAATGGATCCTAGGGGTCAAGTCCCCCAACAATGCAGGCAAGCGAGTGACAGAGCCAGTACATGTTTGGGTGTCTCCCTGATATGAAGTGTGGATTTACCTGGAGCACCCACTCAGACTGGAGCTTGACACTGGCCCAGCTGTTCCCGTTCAGAAGATAAATTTGGTGAAATAGAAGTATAGAGCAGTGACACTAGGCTGTTAGCCTTCCTTGCATAACATCTCAGGCAATTGTACATATACCAAAATCCCTGTATTAAGAATGGCTAGATATGGCTAACCTACACATTTGTTAAATTTTTCACAATGTTTCTCTGCCTTCATTTTAGATGAACAATACCATACTTTTTGAGGGCAGTTTCATCACCATGGGTGTATTTTTTTTTCCCCAGATCAGTGTGTATATGTTTTTGTCATATCTCAGCACATCTTTTTTTTCCGTGCTGCAGTCTCAACAGGTCTCATCTCCATGGTCAGGAGACAAGACCGTGCAAGACCCCAGCATTCACTATGGCATGTACCTTCAATACGATTTAGACTTAACTGGACACAGGTAGCCTAGAATATACATACATATATATATATATGTATATATATAGTGAACATACAACAAACTGAGTAATTTTGATTAGTATTTCACAGAATCACGGAAATCTCGAGGTTGAAAGTGCTGCAGATCACCTACTTTCTAACCTCTTGCTCAAAGCAGGGTCACCTAGAGAAGGTTGCTCAGGACCACATCCAGTAGGGTTTTGAATATCTCCAAGGAGCCTCCACAACCTCTCTGGGCAACTAGTTCCAGTGTTCAACAACTCTTACAGGGAAAAGCTTTTTAATTTTTTTATATTTATTTATTTAATGTCCAAGTTGAATTTCCTGTGTTTCAAATTGTGGCTGGTTGCCTCTTGTCTTTTCACTAGGCACCACCAAAAAGAATCTAGCTCCGTCTTTTTTGCTTCCCTCCCTCCCCATCAGATATTTATGCACATTAGTAAGATTCCCCCTGAATCGTCTCTTGTCCAGGCTAAACAGTCCCAGCTCTCTGTCTCTCCTCATGTGACAGCTGTTCCATTTCCATAATCATCTTAGTGGGCCTTTGCTGGACTCACTTTGGTATGCCTACATCTTTCTTGTACTGGGGAGCCCAGAACTGGATGCAGTACTCCGCCTGTGTTCTTACTACTGCTGAATAGAGGGGAAGGATGACCTTCTTCAACCGGCTGGCAATGATCTTACCAACACAACCCAGGATTCTGTTGGTCTTCTTTGTCACAAGGGTATATTGGTGGCTCATGTTCAACTTGTGCAGCAGGACTCCCAGCTCCTTTTTTGCAAAGCAACTTTCCAGTCCGTGAGTTCTCAGCCTTCACTGTTGCATGGGCCTGTTATTTTGTCAGGTGCAGGACTTTACATTCTCCTTTGCTGAACATTATAAGACACCTGGTGGCCCATTTCACCAGCCTGTCAAGGTCCCTTTGCATGGTCAGACATTATTACCCCTTCATAAATCCATACTGACTACTCCCAATTGCCTTCTTGTTCTTACTACATTTGGAAATGCTTTCTAGGATTATTTGCTCCAACACCTTCCCTTTGGTTATACTCCCAGATTTTTTTTCTTGCCCTTCTTGATGATAGAGTGATGTTTGCTTTCTTCCAGTCCTCAGGAACCTCCCCTAATCACTGTGACCTTTCAAGGATAATCAAGAGTGGCCTGGCAATGATATCGGCCAGCTCCCTCAGTACTTTTTAGTGTATCCCATCAGATCTCATGGACTTGTGTATGTCTGCTCTGTTTAGATGCTCCCTAACTGGATTGTTCTCTACCAAGTAGGAGACTGCCTTGCTCCAGACTTTTCCACTGGTCTCATTTTTCCACCATCTGGGGTGGTGAAGAGTGGCCTTACAAGTAAAAACCGAGGCAAAGAAAGCATTGAGTATCTTGGCCTTTTCCATGCCCTTTGTTCTAGGGACACTACCCCATTCAGTAGTAGACTCATGTTTACCCTAGTCATCTTTTGCTGGTGATGTACCTGTAGAAGCCTTTCTTGCTGCCTTTCACATCCCTCACAATATTCAGCTTCAGATGGGCTCTGGCTTTCCTAATCTCATCCCTGCATGCTCATACAGTTTCTATAATATTCCTCCCATGTCACCTGACCCTGCTTTCACTTCTTGTATGCTTCATTTTTATGTTCGAGCTTTATCAGAAGCTCTTTCTTCATCGATGGAGACTTCCTGATGCCTTTGGTCAATTTTCTGTTTGTCAGGATGGACTGTTCTTGAGCTTGAAGGATGTGATACTTAAAAATCACCCCTCCCCTTTTCTTTCCTCTGTTCTCTCTTCAGGGCTATATCCTATGGGATTCTTCCAAGCAGATCCCTGACCAAACCAAAGTCTGTTCTGCTGAAGCCCAAGGTTGTGATCCTGTTTAACGCCTCCCTCCCACCTCTGAGGATCCTGAACACCATCATCTCATGGTCACTGTAGCTAAGGCTGCCCTCAGCCTTCACATCCCTGGCCAGTTCTTCTTTGTTTTTAAGAATTAGGTCCAGCAGACTGTCTCCCCTTGTTGGTTCCTTGATCCAGGAAGTTACCCTCAGTGCAATCCAGAAATCTCTATTGCTTGTGCCCTGCCCTGTTGCTCCTCCAGTAGATATCAGGGTGGTTGAAGTTGCCCGTGAGGACCAGGGCCTGCAAACATGAGCTTTCTTACAGTTGTCTGAAAAATACCTCATCTACCTCTTCTTTCTGACCCAGTGGTCTGTAGCAGACGCTCACCACACACCAGCATTTGGGGACTGCAAAATGAAAAATGTGTCCTTTTTTCTGCCTTGCAGTAGGAGGCAGGCACTCAAAGTGGTCAGGGGTTCTGAATTGCAGTTAGCCCACTAATTGCAATGGTGATGTTTCTAGTTGCATGTTTTCTGATGTTACTTCACAAGGAGCAGCCAATACCACCAAAATGCTTTGAAATGTCTGTGGTCCTGGATTACACTAAGTAGCTTGTAATGATCCCACAAGGCTATTGCTTGACTGATACTATAGGTAAGCTTGTTTATAAATACGGTGGTACTGTTGCCTTTAACACATGTACAGATTTCTTTTAAGTTCAGAGTGTAGGGTGAACTCTATTGTGTTTATCAGATGATTACAGCATCCCTTATAAAGTATTTTACATAAATTACTAATTTGGTACTCTTAGTCTCAACTGTATTTCAACAGAATTTTTATCAGCAAATTGATTTAAGTATTTGTCAAGATGAACAGGACACAGACTCCAAGATAACCACATTTTACAGGTTGAATACTAATACCCTACTTTGCTCTTCATGGTTGTTTTCAAGGTATAGGGTGTTCTGAAATAAAATTATCTTATGCAATCTGCAAATGTGCAGTTTATTATTGAACATTTTCAAAATTAATTGCTTAATAAAATGATGTCTTGACAGCTCAATATAAAGCACAGAGACACTTATGTCTAGACTTGGATGTTCTGTTAATTAATTGTGGAAGTCAAGAATGCTTTCAGTTTTTGTTTTGAGTGGATTAGGACTATTATATTCAGAAATTTGTCTTCAGAAAGTATTAGAAAATTTTCCTTAAATATACATATATATGGTTTTCAGAAGTGCACAGAGGTAGAATACACTTCAGGATCTATGGTAATTTTGAACCTGTACATGGAAGCACATACTTAAGTTATTCTGAAATCTTGAGGCCAGAATGCTTCACAGAATCACAGAATGGTTGGGGTTGGAAAGGACCACTGAAGATAATCTAGTCCCACTTGCCTACTCAAAGCAGGGTGAGCTACAGCATGTTCCTCTGGATCTTGTCCAGTCAGGATTTAAATATTTCCAAGGATAGAGATTCGACAGCCTCCCTGGGCAACCTGTTCCAGTGATCAAACACCCTCACTGTAAAAGAAGTTTTTGCTGATGTCTAAGTTGAATTTTCTGTGTTTTAGTTTGTGCTCAGTGCCTCTTCTCCTTTCCCTGTATTCCACTGAGAGGACTTTCGCGCTGTCTTCTTTACTCTCCTGCATCAGGTATTTATAAACATTGATAAGATCCCCACTGAGCCTTCTCTTGTCCAAGGTAAACAATCTCAGTTCCCTTGGCCTCTTCCCATACCATACGTGGTCCAGTCCCTTAATCATCTTTATAGCCCTTTAAGCATTTGTGGGATAAAAACCATAAAGAGCGGGAGAAAATGATGTGGTAGAGTAGCAGTTACCTTTTACTGTTTATGGTCAATATTTGCATCTTGTCTGACTAAGATTACTGTATTTTGTGGCTTTAAATAAGAGACCATTATCAAAGCAGTTGGGACCTTCATCATCTTTCGTCTATGCTAAATAAATTGCAATATTCTTTTAAGCAGTTACAAGTTTATTATTCTTTGGGCACTGAGTACCACTTAAACTGTCTCCTGTTTCCATCAGCACCAGTGGTTTGGGCAATAACTTCATTGAGAGATCATGTTCAGAGTGAGGATATCAGTTTTAAAATTAATAATATTGCAGTTGTTACTAAGTAGAAATTATGTTTCTGAACTTTTAGACAGGTGATCTTAGACTACTAACTTCAGGGCTGCTGGTTTCCTTCATCAAAATAAGTTGCTGTTTGTAGTTTATCTATTGCGAAACAATATACTGTCCATTTATTTTCTTTATAATAGTCTTTGTTACGTGAGTTTGTTAGCATCACATTAACTGTGGCACAAGCTGTAGTTTTCAGGAAACTTGTTGACCCTCTTTGAACTAAATTTTGTTAGTTGATCTTTATTGAATAAAGAACATCAGTGTAAAATCTTTATTAGTTTATTAGAAAGCAGTTTGAAGAATCTCACCTTGAGGTTTTCAACTGTTCCTGTCATTTTTTTACACTATCTACATATTAAAAAAGAGGAGGGGGCAGGAATTGCTTCCCCAGTACAACAGATACTGTGGAGAAAATCATAGAATAGATTTAAAGTATATTGGATAAAAGTGTAAATTGGCAGTCTCTATTTAAAGGTACTTGGTTTTGACCTATTTTGTAACAATGATTTTGGTAAGTGCTACTTAGTAAAAGACAAATAACCCCAAAATACATATTTTAGTTCCTTACTGATGAAGGCTTATGACAGCACCAGCATTTCTGATAAGTGTAAAAGACATAAGGATAAAACACTAGACAGCGTTCCAGATTTCTCAGCAGGAAAATGTAAATCTCCTTAATTTTATTCCTACTAAGCTATGGCAACTAAAGTCTTGTATTTAGATGTGAATTATTAAATAGACAGCATGATGATGATATGAGCAGGCTATGTGTTATATATATCAACAAGTTTGCATAAGCTCAATACCCTGTCAGAAATTCCTATTCCAGTCCATGTATTTGTGATAAAGGCAAACCATTTCAAGAGTATTATGCCTTTTATTCTTAAAAGCCTACCAAGGAAGAATATTAGATTGGGGAATGGAGGGAGATCTGCTGTATAAATTGATAGGTGAAACATTCTAGCTTTAGACCTGTAGAATGTAAGTGTATCACAGTATTGAAGAAAATAGCCATGTCTAAAAAACTTAGCGGAGTGTAAACAGGATGTAGAAATGTGGAAAGGTCAGATACTGTATGATTACAATTAGCACGGTTTATCATCTTCTTTAGAAAAATGTTTTTGAAATGTATTTAACTGGCAGCTCAATTCATTATCAATTGTGAAAGGTCTTGGAGAATGAGGGTTTTTATTTTAATTAAGTGGATACTGTAAAAAAAAAGTTGAGAACCTCAAGATGAGAGGAGATTGATGTGAAATCAATCTCCTCTCACCTCTTAGAATCCAAAGTGTTGGACAGTTAACTAGAGGATTTGGAACTGAAGTAGGACGGATTAGAAATAACAGTGAAGCACAGAACAATAGTAAAGAACGATGCATGCTCTCTGTTCATTTTATTACTCTTTTTTGAAATATAAAGCGTGACTGTTACACATACAGGTGCACTGCTGCATGGACTGACATACTAAGCTTGACGCGTGGGAGTAGTCACCCAATGACATGAGCTGAACTGGGGACTGGCATGGGCAGTGGGCATGCATAGTGGAGTATTAATGGTAGCGTTTCTACAATCAGGGCCTAAATATGAAATATAAACATAGTTCATTCACCATCTAAGTATAGATACATCTGCAATGGTATCTGCAGCAAGGCTTTGCCTGTACTATGCTGAACCACTGATTTCTTAGACTCAAAAGCATGTAAGCTCCTGAAGTATTGCTACATTTCTTACCATAATTTTCTTCCTACAGAATTTCCTAGCAAAGTTGTTCATGATTCTGCCTAATTGATGAGATTGGACAAGTTAGTAATTTGAGAACAAACTCAGAAATTATAGCTTTTTAAGAGCAGGATTGTGTATACTGTATTGTGGAGAGACTGTGTGTTGCTCTGTCCAGAGCCCCCACGGACATAGCTTAGTCAGCCAAAAGCCACGTGATCTCATCAGCACAGTGCTGAGCCCAAACTTCCAGGCATTACAGAGAGGAAGCTCAAGATGCAAGAGGGTTGGTAAACATGAGAGGGGTGGTAAACATGGTCTCACAGCTTTTGGTTGACTTAGTGCTCAGGCTGATTAAATGCACATCAAATCAGAATATCCTGTTTAAAAACAGTCTGAATGCCATGATTTTGTACTCATAATAAAATTTCAAACTTTTTTTTTATACTTGAGAATTACATTTTATAAATCAATGTTCTAGGAAACTCAGAAAGGTGATGACAATGTCAGATGTAGGCACTGCTTATGCAGACTTTCATGATGTACTGCAGTCACGGGGATAAAGTTGTTAAAGCACTGTCAACTTGCTAGGCTAATTTGACTTCATAACTGGAAAGCTATGGTCTGAGGAGTGATTGTTCGCTGGAGAATAGCTTCTGGCTAGAGTCCTGAACTTCTCTCTCCCTACAACTAGCATATTATTCGAATGAGGAATCAATTAAAAGTATCAGTTTTGTTTAATCTTTTTCCATTAGTATATTGGATAAAAAGTATTAATATTTCAAGATAAGGCTTTCAATAAAATGTTATCTGGAGCAACTCTCATCTGGTAACTGCTACAAGCATCCAAATGTTTAAAGAGCTTCTCTTTAAGCTTAATCTTAGGGAAATATGAAGATAATGGGATTTTATATATCTCAATAAGCCAAATTCCGCTGTGACTATAGTCATAACCTGATGGACTAGATCATATGGACCCTGGGGCTTCACAGAATTTGACTCAATACATATGCCAAATTGTTGCTAAAAAAAAAATCATATGTGTATGTGAAGCCAAGGCTGCAATATCTTGGTCTGCCCTCTGTTTTCTCTTAATTTAACCCGAGAAAACATTGTATATTTATTTTAGGAAGCTAAAAAAAAATGAAATTCATTATTCTCTATATTAGGCTTCTTCCAATTAAGTCTACTGTTTTAATTGGCAGACAAAGTGATGGTTCCCATGAATGAGACTTCCTACACAGTTCAAATGAAATGGAGTCCATCCTACATTTTTTTAATGAAGTTAAAGGTTTTATTCATCAGAGAGCTGGAAACACAGCTTCTGATGAAAACTGATTAAAGGACATTTTGAATATCATTAATTTATCTTGTAAAAGATGAGGCAATATGGTTGCTACTTTTCTGTTTTGTTTTGACCCTCTTTGTTTGCTAGTTGTGCCATCATAACTGGCATGAGTAGATTTCCTGAGGATTGTTTTTGCTGAACTTACTGGAGTTGTAAATTTGTTTTTACTTAAGATCTAGTAGCAAGTCTTGTTTTTAATTTGTAGTGCAAGTTGATTGCATAAGTATAATTGTGAAGCTGTTTGACAAGTGAAATAAAATTTGGTTTGTATTCTTACCAGTTTTCAACTGCAAGAAACAAGTAACAGTTTTAGAGGGAGTCATTGGAAGGTTCTTTTTTTATAGTTTGTTTTTTCATCTTCAAGCGATTGAAAGATGACCCTGTCGTGCAAAACTGTTTGAATAATTCACATTATTGTATAGCTGAGCTGCATGATATGTTGATGTAAATAGCTTTGATATTTTCAGAGAAAAAAATCAAGAAAAATAATTTGCAGTAGCAAATGAAAGAAAAAATATAATGCTGACAAAAGCTTAGGAATTTTTTTTTAAAGAAAGTAACTGAATTACAGCAGATAGCCATTAGAATGTCTTACAGAAAAGTATAAATTTTGTTGAGAGCTGAGTAGAAAGTGTGGAACATATGATTATGCTGATAGAGAGCTACTTTTTCTCTGGAAGGATAGATACTGAGTTGACAAAGAGTTTGCCCAGTGACCCACAGCTACTGGATATCTGTGGAGGAGAATCAGTCTTGCCCATGCAGGCAGCAGCTCTATTCAGGCTGGCCTGTTCAGGTTACTTGAATTTGAATTTTTCTGATAATGTGGCTTTGACTGTCACTAATTATTTTTACCATTGTGCAGTAGCAAGGAGACTTGAGATGTTAACTGCTGAGTAGATTTTCTCTGAAAAAGCCACAGAATAAGCAGGTTATAATATTGTAGAGAGCAGAGTAAGAGGAAACTGAACTGGCAATACAGATAAGTAGTTAAGAAGTATTAGAGATTGTACAGTAATAGCAATGGCAACACAGGTGTGACTTCCATGAGTTCAGAGAAAGTCTAACAAATGATGCAATGGCAGTGAAGTAACTAGATGACCAAAAGTAATTCTGAGCATGCAAGATCACTGTGGTGCACGGAAAGCAGCCGATTTAGAACCAAGTTGGGTTGTTTAAAATTATGGGTCATCTTTAAGCTGTTACCAAAGTGTAAGTGTGATGTTTACTCACTGTAAGTACTTCCATACAACTGCTATAAATTTATAGAAAACATAGGACTGTAAAGGACTACTTTGGTCATTGACTCTGGTTCCCCACAATCACAGGCAACTGTGAAGTAATGCCTACTCCGTTCCAGCCTACAGAACGTACCACAAGCCACAAAACATTTCTTCAACACTCTGTAAAAATCTAAAGTAGACCTAATGTAGTACAGAAGACCAAAGCCCACAGAAACTACTGTGTGCCATAAGACAAAAACAAGAGCGATTAAAGATACCACCAGTATTTTAGGTTCCTGCAGTTCCTAACCCCACCTCAGATCATTGTTTTAATACTGAGCACGTAGGCAAACGGATGCTCAAAAGCCTCTTGATTATACAGGTTTGCACCCTGCCTGCTGTTGCATCAGTATCTGTGAGCGATCTCTGATGGTTCAAAGGTAAACCTCCCTCGCTCTCCACCTTGTCACCAAAAATCAATTACATATGAAGAGGAGAAAAAATACTTCTGTGGCCCAATGCTAGGTTCTATGCCATAATGAAGGACTGTCTGTGAAATCAAAATAATGTCAGTTAGGTCATTCTCACATGAAGAATTAGCTTGGCTGCATGGCAGTTTATTCTGTTAAAATTTTGGTGTGTTTAAAAAACAGAAAGCAAGCTGCAGGCGATCGTAGTTCACACAGTTGGACATTAGGGTTACTGAATTGCATATATGAAAAGCAATATTTTAACGATTTGTACCATTTTCTTTGGGAAGTTTCTGGTAATGTTTGTATGTGATGCATACAGTCATGCCTTTTAAAACTATTTTTCAAAATAAAAATACAAAATAGTGACAAAATGATCAAGGCGACACAAGGGAAATATTCTTTTAAACTATAGCTATCACGCCCATTTCTTAAATTTACAGCTGCTTTTAGCTGAATAGTTTGAATTCTTCTGTGATAGACTGGTATTTTTAAATTTGCAATAACCATGAGGATTATAGCCACAGTTCTTAAAACTTCGTAAACTGCAGGGAGGTATGTCAGGCTGGTCTGGAGATCTTCCCTCTCAGTATGTTTAATGGTCAGCTGGTAATATGTTCAAAAATAGAATTTTTTTTTTTCCTCCTCAGCCTCTGCCTACAAGCGTCTAAAATTAAGTTGTCTCCTTCATGCTAGTGGCCATTTCTATTCTATTTTATTTCACAATTACAATTTGTTTTCTTGCTGTTACAGTCTCCTCCTTGCACCGCTACAATCTCATTCCTTGTTTTCTGTGATTCTCTGACCAGGAAGAGAGTGTGAACTAATCTGTATTTCAGTGTGTCAGGAAAATGTATCACAATATGTATCTGCCCATTTTGCCCTTAGTAGAATCACTAATTTGATTCTCTTTCCTCTAGCAGCAGCCAATTATTAAAAAACCTGTCGAAGCTTACTTTAAGATTTCTCTTACTTTTTCAAAATTGTTTGAAATTAGTTCAACAATTTAGAAAGCTGGAACACTGTGACACAATTTTGCCCTACTCTAAAGATGTATCTTGAATGGATTTTTCTTATTTACATGTTTAATTGTCAATGGCATAATAATACAGAAGTGGGCATTTTGGAACCGGCTTTGCTACTTAATTTTAGAATACAGAAAGAGAATGAACATAACGAAAGAAATGCTGTCTGTATCACAGAAGTGTTACTATATGCTAATCTAATCTAATTAGCATCTAATACAGAGATTAGTAGGAATGAAAGGAAGTCCTCATGGTAAAAACACAAAACACCACTGATAGAAACGTAAAGAAACTTTTCAAGAATATGAGTTGGGGGCAAGAATGGTTTAATTCCTACCATTTCCTAGCAAATCTTAACACTGAGCAGAAATATCATACATGATCCCAAGATAATGGTAAAGACAGTGATAATAATAGCAAAAGTTAAATTAACTTTATTTTTTACTAGTAAATTATTCATACGCATGGGGAAGGCACAAGATGCAGCAAAGGTAATTCCAATTGGAGGTAAAGAAAAAAATTCACAGTGAGGATTGCCAAATGCTGTGACAGGTTGCCCAGAGAGGTAGATTAGCCATCCTTAGAGATATTCCAGGCTTGCTTGGACAAGGCCCTGAGCAGTCTGACTTAGCTTTGAAGTTGGCCCTGCTTTGAGCCAGGCCCTGGGCTGGTGGCGCCCAACGGTTCCGTCCAGCTTAAAGTAGTGTATGATTCTTTTCTAGTTACTGCTCCATTGGGTAGGGGATGTAACATTGGAAACAGAAGATCCCAAAGAGGTTATATTTTAGTATGTTTTCTTACCTGAGTAAATATGCCATAATTTCAAGTAAGTTCTCAAGATTTAGAAGTCATAGCTGTCAGAATAAAATGGCATTTCCATCAGAACATCTAAAGATTCAGTGTTCAGTAAAGATGAATGCTGTAGCTTTCTTCTGAATACCATTCGGATTGCTCCACACTACCTATTAAAAAATGTAGGGGTTTTTATCACTACTTTTTTTTTCCTTTATTTTGTAAGGCTTGTGGGAATCTGTGTGTGTAATTACCACAACTGCTGCTCAATTATTACTATATGAGCTAAACAGTAGAATAATACTGTATCTATAATGTGCTTGAATAGAACACTGGATATCCATTATTGTGTAAACACAAACCTAGCTGATAAATTTGTTTAGAAAATGTTTTTTTCAATAGGGAGATTTGATAAACAAAGTTCTGAAATACTCAAATTGGAATCCAAATCTTACAGGTCTCAGTCATTTCAAAACAGCTGAGAAAGCATCAGCAGTTGCTTGTTTTAAATGCATGTACATCAATTTAATATTGCAGTAGTCCATATTCAAGCAGGGCAACTCTCATGCTCATTCTGAAAAATGTCAATTGCTGCTAAATTGACAAAATATGACTACTAATTAAAATACTCAGTTTGATAAGTAAAATTGTAAGTTATATGAACAAGAATTTTTCTTCACTATCCTAGGAATACATTTCATAAGGAGTAACATTCATTAAAAAATGCTGCTTTTCAGTAGTGCAGTACTTTCTGCAATTTCCACTTTCAAGTACGTGCATCCTCAGTGTCTTAATTTCATTTCAGAATTTTTAAAGAAAAAAATTAACATCATAGCTTGTGAGGATGACAGATTTTCAAAATTAAAAACATTCCCAAATGGGAATTATTGGCTGTCCACAATGTAAGAGAAACAGCTTTAGAAAACTGGGTCTTAGGTGTCTTCTTTTCACATACCTAAAGAAAAGAATGATTGAAAGTATTCATAAAATTTTACATGTTCTTCTTTATATTTTACTCAATATTTAAATTAAGAACACTTTACTGTATTTTTTCATCATATATTTTGTGTCTTTTAGAATTCAGTATTCTCTAATGTAAACTTGGCAGAGTATGCGGTATGGTATAATAATGGCAAACAGTAGTTAACAGTGAAAGGCCAAAACTATCAAAATACAACTCTGTTAAATAAACTATAGCACGTGCTGCTGCTTCACAAGGCTCTTAGCTTCATAAATGCTTGCTCATATTGTGGGATCGCACCTCAAGATGAAAATTTTATTAGAAAAAAATACACACATTCTGTTGAATTATTGTACTTCAGATTTATCATGGACTCACCACTGAGCTGTAGCTTTAATTATAAAAGTTTTCAATGCACCTGCCTCAGCCCTGCAATTGGACTGATGTCCACGGAGAGGGACTGGAGGGTAACTACTCCAGAAGCAGACCGGGGGGCAGGAGCCGCCGCGGCCTGCGCAGCTGCGGCGGTGGCAGCACCTAGCCGGGGAACAAGGCGGGCAGAGCAGGAGGGCCAAGGCAAAATGAGCGTTTTGAATGTGGAATAGAAGAGCAAGCACCTCGCACAGCAATTGTTATGAGCTGGTATTGCAGTTAATACAGGAAATCCCTCGCCCTGTTTGTTAAAGTAAGTTTAAGAGAAATTTTATAGAAACAGTGCAACTGAAAAGTACCACGAGGGCAGCTTTAGTTTCATTAATACTTTCCCGATAACAGCGTATTTTTACGAACGGGGGAGCAGCCGCAGAGCGCTCCCCGGCGAGCCCCGCTGCCGGGAAGCACACGTGTCGCGGTTTGTGGCGCCTGGGCCTAACTTGCTGCACTTGCTCTCGGAAGCCCGGGTGAGGGAGGCAGAGGGAGCGGCCCTGAGCACGAGCCCCCGGGGCAGGAGCCGAAGTTACTCCGCGGGAGCGCGGCGCCGGGAGCGCGGCTCGCAGCCCGCCCTGGCCCGCGGGGCCGCGCCGGCAGCGGCGCTACCTGCCGCCGCCAGCTCCGGCGCCCCGGCCGCGCCGCCGCCGCCCTCCGCCTCTCCCCGGCACGGCCGGGGGCACCGGCCCCGCCCGCCCGGCCGCGGCGCGGCGCGGCGCAGCGCCCCGGAGCGGCGCCGCGGGCTGTGGCGCAGCAGGGCTCGGCCGGGGAGCGGCGCCTGCGCGCCCGCCCCGGGACCGGCCGCGGCGGCCCGGCGGGGCGGGAGGCGGGCGGCGGCCGCGCTGCCTGTGCCCTTGCCCTTTCCCTTTCGCTGGGCGCCCGCCCGAGCCCGCGGGGCTCCGCCAGGTAGGCGGGGGCGCCGCGCTGCGCGGGGCCGCCGCGGAGGGGGGCGGGGGCGGGCACGGCTCCCTCCCGCGGGGCCCCGAGGCCTGCCGGGCCGGGCCGGGCCGGGCCGGGCCGGGCGGCGCGGGCGGCCCCGGCACCTGTCAGCGCGCCCCCGGCCCGCGGCGGCCCCGCGGGGGCGGGCGTGCCGCCTCGGAGCGCGGCTCCCGGCGCCGGGCGCGCAGTTGCTGTTACATAAATAACACGCGGGAGCCTGCGCCAAGTTTATGGCGACACTTGTCCGCTGGGGCACGGTCATCGGTGTCGTTCCGGCAGGTTCACGCGCCTCTCTCTTTCCACCTGTGTCGCAGGTATGAAAATGGCTCACCTGACGCTGGCGCGGGAGTTAGGAGCCCTGTCCCTGTGAGACCGCCAGAATTTCGATCCAATGCTTGGGGAAGTCCGGTCGCACGCAGCAGCAGAGCAGCTCTTGTGAACTGCAGGCGTCTGCACCTCTCGGATTTGCTACTCGGGCCCGGAGCACTCTGTCAGCATTCCCTACCCCACGAATGGCTACTCAGAGGAAGCACTTGGTGAAAGATTTCAATCCTCATATCACCTGCTATATCTGTAAAGGTTATCTTATCAAGCCAACTACAGTAACTGAGTGCCTCCATACATGTAAGTAGCACTTTGCAAAACATCTGTCCTTTGTAAGTAAGACTTCCTTGAAGTGTTACATTCTGTACTGGGTTTTGTTTACTTATTAAGTGTTGCATGGAATGGTATGAAGTCTCTGGTGGGGTGACCTAGTCAGTAGTCTGCCATTTGGCTCATCTTGAGAGCATGTCTACTCTGCTTAGCAGCATGCAGGGTGAAGATACCCCTTTCCTTTCCCCATGCTAGTGGTGATTGTGCTGGCTCCAGAACCAAGCATAAATCCCTGTGCCCTGCTGATCAGAGGTAAGATCATTAGGTTGGGTGTGGTATTTTGATAATAGAACCAGGCTGCTATTGAAACTTAATGCACGCTGCCAACAGGTGCAGATGCACCAGTTTGGTCAGCACTAGCATACATGTCTCTGTATTGCATTGCGTTCAGTGGCGCAGTGCATAGACGCGCTTGGAGGCTGGCAGAGCGTTTTTGTAAGGAGTAGATCTCTTTGAATGAGACTGGCTCTGGAAAGGCTATTTAGGTTGCCTTATGCTTATTTGGATTACAAGAGTTATTCTATTCCAAAACATTAATGTGAATGATGTTAAGCATACAAATGGTCCTGTCAAATTCAGTGGGCCTGCTTGTATGAGGTAAATTACTTATACACTTGAATTTTTCAGATTTGTTCCTGAATAGAAAATGGTTTGTTTAGAATGTCTTGAGAGTTTGGCATCTTTCCAAATAAGTCTGAATCCTCTTAAAAGAAGAGTAGCAAAACCATACACTTTCTGGTAGTTTTCCAATATGTAAACCTTTAATAAATCTTAGTAAGAGCCTTTTATTAGCATTTCCTGACATTTTTGTGCAGTATTGTTCTTCTTGTTACTGCTAATTTTTGGATTATGGTAATTATGTCTCTAGTATATCAAGAGCATAGAAAATTAAAACATATCATTCCTGTATGTTGTTCATAGTATATTATTGTTTAGCATTATAATAATATTATTTTTAACTTAGTGTTTTTAGTCTATTTTGAACTGAATTTTTTTGAAGTCTCCTGTCAGCCAAGAGTTATAAAATGTTCTGGGCTATTACTCTTCTGCTTTGGGTTATTTGGTAAAGGAATTTTTAAGTTTAGGAGGAGACAAGCAAAAAGTTCTTACAACAACTTTAAATAAAATGGGAGAGAAGTATACTAGCGATTACTAAATGATTTTTCATTTGGAAATGGAAAAGTTACAGCATTAAAGTTCTTTTTTAGTGACTTTTTTAAAGGTTGGGAAGAGGCAAATATATTGACATCAAAAATCAGTTCAACCTTTGACTTATTTTTATTATGGTATCCTTCTGTCTAGATAATTCATTTGTTTATTTACTTTTGTTCCCATTACAAAACAATAATGGCAAAAGAAGCATTTTTTTTTTCCTCAACAACATCTGTTGCTCTTGCCCACTTGTAGATTTTCGCTGAGGAGCCAGACAGCTCTATTACTGCCTGGTTCCCAACTCTACAACCAGCTTAGTGCAAGTGAAGTTTATCAAGCTTCTGTATGGTTGCAGAGGTCTCCCCACACAAAAACTGTAACATATTTGGTCATTAACTAGAAATGCAGAAAGTTAGGTGACCTTTCTTTAAAAGTAATTTTTGTTGCCAAAATATGAAGTTTATAATGCTGGAAAGGAAAATGAGACATTTCAAATGTCTCAGATTACTAGTACTGCATGTACTAGTAATTGCCATAATTCAAAAAAGTGTTGTATGAATGACCAGAATCTGCAGATATTAACAGTTTAAGAAGCAGAGTATAGTCATTAAGTAACTAGAACACAATTTATTGCTCTGAAAGAGATGAAAAGCGTGTATTCATGTACATGCTCTCTGGTAATCATATAAGAGCTATTGTGATCAATAGTAAGCAAATTGATCAGTACTTAATTTCATATTTTCTGTGTTTGCAGAAAAAGTTAAGTAGTGAAGTAAGTTCTGCACTGAAAAATGTGTACCTTTTTAATGGTACTGATGAGGGCTTTGGAAACTTTGGATGGACAATTGAAGCCCAGCTCTTACTGGGAAGAGTAAGAGCAGGTTAGGCTTCTGCAGTGCAGACTGTTTGTACCCCCTCTGGAGGGAAATGCTTATAATTCTGTAAGAATAATTAGTTGTTTTACACACTCAGTACTTTATGGTTTTGCTTCTTTCAACAGAATGATTTTGTCTTATGGACTGAGACCTCTTTTTCTAGTCTGTTACACAATTGTCAAAGATATTTAAGAACTACTGGCTCAAGCGGGCTAGATGTGAGCTTGGGGATATGTCCCGTTGTCTGTCTCCTGAGTCTCTCCATTGTTTAGCACAGTGTGAGCTTATAAAACTTGAAAAATAAACTCTTCTCAGGAACATTCTTTAGTGTCCTAAAATATATCAGACTGTTTATATGATCATAGAAATGTTGGCTGCAAGGGAGCTTTGGAGGTTTTCTAGGCCGACCTCTTATGTGGAACAGGTCTCTTGCCAACAGTAGACCAGGTCAGCCATGGCTTTGTATGGTTGAATCTTAAATTCCAAGAATGGAGATTGCACAACCTCTCTGAATAACCATTTCCACTGCTTCCCTGTCTAGCTAGTGAAAGAGTTTTTCTGGATGCCCTACCAAACCACAGCTTGTGACCACTGCTGCTTGTTACTTTGTGACTACCAAGAAGAGTTTGGTTCTATCACTGCTGTAACTACCCTGCAGATGATGAGGCTTTTACTAGATCACCTATTAGCCTCAGTAGTGGTAGCTCTTGGTAAATCTCTTGATTATTCCTGATTACCTTGTTGTCCTTCACATATATGGAAATCGATTCCAAGGGAACATGATCTACCATCTTTCCAGGGAGTTAGGGGAGGCTATTTGGCTATATTTCCTTGGGTCTTTCTTCTTGTCTTTCTTAAATATCGCACAGATTAAATAGGTCATGACACTATCCTTCTGTAGTCATCAGGGATCCCCCATAACCACCATCATTTTTTATCAGTGACAGAAAGCAGCCTCACATCTGCCTCAGCTCCTTCAGCTTAGTGAATCCTGTCTGGCTTACAGATTTGAATACATCCAGCTTCTTTTGGTAGGCCCTAACCTGCTGTTCCCTGGATATTGGTTGTCCCTCTCCTCCTCAAATCATGCTGGTGTGCATGGAGATTTGGGATCAGGCTCTGCCTATGAAGACCAAGGCAAAAAAGACATTAAGGACTTCAGATCTTTTCATATAATCCATCCCTGAATTGTCTCCCTCATTCATCAACAGACTCCAATTTTCCCTGAACTGCTTTAGTACTTCTACTAGCCTGCTTGTAGAATCTCCTTATATGCCTCGTTAGTTTTAGCTCTGACTGAGTTCTGGCTTTCCAGGTTTTATCCTTAAGTATCCTTTTGTTGGCCATTCTTGTTTCCACTTGAATATGCTCTGATTTTGCATATTTATAATGAATCTTTTGCACCAAGAAGTTCTGCCAGAATTCCCCATACAATGGGCTGGCTTGCTCTTGAGGTCTAAGTAAGTTTTCTTTAAAAATCAGCCAGCTCTCCTCTTTCTACTGGCAGCCTCCCTGGGAGTTCTGACTAGCACTTGCCTAAACAAGCTGAAGCTCCATCTCCTGACATTCAGAGTCCTAACTGCTGTTCAGCTTTTAACCTTCCTCCATACCTGAACTCAGTTATCTTGCAGTCACTACAAGGCAAGCTGCTGTCTGTGGCTGCACTCATCACCGTTTTTTTCCTCTTTATGAATAGCAGATCAGGTGGAGAATTTGCTTCTTTAGCATTTGCATTGGGAAATTGTCAGCCAGTACAGTTTAGAAACTTCCTAGATCGCTTGCACAGTGCATTGTCCTCCTAGTAGAAGTCATGAAGACCAAGATCTGATTGGGAGACTTCTGCTAGTTTGTTATAGAAAGCTGCAGGCACCTTGTATCTTGTTGGATAGCCTGTAACATGAACCCCCACCATTTACTCATTTCCTAGCTCATCTTGACTTAGAGGCTCTCAACAGATGCAAGTCTGGTTTCATACTGGAACTTGGTGCAGCCAATAAGCTCCGTTTCACAAAATGACTCTCCATCTTCTTCTTCCCTGCCTGTCCTTCCCAAATATCTTATACCCATCCATGGCAGGGCTTCAGTCACATGCGCTACTCCGCTGAGACTCTGTGGTTCCAATCACATCATGGTCCTGTGACTTTGCATAACTTTCTCATACTTCTTGTTTGTTGCCTTAGGCTCTGTGGGTAGTGCACAGACACACCAGGTTAGCCTTGGAGTGCGAAAGTGAAAGTTTACCTTGTAGCCTTCTCTGTTGCCTACCATCCCCACCCCACCCCCTTCTCCTTTTGCAGCATTTCCTCCCTTAACTCTGAGCCTGTGTCCTTGTCCCCTGATGATTCTAGTTTAAAGCAATGGCTTATGGCTTATGAGTTAAGTTACCATACCAATATGGAAGCCATTGAAGCATATGGACAACTTTTTTCCTGAGTGAACTCTTCAGAAGGGAGAAGAGTATATTCTGAGGTAGTTCTGTGGACAGGATTGTAGATACCCTCTGTGTTTTTTTGATATTTTAACTTAAATTACCCTTTAGACCTGTAGTCTGTCTTTCCTTTGGAGGATATTTATCTGATCTATCTTTACAATAGCTCTACCATAGCCTGGAAATTCAAGATAGGATTCAGGATAGGTTCTTGATTATCTGAATAGATATAAAGGTGTTAGAGGTGCAAGTGAAATGTCTAACTAGGTATTTCAAACTATCTTGGGCCTTCTGAGTAACACAAATAAGAAGAGTTTTCTAGAGCATTCTAGAGATAATCCTTTCAAATCATTAAGACAGAGCAGCATCATAACCCGGAAATACAGTGTTTATTGATATAATCCTTAATGTCACAGTGATGGAAGACTTACCTTTCCCACAGTTTAGAGATACCTATCTGCATAGGAGAATGACCAGATAGATGGAGTTTTCAATATAAAAGTATAGTCTGAAAGTCTGCAGTCTTGCAACCTGAATGTTTTTCAGTTTTGTTGTACGGTCCAAAATCTGTTCTCACGGAGAGGTCCAGACAGAACATAACTGCAGTAAACCTTCCCACGTTAGAGAGGCAAGCTGAGCTGTTTTCATGCCTCTCTTTCCATGGAAGCTTCAGTAAATAACTTTCAGCAGCTCTTAAAGGTCAACAGACCCATCTTACTTTGAAAGAGGAAATTTCAAACCATATAGTCTTTTTTGATCATCAAATACTATTGTTATTTCTGTCTTGATAGAAGAGAACCAAGTTTGACTGTGTCTGGTGATTGTAATTAACAGTGGAGTAGTCTCATGTGTATGGGTTTTTTTTCAGAAAGGTGGTGAAGTATATCAAAGTCTTTTTTTTCTTTTTTTCCTGTTTCTATGCAAAGACTTTCCCTAAAAGTAAGTGGCTTCTAAAATAAGTTTTAAATGTTGGAAAAGCTTCTCTGATAGTAGATTAACAACTTTATTAAACATACCAAATGATTTGTTACATCTCTTGCCATCACCAAGATGGGTTTGATGTTCTACTAGCTGTGCCTATCTTGTGCCCTCCTTTCCTCACTGATTCAAGGAGTGATTTATTTTGACTCTGAGAGGGGAGATCCTTGGACGAATTTAGAGGCTACGCAGCTCTGACTGTCCCATAGTTTTGTCTGTTTGTCCCATAGTTAACTAATTAAACTTTCCCTTGTAGAATATTGCGTTAAAAAAAAAAAGAAAGAAAAGCTGAAGTTTAAAATTTATTTAGATACCTCGTTGATCAGCATTTTAAAAGTATACTAGGAAGACTCTTTCTACTGAGCTATATGTGTTTAGATGTGCACAAGATAAGTACTTTCTGTGTGTATGTGTTAGACACATACTGATACATATACATACATATATATATATGTATACATCCTGAAGCTTGTATATGTATTTTTTCAGCTGAATACCAAGATTTGAAAACATATATGAACCAGATGTCTCTGTATTGGAAAATGTAGCATTGTGTAGTATGTTACGCTTGCCAGCAAATTAGCACATGTCATATAAATACTCTTTATCAGTTGTAGTAAATCATTTTATGTGAGTTTAACTTTTATTAGGGCTCATCCAAAGTGTCACAGTACAACCAGGAAGTATGGGTCCTCATTTTGTTGGTGCATGTGATAAAGTTTTTTACTTTCACCTTCTTTCTGTTAATCTGTAATCTACAATGAAACAAGTAAAACCATATAATTTTGTTAATGTATACCATAAGTGTTAAAAGTTTGTTTTTCTTTAATTAATTTCCTGCAGTGATGAATTAAGTATATCTGTAATTCAATTTTGTTTTAAAATTCTCTATTTTCCCTCCCCTTTTCACACAATACTTTGACTCCATCCTGTTCTCTGAAACTTAAAAGTGATAGTCTTTAGAAAATGTTCTCCTATATGTCTCTTTTACTGAGAGTAACACAGGAAGATTATACCTGTCATACATGAAAATACTGGTTGTTGATCCCCTCCTGCTGAGAGTATCACAGATCATTATTCTTGAGTGCTAGAATTTCTGTGTATGTTTGACTTCTGTGTTGCTGTCAGTAAATCGCATATACCTTTTGAAAAACAAATCCTAATGGCAGCATAACTTTACATGAGAAAAAGCAGTTGTTGTTTTAGATTACTTCAATATTGATTTACAGTTTTCTTCTTTTTCCTTCATGGTGTAAGATGACTTCGTGCTTTGACCTAGCTGCACAAAGACTTGGTCCAAATCTGTGTGTTTGTAGGGGTAGGGAAAGCATCTGTGTAGAACATTATTCCTAAGATTCCTAGATCTTTATGATGTTTCATCTGTATATGTTTAACTCATAGACCTCTCTTCCACTGGAGTTTCAAATCTTCATTAATTATTTGTCTCTTTCCTGGACCCCCATGGCTTGTATGGGTGCCCTCCTCTCTCAGAAAAGGTCCAAAGAGGGCACATAAATATATTGAGACTGAGGACTTTGGTTCCTTTCCACAGATTGATTTATATTTTAAATAATTTTTTAATTTACAGATTTTATATTTAGCAATACTTAGTATTTCTACAAACATTGCTAAACTTGAAAGCTTTTGGGAGCCAATCATCTGGCTTTAAACAAATTCGTTAATTCTTTCTCCTGTGGTGTAGTTCTTCTGAACAATAATTGTTCCAAGTTTTTTCTGGTTAGGATCAAAAGCCATAGCTCAGATTCTTTTGTCTGTTTGGAAAACAAAAAACTTAGGAAAGCCAAGTGTAGATTATCTTTACAAGGCAGATCAATGAGTCCTGTTTCAAGGTAGTCAGAAGAGATCAGTGTCATCTCGTCATAGACTTCAAGAAATTCTGTGACATGAATGGAGCAGAGATCTCAAGGGTGGGTAAAGAAACTCTCCTCAAAGAATTTCAAACATGGCTTTCTAAAAGCTCCGGGGAGTGTGGTCTGAAGAAGGCTGGTAGGGGATTCTAATTGCGTACAGGAAAAAAAAAACAAAAAACCCCACTTTCTGGTATTGATACCAAGCCACTGGTAATCCTTTTGAAGGATTTTTGTGCCAGTGTTCTCAGTCTCCATTGCTAAAATTTCCAGAATAAAAGAAGGTTCACTATAGAGCTTGTCAGCTTAAAAATGAAATTTTGGGGAATTCTGAATGTTGATAAATGTTTGTACCATATTTTTACAAATATCCTATTCTTTATCAATCCTTCAAAATTTGCATCAGATTAGAAAAACTGAATCCAAAGAGGAGATGTTGCTTCTACTGGACTGGAGGCTTACAAAATAAATGAATAAATAAAAACAATTCCCTCATTTATCAGAGGTTTTAGTAGACGAGGAGCTCTGTCTTACTTTCTCATCTGTATTGAAATAAAGTTATGCTTAAGCCCAATTTCTTGATGTCAGGTTAGAAAAGATTTAGAATAACCCAAACTCTTATGTTACTTACTTCAGTGGCTTTTAGCTGAATTTCCATATGGCCATTATTTATGATTGTGTTAGACTTTGATTTCATCATCATAGTAGCTGCTATGACTTTTTTCACACCCTCTAAATTAATATTCTCTGACTAATGGAATTTCTAACATAACAGATGATTCTTAACCCTGTGGTTCTCATCAGTATTGTCATCACCCACCAATAATCTGTTCAGTTTCTCCTGGCAGAGGTAATGTGTCATCTCCATTTTTCAGCACACTGTAGAAACCAGGATTATGAGATGTCAGATGTTGCAGCTGAAGAGATCAGTTGACAATAGCATGTCCCACAGATCTCCTGAGTTATAAAGAAGTTTGAACAGAACATGATTATTTTGGTTCTCCTTGAAGTCATCCAGGAAATGCTTACTCTAAGACTTCTATTTCAGACTTTTAGCCCTAAAACCTTTGTTTCTATCTCTGATTTCTGACTTAATATGTTAATAATCTTTAGATCTTTAATCAACTTCACCCAGACCCAGTATCTCTATACTTAATAGCTTTAATGCTTTCTGCTTCAATAATATGGAAGAATCATGCTCCAGAAATGCCCTCTTTTTTTGATTAATGGGAAGAAAGGATCTTTTCTGTCAATGAACAGGGAAGTTGTAATCTTCAGTGATGTTAATTGCTGCCATTCATTGCAATATATTCTTTTCTAGACCATCTTCTTTCTCTAAAAAATCTGAGTTGCATGAAATAAATGTAGATGCAGTTTAACATGTATATGCAGTATCTACATACCATATTGTGTTTAAAGTACTTAGTTTTTTTTACAGAGTTTATAATAGGTATTGCTGTCAATTAAAGAGCTTCTTCCATCATGGTTTTGTTCATATTATCAAAAGATACTTCTGTTTCAATATTTCTATCATATGTTCAGAGTGGGATCTTTTTATGATGGGTCATTTCTCATTTCTCAATAAGATAAATGAATGACTTGATACCAGGACTATGTTATATACTATTTCAGAGGGAAAAGATCACTTGATTCTCGCTTCCTCATGAGCATTATATCAGAATTTCATTAATTAGTGTTAATAGTGTTTGTTCCAAAGCTCATATGACATGACATGTTCCTAATTTGTCTAGAGGCATTTTTTTTGCTAGTCTTCTGGACTGCTCATAGTATCAAAGAAGGAAAAATATGGTAATTAGTTTGAAGATGAGCAAGAAAAATTTAGGAGAATATTACACTTTGGCTAGCTTATCAAGTTCCATCTGTGCTGATTGTAACCACTCAAATGGTGCTGGTTGCTGCTTGTAAGTAATGCTGCTGCTTGTAGGGCTTCTATTTTTTCATCAGTACATGTTTTCACTGAGCGTTATGTCTTAGGCAGTATCTGTTCCAAATATTTGGCGTTGGGACAGTGGTGCTGCCCCTTCGCCCGTGACTCTGATACCTGCTTGTGACACTGTCATCTTAGGGGCCGGAGCATGCACCCCAGCATGCTACAGGCGAGAAGGCTTTTCAAATTACTGCATGTTACTGTGCCTCTCCAGGCCTGTGCATCTGAAATAAACTGTTACCTTTGAATATGCTGGAGGTTGCAATTAAGAGTCAGGATATTTTGTTTAAAGCAAGTGCAGCTGAGCAGATTCATGACACTTTTTGCTGAGGAATGTCTTGTTTTTATCTATTTACTTCACAGTCATACAAATACAAAACTTAAGCCATTTTAAGATAAAGTGCAGATAAAAAGTTTTAATCACGGTATCCAAAGCAAACAATACAATTAAAAAAGCCTATGAAAGACCTGGATGAAGAAATGCCAAAAAAAACCCAAAAACAACAACAACAAAAAAAAAAACTCTTTAATTTTGACATGGCTAGTTGAAATGAGCAATCTCTAACTCTTATCCAGCTAGTGCACTAATGTAAGAAAACGAAAATGATGATCAGTATTTTTGGAGGGGTGATTTTGTATAAGTTTTACAGTCTGTTCCTCTTCTCTATTACCTTGTTCTGTGTATGTACCTGAGTTTTGATTGGTGAAGGCGCTAAAGGATGTCTTCTGTTGCTCCTCGCACTTTGCATCTCTGGTGGGTGACAGAAGTAAAGATAGTTTGGATACTTAGGGGACCGGGGATACCTGATGAAGGGAGCTGCTGATAAACTAAAGAATTACGCTTTATGATGTTTGCCTATGGTTGAACATGTGCAGCTACTACATCTTTAAAATAATCTTTCACCTAAAAATTTTCATGTATTTTCATTTTCAAAAGTTACTTTTTATTTATTTATTTTTTTATTTATTTTTATTTTTTTTAGAGTTGTAATGGAGATTCTCAGTTGTGTTAGCAAAGAGAGGTTATGGAAATCCTAACTACATATGTCTTAAGAACATACTTAACTTTAAGCATAGGTCCTAATAACTCTTAAGTGCTCTATTGGACTGAGGCATGAGTGCTTCTGTTTCGGTGATGAAATTCTTTGTGTCCTAAGTTTAATGTATTGATCACCCAACATCTAAAGAAAATAGTTGTAAAATACTGGTTTACCAACACTACAGCAGCAAAATGTTTAAAGTTTAGATATAAAAAGGATATAGAAAAGTCCTGTCAGTATAGAACATAGCATTTGTTGGTCTGGATTAGACCTCCTACCCTGTAAGAGTATTAGGGAATACTCGTGCAAAAATGAACTAAGTGCAGTAATTTAACAAATTACAGGAAGTCTGTGATATCAGAAGAGTTCTGTGATTACAGTTTCTTGCATCTCTATGCCAGTGCCAAAAACCTTATAGCTTGAGGATTAAAATAAAACAAAAACAAAAAACCATTTATCCTAAGGGTTGAACTGTACTTTCATAGCACCAGTGTTTTCGGCTCCATTTCAGAGTCCCTATATCCAGAGGACAGCACTGTGCCCCACTTACTGGGCTTGTTTGGCAGGATTTATGGTCTTATGGGACTGATTTTACCAGAATTACCAGAAATCCACCACACGTCCACTCTGCTAGAGCTGTCTAGCTTAGAGAGGGCAGCCACCGGTCCCTCTAATGAAAAGAGCCAGTCACTGAGCTTTGAAGTCTGCATGTCAGATTTGAAAGGGAAAGTTAATTGTAATTTTTACTAAAGCTATGAAGTTAGTGTATTGAATGTAATGTTTTAAACCAGATTAAAAAAACACCTACACAGGGTTTAATGTATGTATATTATCAGGTTCCACTGATTTGTGGTAACCTTCTGAGCATTTTTAAGATAAACATGAGTGCAGACTTGGCTTGTTAGGTGACATTTGTTAAAATGCTTGTTTTTCCTACAGGTTTCAAGATTGCCATATGATAGGTGTACCAGTTTTTCATAGGAGTGCTCTTAGTTCTTTGGATTATTGATGAGAGAAATTGTAAAATAGTGTTTCAGCGGAAGGCACATTGCGGTTGCAGCAGTTCTGTTTACTTTTTCGGTCCATTTACTGTTGAATTTGTAGTTCTCGTTTCAGTTTAAGTGAAGTAATAATAAATGGAGAAGGGAGTTTATCTCCACCCAGAATGTTGTAATACAATAATAGCAAAATAACTTGGGTTCCATTTTCTTATTAACGAAGGTAAAATCTGCTGTCTGCGATTAATCATTTGAAAGCATCAGCAATGCAGCACCTTGTTCGGTTTGATACCAGTTTACTGGATTTTAAATTCTCATTGTTGTTATGGGTTTATTTATACTTACCGTGATGATAATCCTAATTTTCATGATAAGATTGAAGTATTAAATGTTTGCTCTTATTTCTGTTATCACTTTTGAAGGGGTGATGTAGAAAGAGAAGCAGCCATTTTGAGCTTTTGTACAGTTTTTGTGAACTTTTTAAAGAAGTGCTTACAGCAGTATTCTTTAGTTGTGAGCAAGGCCGAAGAAAATAAAATAATGTGCGCAAGTAATTTTCAAATTGTCTGAAGTAATGAATGGCTCCGATTGGGCTACAGCTCCCCAATATGCACTTTCTCAGAACCTGTTCCTTGCCTAAGCTGCAGGGTGTGATTGTTGCATTTTACAATGCTGTGAGAATTATAAGATAAAAATACTGCATGCTATAAAGCAGTGTTTGTCTAACCTGTTCTGCTGAAGTCAGTGCTGCTGGACTGAGCAATCTATCTCAGCCCAGCAGAACTAGCTTTGGGTAACGAGTAGATAAGGAATTATATAGTACCTTGTAATTATTTACTTTAAAATAATAGCCTTTTATGTTTGATGCATGAAGTAGGTAGCTGTTAACAATAGTAGGCTATGTACAATCAATAATATTTAGATCCTGATCTAAGCTATATACTTTTTTTTTTTTTCCCTCTCCTTCAGTTTGTAAGACTTGTATTGTTCAGCACTTCGAAGACAGCAATGACTGTCCCAGGTGTGGCAACCAAGTTCATGAGACCAATCCGCTAGAAATGTTACGGTAAGATGTCATTAAACAACATTTGCTGAAATGTATGGAAGAAAAAAAATTTAAAACTCTTAATATCCTTATTCTGAAAGTGAATTCCTTTTTTTTTTTTTTTTTTTTTTTTTTGTTTTGTTTTGTTTATTTGTAAAATTATATATCAACTGCTATTGCCTGTAGATTTTGCCAGTTTTTAGTCACCAAGTAAGTAGTAAAGTGAGATTTTTAGATATAGTAAAGCAAAAAAAGATAAGGGAAAGACTCAGTGAGACTGGCTGTATTTTATGAATAAAAACCTCTAAACAAAGAAACAAACCAGACACCTCTTATTCTTTACATGAAGTGAATTACTGTAGTTCATCTTCCAGATGATTTAGGAGATTCTATACTGCATGTAACTTTTTTCTTAGAGCTATATAGAAAATTAGTCATAAAAATAACTGTTTTTCAAGGGATAGGCTTACCAATCTAAATTGACATCTGCTGTCAGATTGATCACAAGGCAGTCACGATAAACAGTTTTGACACTGAAAGTGTGCTTTCTTGATTATGTGCATTTTTTTTATATCACAGTAACTTACACAACATTGTTTAAATGATTATTTTCATTGAAGTTCTGGATTCTCTGTTGATGATGTAACGTTGAAACAAAAATGAGAGCTATCTTAAAAGCATAGTACAGAGAAATCAAGAAATGTCGTTATAGGTGGAAGAAATGGAAGAAATTCTGACAATTTATGAACAGTTCTTCTTTCCCTGCCTCTTCACTCCCCACCCCCAAAAGTTTTAGCTACTTCTTGGAGTATTCTTACTGGCAGCCTGCAGGATGAAAAGCCTTGCATAAGTGTTCTTCCTCTGCCTGCTGCAGAGATTTCTGACAAAGGTGTGCCCCATATCCTGAATAAATTAAAGTGGGATAGGTAATCAAAATTGAATAGTTCTCTTATACTGCTGGCTTATGTAAGTCTTAAAGCCAATCAGTATTGTCATCTAAATCAAGTGATTACCTATGGAGATAAACTTACTCTAGTAAATCCCTGCTAGTACAGTTACCTGGAATAGGGAAACTCTTCTAAAATAGCTGTTATCTAAATGGATCCCTGCAGCTCTACAAGAGCGTTCCAGGATGTACAAGTTGCGTGTTACTGAATGATCAACAGTTGGAAAGGATGCACGAGCCATACTAGAAATTAAAGACACCTTAAACATAGGCAGAAGGCTAACAAGAAACAAGGAGACAGTAGGTTATCCGTGTAGGACTACAAATACAGACTGTGACAGGTTCTGAAAAGGGGAACAAAGCAAGTTTATGCTGATATCCTCTTCCAGTATAAGCCTGTAATTCATAAGGTATGCTTAAGAGGAGAATTTGTAAAATTTTCTTGTATTAAATGAAGTAGGTCCGAATGGAAATCGGTTGGATCTCTGTTCAGTGTTTGCTTTTCTCTCAATATTTGGTAACCAGAACAAATTGTTTAAAATATTGTTGAAGGACTTTAAAGGGATTTAAAGCATTCCAGTTGATGGTAGTTATATTAAACTGCTGTGGTCTTACTATGCATGTCATCTTTTTTAAGTAACAGAAAGTGCCTCAGATGAGCAGTGATACCTACATGGCACTAACTGCTGGGCAGCAATATTGAGAAAATGCCAGCTGCTGAGGACACCATAGCTTAATGTCCTTGTTAGTTTAAACTTTCTATTTCCTGAGCTCATGAGCAATCGTGGAAGTGATCACAGGCACCATGTGGTGATACATTGTGATCCTCTGCCCTAGATTTACTTACCTGGTTTGTCTCTATTGGACTGCAAAATAATGATGTATTAGCTGTAATTATTGGTGATTACTGGAAGTAAGGGATTTCTGAAAGGAATTTTTTAGGATTAAAATTACGTGAGAAAAATGAGTGCTGTTTAATGTATTCATTAGGGAACGGATGCTGGTTTGATTAAACCACCCACAAACAAATGCTTGCTTGTTCTGTTGAAGGGACTTTTTTTTAACTCTTCACCTGTTTTCTTAGAGTGGGATAATTGAGTCTTAGGATATTTTTGTAGGCTTAACTTTTCGTGTCTTCCAGGACCACAGATGAGATAATAAAAAGAAATTTATGTCTGCCTGTCTAATGTTATTTGTACAAAGTTTGTCAACATTTTGTGAACCTTGGGAATTCCTAATCTTAAGGTATATTTTTATGTTGGTGAAAAATGATATTTTTTTAGGAGCAATTTCACCTATTACTAAGCTACTTGTCTTGAAGTGTTGCAGTTTCTTGTTGTGTAGTTGAAAAGTGTTGTAAAAACTTACAGTTTTGTCCTTCCGTATGGGACTGTACAACCTAATATGATCCAAGTAATTTTAGAAGATATTTTCCTCAGTTGATCTGTCAGGTAGTTTTTTGCATACCTAGTATTTGAATTAATCAAATAACAAACTCAACTGGCCACGCATCGCGAGAGAGTGAGAGAGCATACGTGCAAGGATGAACATGTGCTTACAAGAGCTGACTATTTGTTCATTTTTATTTTTTGTGGAAACCAGTCTCTTAGCTGAAAAGAGGATTTGAATCAGTGAGCTCTGTAGAAATCAAAGCAGTAAAAAGTAAACTAGCTATTTTCTTGGTCACTGTGTGCCCAGTGAAACCAGCTAAAATTAACTGGATGCTACCCAGGCAAGGCTATCCTAAGTGTCTGATTCAAATTCCTGAAAACATAATGCAATCTTAATGACTGTCCTCAAGGAACGACTGCTTGCTTCTCATAGCTATCTTTCATCTCCTATACAGGCTTAAAAAAAAAGGGAGAAAAATAAGTGCCACTGTTCTGCTCTGAGGTTTGTTTTGTAGTACTACTGTAAATTTAGAGGAAATTTTCTTATGTCCGTCTGAGAATAAATATTCAAGTCTAGAATTTACTAGGGTCAGTATTACTTCCTAATTTCCTTGTGTTTGCTACAGCTTGCTACAGCGTGCTTTACATTTTAGATATGTGTGTGCAAAGAAATTCCTGGGAGATTGGCATTCTTCAGTTGTATATCAAGAGGATAGTTGAAAGAGCTTAAATTTAGTGGCTCTAAGAGTGTGATTAGTGTAAATCTTTAAAACTGTCAGGGTAGGGCTAAATAGGTTTATGTAGATATTTACAATAGGTATTCTTCTGATCTCCTATCACTGTCCGAGGTACTGTGTGTGCCATAGCGTAAGACTCTGTACAGAGTGCATAATGCACTGAAAAGCTGAAGACAAAGCATTTAAGAAATACTACTTTTATTCTGACAGGACCATTTCAGAAGAGCTGAAAATGCATTTTCTGAAACGTCTACAAGAAGTTTAGTAGAATAATAAGATACTTTAAACAGGAAATGATAGAAGGGTGAGAAAAGTTAAGACCATAAGCCAGAAATGCAGGAAGAGCTATTTTCTCTGGGATATTTCCTGAAACCCCATGCAGGGGTGAAAGGGGTTTGTTTTGCCAAGAAACTGCATATAACTAGTAATTAGTTGGCTGTATTTTATAAAACATTTTTTAAATTTACTGAATTAATAATCAGAAGAGCATATGACCACAGTAATGAAATTATGTTTTTTGGATGTTGCCTGCATAACTTAATGTGCATATTGTACTGTGTGACTTCAGAGAGCTCAGTCCCATTAGTGCTTGAGAATGCAATAATTTTTTGAGACATGGCATTGAACATTGTAAATAGTATTTTTAAGGAAAGATCTTTGAGATATAGGTACTTCATAAACTCAATTCTGAATAACTTCATAAATATCTGAGTTTTTTTAGAAATGTCTTTCAGCTGGCAGTATTTAGAATGTGTTGAAACTATAATTGCAACTCTGACATTTAATGTCCGTCTCTAAAATGAAAATTCAATTTTTACAGTAAGTACTGAATTCTAGAAATCACTGTAATGATTTAACAGAATTGTATGTGCACGAATATTCAGTAGGTTTCTGGTTATACCACGAAGGCCAAGTTCTTTTTTCTTGTGAGCATGCTGCTTTGGATGCTGGTTTTCCTGAGTGATAATTTTATTTGCTTTACTTCAGTTAATTACCTATTATAAGAGAGTTGCTTTGATCTTGTAATTCATTCAGTATTATAGAATTGGGAGTGGGATGGACCTATGAAAAGCAGAGATTAATGCCAGGTTCAATGTATTCTTTTTTGGAGGTTGGAAAATGGGGAGATTGGAGAGACTTGATGCTCATGTTTCAGCTTTGACAGGAAGTATACTAAATGATCAAGACCAACTTTGGAGTTAATATCACATAGTTTCATTTTGGAAAGAGTATGATGCGAGTCACAGAAATGTGAATCTCTCTTAGAGTTCTCATTGACTTGGATGATAGGAATACTGTAAGATACCTCTCAAATTGAGAATCTTTTTTATAATTTCCTGAATTATTCTTTGTAGTTGAAGTTTAGTTTCACTGTACTTAAAAATCGGATAATGATGGAGGGCGGTTTCCCTACTTCTCCCCCCCCCCCCTAAGTCCTGGGGTACTTCATTTTCATTAGTGTTTATACTTCTTGAGGGAGGGGTACCTCATTTTCTTTATTCTTTGAAAGATAAGAAAATCATTGAGTATAGTATGAAACCAGTTCTTGGGGCTAGCATCATAAATTCAGTAAGTATGCTAATTCTCTTGCTATATTTGTGTGACTTTTCTTTTGAGCCGTTGAAGACCTAATAAAAAGTGCTAAGTGGGAATTCTCAGAAATATGTTTTATAACAGGCCTATATTGTATTTTATACATATGTATGTATGTACTTATGTGTATACATATACATACATGTATACATAAATACAGTATTGGTCTGTAATGTGTGTGCACATAAAATTATTGGGAAGACAAATTACTGAAAACATAGATATACCAAAGGCAATTTCTATTTTGTAGCTTCTGCCTCTGTCTTAAGTTGCTTCATTTCTCTGCCTATATTGCCTTGAACTTTTCTTGGATTTTTTTTTTCTTTTTCTTTTTTTAAGGTTGTGGACAGCATAGGTTACTATTCACAAGGCAAGGTAGAGAGAGCAGAGGAGAGAAAAGGAAAGGAAACAGAAAAAGAGACGGAGGAAACCAAAGGATAAGTGAGACATGGAGAGGAAATAGAAAGCAGATGATAGACTAGATGTATAGAAGAGTAGGTAAAATTCAGAGAAGGAAAAAAAATAGTTTTATCATTAACAAAGATAAATGCGCTTTATCTTTGAGAAGGGGCTGTTACAGCTAGTTTTCTATATATAGTATAGAATATATAGTATTTCTATATTATAGAATAATATATCAAGGTATGAAACTACATTCTTCAGTGTGATGGACAAACTCATAACAGGTTTAGATGAATTAGCTTGGGTAGCGGGAGCTGTCTAGCCAGGGCAGCATGGATGTCTGCATGGGTTCCTTTCTCCTGCCAAGCGTGGTTCGTCTGGGCTGTGGTGAGTAGGGAATATCGCCTGTTCAGGTTTTCATGACAGGTTTATCACTTTTTGCAGACTATAAAGGACTTGTAAACTTAAAATCAATCTTACTGTATTATTTAACAGTATTTAAAAATATGAAAAGAAGAATGAGCAAAAAATAAGCTTAAAACATGAAATAAAATAAATTAGCTCTTACTGCAGCATCTCACCTAATCGGTTCCTGAACAAGCTTGCACTAAGCAGTTTCTAGTGTGGATGCCCTGAAGCCCGTGTGCATTTGTCTCTAGACCTTAATGCTGTATGTGTGAGGTATTTCTCTGAGGTAGAGGGAGAGACTATATGGCTAAACTAAAGACATGAAAACTTCATAGTTCCCAGTCTCTTGAAATAAAATTTGAGGACGTGAAAAGACCATATAAGAACTGAATGACCTAAGCATGAAGTGCAGTTGTATCGTAAAGCCTGTGTAAGGGATGAAATGGTATAACTTGCATTGATGTGGTGGTTAGTAAATTTGTTTTTCAAATCCACACCATTTAAAGTCATTGCAGCTGCAGAAATTGAGTGGTTATTCTGATTCAGCTTTGTACTTCTTTGGGTCTGAGTTGGCTGAGACCAAAAAGACTTGCCAGGCAAGACTTGAAATATCAGAAAAGATTTACATTTGGGAGTATACAAACTGAAGACATAAATGCTATATCAGTTACTCGATCACTTGCGTCTGCACACTGGTTCGTATCTCCACCAAAATCAGCTGCCTGCTTTTATTGACCTGTATTGCACAGCTGGATTTCAGGTGTTAGCTTATTTTTATCTGTAGAACTGCAGTTGAGAGTACCAAAATATGGACCCTTCTTTTAATTTATTTTATATCTACCAGTGAAAGCAATTTAATACCTACTGACTTGCTAGGTATGCTGATACAAATTACAGTGGAACCATCATCTTTTCACAGGATTTTACACAAGTAATGTAGTACCAATCTTCAGTTTCAAAAAGTCAGTTTGCACATCAAAACCAAAAACATTTGAAACTAGCGATTCTGTAATAAAATTTGCCTGTGCCACATCTGCACTGTACTAAGCATCAGGCTTTATGCATGATCTGTTCTCAGAATGGTTAAAATTTTTTATCTTTTTAATCAAGAGATGGAATGTTACGCTTTATGGCATAGAGATGTTGCAGCAACAGGAATCTTTAAAATGATTATCCAGTAGCTTTTAACAATGGGTTTTAGGTCAGGAAGAAAATCAGCTATAAGCAGAAGTTTACAGGAATATGATAATGGTGCTTGTTATTGCAAAGCTTACTACTTATAACTTGGATCTGAAAACTGGATACCTCTTTCCTGTTGGTTCTTTTTAGAAACATAGTTTATATTTGCATGTTACACAGATTAAAAACATTGAAAATTTTACAGAGTAAAATATTCCTCTTTAATTCCTTTTTATGTCTTTGTACATTTAAAAAATAAATAAATTCTTGGGTTATTTCTAAAAGAAGTCCAGGCAAGAGGTGTTTGAGATAAGCCTTTAACATGTGTTTTCTGTCTCTCTAGCTATAAAATCAATTGGTTTGTGCATGATTTTTTTTTTTTTTTTAACTGGAAAAGTTGTGCTATTCATTTTATTATTCAGAAGTTCTTATTCTTCAGAAGTTAAAAATATTTAATGCTGTTTCCTACTTAATGTGAAATGTATCTTTTCCTGTTGAAAGGCTGGATAACACCTTAGAGGAAATCATATTTAAGCTGGTGCCTGGACTGCGAGAACGTAAGTTTCTGATTTGGTTTCGGTACTTCTTTGGGTTGATGGACGGGAGTATTGCTATTTCTAGTGATATTTTTTCTAGTATTGATTTAAAAATTCACATTACTGTTCTTTGATGTTAACTAGAGGAACTGCAGCGAGAGATCGAATTTTGGAAAAAAAACAAACCTCAAGAAAATGGACAAGGTGATGATTTTTTTTTTCCTCTCTCCTCTCTTGTATGTTGGATAAAATAACTCTTCTGTAAGCCCTGATTCTACAAACACTTATGCTTGTACGTTGGTTCTACTGAATTTAACAATACTATAGAAGCTCTTAACGTATATAAATTCAATCTGGGCCTATGTAAACGTAATCTGTTGTTTTACAAACGCTAGAAATATTATTATTTTTATTTGCTTTTCCCAAGCTCTCACATTCAGCAGTCTTTCAATTTTCTGTTTAAATTCTAAATTTAATATTACATATTTTTTAATTTGATCCTACTTATATTCCATCGAACCGTAGGATGTGGAACTACTCAGATCATTTTCACAGATTATTTTCTATTATCAAATTTGACCAGCTGTTAAGTAGGAGGTTGTCAAGAATTAGTTATGAAAAGTAGTAAAACAGTTTTTCACACATGCTAAACAATTGTTTTATGTAGATTCCAAAATGTTTTTTTTTTTTTTTTTTTTTTGTGTTGACCCATGAATTCTGAGAGCTCTTCACTGAGCTGCTAAATAGGACTTTATCCAAGTTTTATGCCCCCTTAATTTGACTTCAGAGTTTTGATGCTGTAGCCTCTTTTTTTTTTTTTTTTTCTTTTTAATGGTATTTGAAAAGCTCTGCTAATCTAAAAAAAATAGCTATTTCTTCTAAAAGATCATTGTCAGGTAAACTTCTTGTAATATTCTTTCCTGCACTCTGTTGTTTATAATATCCTCTTTTTAATATGAAACATTCTGTGTCCTTTTGCAATAGTTCTGTACATTTTGCAGTTGATGACAAGGTTCTGATGGTGGCAAAGCCATGATAACACATTAAGATAAATTATGAGCATTTAGTTTATTCTCTGGCTTAAACAAGCATTTAGAATCTTTCCTGAAAATAAAATATTTAGAATAATTCCACTAAGAAGGGACTGTGTTGCCAAGACTACTGCCCTGCAAACCCATAGTCGTAGTACCACAGGTCACAATACTGTTTCCAACCTTTGCACTTATGATCTATAGTAAATTATTAAAAGTTGTAATATTCACGGTTTTTTTAATTGTGTCTTGTTGAGGTTTAATAAAATGCTTTTAATGTACCAACACGTTGATTTCTGGAGGTGGCCTGTGTAAACATTATCAATTCTAATACCTACAAGTGCCTTTCTAGTAAATAGTATGGTGCCGTTGGGACATGGAGGCACATTTCAATTTCTGTAGAAAATCTTGAAAGATGAGGGGTTTTTGTGTATATGTTTCTGGGATGATTTTATGGTTGGAAATTTGCTAATTTACCTAGGTCCTTAATTGGTTTGCCTTTCAAGATTTTTCAAACTATGTAATGAAAACTTCCTCTATTATCCAACGCTGCTAACTGCTGAATACTGTAGGTATATTTATATTGCTGAAGAATCTATGAATCATAGATGCTCCTCTTCAGACAAATGCTTGTGACAGGTGGACTTTGCCTGCTTGATTAAGAGAGTTTAATTCCTGGACTTCTACAAAAATAAAAATTGTGTAGCTTGATAGTGTAATTTCTGTTCATAGGAAATCAGAGACAGTAGGGATATACTCAGTTGAAAGACTGAGTGGCTAGTAAGAATTCATGGACAAAGCTTTTATTTTAATTCTAAGATATTTCAAAATTGTAAGAAAGAAAATAATATATAAGCTTAAAATGGAACTTGAATATGAAAACTTAATGAAGTAAACTAATTAGTGTCTACAAGCTTGTGCATAGCTTGGTATTCCTTAAGGTTTTCGTTCTGTCTTCTCATCATAACTCTCTTAAATGTCGTATAAAAAGTTGATGGTAAAAGTAGGAAAACAGCAGAATTCAATTTGAAAGTTTATCAGAAATGTCCAAAATTCATGTTACTTGGGCATATTTTCTGATAATGTTTTATGCCAACAGAGCATAAAAAGTTTTATGCCGCTGTTTTAAATCAAAATAATGAATTAGCAGATAGAGGAAAAAATCGTTGCAAATAACGTATATGATAGTGTTATTGTATACCGTATTCCAAATCTTTAAAAATTATGCTGTTTTACTTCACTGCATTGTTATTTATGCACAGTGCAGCAGCATCTAAATAGTCTTGCAGCTCTTAAGATTTGGGTCAACTGTGCTGAACCTTTGAAATCTGTAGGAGATGGTACCTTTTCTAAATAGTTTAATATTTAAACTAAGATTCAGTGGAATGTGTAACAGCATCAACAAGAAGAAAAACATGGCATATGTGATTGTTATAGGCTATATGTATTCTGCCAAAAAAAATGGGGAGCAATCCTCTTTTTTTCTTTAAGGGGAATAAGTAAGTAAATACTAGCTATTCAAAATTCTACTGCAGAAAGGCACATGGAATTTTTGCAATGGCATTGCCTAGACTAGGTCAAAAGTGGGTGAAAGTTAAGTTTTATCTTTCATTAACATACTTCGTAATAACATTTCAAGAACTAGTCTCCACAGGATTATTACAGCAGGCAGTAAATGTGGATTACTTACACATATTACTTTGATATACAAGTGGGAGGATTAGTTATCCCACTGTGTATTTAAAAGCAGTGTATTTCTTGGCAGTGAACTGTCACACCACAGAGTAGGTAGGTATGCATGGCTGAGTGATCTTGATGCGTTACGGTTGAGGACTTTAAACTGGACACAAACAAAAATAGACATCCGTAATCAGTAGCAGTCCATCAGCCTAATTATTTTCTGTCACATAGAAATCTGTTGTATGCATATTACATTAAAATTTCAGTACTAAAACTTCATTTTCAGAGATTTGTTAATTGATCAATTTAAGAGTACACTGAAATAAAATTACATAAAGTTATTTTGAAGAAAAAGATGCTATTAGAGCAAAGTATTACTTTAAATAAATGTTTGTTGCCATTATAACTTTGAACTGTTTTACACCTAAATAGTATGGTCTTTGTATTTTACAGATGAAAGTCCAAAAGCTGATAAGCCCAAAGTCGATGAGGAAGGTGATGAAAATGAAGAAGATAAAGACTATCACCGGAGTGACCCACAGATTGCTATCTGCCTTGACTGTTTACGCAACAATGGGCAGTCAGGGGATAATGTAGTAAAAGTGAGTAGTTAAGATAATCTGTACTCTTAAGGTTGGTTGTTGGCAGAATAGCACTTTACAGGAACTAAATAACTTCATAGCAATTTGCAGTAAATTTAAATGAGACATAAGTGATGACCTATCTCTCCTTCCACAATGGTTTAGTCCTTTTGTTTGAGGCATTTCAAAGACTCTTTGAATTTTTACGGAATTCCATAGCATTATCTATCTGTGACTGAATTTTTTTCATTATGTTACAGAATCTTAGTCTGCAGACTTGATGGTGTGTTACTGTGTTAATTAACAGATTACCACATACCACAGTGGTACTTAAAAAGCTAACAGTAGATGAGCTGCCTCACACTTTCAGAACTGCTGTTTCGCCATGGCAGCATGAAGCTCTGCTTTTCAGACATTACGCACAGAATGACTGCAGCCTAGATCTTCTGACCTATAAACCTCATTCTGACACTCATTTGTTGTCTGCAGCCTTGAGCAGATCGCTTTTTCCTCTCTGTAAAATGTTTAGAATAATATGTACTCTTTGCTGTTATTAGGGGGAAATAACCAGAATTAGGGATACTTTGTTTCATTTCAATAAAAGAAGATTATCTAAGTCTATCAAGCCTAGAAGAAAGTATTTAGAAATCCTTTCAGATTCTAATAATATCTTATTAAATGGCAAAGACATTAGGAAGTGTGAAACATTTGCCTAATCAAATGCTGACTTATATTCTATGTGTGCTGTATTATAAGTATGATTTTGGAAGTTCTTACACAGTAAGAAAGTTTTTGTTCAGTAGGAGAATTTGTATATCTCTGTCCATCTATGCCATATAGTAAGAAATCTATGTCACCATCACCATGTTCAGAGGAAAGCTGAAAACCTGAGACTCCTAAATCAAAACTATTAGCCAATTGGATCACAGAATCTGTGGTAATAGATCATGTCTCAAGATTGTATCTTCTCTGTATTTTACCTAGATTACTGGAGGTCATTTTTACTTCCTCTTTCTCTGAAGGACTAAAGAAATTCCAGTTTGACTACCAGTGTTACTAACTCAGACATTCAGATTATCCATGTTCTTACATTTTCTGTCCTTCTCTATCTTTTGTAAAATTCTTTAGAACCAGAGATGGGCTAAATGAATTCATTTGTCATCTTGCAAATTTCATAAAATGAAGGAACAAGAATGTACCTATGGTGCCATTATGGATCAGAAGGAAGTGCAGTGAAATTGGTCTTTTTTTTTTTTTTTTTTTTTTTTTTTTTTTTAATACTTACAGATGTTCTTGCACTAAAGATTGCTTATATGCTATTTAATGAAAAATGAAAATGCTTAGCTCCAAAATCTCTGACATGGCTTTTCTGTTTTGCTCTGGTTGCTTTAGGGTTTAATGAAGAAATTTATCCGCTGTTCCACTCGAGTGACCGTGGGAACTATCAAAAAGTTTCTCAGCTTAAAATTAAAACTTCCAAGTTCTTACGAGGTATGTTTCAAAGAACCATGCCTATATTTTTATTCCCTTGTAAACTATTCTGTTTTTATTAAATTGATTGACATTTAAACCTGAAGAGTATTTTTTTCTAGCTCAATTGCTGAGTAGTGTTCAATATTCAAAGTTATGTTTCCCAAATTTTGAATGAAAAGTGCTTGCTATAAGTGATTTTATCACAGTAGTTGAAGTTGTTAATCAAGCAACTCTTATGGTTCAAAATAATTTCAATTTGTTGCTTGCTTGTGAAGGGGCAGTTTTTGGTATTTTGATATAAAAATATAAGCTTTCTCTTTCCGCGTGGCTAATAACAAACATTATTTAACATAGATTTTGGCCAGTAGCTGCTGGGGAAGAGATAAACCACACATGCACCAAACGATTCTGCAGTTTCATTTTCTTATGTAATATAATATAAAAACCAGTTCAGAATAATGAGGAAGTGGTGAGCAGTACCATTTGAATCTTTCAAAATGCAGATACTGTTTCTCTCCTCCTTTTGGAGTTAGGTGGAATTGGACATAAAGAGGGGAGGATCTTTGCTCCCCCAGTGGTTTGTTCTTGGTAGAGAGCCAAAACCATTCCCTGGGGGCACTTCCTAATGTCGTGGAAGTTGTGATGCAGGATGGAGCTGGAAGCCTGGAACTCCCGCCTCTGCTTTCCTTCTCTCCAGCGATGCAGGGTTTCTGGCCCCAGCCCAAGTCTTTTCTTCAGCCATTTCCCATACCAGAACCAGGTGACTTCACAACCTGCAGGCTGCCTTTGCGCAGACAGCCTCCCGCTTTGGTCAGAGGTAGGGCTGAGTTAGGCTAAGTGCACAGGTTATTGCAGAGCTATACGCAGGGATTTGTCACGGTATCATGACATCCCTGTTGGCCATTTTAGTATCTTTTGGCTTTGTATTGCGTTAACTTAATCTGTCTCTGGAACCGTAATGGCTTGTGTTATATAGTATCTGCTTACCTCAAAACTGTAACATATTTTTTTCTTTTGACAATAGAAAAGCATTTTTGGTATAGCAATGAAAGAATTATCAGGTATTTTCAGTGGAGGGTAGATGTAAGACTGTGTTATATAATTTAAAACGGTCATTTTTCACAGTAAGATGATCATATTTTTTTCTTCTACCTTTAGTCCTCCTGTTAATGAAGAATCATGTTTGTGTACTCAGAAACTCAATGCATTTTTCTTGTAATTTTAAATTTATTTTTATATATTTTGAAAAGCTGAGAATGACGGTACTTTTGCTTAGAATCCTTGGGATTGAAAGTGTGTTGGTGTAGCAAGAAGACCTTCAAAATACAATGTCTTTCTCTTAAACAGGTACAGTGTAGGGTGGTTTCCTACCTAGTCTAGCTGATTTTGTGCAGTCCATCCCCTCACTGAAAACATTAAACAAAGTGAAGGCTGTAGAAAATAGCGCTTTGTCAGTATGTTGTATTTATTAGGATTTGATACATACATCTGATTGGATTATTGTATCGTGATAGGAGTTCTGGGGTTAATTCTCAGAGAACCACTTAAAAGTTCATTTAGTCGTTGAAATTTTGCATGTGTTTGTCTTACTGTTTGTTTTGTTGTGTTTTAAGCTGGATGTACTATGCAATGGAGAAATCATGGGGAAGGATCATACAATGGAATTCATCTATATGACAAGATGGAGACTAAGAGGCGAAAATGTAAATGATGTTACATTATTAATGCATGATTTAAGTGGATTTATTATTATAGAGAGTATACGTGTTTTCAAGACTTGCACAAAATATATGCTGTGACCTTCCAAAAAAACATATTTAAAAATAAATTTTGCATGTTTTCTGGATTTCTTAGGTTATAAAGGATTTAATGAATGAAACGTTGCAGTGAATATATTGTGTAGATTCTGAAACTTAAAATTAGCAAGAAAACAGTTTACATGCAACTTCTCTGAATTTTAAGTCAACTATCTGAAAACCTAAGCATTTGCTCATTGTCTGGAAATTTCCTTTCATTGACCCTTTGAGTTACAATAATTTGAGGAATCTACATCCAGCCATTCTTTACCAGAATCTATATTCAGAGTCTTTATCACAGTCATTCAGTAATAAGCTGTGACATTGAAAAAGTATCTGAGAAATCTAATTGTTACTGTTTCTCTTAATACCATACCTCTGTTTGTTCAATATATTCTCTAACAAACACTAACATCCAGATAATACAGCTAAATGTTTTTTTCTTGCTGTACGTGTATATTTTAGAATTGCAGTATTTGCCTTATATTTCTTTCAGTTATGATACTCAATTTGATTTAGTAGCCCTTGTATTGCTTGATATATTTGGCATTTTTTGTTAGAAATTGTGTCCTCATTCCTTCTCTTTCTTTTATGCAATCATTTGTTTTGTGGCTATTGATTGTTCTCAAGCCTTCACTGCTTTGTGCCCTCTGCAGATATGTTGCCTATCACTACCAGTGGAGGCTACACTGGTGTGCAGCTAAGGTTAAGCACTTAACACATTTTAGCATACTAATCTGTAGTAAATTGCAGACTTTCTCCACTCTTTCTTTAAGTTTTCTGGTACTCAGAATGAAAAGCACTGGGACATGGATGGAGAAAACAGAGGATTAAGCACACTGTTGAGTTAACAATTCACAAGTTTTACAAGTTAAAGTTTTACCTTAATCTGAAAAAAGAGTAGATTTTTATGGGGAATTAGAGGAGTTACTTTGCATAGGCAAGTATTCCATAAATTTGAAAGTACTACTACACTGAAATTTGACTGATTACCAAAACCACAATATTGCACTCTTAAGGGAGAGTTTTAATCAAAAGTAGTGTTTTTCCAGTACTGCCTTGAAACCAGTTGGTGTTCATTTGGCTCATCATCTTATTTTGTTAGTATTGGCTGTGCTTTTAGGAAATGTTGAGGCAACAACTTTAGTGATAATGGAATTCTTTCATGACATTTAATTCTGCTGACCCTGCCTACAAATGGACTTCTGGCAGTTGTGTTCACTTGGAAGCAATAGTAACTATCATCCTAACAAAAAAGAACATAATTTGTACTGGTTAAAATTTTTCAAAAATCTTAGAACTATTATTTTTAACTTTTATATAAGACTTCACAACTCCTTATTAAATTAGTAAGCTATGTTTACCTACAAGTAATAGTATCAGGTTGTGTTGTCAGGTACGTATCTTTTCCTTTAGGTAGTTTTAAATCACTTCCCCTTAACTCAAAGATGACAAACTAAAGCCTGTAACAAATTACACAGTACTGGTTATAAATCCAGTAACATCTGGGCTTCTGTGATTCTGTTTCACATAACTGAGTTAAATCTTGTTATAAACAGAAGTTAGTTAATAATTGATTTACTGGATCTTCACCCAAAAGAGGAGACTGTCTCCGTCTTTGATATTATTCACCATGAGCTTTTACAGGCACACCTGTGGACCTTACAAGAGGTAGAGTAGTTCAAGGAAAAAATCCATTTGTTCATTAGAAAACTCTTTTCTCTTTTAAGTAAGTAGATGGATTTTAAACTTTACATTGGAAAATTACAAACAAGTAAATAATAAATGTATGTGTCCAGCTGTGGTTGCCTCTTATCTGATCAGAAAATCATCTCCTTCGCAGTTTCGGTGTCAGAACTGCTCATCTTCGCAAGTCTGCTCGCAGGATGGCACTTTTTATCAGGTAAGAGGCACTCACGACTGTACATATTACAGTCATTAAGGTCCTGTTAGTACTTGAACCGCAATACAAGTTGCGGAGTTTTTAATTCCTCATTACAAAGTGCTAAAACATTATGAGGGAGGTCTGCACAATTTCATTCATTCAGAGAAAGCTTTATTGGATGAATAAATAGAATCCACTCAAATTATCAGGTTTATGAGTTTCTTTTATTTTACTTTATGCCATTTATTTTCTTCTTTCATTGTCTAGGCTGGTTTCTGCATGAATCTCTAAGAATTATCTAACCCTTCTTATCCCTTTAGCTGGTAGAGTTTTGCAGTTACTGACAAGGAATCAAAACTGAAGAGTGTCAGTCAAAGAGACTACTTTGGTTTCATTTCTTTATGGCAATTCCAATGTTCTTTTTAATGGAGTAAAGAAATCTTAGGTTTTTCTAACATTATATTCCTTTCACTTTTAAAAAAAAAATAGAAATGGAGTACTGACTTATCTATGGAATGTAGCAAACCAGAACTTCCAGAACCAGCAAGCTGAAATTGATTTCTAAATTTCACCAAACTGCTTCTCTTTCAACCTATTTGTAATAATATTCAGTCTGCTCGTTGAGAATTTTGATTTGAACTAATTTATTTTAAAAGTCTGAAATGGTATTCTTGATTGAGTAAAAAATTACAATTAATGATACGGAGTCACTCACACAATGGGTTATACTTTGCAGTCATGCGTATTTATATAATTATAATTATTCCAGCATCTTTAATTTTATTTCTATAGTCAGTTTGTAATTTTTCTGAACAGTATTCAGACTTTATTTGCAAAAAAAGCTGACCCGTGTTGATTTACATGTTAAATTTTGAGGTGATTGCTCTATCTCTGCCTGTGTGCAATTCCAGTTAGGGTTGAGTGCCTTTAGAGGCAATTTTTATAATCAAAGTATTTGTTTTGAAGTATGAACAACAACTGAAATAGCTTTTAAGTAATAATGTGATAGTCATATCCTATATGAAAAAAATCAGAGCCTAATAATTTATTATACTATAAATATATGGTTATTAATTACATTTGCAGACTGCCCACAGTGCTCCCTGTCTTCTCTCCTAAGTGCTTGCTACTTTTGAATACCTCTGGCTTAGTTTTAGTTTCTCTGCACTCTATTTTTTTAAATGTTCCACACGTGTGATCACATATAGCTCTGGTGCTCATTTCCCATTGATAGCATGAAAAGATCATTAACCTGTTTAAATATCTACAGTAATATCTTTTGTGGCCACAGAAGTTCATCTGTATTGCATTTGAAGGATGGAGTAAAATATTTCTGTTTCTAATGTTAACTTCCATGGTAATTCTTGATATTTCCAAATTTACAATTAAAAGGACTTGAATTAGCTATGGTTTTCTCACAGCCCTGTGCCAGAGAGGCCATGTAAGCCTGTGCAGTTGATGAGACGATATGATTTTCCTGGCTTTTATGCTATAGAAAATGTTCAATGTCCTGGTGGAGTTAAGAGGAAAACATCAGACTTACATGCAATTATGACAGGTTGAAAAAATACTACATTTAATAAGACAGAACTTCCAGCAACAAGTGCCCAAATATTCCATCTCCTTTCTGGAAACCCACTTTCAATTCCCATTCCACACCACAATTCTGTCCAATTCGGGGAGCAGCCATTTTTCTCAATAATTTGCCGTTGATTTGATCTGCCATTTTCTATTTTTTCCAATAAGAGCTACTGAAACATATCACATTTTCTGGGAAAGTTAATGATCATTTTTCAGAAAATTTATTGGTAGCAATCTGACCTGTGTTTTTTGATCTTTATTCTTTTTCTTTTTCCCTAGTACAAGAGTAGCCTAGCTACCATTAACTACTGTTGAGTGCTAGTGTAGCTACGGAATATATTTTAAATCAAATGAAATAGTTCATTGAGGAATGGATTTTGTTTTACAAAGTGTAAATATTTCAAAATTGCTTTTTCTTAGATACAGAACACAGAAATAAGAGGGTTTTTTGAGCACTCTGTCATGAACTATGTAAGTCAGATACGGGAATTTGGTGTTCATGACAAAAAATTACAGCTAAGTTACTTAAATAGATTTGAAATACAGATATTTAATTGTTGAAATGTATAGAGTTATTTCAGTCATGTAAATAAAATTGATTGCCGTAGGCATGGGTCATAGAGATGAGCTCTAACTATTCTCAAGGCAATCTTTAATTGCATTTTCTTCAAATTTTTCATGAATTACATCTTCATGTAATCTCGTTGTGTTTCTCTTGTTTTTTTAACTTTTGTTTTCAGTCTTACCCTATGGTTCTTCAGTATCGACCTAGAATTGACTTCGGTTAGACCAAAGGGCCAGATCCCACTGAGATGAATCCTGCACTATTTGTTTACCCATCGACAGATTGCACAATGAATGGATGTGCCTGGATTAGGGGGACACAACCAGATTTTCAGCATGCAAATAAGGACATTGTCTTTCTTAAAATTGTCGCTTGCATCTTTGTTGTTTCTATTAGAGCAAGCCAAGTGCCATTCTGCTACTGAAACGTGCATAAGCTATCTGTGTATCTTAAAAGTGTGCTGCAAGTCATAGCCAAAATCATGAAGTGTACAGTCAAGATTCAGAACCTATGAAATATTTTCGCCTGTGTATTAGAAAAATTTTCTGGTCCTAATATTAATTACACTAGCAAAATGGCAGAGTGCTCATTCCATGTGGTGTTGCGATTTTCACATACTTACTATTTTACTGAATATTGTTGTTTATATCACAGAGTACTGTACAAATAGCTAAGGATTATACCTTGAAAATATTTTGTATAGAAAATATATTTAGAAAAGTGATTGGTGACCACATCCATGTGGTGATTGGGCCACTATCTTTTTCTTGATAAAATTCTCATGGGTCCAGGTATAGCTCACTCATGAGTGTGCAAAAGTCCTTTTGCAGTGAATAAAGATCACCCTTAACAAGAGATGTATAATATGGTAATTCCAAAAAGTAATTTAAAATTCTTTAAATAGATTCTGCCAATATCACGTAAAAGCATCACAGCCTTTGTGATTGCATTTTTCTATGATTTCCATAAAGACTAGAATTTGAGATGCAGCTAAATGTGGAATATGGCTTCTGGTCAGATTATCCTTCTTCCAACAAAGCCTTTGTAAAAATGAATTTGAAAATTATTTAAATGGCTCTAAGACAAATTTCACTATAAAATCACAGCCAGGACAGAATTTATATGTAATTACTGCTTTTCATAGTAAGCATTTCCCTTTAAGACTGCATGGAGGTAAACAATATGTTAAGAAAAAACTAACGTATTCCAAAACCTATAGCTTTAATTACGTTATAGATCTCTTGTGACTATCTGGAGTTTGGAATTAATTGTAGAGTTTTTCATTAGTTAAAGTCATATCATAAAGCCAGTACCATAAAATTAGAGGTAATGCAATACTGAAGATAAGCAGTTTGACCAAAATAGTTGTTCAGGTCATTTTTTTTTTTTTCCGAAGACCTGGTAGTGCTGGATAAACAGGTGATTGTTGCCTTAGGTATTGCAAATATAATGGTTCTAGCATAAAGTGTTTATTGAGGTTTCTGGTAATGTTGCAGGGAGCATAATAATGCGTATGTTTTCTGTAGTCTTCCATTGTCTCTGCTCTGTTTAAAAGTCAAATGATTTTTTTTTTTTTTTTACTTTAAATTCTGTGGAGATAATTATAGTTCAGTACTTTTATGTATTTTCTACTTAATACACACCTACTGATATTGTAGATAACTATTTACTTTCTTATGCCTTTTGCATACAACAAAAAGGAACCAAATCAGCTTTTCAAAAGCTACTCTACAGAGAACTAATCATATTTAGGTAAGACAAAGTGAAAATTCTAAGTTGAAAACCTGGGATCAAAGTATAAAAGATAAAATGCAAGGCTGTACTCCTTTGTAAGTTTATGTTCATGTACATGAGTATGTTTCAGTAGGAGAAACAAGCATGTTGTGGATAAAATCTGGCCCCTTTAATGTTAGTGAGAGTTCTAACATTGACTTTAGGAATCCATGTGTAGTTGGGTTAAATCCTACCATTGCACTCCAAAGCCCACATGACATGCAGAAGTAAAGATGCTGTCAGTAGCAGCCTGTTTAGGAAACCTGCCATTGCAGGTCAAAGTTGCACATATTGTGCACACACCAGTGAACCTGGGGAAACAAAATGTGTAGGAAGCTGCTGTTTCTGCCTTTCTGCAGGCATAAGGTGCTGGCTGGTATAGGCACTTAATTGCCCACGCTGTTGATGGGAATGGGTGCGCATGCTGGCTACAGGAAGTGGTCACCTTTACGCCCACCTATTCTGTGATGTGCTACTGGACAGAAACAACAAGATACTTCATGAAGGGAGGGCCAGTCTCTGCATAGTTTCTGGAGAGCAGATCCTTTACAAGCAAGGAGGTCATCCCCATGGAGCAGCTTGTGAGATCTAATACGTTCTAATACGTTCTAATTGTGAATCATTGTTGTCTTTATTATACACAAGTGTTTTATACAGTAGAAATAGAATATTATTTGTAAATATTTACATGCACATGCAAATGACACCTTACAATTTTTATATTTCGCATGTTTTTATACCAGAATTTTCACTGTAGCGCCACTTAACATAAAAGGCCTGTTTCAGTTTATCACAAAACCAGTGATAGTACTCTTTAGCATAATTTCTGCTTGGTTCAGGGGACAATTTTTTTTTTTCTCGACAATTGCATTTGCTATTTCAACAAATTTGAACAGACTTGTTTTAAGAAAGGAAGAACAACATGTATTATTTTTAATCTATTTTCACTTATCTTACATAAAAGTTTGCACCCACTTAACAAGACAACTGAAATTTGACTATTTTCTATTGGTTTCTGAATGACAACCAATAGAAGGTTTGCATGGTTAATGACTTTCTGCATTCCCAGTTCAGAGAGACATTAATTTGGGTTGATCAGAATTGGTAACTGTTTTAACTCATGGTGTCTTCTTGATCCAACTTAAAGCTAGATTTCAGAAGGCAGATCTTCATTTTAAGCACAGAAAATACCGACAGATATAGTTGCATGTTTCCAGCTGAGAATCATGGCCTTAAATGCTTTTAAATGCGTATGATCTAGCCACCTACACCTTTTATCTTTCTGGTTTGATGGCACAGTGCTTAAGTGCTGTTCTAGTTTAATGGTTTTCATAGCAGTGAAGTGCCAGTGATACACGTATCTTAACTAGGCAGCTTGTATAACACAGGCATTGCTTCTTTTACAGTAAATTTCTCTTCCATGTAGTATATATGTGCCATATGTCTATAGATATGCATATTTGATTGTCCCTGTTGATTCATTTGTGCCAATTAAAAATAACTGAACTGCATAGGAATATAAGAATGCAAGTACAGATTCCAGTTTGCCAAAGATGAGATAAAGTGAAGTGAGTACCTAAGCATTCCATTAAAACTGCACTGTATGTCCTCATAGAGCAGGAGGTTACTCTCTGCAGTCACACTTTCTCAATATTTCCGTGACAAAGTGTCACCGCTACATAGTAAGTAAAGAATTGGAACGTAAAATAAGTATTGCTACAGCTGTTTTTCTGTAGCTTTCCCATTTGGCAGTACCTAGCTGCAGAGGTATTAGACCAAAAAGTTCTACACTGCTACTTAAGCATGCAGTCTCTTATTCAGCAGATTTAGTGCTTTAAAAAAAAAAAAAAAAAAAAAAAAACCTATAAGCCAATAATTTGTATCTAATTTTAACTCTGGGGTAACCCATTAGTGAAAGTTGTATGCAACCTTTTGTTGAGCATAGCTATATGTTGCATTTCTGTAGTAACAAACTGTAAGCTAGAATTTACAAGTGAGATCTTTTAAAAGCTGAAATGAATTATGTAATCAAGAAATGTATCTCCCATCATGTATTATTACATTGCTACTAGCTAAGGGCTTAGTCCTATAAAAATACGTGTATTTGAGTGAAATACCAACTAAGATTACCATAATAATCTAAAGGACTCAGCATCACAGTAGGGATTGTTCACAAGAATGCTTCTGGGATTTGGGCCCTAGCAGTATGCAACACTATTACTATAATGTGCATAGTAAGCTAGCTTGCAGTTCATATGCCAAAAAAAAAAAAAAAAAAAATCCTTTTCTGAAGAATACTATTTTGGCTTTACTGAAAACATTATATAAAGCAAAGTGCCTGATTGTTAATACAGAATACCTTTTAAACCCGTTATTTGCATCTAGTAGGTAATATTTCCTTCTGTTTTTTATCAATGGTCTTAATATTTTCAGCAAGAATATTTGAAAACCATTCTGTATTGAGAAGCAATCTTTCATATGAAACAAACAGAAAAAGAAATGTGGTTAGATTACATAAAACTGAAGAAACATATCTCAGTGCAAACTATATGATGATAATGAATTTTATATTGAGATGATGTCTTTTTTTTTTTCTTCATGAGGTAACCATGAATTCTGAATCTTTTCTTTCTGGGCTCTAAAAATTTGGCTCTACTTTCCTCTGCAGTTAATAGAAGTAGTTCCAGTGATCTCATTCCTTATAGACATAGGCTAGGCTCTCATTCTCCAGCACTGAGTGATGGTCCAGAGTACCCTTCTCATCTCACCTCATCTCCTCTCTTTCACATGTAATTGTTAGACCTGACTTTGGAGAAGGAAAAACTGTTTACTTCTCTCACATATTGTATATTTCTAAATATTTCTAAAATACTTCTATTCATATTTTAAAATATCAAGATAGGCCAGTGTTTAGTTGTTTAATTCACTGAATTGTGTTGTTAAATTTGTTTTTCATTCCCATATCACTGAAGATACCAAGAAGCATTCATGAGGGGCAGGGAGACATTTGCAACAATAGCATCTAGCTCAGCCAGGTGCCAAGTCTGGTAGAAATTCTAGAAAACACATGATTGTTCAAAGCCAGTCTTCAGTCTCAAAATGTTTGAGCCTTGTGTACAAAAGGGCTAGATAAAATCCTGGTCAGTTGTGTGAACTAATCAAACTCGTTTTTAACATGGAAAAGACCAAAGGCAGTTAAGACTCTCATTCCTACTCACAGCAAATATATTAACTTCATAGAGGTGCTTAAATCAAGAACTTGGTCCAACTTCTTCACATCACTTAGGTTGAAGGCATCAGTTCAGTTCCATCAAATAATGAGGCATCAGTTCAATTCCATCAAATAATGTATTTAGCAGGCAGGGTATTCCCTCTCTAATTTTACCTTATTCTACCTTATTTTATTATTTACATCAGTTCAAAGATTTATTCAGGCTCCCTGTGCCCTGTAATTGTAGGCTCTTATAAAGCCTTTGTGCCCTTCTACCACCCTCTTTTCATGCCCAGCATATAGAAACATCACATAGTTGTAAAGGGGAAATTGTACATGAGGTAGCAGATCATAGGTTGGATAGCTGGGCAATCCAGAAAAGGGACAGCTGAACTTGTCTCCCATAATAATGGTTTTCAGATCTAATTTTATATTTGCTTTTTAAAAGAAGATTAGAATTAAGCATTTTCAAGAAAATGGAGAGTTAGAAAAGATTCACGTGATCATTTACCTACCCTTTCAAAGGGTTGTTCACTTAGGTAGAGCCTTAACAACATTAGAAAAGATCAGGTCACATGTGTCCCGTAAGTCTTGAGCAACCCAGAAGTCTTGTAATATAGGAATAGTTTCACAGGCAAGACTGAACACAGTGGAGATTCTGCAGGCTGTTAACAATGTGTATAGAAGAAAGAAAGAAAAAGATCCCAAAATGCTGACTTTTAGGACAGGACCTTTTAGAACAGGAAGCACACTTCAACCAATTCCAAGGAAAGTACCAGAGCATCAGTTTCCTAGACATGAGAACAAGGAGGTGACACTCTGGAACAGTGGTGCTTGTCTTAGAACACCACAGATGGCATCATGACCATGACATCTATAAATAGACATTAGAAAGTTAACGCTTAACACGCAAGTAATTTGTATTTTCTTTTGGGATTAAGCTAATCTGTCCTGGATTTCAGCAAAATTTTCATGGTTCTGCGTGTTGAATCCTTTATGGCCAATTTGAACAAAGTAATGCTTCCACAAGGTGTTCAGCTCAAGATACTTGTTTAAGGCGGGATTGCAATCTACTGGAGCGTCTTCCAGGATGGACACGAGAGGACTGATTCACCCTAAAGGAAGTGTGAAAAGCTTCCATCTGCTAGACTCATCTACCGCTAGTCTTACGAAGTTCTGAAAGTTTGGCCATCAGACCTCAGCTTTTGTAGGAACGTCCTCTAAAAGATGATCTTATAATAATTCTTTATAAATAGTTTTGTTTTTTTTTTCTTGTTTTAAAATGACTACACTGCCTACGTTATAGATCAGGAGAAAACCTTCATATTCTAGAACAGGAAATAGATTATCTAATTAATGAATTCCTAACTGAGAGATGCTTTCTCCCAAGGTATGCACCAGAAATCCTATAGTGACTTCTTCTGAATTCAAGTAGCTTGCTAATACAGTTGATATGGACATTATTTCCTTCTTTAGTAAGCAGTTTAATATATCCATGCAGTTCTGGAGTGTGAAGTGGAAGAACTGTATAGAGTAATAGAAGAGTCCAGGCTACTACTTGTACTTGCAGAGAAAGACCCAGTTCTGTAGACTTGGGATGGAGGAGACGTTCTGGAATGAGAGATGTCTAGAGGTGGAAGTTCTTGTAATTTTAACCAAAGAGAGGCATTAGTTTGAATTTGCATGTTGATCTGAACCATTAAACATTCTTTTCTTTGAAGTAACTTTTATGCGTGTTTTTTTAGCAAATGTTTCTAACAAGGTTTAACAGTATGTGACGGATAACAGGATGAGGTGGACATACGTAGCTGTTGTGTATTTTCCTTTTTCTTCACAAAGATGAGTGGAAGGCAAAGTAAGAGTTAAGAGTTTGGTTGCTATGTAATATATAAAATTGCTGCAACAGTAAAACATTTGTGCTGCTAGATAACATACTGAGGTTTGTATTACAAATGAAGTTGTAATAAAGATGTTTATTATCAAAGTGCGAGGCACATATTTTATGATGGTATTCTATTCCTAAAATAGTGTTTTGTATTATAGCGTATTGAGTAAAGTAGATGTTGTTGTCTGATGAATTTTGATGTGGTAAAATGAAACATGCTCCCTTTTTACTGAAAAATATAACATACTAACTGACTTAAAATTACTATTTCTTTGTTGTCAGATATTTAGTTTGTTCATAAAAAAAACAATTTTTTTTTCTAAAAATAAACTATTTTTGTGGATAATTTGATTGCCTAATAGTTTTAAGGGACTTCTTTAATACCAAAGGTAAGCCACCCAGAAACTGACTTGGAATAAGGCATTGACACTCTCCTGGAGTGCAGTGGCCCAGAGTTACACCTGGAATCGGTCAAGCAGAAGTTCCTGGTAGTAGCTGTATATGTCACCGAACTAAAGGGTTAGGCACACCTAGCAGTTTCCAAACCAAACTAGATTAAAAAGAAAAGAAACAAGACTAGCGTAAGGGTTGAGCTAACAGGTACAGAGTAGGTCTTTGAATCACAGCTGATGTCCTTAAAAAGGAAAAGCACAAAGGCTTGCATTACTGATGTGTCTGCTATACCTGGCCTGTGATGTAATACTTCAGTGTGCTGTCAATCCTGTAGACCTTCAAAGCACAAAATATTCACCAAGCTACTTTTGGATTTTCTAGTTGTAGTTCAGTGATATTTTGGGGGTGGAAAGGACAGACTTGGAGGATTATGAGAAGATATTAAGTATGTTTTACAGATTTTTATAGTTATTTTTTTAGCAAATGGTGTTGCTGTCCAAGGTGTCAGACAGATTAGCAAAAAGTCAATTATTTTACTTGTTGTGCAGTATAAAATAGAAAGTATAATGAAATCTGGTAAATATCTTGATTTCTATTTCCAGTATGGTGATTAAACTGGAAAGTAGTAGGACAATTTAATCATTTAGCTGGCTCTGAAATACTTTATTCTAAAAAATTACTGATCTTAATTTTTTTTCTCAAATATGAGCTTCTTAGAATAAACATTAAGCAATGCTTACTTTTTTCCCATATTACAGGCTTAACTGTTGAAAGGAAAATACTTTTAATTAATGCAAAGCCTGATTTTTTTGGATGTTCTGGGCTACTGAATAGATGATACAGAGTTACTCTAAGTGGGTTTTTTTGGATGGGGGCCTAAGTGTCCTTATATAAGCTGTGATCCAAGTTATGATAACAAAGGAGCCTATGGTGAGCAGTGATAATGTTCTGATGCTTCCTTGCATTTGATCAGTAGCTATCAGTTTTTAATGTAACAGCCCTCACAGTACTCTAGGAGCGCATAGGACATGTTGTGATGTTAAGTTGCTAATTTGTTTTAAAATATAAAATGTTTTAAGCTTTTTGTCAAAAGTGATAACATCATATTACAAATAAACCTTTTTGTGGTTGTAAAATTTAGCTTATAAATCATTCAAATTGAAGTGAAAAAAAAACACAGGTCATTGTTAATGACAGTCTATCCTATTAAGAATATATGTATTTTTGTAAAGGAAAAGCACTTGTAGATATGTAATCAGTCCAATATCTATCTATGTCAATGTTTTGAAAAAAACAAAATGCTGCTTAGAGAATCACATATTTTTATTTTTGTGCTCAAAAGCATTTTCTCTTGGTTTATGGAATGTTTATTCTGTATGAAGCTATATAGTTAGTACAGCTGGGCTAAATGCATTTCTTACCTGAGCTTAATCAAGTGTATCTGACTTTGCTATTACATTTCCTGGCCGATCAGAAACCTGATTTCAAAACATAGATTGGTGGTGCTGTTTTTCATCTTTGATATTAGCTTCATCCTGCCTTATAACATTTCTACTTCATAGTACTTGCCATAAAAAATACTAGTAATTTTTTTGTGAAGTTTGTACTTTAATGGATGTTCTAAAGTATGTTTAGTTACTCATTTTCATCTCAGCATATCTATAAAATTTTTATAAAATGTTGGCAAAGTTTTATTTAGACTATTTAAAAAACCAAGTCCCCCCAGACAAAAAGTTATGCCAGATTAGTCAAGTTTAGTACTCCCAAATAACCTACTGCTGGGCACGTGCATGGAATATGATTGCCTTACTAAAGTTTTCGTTAAATGAGCATTTGTACAAAGAGTTTCTTTAATTCTGAATAACTCATTTCTTGTAATATTTTGAGGCTATTTGAATGTCATCCTTCCTGTAATTTGACTCAACACAATGAATTAACATGTTTTTGAAAAAAACAGTAAAACAGAATTATGTTGATGTACTAGCAAAGTGTGATGGCCAAATTTGTTTCTAGTTGCTCATGTATAATACTCTTTACTTCAGTGAGATTCTAGGGGGCTCTATTGAGAGGGCCTAATGCTAAGTTAATGTTAAATTCAGACTGATCTCAGTGAAGTTAATTTGCTTAATTATCCGTATAAGTAAGACTTGAAATGAGCTAGAGTTCCCACTTCGTCGCCGAGTTTCATTTCATATGTGACTTTTTCAATCTCTTACTGTTATTTAAATTTAACCTTATTGTAATAATCTTACATATTTTGAAACCTTTGAATGTCTATACTAGCAGTAGATTCAGTGTTATAAGGTCAGCTGAGAAAATACTTGCATAACTGTCAGATAGAGAATTTCACTCAGACTATGAATCCTTGTAATGCCACCATCTCATTAATATGCATGCTTTTCAAAGATCTTTAAGTGATCAATTTTTAATATGTTTAATTATTTGAATATTGTACATTCTTAAAATGTTTTCTTAGAGGTAATTTATTTATGAATTCATTGGGAGCTTAACATCTTGGGGTCCACAAAGTAGCATTTAAAAACTTAAATCCATTTGAGCTGTAACTACAACATACAGATTTGTATTTTTTTAAAGAACCAAATATGATCTGTTTTGAAGTGTTTGAACAAGCACTGTAAATTCCACCTAGTTCTGCTAAAGGATTATATTTTTCCATCTTTGTTAAAATTCTTAAAAGTTGAGTGTGGCCCTGGAAAAAATGAAACCTGTGACTGAGTTAGCACTAGTGAGCAGTTCTACAGTTAGGTCAGTGAAGTGCCGGTATTAGTTTTCATTTTGGCAAAACCCCTTGATACTGCATTTTGGTGCAAATTGAAGTGAGCCTGTTTGAAGTTGCATCTGTATCTGTAAACAAGATTTATTTTAGAACACTAGCTTGTGTGAACCCTGTAAATGGACCTTCTAATATCTTGTGTACTAAATATGTTTGATATGTAATGATATTTCTAATTATTTAACAATCTCTGTGGTTCAGTAACAGTGATGTTAAATTGAGTGCTTCATACTAATGTCAAGAATGTTCACAGCACCTTTATAACTGCTGATAAGAAGTTACAGTTTGTTATGATCCATATGCTACAAGATGCCTCTAGCCCAGTTGGATTAATCCTATGAATCTAGATGAGCAAGAAGTATAACTAATCTGCTTACTAGCACTGAAATGCTCCTTTCTCAAAGCAATAAATATATTCATGTTGTAACATCTGTTGTGCAGCCTACAATACAAGTTGTTTTGTTGCATTGTTTCTATATAATTTATTTTGTGCAATAAAAATATCTCTGGTTTTATCTGACTTTTCTCTAATTTGTAATAGTATTTGAATTAACACATTTACTGGCTTTAGGTCTTACCATGTAAGCATACTGCCAACTCTCAGAAATGCAGATTAGAGAATGGAATGCAGTAATATTATGCCTTATAGAACGACCATATACTTACATGGCCTAATTTTGCTCTCATTAATATCATAGGGAGTGTTACCATTGATTTATATGAGCACAAAGCCTGCCTAACACTCAAGTTGACTGGATTTGGCATCCTCATCTGTAAAATATAACCAGGTAGATTCTAGAGTGTGGTTGTGCATTTGGAGCTTTTCTAAAGTCTATTTCAGTCCTTTTTAAAGAAGTACAATCTTTTAAAACCTAATTTTACTGCTTTTTATCATGTCAGATTTATTTTTTTCTTTTTGTTTTCATCCTTTTGATGTTGTTGTTTCCACTGAGTTAATACAGGCTCAGTCTGTATCTGAGTTCTGTGTATCTACCTTCTGATTACCATTTATTATGGAATTTGGGGGAGGAGGGGGTTAACTCTAAGGTAATGCAAAATAAACATGCATGCAAACTGGAAGCTAGAGGATATCCTTGTAAATGAGCCATTGGCATGAATGGTAGTATATACTGAGTCATTGCACGGGGAGGTGCTACTCCAGAAAACTCATACTTTTTATCTAAGATGCTACTGTGATACTTGTAGTACCACTGCTTGGAATCTGAGATGTGGTTCATATTAGTAAGTCATAGAAATGATTGCTGATTAAACTAAAATGGGACAAATGGGACAAATTCATCCTCTTGTAAAATTCTTAAAGATGTTTGCAGAAGATGAGAAAAAAGAAAAAACTGCTTCTGAATATAAGATGTGAAGAGATACATAGTAATTTGTAACATATACATATGATTAAATGGAACAATTTTTCCAAATCTGGTTTGGATTTGTTAGTAATGTTGCAATTTGCTGATACACGGGCAAAGAGCAGTCATGTGATAACATTTGCTATGATAACCTGTGCTAGAGGAGAAGTGCAGCCTCACTGGCTTTCTTTTGAACCTATTTTCATGTTGGCTTTGTGACCTCAACATTTTTGCAATGTGTCATTATTTAAGTTTTGTCAAAGGTCATAGACTAATATTTTTTCTTGTTCTTCTAAAAGTGTTGTTGAGACTTTACGTTACTCAGCAGAAAAAAATCATACTTTACATAATGCTTCTAGAAGTTAGAAAGACTATTCTTTATGAAATAGGAATTTGTTGAATCCTATTCAACTGTAAAATTCTGCTTTGAAGCAGGGAGGAATACTTCCTCAAGCAAGATTTCCATTAAAATGTTGGTGATTAAATTATTTTAAAGATTTACTTTGTTTCAGGTAGCTAAAAAGAGAATCATTCTGAGGAGGAGCCATGCCTGCGGCTAGTAACGTATCCATGATCAATCATAAACCCTATGTTTTACTGAAGGAGGAATCCAAGTCCTTCCTGGAGTGAGAGCTGCAAGTAGGTGGTATGCATACAGCTATATACATCAAGGATGCAGCGTATGAATTTCCCTAGTAGTAGAACTGTGGTTGAGATGATTGCTTTATATCCTGATTTTTTTTCTTTTCTTTTATTCCAAAGGAGAATATGCTATGCAACATCACTAGAGGAGAGTGATTTTTATCATACTATTTTTCTTTCAAAAGAGAAGTGATTTAGTAATCTAGATTTCATTAAAGAAACTGAAGTTTGCTGGCAGTGTGTAATGTGAGCACCTCATTCCAGTGGCAGACTTCCAACATCTTCATTTGGAAAGAAGACTGCTGCATTCATAATTCATTAAACATTGGCATCTGTCCCATTAAACAAACACAGGAAGAGAAAACATTCTTAAAAACACTGTCCATCTTTTCTGAACTATTTATAGGTGAAGTTCTGTCATTTTCTGCAGTGCAGGAATAACTACAGTAAGTGCATTTATAGATATGGAAAATAATTATAATAATGAACCTACTCTTAGAAAAAGGCTGTGCTTGATACAAGTATTTTCAGAAATTCTAAATTCCTTAGATTTAATTTTATCCTGCGATGATTCCAAGATGTGTAATGTTCATGTGTAAGTGCCTCTGCAGACTTCTAGTCTTGCTGTCAATAGCCTCTACAGATTTTGATCATTCTAGTACATCTGCAGAACTGGCAGATCTTGCTACTAGCCAATACTTTTCATTTGTTTTCTCTGATCGTGTGCCCATGTGTTTGACAAAGCGGTATGATTTTGTTTTAGTTACTACTAAAAGATGCTTTATTCCCATGCTTCTCCCTCTGATCTACTAAAGCAAGTCGTGCAGATGGAGAGAGAGCACTCTGTGTCTGCTCATCGTCGTGTCCCTGCACTGCAGCCGGCATCAAGATTCCTCAATATCTCAAAAGTTGTCTCAGGAAGTTCGCTGTTGCCTCTGTGCCTTGCTGGTTTATGATGTTGAGTTTGTAAACCACCTTATTGCTCTTGAAGAACTCCCAGTAGGAAGAGAGCAGAGCTAATGGTCTCTTCTGAAGCAGATAATACATGACTCATTTTAAGAAATAAATGACTTACTGTGATATAAGGTGCTACTTAACTTATTTCATAGGACTAGCAAAATTCAACACAATAACTTGAATCTGGTCCATGTGAACAGTTTGACTGTCATCAGCCTAGATATAGAAGAATTTTATCATTGCAAAAATGAGACTGTATCTAAGAAGTGCTAGCCTAGTTTAAAAGCATGTTTCCTACTATTCATTGTAAAATCTACTATATAGCATTGCATATACATTATGCCTTGGGTTTTATCTTGTGTATGTTAAAAGTTCTGTAGATTTTTATCTCTTACAGCACCAGAAACTGACTATCTGGACAGCATTAATTTTCTCCAAGTTCTGGAAGTTATTCGACTCCATTACAGTAAGAAGTGCACTTGCAGTAGGTTCCTCTTGGAAGAAAACAGCATGAGAGCAGGACCTGTAAGTTGATATGTACATGTCAATCACATTCTAATGTTAAACAGCAATTTCAGGGACTGCATCTAGAGCCCTTCTCTTTCTGTAAATGTTCGGCTCAGATTATTATTCTCTATGAAAACCCCTGAAACAAGAAAAGGAGGCAAGGATCCGTAGTGGTAAATAGTCTTCTGTCACTTGCAGCGCTTGGCCTACACCCTCTTTTCATGCTTTGCTGATTGTCAGAATCTTTCTTCTTGGAAGAGGCACTTCAAGAGTACCTGTAAAATACTACTTTTCAATTTTTGAATAATTCCTATTCTGAAGAGGTCTGTGGCTAATACTTTTAGAGGATGGATGTGTAAGTGCATGTTCAGAGAGTCGCCTATCTAATTTGAAAATTTATTTATTTATTTACAGATAAAATCAAAAATATTTGGTCAAGGTGACAGGCTAGTGGAAATTTATATTAATGCAGAAATAAATAAATAACTAATGCTGTAGCATATTTTAAAAACTAAGTTATACTGTGAAGGATAAGACCTGCACTGTTCTTGCTTTCAGCCAAAGCCAGCTGTAATTTAATTTCCTTTCCTACTAGGAAAAACACGAGGAATTATGTTGCAGTATAATCACAGCGTGAAAGCAGTGTTCTATAAACAGGCATGTTCTTAGAGAGTACTCACGTGAATAACATATAATACGTATACATAGGATTTTAGTAATAGTAGTGTAGAAATACAAATTGTCTTGCTGGTAGTATGCTCTCCATTTGTTTTACAGATTGTATCTAAGGCAAGAAAATCACCTGGAAAACAGAGGCCTTCAAAGGACTCTGAAGTACTTTGCAAATTACATTAAAATATACACGTGCAGGAGTGACTTCGCTATAGCAACATGGCTATAGATGAAAGTAGAATATGGCATCCTAACACAAAAAGGAATACTGCATTCAGCTGCAACTTCAAGATAAATTTCCAAGGTAGCTGTAACCTGAAATCAGAATTCATATTGAAATCTGTTTGCATTGGTACCATGACTTTGGAGAAAAGTGCCCCCAAAACCCTTTCAGTGATTGCACGAGGAGAACTGCTTACCATCTACATTCAGCCTCAAAACACTCTTAATTCTGCCATAGCTCTTAGCCAAGACTTATTCCAAGGCAAACAAATTATCAAGAGCAAAACAATCTTTTCTTCAGGAAAGATGGAGTAAAATTGCTTTACCACTGAGAGCCTCAATACAAGTTTATTTCCCAAATAGGAGACTACAGTAATCGTAGCTCAAAGAAGCTGAAGAGAAGCTAAATTCTTTTAAGTTCCTTTTAAGTATTTGATGGCTTTTTGAGAAGGGCAGGGATGTGGTTGGGGAGACTGGTTGTCTTTCCAGGGGATGGGACTTTGTAGTGATTTTCTTTCTTCTGATGTCCTCATTTGATAGTCACAGAAGGAGAATGGCTAAATCCAAAATTTAATAGCCTGTAAGAAATTCAGTCTTCAGTTCTGTTTGCCCATGGGAACAATACAAAAAGCTGTATTTCAAGTTATGTTAGTCTTCACCAGCAAGTACATTTTTATTATCACCAACCTTCTTAACTACTGCTAGACCATAGCACAAATTAAACAGCAGGTGACCAACAAACATTACTACATTTCTTAAATATCCTCCCTTTTTACTAGCAAGAAGCTTGCACTTAGTTTCAGCTAGAGTTCGCAGTTCAACATTAAGAGTTACTAAAGAATGTGACCTTGGAAAAAATGGTATCCCAGAGCCTTGCCACAGAATTACTGACAGAAAAAAAAGGTGTCCAGGCTTTGGCAGAAGAGAGGAAATTTCTTGGATTGAGACTGAGACTGTGAAGCCCAGTGCAAGGCAGTCTATAGAGTCACAAGTATCTTGTTGCTAAATACTTTGGGAGCATAGGTCATGAGAAAGGGAAAGCCGCTTGTTGTGAGGCTGCTGTATTGCCTGGTCTGCTTTTATTTGCCCACAGCCGATCCCTGGAATAAGAATCTTCTTAGGGGGGAGAAGGGGAGGGGAACGACGCGGTAAGGAGTGCGCAGTTGTGAATATAAATAAAACATTCTGTGAGAAAGTAAGCGCTAGATAGTGCTTCATACTATTAATAGCTTCTGAGAAAAGATACCACGTCCCAAGAGCACAGTGGGTTGTAGCTGCTGCTAAGAGAACGTATCTAAAAGCTGCCCCACAGAGGCTGAAGACTGTTTCCATTTCATCTTTAAGTTGAATGTGGGGGGGGTGTTTCCGCTTCAGCGCGGGATTAATTATACACATCTCTAAAAGCACACAGGTACAAGCATCTCTAATGCAGCAAACCACAAAGGTACATACACATTTCTAATTGGGGAGCTGAAGCTTAGCTGAATCTCTATCTCTTCATGCATCAGTGATATTTAGAAGAAGAGAAATCTAGCTTTGGTTGAGTGATGACCCGTGAAGGCTGCATTAAGAATGCCTGAAGTATCATAGATCCCTTCCAAGCATCACTTTTAGATGCTCCAGTTGTGGCTTCTATAAAAACCACTGAGAGAGATGGCAAGATGATTTTCCCTGACTTACATGAATATGGGAGCAAGGCACTGAAAATGCCCAGATATGGGAGTGGATCTGAGTAAGAATGGCGAGCTGCAGCTCAGCGTGCAGCTGATTGCTGTCAGCTGAGCACTGTGGATGTATGCAAGGCCCAAGTTCCACAGGGAGATGACGAGAAAATGAGAAAACAGTGTCTATCCCAGGGGATGGGAGGGAAAGTTCCTCCATGGCTCTCCAGAATCAATGGATCAAGGTTTGTTTAGCTGTCACCCACAACCACTGCTTTTGTCTAGGGTGGAGTGACTATGCAGAGCTTGTGTTTTGCCTTGAAAGAACAATTAATTTTTGGCAATTTCCCAAAAGCCCGAGGCAAATTCTTTTTAAAGTTGATGGTAAAAACACCAATACTGTAAAGTGAGAAAGCAAACCTCCTCCCTTAGCACTGAGAGTCTTGCAGCAGCATGGGAAGACTGCAAATGGGACAGCAGCAGATGAAGATGTTCCTGTGACCAGGAAAAAAAAATCACATTACACAGAAGAACTGCAAAAGGTTTTAAAAAGAGCTCACTAAGTTGTACATCAAAGTAGAAGCTAAGGAAAGTAGAATTTTTTAAAAAAAGAGCTTGTTAATGGTTTTATAGATGTTCTGATTCTTCATTAATATCAAGCCATTTTCCCATAGAAAAACAGCAGTTGAGCCCTAAGCTGTTAAAAGCATTTTACTGCTGTTGATGATCAGTACTGAGCAGCCCTTCCCCTGGTTCAGATGACAAACTTAGAATTTCGGACCTTTACGGGTCCAAATAATAATACCTTTGCAGAGAGCGCTGCTGTAAATCACTTGTAATGTCTGTAGAGGGAGGAGGTGTAGAAAGTCATCTTAAACTTTGGAAACTTCATCTGTCTGCAGTCTGTCATCAGTCCTGACCTTTAGGAACTTAAATAGTATGACTCTATATCCAGGCAGGATAACACACCAAACAACATTTTGCACCTCTAACTCTCCTATGCGATAAAGATTTCTAAAAACATCCTTAATCTCCAGGATCTATTGTTTCAACAGGTAACGCAGCTGAATCCGAGCACTTCTGATAGTATTTATGCCAGGTAGTTATACAAAAAATCTAAGTTGAATTGATCTGATACTCTGCCATCCTGCAATAAGCAGAACAAGGAGAGCTAAGCAGTAAGTCCTATTTCATTGCTCTCAGTCTCCCAGGAGCTGTTGGAACAAGTGCGTTGGACCTCCACATTTTAAGTTCATTGTATATGAAATGTGTCACAGATATTTGTTCAAATTGCAGAAGGATTTGTGCTCAGCACCTTTTGCTATCAATTCAATTCAAGCAGCTAAAGCCAATGATCCTGTGGAGCAGTTAATTACACCGGCGAGAACAACTCTTCTCTTTGCTCTCCGTAATGCCAGAAGTCCCATCTGAGAGGTCGGTTGTGTTGTGCTACCAGTTTCCACTCTCAGACTGGATCTCTTAGCAAATTAGGTGCTGATTTCTCAGATATTCTTCTTACAAATTTACCTCTATTTGTCATTCAAAAGTCTTTGTCCCTTTAATAACAACAGCTCTACTTGAAACTGTAACAGTTAATTTCTTTGAAACAGGTTGTCTTGGTGGTAGTTGTGTCATCAGGGCAGAAATTACTGCTAAAGTGGAAATCATAGGTATGTGTAGTTGCTATGACCTGAACGCAAAGTTGTTTTATTCCTCAGTAACTCCTTCCTTACTAGCATGACACCAAAGCCTGGGGCATCTTCCCCAAACAGCACCTACTTTCAGGAAAATTCATGTCATGTCTGTCTAACGGAGAACAAGCCCATGGCGGTTCCCCTGGGCAGCCACAGCATGTTCTGCCCTTTCTTTGGCCCATTGGTCCCTGCTGAGAGGCTGAGTAGGCTGGTCTGGATTTGGCCACACACTGATTTGGACCCCTCTGCTTTTCAGCTCAGAAAACTCACAGGATGTAAACCCTTAGGAGACGTTCTTGATTTGTCCCTTAAATGGTGACACTCATAAGTAATGCCCTGCTGTGCTTAGAGTAGTGAGACCCCTTGATTCTGCAGAAACAGGAGTGTTATTATAGGCACACAAGTAAATCTGTTCAACGAAGTGCCCTGGTTAGCCACACTCAACTAAGAATATACTGTTTTCTTTTTACCCTGCTAATGGGGAGATTGGTTTTTCCTTTATCATTCCTGGTGCCTTTATTCACAGTGTCTTTTACCGTGCTCTTCCTATTGTTTGCAGTAATACAGTAGCATGGGCCAACAGTCTATGGTCCCAGCCATCTTTTACAACTTGGACACTCTACATTGGTATTCCATTTCTGAGAGTCATTTCATGATGTATATTTTGCCGATGCAATCATCAGTGCTTTTTCTATTTGGGTATTTTTCCTGCTTCTGTGAAGGCCTGCTTCAGTTTTCTTGACATTTTGTTTGAGAACAACTGTATCTTTTTGAAGCATGCTTTCCTCTCCTATGTGTATTTCAGTTAAATTAAAACCTTAATTTTTCTGTCTTCTTTCAAACTTTTTCCAACGCTATCCAATATGCTCACTAAGTCCTGCTTAAGGATACCAATGGCCCTTCTCCAAAAAATTCAAACTGTGGCCAATTTCTGTCTTGTCTTTACCAACATATTAGGATCAGGGAGATTGTAGATGGCAATAATTTTGACAGGATAAGACTCTTCTAGAAGAGAATCTGATTCTTCCCTTTCTCAGTTTAAATCTAGGGTTGCTCCACTAACACTGTGTTCATGTAAAACAGATTAGATCAGAGCCTCAGCTCCTTTTTCTCAGTATATTCATTATTGAATCTTATTTTTATTATTACAAGCAAAAAAAAAAAAGATGTAAAAAGAGTGTCGTCACATACTTTTCTCCTCTGATTAATGCTATTGTACGTTACTTGCCGCAGGTTGCAAGCTTGTGAAAACAGACCCTACTCAAAAAGTTTTGTGAGTCTCCTGAGTGGCATCCACGCATAAGCTAAAGTAGCACGACAGAAGGATTTCCTCAGGAGTCCCCAAGTAGGTCTTTGCTCTCTTTTCAGTGTGGGCCTCCCTATGGGAGGAAACGTGGCAGTGAGACTAGTTCCCCTGTCCCGTTCAGAAGTGCAATGCTTTGGGCTGTACCCAGGGAACACTTGGGTCAGTGTCACCTTTGAATTTGTTTCAACATGAAAACAATGTTTATGGTGAAAGTTGGTTGATAGTAAACACAGCAAGAAGGGACCAGAGCTCATAAGTGCTGTTTATTAATCTTTCAGTTACCTGATTAAAGAAGCAGAACACGGTCTTGCTCTCTGCATTGCCTCCTAGTATAGATAAAGTATTATTTTCAGTGTTAACTGCAGAGGGACATTGGCAAGAGATGTGTGGATCTGAGTGAGTTTCTGGCTTTGTTTTAGTCTGTTTCGGAACATCTGCTGGGGTGGGTGGCTGCTTCAAGGGGAGTGGAAATTAACTTTATTGATTGAGTAATTTCCTTTATGAAGGGCATGGCTGCCTGCAGAAACAGTATTTGTTAAAAGGCCATATTCGGAAAATGAGTCAGTCAGAAAATAGAATGCAAATCCCCCAGCTTATCTACAGCAGGGAAGGAACAGAGACATACTAAGAAAGGGGGAAAGATGCTGGCTTTACCCTAACAGGAATTTTTGCTCAATTTTGAACTGAAAAATCCATTTTGAAAATGTTGGAATAGGCAATTTCAAATACTAAAATTTTTCCAAATGAAAAGTTGCACTGAAATAATTGTCTCGTTGTGAAATATTTTGAGTTTTCCAAGTGTCCATTTATACTGGGGATAAAAGTTTCTGCAGCTCTATTCTTTAGCTACCTGCACCTGTTTTTTCTAGGAAAGAGACATAAAGGAGAGCACAATGTTGCATTTAAGGCACGAATAACAAAGGAAAGGAAAAAGAAACTCGTTCTTCATATTGCATGAACTATGTGGGGGCAGGCTTAGCTCAGTTGGTTAGAGCGTGGTGCTGCTAATGCCAAGGTCATGGGTTCTCTCCCGTATGGGCTACGCTGAGGGTTGGACTAGATGATCTCCAGAGGTCCCTTCCAACCTTACCATTCTACGATTCTGTATCTGCATAATATAGAAGCCTGGCTGGGTTCCAGAAATCGAACAAATAATTCATGAACAAATCTATGGGTTTCAGACAATTAGGCAGCAGCCCATCTAATTAGCTAAAGTTACCATCTCTTCAGCAGCTTTGTCACCATTGACCTTCCCATTTAGTCTTTGTAGAGGATATTTTCCATAGCTTTTTTGTTCCCATAGCTAGCCCTTTAAACTCAGGAGCTGACTGAAATGGTTTCTACCTTCTCCCAGGTCGTGGGTGTTTTGGTTCTTATTTTCTCTTGTGTTCCTCCTGTTCCTGAAGAAGTGCCATGTCCTTGCTTGGCGCTGTGTCAGTGTGGGCTTGGAGAAACTGCTAAGGAAATAGTAATGCTTGTTATTTGAAAAACTTTGTCAGGGAGGGAGGAGTGGAAGGGGAAGGGAGACTGGCAGCAATTTGGTCAGAAATGCTAAATTACATCAACACTTTTGTTCTTAGCCCTAGGACTGGGGTAGGAAATGGTAGACAAAACAATATGAAATCCAGTGTTTACCAAGTAAGCCTTTACAATTCACGCATTAGATTGGGCCGCTGCTTGTGGAAGAGAATAGCTCTGCACTGATGCAACAGAAATGTTTCCTGCCAGAGCTAAAACCGAAACAGCTTAGTACTAGACAGGGCTTCGGAGTCAGAGGCCCAAGTAGATAATCCCGTTGTATTGAGCGGGTTGAGCAGCTGCTGTGGGAGCAAGCAGCCCCGCTGTTGGGACCGCTCTGCTCAGGGCTCCTTCACCCCGGAGGGCCGGCGAGGGTACCCTAGCAGCTGGGAAACGCCTTGAGCCTTTGAACTGGAAGATGTTTAAGTTTACAGCGGTGTTGCTCGTTTTTGCTCCAAATCCCTCCCCCCGACTGTACTAACTGTAATATTCCTCCTTTGAAAAAGAAAGCAGCAAGCAACCAAAGCCTTCTGCATACCTGGGACTGCGCAGAACGAATTAGCAGCCTGCGGACAGACCAGGTGATACAGCTTTGCCCAGCAGTCAGCACTCACCCTCCGCTTTTTCTCTCTTGGTGGGTACTGCTGTGCCTCAGGTCTGTGCTCTTCCCATGAAGCTGCTGTGCAGCTGGGAGACAGTGGCATATAGTCTTTTTAGAAACACTTTTTTGACTGATTTGTTGTGATTTGATAGCAACATAATCTTTCCCCACTGATGCCAGAAAAAACATGTGCTACATTAAAGCAAATGAAAAACTCCTGACTTTCACCTGCAGCAAGGAGTGTTTTCCAGCTCACCTAAAAACTTATCTCTGAAGTGGTTTGTTGTATTATTTTTCAGAGATGTAAATTCTAAAATTTATTACAGAAACAACGGAAACTAGTTGATCAGAACTGAATTGAAGTATCAGTGCTGCAGATAATAGTGACAAATAGAGGATTATAAATTTTGAAACATACACAAAGCAAGCATTTTCCCTTTTCTTTGATTCAGCAAAATATGATGAGATGTGCAGGATGGTCCTTCCCTTGGTGGACAGAGTTGTCAAACAGATGAAAAAACATTTTAAAAATATGACTCCTTTCATGTCAGGGAGCCGCTGGGGGTTGTGGCATTCTTTACAAGATGACCCTTCTAAGAATAATATTTGAGTCCTCTTACTGTAAATGGTTGTGTTCTGGTCCTGGACTGCAGAGCATAGTTATCCTTGCTCTGTTTGCTTTAATAAAGATAGATGTATTACCATGATGTCCCAGCGAAATACAAATTAGTTTATTTGCTTCTAGCTAAAGCTTCCTCAATGTCTTTAACTGAATATATTCTAATTCGCCTTGTGAGACTGAGGAAGAGGAACATGCTGTTCAGAAAATTCTGCCCCAGTGCTAGTCATGTAGGAGGTCTAATGAGCAGGCTGGAGATCTTGCTCAGCCCTTGGTCTGCCCCAGAGCCCCCTACATTTCAATATCATGGGCTTGCAGAAGAAGGGAAGACAGTTAAGTGTTGACAATTGACACAGTACTTAATGGACAGACAAAACTCTGTACTATTAAGTGTAATAGCGTTGTTTAAATGACCCGCGTGTTTAGAAATTCCTGAAACTTTCCACTAATATTTTACCATAGGCAGAGTATTTAGAATTCAAAGTAGATATTGCCATTGCCCTTCTTCTAACTACGTTACCTCGAACTGCCCCCCTTGTGTTAGCTACTAGCTAAATATTATCTAGAACTTGCACTGTGAATGATAGGGAAGTCAGAAAGGTATCAATTTTGGTCTCTGTTCCAAGACGGCAAACATTAGTCTACTTTGTCATTATATTTAGTTTAGAGGCTCTGGTCAGTTACACCAGTTCAAAGAAAAACAGAAAACAGCTGTGGACTAACTCCGTTTCCTATAGTAGATTTACTCCGTATTTGTATGGGTTTATAAGGGCACAGCTGAGTCCTGTGAGTTCACTGTGGTCGGTTCCATAGGCAAGAAGCAAAATTCAGCTTAAAAAATTCTTTTGATGTCTTTCCTTCTGCACGCTAGAGTATTTGGGTTTACTTCCAGTAGGAAGATCAACCATATATATATATATATATATAATTTTATGAAGGGTGATTATTGACAAACAGACTTAATCTAGTGGTGAGACACTAGAATGGGGAGTTAGGATGGGGCTGGAGCACATGACAGAAGAAGAAAGAGCTATGAGGAATGGGTTTATTTATCCTTGAGGAAAAAAAAAGGCTGGGAGAATGTAATTGCAGTCTTCTACTAACAAAAAAGGGGGATTAGATAGTTAAAAGGGATAATTTCAGCAAATGTAAACTTCATTAAATAACAAAACTCTTTGTAAGCAGAAAAATAGGTAGTACCACTGAGATCACCGAGAGTCAGCAATATGCCTGGGTATTTGTAATACCTATTAGCTACTAGAAGAAAGCTACTAGCTACTAGAAGAAAGTAATGTTTATCATATATTCACTTCTCAGACAGTATCTGGGATTTTCAGTGTTCTTGTGATTTCTGAATATATAGCTCACTGTAGAGTCTCTGTTCTGACAGTGGGTGGGAAACAAATAAAAAGCTTCAAGTTAGAAGTCTAAATTTCATGGGAATTGTAAATGTCTCAACAAATTTCAGTGGATCTTTAAAGCAGTAAAATGAGAGATTATTCCAGTGCCTCTGTGTAATCAATTTCAGCATTTATATGACTCAGACTATGAAACATGCAATAATGAATTATTCATTATGGGCCAAGAAGAAAAATAAGGTAGTGAATCTTGGATAGTGGTGTTTGTACTGAACTTTTAAAAACTCTGTTAATGTAAGTTAACTGAAATAAAATAAGATATAACAGGCTTTGTGCTTGGATATAAAGAGTTTAACTTCATAGTTTTTTTTTTTTTTTTAACTACACTTTTCTGAAAGTGTAAGAAAAGTTGAAGTGAAAATAGTTATGGATTATTAGTGGATATTAAATCAACATGACGTAACCTGGTAATGGTTATTTTGTTTGCTCTTGATGATCTTTTGCACATAGCACAGCAGGGCTTAAAGGACTTCAAGAGTTACAGGCTATCCAGCCTCTAGACCTTTGCTATGGATGCTTGGGTTAACAGAAGCTCCCAGAGCCATCATCATTTGACACCTTCGCAGTAGCCTATGAAACTCAGAACTCATTCAGCTTGTGAATATCTTTTGGCATTTTTTCAGAAAGATCAATGCTCTGAGACAACTTTGTGAAGCTTGTAATTTTACTAGCTCCAAGTAATCCAGATCTGGTAATAACATTACTCAAAAAGAGGTTATGGGTGAATAAAGCACTTTTCCCCTCCCCCAAATATCAGTGATAATAACATTTCACCCAAACTGTAAGATCAGTTTAGCACTTGTACATATTGGGTCATATTCCGAAAGTGTTATTTGTTAACATAGCTATTTCTGGAAGAAATCACTTTTTTATTTTCTAGTATTTCAGATTTGCACAGACTCTGTTTATTACCTGTGCTTATACATACGGGTCAAGCTGAGGAAAAAAGTTGTACGTGCAAAAAATAGGCACTGCAGAGCCTTAAATCCAGACATTTGGCACCTTTATGAAATGCAGAACCACCAGCAAAAGGCTGTAGGTTCCCTGTACCCTGCACAGGGAGAGGTGGCCACCTCAGGATGATATCAACAGCAGCTGAAAAGACTGTGGAGAGGGTCGTGCAAAGCCTTTATGCTCAACAAGAAGTTTCCTAAGTAATTATCTGAGTAAAATGTCTTTTTACACCCTTCAAGCTTCAGGAGACATCTGCCTCTTGGTCCTGGTTCTGCTGTGACCTGAGTGGTTGCCAATGTCCAGTCTTCCAAGGAAGTGGCTATGGCTTACTGGATTTGTTTGGTGGCTACCTTTTCCATAGTAATAGATGAATAGAGCCCTTGTCTAGGGAGCAGGAGATTTAGGTTCAGTTCCATTCTCAACATGAAAGAATTCAATCCACATATGCTACTTTCAAGGCAACAGCTTATCCTGGAAGAAAACCCTGCCCCTCTCCTTTTGAATGTGTGCCACCAAACAGAAGTTAACTGAAGAGAGAAAAGATGACTACAAAGAAACAGAAAAGCTGCAGGGCTGTAGACTAATGCATAGGGCATTCATGAGGAAGACACGAGTCCTGAGTTGTGGTTCCTGCCCCTGAGACCCGTTATTTGCTACTTAAACTGTAATAAGTGTGAGCAGTTCTGGCAGCAGAGACTGGAACCTGGACTCCCTGCTACCTGTGGTGTTCCCTGAGCACGGTGTGTGCTTTCAGTGAGTCCTCAGTTCTCCCCTGAGCTTTAGCTGGTGGGTCAGGGAGTCTTCCCTCGTGGAGAATAAAGCTGTCACCTAGTGAGGAAGATATTCTTCTCAGAGTCACAGCTTTCTTGCCTTCAGGCAGAAGCTGAACATCAGGCTAATAAAGAATTACGAGTACCTGACTTGATGCTCTGTTCTACAAGAAAGCAGGAGCCACCGTGGTATCCGTCTGCATTTCTGAAACTTGGAAACTGAGTGCACCATGACCAAGTGATTCCTGCCTCTTGGCTGGGCTAAAGTCCTGCCTCCAGGTCTTGATCGAGTTGTAGCAGAACTGGATGGTGAGCTCGTCTGCCCCACGTCAGCTGAGACAGTTCTAAACACAGGAAGTCGTGCATTGGCACCTGGGCATTTTGAAGTGGAAAAAGTAGGTATCCATGAAATTGATTCTCCTCCAGCATTAGGAAGCAACCAAGCAAAGAGAGTGTAGGATCAGGTACTTGAATCCTGCGTAAGTCCTTGTTGATCTCACCTAGTGTGCTTCTTTTTGTCTCTGTTCAGCTCAGTCTGCCTTCCCTCATTGCAAGGACCCTAAAAGAGCTCTGAAAGGATGAGCATTTCCAGGAGTTATGTATTAGTGCAACTAAACATGTGAAATGCCCCTCCAGTATAAGGAAAAGCTAGTTTTAAACCTGCTTTCAATTTCTTCATTAATCTCAGGGCTGTCTGTTCAAGAAGTGCTGTTCATTTTAGAACTTAGCGATAATAGCTGCTTTTGAGGATGTGTAAGTTGGGCTGTAATGACTTTTTAGTCTGGGCATGCTCAGCCAGGACATGTTACGGGAAGCAGGATCAGCACTGGCTCACTTCTGCTGCATTGGCAGGCATTCCCGAGTCACTGATGTCTGTTTTCTTAGCCACTGGAGCCAGAGAGAGAAAGCCGAACTGAAAGTTAGGAGTGGCAAGGAAAAAGTGAGGTGTAGAAATGTGAATCTCAGCATTCTAATCACAGCTGTGGTTATAATTAGAGATACAGCAAAGATAAAACCGGCAGCATGAGGGACTTCTATATCCAACTGCTCCTGGATTGCTATCTGACAAGTTAATTAACCGCAACAACACTGAAACTCAAATGCAGAAGGATTGCTTGGGACGGGACTCTGCATACTGTCACCAGGGCGACAGAGAGGGAGAAAGCATATGGAAACTTCAGGGAGCAAAGGAAGCAGTGAAATTAAAGAACTGTTTCTCGACCAGAAGGAGGGCTTTTGGTCTAGTAAATTCTGCATTACCACTGATGTGAAAGATGAATGAACTCTGTCTGAACCCTGGTTGGGACTCTGAGCGAGCTCAGAGAATTCAAGCACCACGAAGAAATAAACTCTTCTCTGCGTAAGCAGTGGAAGGGTGATGGAGCATTTCTTCAGGGTGAACAGAATGAGGATCCAAATTTGGCTTACTGAATGAATAATTTGTTAAGCTGTAGGTGCTCAGATGTACTGTGTTGAGTATCTACTATTAGATTACGTCACTATCGTTTGGCATGTGATGTCAAATCCATAGGGCAGAGGAATGAAATCCTTTATTCGAGGAAGGAGAATGGAGAGGTGTCCCAAAATGACAATTTCTGTCTTGTGAGAAATCCTGATGTCTGCTTTGGACATAGAGTTGAAATAATGAGCTTTTATTTGTCCTATAGAAAATGTCAATCATGGAAACTGTTTTCTAGAAAATTCAGATGGGTTTCTATACTGACAATGTCTAAATAGATTTGGCAGGGCACGCTGGCAGTGTTTCAGCGGTACGCTGCCACGTGTACCACTCTTTCAGTCTCTTTGCTGATGGTACAGCTATAATTCGTAATTCCTCTCTACGCTAGACTAGTAGAGAGCCACTGCTGCAAGATCTCTGAGTTCAGATGACCAGGTCTGTCCATCTTCTCAAGTGTGGTAAGTTGAACTGCAAACCTTAATTCATGTGGGAAGTTGCCTCCTGTTGAATCCATACGATGCAACTTACAACTACTAAAGAATTACAAGCGAATTGAGAAGCCTTCTAAGTGAATTGCAGATCCCTAATTAGACCCACGTTCTTTCCTATCACAAGTAGAGTCTGATATGTATGCTTGGCTGGTACAGAAAATCTGAAAGAGAAGGTAGGTCTAACTGCTACATCATAATTTGCCTTGGCTGTGTGTATATACGTTCATTAAAAGCATTTGTAAAAGTACCTTGCAATTTTTCAACTTCTTTTATGTTTTATTAATTACAGAGGTGGGTTTAGGCTTGGTCTGATGCATCTCTGGTGTATCCTGTGTTTTAGCAGACATGGTCTGATGCATCTCTGGTGTATCCTGTGTTTCAGCAGACATTTGCTATTAAATGAGCTGCTTACAGTGATTGGCAGGTCAGTGAGGGAGGTTCCTTTCGGCAAGTGCGAACGCTTGGGCTGTCTTCACTTCCTGAATAATTTACGATCAAAGGAGAGCCTCTGCTCTGAATTGAAAATTAATTTTAACCGAACTTTAGGGAACCTCCAGTGATGATAGACAAAAATAAACAACCCCATAAAAACACAAGCTGAGTAAACTCATGCGTTCTTCTGCTCATAGATAAACATCTATGTTTAATTAGAATCTTTTCAATTGCACTATTTATTCACCTGAGAGCACTAGAGCTCTCCTCTCTTCACCACAATTTATTGTTTTCCTTCAAGCCACTATTACCCTGTTCCAAGTAGAAATCGGGAGGCGTGCAGAGATTAGCAAGCCAGTAGACCTATACTTGATTATTGCAGGCAGTAGAAAAAGGTCACAAGGTACTTTAACTTAACCCCTTTAAAAGATTAATAAATGTCACTGTGTAACTGAGCAGATGTTCATATTTATTGGAACAAAACAGGAAGATGTAGTAGAGAGAGTTATATGGCCATTTTCATTTTGCCTTATGGGGTATTTCTTATTAAATAAGAAAATCCCACAATGTCAATAGACCAAAATGTAGTTTTGGAGCAAAAACTACATTTTGCAGTCCTTAATCAAGCAAAGCTCCTGGTAATTCAAATGGAAGTCTTGCTGCAGGAAGGATCATTTTTTGGCTACAAAACATGAGAGCCAAAGCAAACCATGAATAATTTTGACAGGATTTACTTACTTTCTTTCTTCTAAAAGACTTTCTTATTTGTGCCTGTGACAAGAAATCTCCTCCTTCCAGCACAGCCACAGAGCCTGCTTTAAAACCTAAAAATTGTTACTGGCCTGTTTTCAGCTGCTTCTCTTGACGTCAGTGGGCAGATCTGTCCCTCTCTGAAACACATTAAAATAGTGGATATGAATCTTATAAATATGCTAATAAATAAAGAGATCTCTTCAAAACAGGGGAGAAACAGGTCGTACATCAGCAGGTACCCTGCTACCTCCATTCAGCAATAGGCAGAGGTATGGCTGTTTGGATAGGTGCCCTTCTTCTGTGCTGTTGTCTTCTGCTCCAGAGCTTATGTATTACTTCTAAAACATTCAGTCACATCAAGTTAAATCTAAACAAAGGCAAGTCCTGTCAAATCAAAGTAGGAAGCAGATTCATTTTATTATGGAGTCAAAAAAATCAAATATTTGCTATAACTTTATATTCCCTATGCAGAAAACTGCTTACTATTCAGGCATGATGGCTGGGGTTTTTCACTGTGCTTTCACGCTGCAGGAGATGCAGAGGGTAACCCAGGACATGGGTAAGTGGCTTTCCTTGTAACACGAGGCTCTCATGCAGCACGCATAGGAGCAAAGCATTTGGGTGCAGCTCAGCAGGAATAATCCTGCAAAGATGATCGTACTTGGTTATTGATGGAAAGATGATAGGGCTCCTCAGCCGCACAGAAGCGGCTCTCCCGATGGTTTGCGTTATTTCATGGCGAAGGCATCCAGACTATGCCGCTGGCAGACGGCTCGGCCTTATTAGGACGAGGCAGCGCTCCTCTCTCAGCCTGCGCTCTCCCGCGTCGCGCGGGAGCCGGACCGTCGGGTAGATGTTACACCGGACCGGCTCTCGCTTTTTCATGCCAAATTGATTACACTGCTTCAACGTAAAGCCCCTTTCCTTAAGGTATATGTTGGCATTTAGCTGACTCTAAATATATAGCTTTTTTTCTTTCTGAAGGCATAGGTTATACTCATTGCCATCTGTGGGTGAAAATTGTATTCTTTACATTGCTTAGGTCCATGTAAAGTCCTAAAGCTGCGTGTGCAAAAAGAGCAGCTCCACCTGAGCCTCTTGTAGTGCCAGAAGGGGGTTTTTAATTCGGGAACCTCCTGAGGAGCTGTTGTAACATTATTAAGCAATTATTATTAACCCTTCTTAGACCAATGAGTCTTGGGGCTTGAATGCTACTGCAGAAGTAAACATAGGTGTAAAACGTTGGACATTTCAACTTTGGCATTAGGCACATGTCTGGGTTTTTAAAGCAGTGAACTTTGTACTTAAAAAAAGCAGCAGCAGCAGAAACACCTTCAAGGATAATAATTTCAGTCTCCCTGTTCCCTAAAGAAAATTAAAAATGATGAACATGACTCTTCAGAAAATTGAGCTGTGATCTGCTCAGAGGTCAAGTGCTGTTCCCTCTTCTGCCCGCCGCCCCTGACCACAAATCTCTATCTATAGTAAAGATGTAGTATCCTGGCTGCTGTCACCACTGCTGCTACGGTAGAAAAAGGATGTCTTCACAACGGAGCAGAGCCCAGTGCCTTACGGAAGTGAAGGTGTTGGTCTCACAGTCTGTGAAACTGCACTTCAAACGTTTGGTTTTGCTGAAGTTATCTAATGACTTTTGTTTGCTCTCTGGTCTAAATTTGGAGAGAAAGCAGAACTTTCTGAATTCTCAGCAAACAACTGAAAACATTGTTCTACAACAGACTCAACTAAATAACTACTCCTTTAAAAGAAAAGAAGACAAACAGTAGGCCACGTTATCGTTTTGAATGTTTTCTGAAAGCTTGTTTGCCAGGAATAGGTCTTTCCAGTAATGAATGCAGTTAATTCAGACTATCACAGCACCACCTTAAAAGCAGCTCTGATATCTGGGGTACGGAGGGCAAGATTTGGAGTCCCAATCATTTTGTATAAATCCCCAAATAGTGGTCACATATGGAATCCTAGCTACTCCTCCAAGTGATTTAGAAATACTTTCTGTTCCCTAAATTGCTGTTACAGCCATCACTAAATAAACAGCAGAAAAGAATAGGAAAATTCCTATCAACCCTTCTAACTACTCTTTTCTATCTCCATAAAAAAAACACCTTTTTTTTTAAAAAAAAATACATATATTCTCAAGTCTTACAGCTAAAGTCAGCCACTAGAATACAGTGAAGTTTAACTAATTTTTTAAGCCTTTATTGAAAAGAATCCAAAACCATGCCAGAATGACTGAATTGCCAGTAAACCCTCTGGGGGAACCCATCACTGCTATAGCTTTTCGTTTCTGTTTCTGCAATAAACTGCCAATTCCAGGAGGAAAACAATTCTCTTCTAACTTCCCAGTCCACTAGGAGATTCATTTCTCCAAAGGATTTATATCAGTTCTCTTATCTATAGTTTCTCTTACTTTACAGCTTTTGTTTCTGTAACTTTCCCCAGGGACATTCCACAATACTTCCTGCTCTAGACTTTCACCAAAGCCAAAGAGAGCTGAAGTTACGCCCATAACTTCCTTAGAGACAGATTCCAGCGAGAATGCATAATTTCTTGGGTTTTGGCTCACTGTAACACGCTGAAGCTTTTTGAGCATCAGACTTTTTAACATGATCTAAATTTATACCACCAAATAGATGAACAGTATGTAAAACCTCTGAAGTAAACCTACTGTGCTGATCTCTGTTAAATACACTACAGAGTGCAATGCCTCTCACCTGATGGAAATTTTCTTTTATGTTGCGGGCATGTGCTTTTAATTAGTAAATGCTGAAAGAAGGCCTTAAGCAGAGGTGTTGTCCTGTAAGTCATTAAACTTGTAAGTCTTGATCTGCAGAGCGGGATGAGTTTAGGCTATTACACTTCTGCAGAGCCTCCCTACCTTCTCTCTCAAGAATTAAAGACTTCAGGAAGAAATACGTTTACAGAGGGTGGCAAATACACAGGGAATCAGAGGTAAAATGTACTGCTGACCTGGGCAATGCACTATTTCTTTAAATATGTTTATTTTTATCAGCTACTGAAAACTTATTTCTCTATTGTAAAATATAGTAACAATTACATTACTGTGGGAAAGCAGTGTAAGCACAAAATCCTGTTTCCAGTTAAATTTAGAGTAATAACAAAAGCTTCTTATAACCATTTTTACAATAATATCTGCTTAAGATATGTTTGAGAATTATGTAATGTTTTATTCTTTTTAAGGACCTTTCCTTGACCATTTACCATGTTGCTTCCCCCCCACCTTCTCCTTCACTGGGAACTTTTGCATGAGAACAGAATCTTTGAGTCCTCACTGTGGGTTTCCCTTTAATTGTGTAGGGAAGAACTGACTTCTTCTCTCTTCTTAATTCCCCTGGAATGTTGGTTGGAAAACAGATTTGGTCTGAGACTGTCCACGTCTGATCTGAAAAGAACAGACTAGAGCTATAGGAGCTGAAGAGCTGCTGAACGTCAAATGACTTGGTAAAACGAGATCCACCAGAAGGTATCTTCCATGCAAGGTTTGCCTTCTTCGGGCTTGCAAAGGGTTTGATATTCCTCGTGTTTTTTGTAGAGCTGTGCGTGAGCTGTGTCACAGGGAGTGTTTTGTAAGCTGCAAGGGGGAGAGAGGGCTCAGCTCTAAGTAGGTTTACATCTAATGTTGCCTCTGTTGGCTTTAATGAAAGCTGTGGTTACTAGACTTGAAAAGTGACCATAGTATTCCTAACGTAATTGAAGTCAAGCATTTAAAGATATAAAAATCTAAGGGTCACTGAATCATAAAGAAAAATAGTCTTTTGGTATTTAGCACAAATGTGGATAGGTAGGATCGCGTATCTATCTTATACTAAGTATTCAGATTTCATAAATCTTATGTAGCAACTTAGCAGATTTCCTCAAGCAAAGGTTTTCAAATTTGGAAGCATCTCCAGAATGGCCAGTTACAAACAGACAGTTTTGGTCAAGTTCATCTCTGATCCGATTTTTACCGAGTCGGACACCTGGCTTCACAGCTTTTTCACATTACACATCTGAGAGCAAAAGCCAAATTTGCTATTAATAATACCTCTCCTATGGCGTATAGCACGGACAAGACTAACACCTCGTAGGCAGTAAGGTGGACGTTTGCTGCGTAGCTGTAGTTCGTGCAAGGGGACTTGCGTTGTCGAAGGCTCCTGGGGCCATGGGGCTCTGCAGCTCAGCTCCCGCGACGCGGAGGCTCGCCAGGTCCGTGAGCCTGCCGCGATACCTTCATCCAGTGATGTCCACCTAATTCATACCTCTTGGCTGATGAAACCTTTCGCTGGCTTCTGTCTTAGTCTAACGTGCAACGAAGATGGGAACACGAAAAGTGGAAACTATCGTTACGCCAGTGCTTTGGAGCTGCTGCGATACGAGACGCGTGTTGCAACCTCGCCGCAGGGGCGACGGAGCTCTGCTCCAGCACGCGTCCGTCACGGGAGGAAAGAAGGAACAGCAATAGTGCCAGTGCTGGCTGCCAGCTGGGGAACCCCCGAGCGCCCGCTCGCCTTCGTTTCCCCCCAGCGCGGGAACCGGGGGGGGGAAGGAAAACAATTTACAAGGCAGCAAGTTTTAATTGCCGTCACTGATTAACTGCCACACAACCAGAGGCAGAGTAAAAGCCCATCTATTTTTCTCACAAGTAACAAGTGATCTTAAGCATTTATTTGGCCCTGTAGTGAATGGAAGAGAGTTGGTAATAAAGATTTATCTGGAATTTTCTGGGAGGAAAAAAAACAACTTCCGAACAAGACAAGATAGGGCTCTTTTAAAGAAAATGGAAGAAATTGTTCATTGGCTTTATGGAATGAAATGAAACATGCAGAGAGGTGTGAACGCTGACTTTCCTGGGTTCTTCCTCATAATTTTTTCTCTTATGATTTCTTACCATTCTTATTACAATTACCAATTATTTTCCTATTTATTATAGTCATAAATGGTGGCACTTTCTGGATGGGATAGCTCTCTTCCCTATTGCATTTTTAAGGCCCTTTAGAGAGTTTTCAGAACACACTTCCATCTAAAGTAATTTGAACAGACTTTTTTCAAGTAAGACTCGACATGTACAATTTTAACTCTATTCTTTGTGCAAATGAGTATTTCACTTTTCTGAAAGTGACGTTAGAAGCAGCATCAGAACCTCAAAACAATCTGAAGTTTTCTGGCAATTGCAGGGAAGCTGTAGTGCAAGGCAGGAGGAAAAGTTTCCTAAGTTATCGACCTGCTCAGGGTAGCTGGAGACTAACGTGGCCTCTGCTGTAGTTTTATCCCAGGCTTCCCCTGGAAAGTAGTCCTGCAGCATCTTCTCCCAACATGCGCTTTGAAAGTCTGAAGCTCCCATGTCCAAGACTACATCCAGGTTTTCATCAGTCTGAGAGAGAGACTTGCTCCAGAGTGGCCAGTAGCCTCGTGCGTGAGGCTTGTGTCCGAGCCAGGCAGCAGAGCCAGCGCTGAGCTGGCTCTGCCCGACGGGGAACGAGAACTTGGCCTCCCATGAGAGCCCTGGATGCCAGGCTGCTGGTTGTTTGTAAGGTTTCTTTCTTTCTTTCTTTCTTCCAAGTGAAGAAGCCTTTTCTCTCAAAGCAATTAAAAAAATAAAACTTTAAAAACTTTTTAACAATCTTTACAATTTTCTTTAGTAACTATTATCACAATACCTAGCAGGCTAACAGTGTAAGTTCCCTTAATAATACCTATGGAAGGTAGGGAAGGGCTGTTTTGTCACAATTTACAGATCTGGAGCTGAGAACATCCACCCCGAGAGATGAAATAGCCCCAGTTCAGCAGTGCCCTGGCATAGCTCTTCCCCGCGCTGAAGCGGCCGTGCAGCTCCTGCTCTCGAATCCGGAGCAACGCGGGCTACGGGCGGACGCGCTCAGCACCGACTCACCCTCCCCGCTACGTCCAGCCCCGGTGAAGGTCGTCTTAATTCCTACCCAGAGCGCACGACTGACAGACTCTAGATCTGCCCTCTCCTGCCGGAATAGGGATTCAATAGTCAGGCCTGTACGTACCTGCTGAAAAGACATTTAAAAAAATCTTTTAGTAAGGGCAAGCTGGAAAGGCTACAACTTCTGTAGGCAAAACACGAGAACTGTGCTTTTTAATGGCCTAAATGCAGTGTAGTACGGTAATTGCTAACATGTGTCTCATATTCTCAAACTGTAGTTCAGCCAATTCTACTTAATAAACTGGATCGTGTGTTTGTTTACAGTATTCTTTGCTTAAAAGAGAAGTCCCATTTTTAATAAGCACATACACGTGGAATCATTTTACTCATATGTTCTTATCAATCGTTCATACTTTTAGAATATTTATTTTATTCTTGATTCAGTGAAACTAGAATTATTTCAGTTTAGAGTTTGATTAAAGAAAAATTAGGTAAATGAGGGGGTCTTTATTTTTTTTTTTGTTTATTTATTTTTACTAAGCACTGTAGACGAAGTGAGAATTATTTTTGTCGAATAGAGGCAAGTGTCTGCGTCGCTCAAACCCTGAATCAAGCGTGGTCTTTCTGCTGACGCACGTCCTTTGCCCCCTCCCAGACTCGGCCACGTGCCAGGCTTGGGCGCAACTTCGTAGCTTCGGTCTGAACCTGCAGTTGCGTGGCCAACATCGCTTTATTTTCCTCATTTGCTCCGGCCTTTCCCAGAGCGTGTGCGTGTTTGGGGCTTCGGACAGACTGAAGTGCTGCTGTCACCCGGTAAAGCCTTGCAAACCATGTCTTTCAAACGGTGCTCTCCGCATCAGGCAGATTGCATCATTCCTGTGCAAACCGAGCCAAATTAATGTCTTCTTAAAGTCTGTTGCAAAAGAGCAGAAAGTGTGTACATAGGAGTTTAAAGGGGCAAGAACTTGCTGCCAAAACCAATAGCGAACTTAACGTCGTATTCAATTGTTTTTACGGCTACAAAACAGAATGTTCTCTTTTTCCAGATCATTTAAGTTTTATGATGGGGTTAGCCTAAACTATGATTATATTAGCAGAAGGAGATAAACTGATTTTTTTTTTTCTGGAAAAATACATATACTTTTTCAACATTGTGCTTCAAGTTTTATGCGAAGGATCATTTTTGTAATCTTGTCTTTACTTAAATAATGTTTATGTTCACTGTCTGTTTTCCAGTATTTTTCAACCCCAGAATAAGTATTTAACCACACAAAAAGAATTCTTAACTCTTCAGTCTGTTATTGCTCCCCTAACTTTTACACAAGCAAGCAGATAAACTGCAAGAAGATTTCTTTTTTTTTTCTTTTGAGTGGTGCCTTGCTTCACAAATAGCTTCAGTGACATCGGTGGAAGTCCTTGTTGTGTCTAGCAGCTCTATCAAATTAAGGTTTATCAGCCCAGGGAGATTCTGGCAGTTCCAGCAGGGTCGCTACCCTGACAGAAGCAGGCCCAGCAGAAGTGGGATCAAACTGAGAAAATCTGAGGAAGGACGAGGGTAAGAGCCTGATAGACACAAACACAGATGTTACAACCTGGCCCTCAGTCATAAATAATGTTGTTGAATGATGCAAAACCATTGAAATTTTTTATTATGCAATGAACACATGGCTTTTTGCATTTGAGGATCATCTAGGCGCAACAGAAAGCGTCACACATACAAGGACGAAGTTCCTGCCTCTAAGAACTACAGATGACTAATGGCAGATACCAGCGCTCAGACACCAGCTCAGCCTCACTGCAGAAACTGTTGCAATAATTTTGTCCTTTTATGGACAAATGGAAAACATTATGCCCCAGGTTTTTCAGCTAGAATTTCATAAGGTATTTTTCTTTAAAAGATTTAATCCTAATCATATTATGTCTCCTAAAATCCTCCTGCTTGTTTTACTATTTAAATAGTATCACCTGACCAGCATTTATCCTTGTATTTGTTAAACAATACGGTAAAATGAGCTCAGTTTAAATGCAGAGCTAATCCCACAACATTTCCTTACATTTCATCTGTTTGTTGTTTCATTTCCTCTATGAAGGGTGTAAGAGGCAAAAGTCACTGTTGTAATAGTTAAAGAATGGGAATCGGTTAAATCTCACATCTAAAACTAACAAACTTGTCAAAATCTATAGGGCCTGATAATAAGCAGCAGGTTGTTTTGCGATGATGATTCCACCCTTACAGAAAGCTGTACTTCATAAAAAAAAAAAAAAAAAAGAAAAAGAAAAAAAGAAAGAAAGAAAAATCAAATTGTTAGTTTCCTATGTCTCTTTACTGCAGATGCTAAGCCCCTTGGACACTGGCAGCCGGTGAGTGTGTGCAAAGCCTGCCAGTTTGCAGTCAGAAGACCAAAGCTCATTGGGGCTCGTAAAGGCTGAAGGTAGCTATCGTGAGGAAAAGCTCTCTGGAGTATTCAAAGCAGCAGAGCCTGGTTCTTGGGAACAGATCTTTAAAAAGTCAAAACTGATTTTGTTGGTAATTCAGCTCGAGGTGGGAGGACAAATGATGGAAGTGTGAACCTCTGGCTGATCCACCAGCTTCAAGCTGTTCAGTGATACTCACTCTGTCTGGAGAAAGTGGTACCACTGTTGTTGCACCAACGCAGCTCTGACTGTGCTGGTCTTGCTTTACGCTCTTTGGGCAATGTACGGCAGCCATAAATCCTTAAAGCTCTCACCCAGAAGATTATATCAGCAAGTAACAGGCAGAGCACCACCATGAGCCAGTATAGGCTGCTTTCTTGTAGGCCATTCCCAGCCACTTCTGTTATTCAGGTTCTCAGCGTGAAGGTCCGGCTGGATGCTCAGCCAGTCTGTGAGAGCCGGGCAGGACCAGGAAGGAGGGAAGCCTCTCTCCAGACCGCAGCTAATGAGAAATGGTCCCCTAAAGGCTGAATATGAGTAAGGGAGAAGAGGGAACTTCAAAGGATGAAATGAAGAGCCTGGACTTTCCATTAGGCATGTTTCCCTCAGTGTATGTCAATGCACGAAGGGACTATGGCAAGAGCTTCCAGAAGGGTGTATCATGCACTAACACCTTGTATCAGCATGTCACGACAATCTGGGTCTCTACAGAACTGCCTTGGCCTTGGTCAAGGTGCAGGGAAAAGAGATTTTCAGCTGTGTATTTTGTCCCTTCCCACTTCGATCAACTGAGTCTCTGCGTAAATGTTGGGTAGGAGGGTTAATTTGTTATCTCTAGCATCACCAAATTGTGAAATTAATACAGGTGGAGGGTTATTTCTCTGCTGCCAAGAGTGCTGCTGTCACCCTGCCCAAGACAAAAGAAGTGAGATCTAGGGGAAACTCTAAGTTTCTTAACTCCAAACACGTAAGTGTCTAAGCAGACCTTGCTTTCTTGCTCAAGCAATACACACTATTTCAAACTGACCTCAGGGGTTAAATTTTATGCATACTGCCATGGGAATTTCTAATATAGAAATTGAAGATGGTTTTGATGTGAAGGGAAATAAGGATTAAATTTTAGTAGTTTTGCTTTTTCTACTAAAGAAACCTTTCAGGTTGGTTAACTGCAGGGTGTCTGTTTTTTCCAATGAAAACTGTGTCACCTCTTTATGTGGGAATTCTAAAAATTGAAAATGAGCAAATACTAGAAACAAGAACTTTAACTGTCATATGAAGCTAGTTTTATAGCGTTAACGCAGGCAATCTAGAGAAGTGACAGGATTTGCCTTTAGTATAGGTCTTGCTGAAATAATTAGCACTAAAGAGATGAAGCTTTGAAGAGCGGAGTCTTGATACGCTATGAAATATTCATTCCTAGTAAGGCATTTAAATTAGAAGTGTAGAAAAGGGAAATTGTTCCAAGACTTCTCACCAAGTCTGTGGAATAGTTCGGTGCAAATAGGGAGGGGGAGAGGGGAAGGAAGGGTTGTTTTGTTTTTGTTTTCTTTTTTTAACTTAAAACCTGAGATGGAGCTTACATGTGTTTATATTCATGATGAATGCCTTGCTATTCCTCTCATGTAGTCATATGATGCTGACCAAAACTATGAAAGAAATGTTTGAAATGTATACCTAAGTCCCTTCTCCTATTCCAGCAATTTGTACTTTGGGATATAAAGTAATATGAACCAGCAAAACTGCCTGAGGTATTGGTTCACACTGTTCTGGAAGATCTATTACTACCCAAAACAAGAGAAATTCTTCTCGGTTGACTGACTTTATGGCAGTAAGATCTCAATTAAAAACCCACGTACTGTGGCAACGTTTGAAAAAAATTCCCTTTGTACTACTGTGTTGTAACCGTCTGCCAGCCAACGTCACCCGCATGTCTGCTTGGTAGCAAAAAAAGATTTTCAGTGTCTCTTATTACTGAAATGAAACATTGTATATATATTTCAAAAGCATCCTGTCATTTTAAATTAGATCACATACGTTTCACTTTACTTTGAAAAGGAAAACAGGGTTCCTACCACTTAAAGTTTGGCTGTGTTTCATATCATTCACTTTCTCTCCTTTCTAAAGCATTTTTCAGCAAAAACTCCACTCTGCCTACCTGCTTTAAGCCGATCTGCTTAGACCAAATGGGCGTAAGCCTACACAGCAGAGAGCGAAGGGCGCAGAGCAGCAGCTCTCGCTCAGGTAAGTGCCTGCAGCGGCGTTCCTCAGGCTGGCAGTCCGGCATCTGATTTAGCACGTGAGCTGAACTCACAAGAACCCCGAACTCACCACAGCGAACGCTTTGCCCACAGGGATGGAACAAGTCAGGAGAGCCGTCAGATAGTCTTGAGGACGTTCGTATCGTGAGCGAAGGGAAAACTACTGGGACGAGGACATCTTATGTCCTTCAAGTTGTACAGTGGTCTGTTAATTCTTACTTGTGTGGCGGTAACACCAGTTTGGATTGGGGCTGTGTTATCCTCTGTGCAATACAAAGACCGAAGAAACCTTGTTCTTCCTGGAATGGGCTTCCAGGAGCCGTGGACTGGCCTCTAGCTAATCCCCATGATTAACCTACACCAGAGCCAGAGACCCTGGATCTGTGCCTTCAGAGCAGCACTACAAGTACAGTGATGTCCTCTGGCAGGACAAGATTCAGCATAGACCAGACCAGCTGTGGGTCCCTCCTTCACCCAGAGATCCCAGCTTTGTGGCAGTCCAACAGAGCTCCGCAACAGTGCATCAAATGTGCAAGAAATACGAGATGAGATAGGTCAAATTCACTAAGTAGTCAGTAGTATCACAGGTAATTTCCAACGAGATTTTGAAAAGATACTGAGCAAAGTCTTCTTATTTGGAGTCAGTCCTTTGTTAGAGAACAAGAAGTTTCTGCAAATCAATTCTTGAGATCACTGAGCAGCCTATTACAAGACTGTTTCATTATTTCCATCTGTTAACGTTCATTTAGAGTCATTGGTACCACATGCAGATTGCCAGCTTTCTTTGTGCCTGCCTTTTTATTTCACTTTTGTAAAACATTCAGCACAGAGAGCTTCTGGTCTTCTAGGCACTCCAGAAACAAGGGTGGATAATGCCCCTACACAACTCTTGGCTTCTTGAGTGTGATTTTCCACAGTGTGGTTAAATATCCAAATTAATATTGTTGTCCTCACTTTTCTCTTCTCATCCACAGGGGCAGTAAAGGGAAATCTTTCCCTCAAGAGCTGACTTACCCCATGATCCTCCCAGCAATTCTCTTGAGAATAACAGGCAGGAGGAGAACCCTCTGGCATGCCGTTTCTTATGGAGAGAATAAAAAACTTTCAGCCATTTCCTAAATGGACTGTTGGTCAGGAAAGCTGTGCTATCCACAACTTCTTACAGAGTTTTGCCAACTTACTTTCCCAGTTTTTGATAGGTATTATATACATACATATTAAAGATCATGATTTTTTTAAAGATATTATGTGAATAGTCTTAAGTACTTCCTCAATAGTATAAAAGAATAAAATATACAGAAGACATTTTTAAATAAAATTCACTCCTCTAAATCAAAATCTGCATATCTGCCCTTTTATCTGGTTAGTACAGTGGTCATTATAAGTGTAAAAATTTGACAAAGTGAAAATAAGGTAATAATAGAAAAATTGATGGAAATCACTCGGTATTTTACAAAAATTGGAACTCACAACATATTAAAATTACAAAACCTTCAACCTTGTATAAATTCTGCATCGATGATGCTATGAATACCCCTTTTAGATAACCCTGCAAAGCCTGTCTGGTTTTATGATAAATAAATGATTACTGGGCACAAATGTGAACCCCTTGGCGTTTGCCTGGTATTACGTTCAGCAGCCCTGCGTGCTCAGCAAACCTATCTGCGCGTAGCAGACGCAGTCAAGGTTTTGGCACAGACGTCGCTCGGTCCTCGTTTGGGTCAGTTCTCCCACGGCTCTGGCTGTGGTGTGAAGATGGAGTGGTTTCATCGGAGTATTTTGCAACAGGGGAATATAAAAGTACATGTTTCAATAGTTATGACTAGAATTATTAAAATGTAAAACAGCCGAAAAGTAGAACAAGTTTAAATGCTTTTATTATAATGAGCAAGTTACTAAGAAGTAGACTGCAGTTAAGAAACTACTCATGTAAGTAAAATGAGCAGACATTGGCTCGATAGCTCCCTAAAGCTGCAATCTAATCACATGGGTTAATTTGTTATCTGGAACATCCTGTTTGTTACATTATGGTCCTTCACAAATAACTATATGTAGAAATTTCTCTTTCCTCTCTTCTGATTCTCTGACAGCAGAACTGGAATGTATCAATTCACAGACAGCAGCATCCACAGAATTACTTAATCAAAATAACATAAAAAGGGCCAGGGATGCTTTTTTCTGAAAGGTTGTTGGAGCGAATCTTCCTCTTCAGCTGCTCTCTTAAATCCCGGTCACTGTGTGCCACCCAGAGTTGGGATAGCAGAGCCGGGGCACGTGTCGGGTTTGGAGGGGAGCGTAGTCACTGCAGTCCTTGTGTGCCAAGCATCCCCTCCCACGTTTCCTCAGAGAGGAGTGACTTTGAAGTCAAATAATAAATAACTCCTGACAAAACATAGGGAGGAAAATAACATCTCCAGAAGCTGAAGAGATGTAATGTGTGGCAGTAAACTAGTATCTTATATGGTGCAAATAATTAATTACCTACATGTTTTTAATTACTTCTGACTTATTTCTAAACACAGATCACTTTTCATATGCCAAGAGACAAGGAGGAGAGAAGGACAGAGTATGTAAATCGAGTCTTAGCTTGTCTTGCTGATAATGAAGAAAGGTTTACCTTAAAGAGTTCATTTCTAAGTTTTTGCCTCTTCTGTGGCTACTTCTCCTGGGACTGACATTCCACCTTCCTCCTCCGCATGTGATAACACTCTATATTTCCATGTGCCAGCAGAGTATTTTTAGCACTTATTACAGCTCCCTAGATGGGAAGTAAAACCACAATGTTATATCTCAGGCCAACGGTATCGCTTCAGACTGCTGCCATGAGTTGGTACTTAAGTCATACATCCTTAATTACATCTGATACATACTAGGATTGCATTCTCTGCCCTGGATGGTTGCTGTGGTATGTCATGTGTCAAATCACACCATGAGCAAAAAATATTTGCTCTACCTTTTTTGGGCAATTCTCACAGTATGTAACCTAAGCGTGCATGCCCTGAGCGTGCTCTCAGCAGGAAGGCATCAGAAGTGAATGTGGGCTCAGGACCCCAGGTTCGAGGAGTGACCTGTTTCTGTTTCTCGCCTAGGTTGACTTAGGCACCCAGAGCACAGGACACCAGGACATACATGGAAAATGGAGACACCTACCTCAGTGCTGGGAATTCCAGCTTTGGAGCTAATGCCTAGCCTTTAGGCAGTGCAGAGCTGAGTATTACTGTGCCTGGGTCCTCCTGCTGGTCCTTCCAGCTCGAGGCTGTCTTTCCATGAGTGCTTTACTAACCTCGCTTGTATTTTCCCTGATATAGGCACAATCAGTTTTCCATGACCTCACAAAACTTTCCGGTAAGCACAAGCGAAAGGGAGTGGTGGGATGACAGTAAGTAGTTAGCAGGGTGGGGAAGGGTGATCACCTTCTTCCCACATCACAGCTGGTTTATGCTAGCTTGAAGCATTCATGAAATTGCAGCTGCAGCTGACTATCTACAGTATAAATAACTTAGACTCTCCACCCAACTTCTACTTTTCTAACTTGAAGACATGTAGAGCAGAAACTTGTGAGAACTAGAAAGCTCTGGTATTAACTACGGTTTCCTGAAGAGAAGCATTACGATGTGATCTGGGCTTCGTTGCAGTGGAGGAGACACAAAAAGTTGCTGGCCAAGGCGTGCTTCTCCAGCCTGTCCCCTTCAACACCCCAGGCCAGGGAGAGGTGCACATCTACCTGCAGCCTGTGCAAACCACCCAGGGCACAGAAACAAGGGGTGCGGAAAAGACAAGTTCAGAGCTCTGGACTGAACCAAATGTCCCAGAGGGTCCCCCCAATGTCAGAGAAGGCGAGTGCCAGGCACCATGGCTATTCCATGTTCCTCCCCTCTGCCTAAACTCATATTCAGGCTTCTCGAAAGCTCTTTTTAAAGAGTGTAGGGTGTTAAAGACCATCCCCATCCCCATACAGCAGTAGCAAATGACGTATGACATGAAGATCCTTACATTCCTGCAGATCCAAGAGTAGATCTAGGTGGTCACTGATAGAAGGAAATAGTCTTCTGCCTGAATTTCGTGAGGCTGTGTCATTTCTATCCAGCACGTACAATAGAGAAAAATGCAATCTCTTATTTTCCAAATGTCCTTTCAGGTGTGTACAAAGAAAGCAAAGGATTGATAGAGAAGAAACCCCTGTGAGCATGGGTTTTAGCGTGGGTTTATGTTTAAAAAAACATAAAATGAATTTAACATTTTGAAATAATTAAAGAGATTGAGTTCTGTACAGCCCTAGGCATTTTTTAACAAAACATGATTTGGCTCATCCTCCAGGTCAGTAGAGTTTAGAAAGTGGATCCCTGAGTTTTCTGTAAATTACCTATCAGAGAAAGCATTCACAGAGCATAGGAGGAGCAGAAAACATACTTTCTTTTTCACAGCGACAGCTGTAGCAAGAGGGTAGGAGACTTCCTGACAAGGTTCCCATCAAATGATGACATAAGGTATGTGACCTTCCCAATGTTTGTTTGAAGAGTAAGCTCCAGCTGGCATGATTTCAAAACCTGATCATAAATTAGGTCTCATCCACAGCTGTCTGAAAGGCAAAGAAGTTCACTGAGGTTCTTCACATTGCTTCATTCTGACAGGAAGGACTAAAACATTTGCACATTATAATTACTGTAGGTTGCGTTGCTAAATCTTGGCCATGAAATAGAGCTTGATACGGTATCTCTATTCATTATGTTGACATTGCTGAACATAACATGAATTGATTTTTAGAGTGAAAAGTACTGATGAGTCTCTATAAAGAGGTATAAGCAATGAATGTTGACACTCTGCTGTTCTTGAAAGACAAAATAACTGAGTGGTGAATATATTGCATTATGTGTGAGCAAATGTTTCAAGCTTATAATCTTGTCACTGGTCTGTATTCATATGTGGGTCCAGTTGAATTCATTTGAATGACAGGATTTAAATTTAAATATATTCACCTGTAACCATTACTGTAAATTCACTTTGTTTCCTAAATGGATGGAGTATACATCCCCAGGAGGGGTAAAGTAAAGAAATGAAAATGCATCGTAACTTGTACTAGCATGAGTGCTTCTACCAAGGGTAAATGCACCACTGGAAAAATTATAATTAGGAATCTGAAAATCATGTTGAATGAACAAATTGACTTGAAACCTCATCACATTCTTTGTGTCCTGTAAGCATTCTTAAAACTTAGAAAATTAATAGATATATGTGTATATATGTACAATATGTAATATATTAATACATTGTTGTGTAATAATACGTATGTATAAGAATACAGAACACTTATGATTTGCTTTTTAAACAATTCAAATATATTTGCAAATAATTATGCATATTTTGCCTCCATTCAGGACAAATGGAAACTTGTTGATCTTGCTGGCATTGCCATCTTGCCCCCTCTGTCCTCCAGGACAGTTACAAAAGCAAGAGAACAGGCTGTGTGGCACGATTACGTTGACCTGACCCGTCTGCAGCTCTCGGCAGGGCATTTTGCATGAGAGATCCTGTGTTATGCATTCTGCTGATTTTGTTTGCTTGACTACCAGAGCTCAGAGCTGTTGACATCAGGATATGGCAGAAGCCATTTCCTTGTGCAAAATGCAGCAAATGCATTCATCTGTGAATATATACTTGATTTGGGTTATTATGTGAGGGGCAGCTTTTTACTATTCAAATAGTGCTGTAGGTCACTGAGTGTTAGTGATCTGTACTAACAGAAGGGCCTTTTTGTTTCGTTTATTTAATTGCGATGCCTCAGACCCTAATACACATATTCAGTAAATATCAGGGTGGATGTAGGGCTGTTCTCTGCAGTAACCACACCAGGAGGAGGTTCTCTCTTATAGAAATTAGAGCGTTAGAGGCCCTCTGCAGTGGTAGAAGCTAGTTTGGGCCTGAGGATTTTATCTTCCCTTACACCATGCTGTCTAGTAATACGTCATTACTTTGGGTAATGCTGTGTTCACTGTAGGTCTCCTCAATTTTTTTTTCTTTATGGTGACTCAATAAGGATTGTTCTGTTTCAGCAAAAATTACTGTTGCTTAAATTTATTTCCAGGGAACACAGTCCTTAGATTATTATTATGTTACTTGTATTCTTATTCCTTATTGTTCAGGCTTGTAAATGTTGGAGAACGAAGGAAGGGAAGAGGTGATACAGTAAGCCTTTGTATAGCTAAAACAGCCAAGAACTAAAACATCTGCAACCACTACATAAATAAACCACTTGACACCTTTAAAAGCTTTAGCATACTCTATTTTTGGAATAAAATCAGCATCTGTGCTGACAGCTTACATGCCAAGTTTCCGTTCAATGCAAATTTTAAAATCCCTGGATAAAAACTGCTAAAACTCAGGAGTTTATAAACACTACCTGATCCTAACTGATGTTCGAAATAGACAGTTGTTAAGCTGCAGTACTTATATCTACTGCTTCATACATTGGAAAGATGGAAAGTAATCTCCTTTAGGAGAGCTTTACCAAGTGTATGATTGGGTCACCTGAAAGGTTATTAGAAATAGAGCTACTTAACTTGGCTGAATACAGATGACGCTATAACTTGGCACCACCGTCGTGGGACGGCGTTGGAGGCAAGTTGACTGCTGTCCGCGTGCGGTGGCCTCCGGTAAATCAGACACCTCTGCACTTCATAGCAGTAAACTTTGCAATAGCAGCTGAAAATGTCCCCGCTCCATCACTCCTGGGACCGGGAAGGTCTCGCGTCTCATCGTTCGCCTCTTCTGTTGGACGGATGGTTCAAGGAAAGCTCTGCAAGAACCTCCTCTGCAACTTTCCTTCTCCAGGAAGGTCGACAGCAGCGTGGGACGGACGAGCCTCTTCATCACTTGGACCAAAAATGAAAGGGAAGCTCCGCTCACGCTACCAGCATGGCCAGCAAAGCTGTGAGCTGAAGCCAATTGCGAGAAGAAAGCTTTCAGATTTATTTTCAGAAGAGGGAGTCTTCAGTTTAAAGACAGGCAGTAACTTATTACAGGGACCCGGTATCGCCGCTGGTTTCAGCCTCTTGCTCTCCATATGAAAAGCGTTCTGCAGCTACAGAGCTCTCCGTCGCTTTCCTGAGTGTCTGAGGGACGGCGGTGAGCGCGACCCTCCTAGATATTATGCAAAGGTGAAGATCTCTCTGAACATGTTGGAAGACACATTTTTTAATGTGAGTGAGTGCAGGAAAAGTACAAAGGAGAAATGTTTTCTTAGAAGTGAGGAGAAAGTCATACATACCAATCTCATTATCTAGACCAGCACTTCACTTTTTGAAAGTTGCTACCATTAGAGTTAAAAATTGTCTGTTTTCTTCTACAGGAGGCCTGTGCAGGTACAAGGCAGAAAAGAGGATTATTTACTGCTGGGTGAACAGTCTTCTGAAGATGACAAATGAAAAAGAAGCAAAACAAGATTATTTGTTCATATGTTAAGTATATTTGGTTGCTATCCTGCTTAGCTGTGTTTTCACCCCTCCTTTAGTTCCACACACGTTGAGGGGACTTTGTGCTTTGTGTTCAAAAAGGACGCTTGAAGGAGGCTTTATTCAAGTAGACACTCAGCTGTTGAGGAAGGAACAAGTTCTGAGGGCATATGGATGAATTGCCAGAGTTAGCCAAAATCCATAAATAAACCTACTTGCCATTCTTTAAAACCCACACTGGCAGCAATGACAGCACAACCATCGTGGGTGCTCTGGTGGCACCCACGCTGCCCAGTGCAAGGGTGTTCTTGGCACCCGTCCGACCCAGAGGCAGAATTATGGGAGAGGTGTGTGTCTCCCATGTCCCGTCGGCACGAGCAGAGCAGGGATGCTGCTGGTGGCAGCATCCATCTGCATGACGATAGGTCCTGAAGGATGCTGTACGGCACAGCTATTTTCTCCAAAAGCAGCTATGAAAGCTCAGATGCGCTTCTAAGGGAGGGCAGCGTTGAGCATTTCAACACGTGTAATGGTCCTCTATTGGTACTACTGCACAGTTTCGTTTTTTTTTTCCTCTCCCTGCTGAGGTCCTGTCTGTGGCTGCCACAGCACAGTGCTGTGTCCCTCTCCTCTCCTCCTTCTCACAGCTCTCCCCAGCAAGCTGCTGACAGGCAGCCAGATGGTCTATAGCAGTGTCCAGGCAGAAATTTAGAGAAAATCTTGTGCAAAGGGAAATGTTGGGTTTGGAAGCCCTTTCCTCCTTGGGAGGTTCAAGACTTCTGCAAGTTGTCTGCTGCTCAAGCAAGTTATCCACCATCTATTCCAGAAACAGGAACCACCGGGTGAGCCAGCTAACCATGGCAATGGAAGGACCAGGCACCGTACCTCTCGCCTTTAGACATTACAAAGGTGAATCCCACATTCACAGCGGGTGAAATACTCCGCAGTCTGCGAGTATCAGGCTCTTGGTTCTGCCAAAACTAACACAAGTTTCACTTTATCCGTGCGGTTCGCTCCATCAGTTTCAGACACCCGTGCAAATTACCGTATGCATGATCCAGTCCCACATGTATTACTTTAAAGGACCGAAACTGAAGGATGCCTACGGCTTCCCGCACGCCTGTGAGCTGGGGAATCGAGGGACGGAGCGCGCAGCAGCCGGCGAGGCGCTTTCTCGGAGAGCGGCTCCGGCCGCGGCGGCCGCTGGAGGGAGCCAGAGCCCGGGCGGAGCCGCGGCCGCCTCAGCCCAGAGCCGCTCCGCGTTGCCTGCGGTTGCTCTCGTGCTGGCGCTTCAGCGCACGAGCGTTTTCTTTATAAGGGAAGAAAACTGGGCTGGTTGCTAACCCATAACCAAGGAGAGCTTTGCAAAGCCATGCTACGCAGCAATCTTAATTCCACTAAGCGTTTCGCAGCTGTATGGGTCGTGCGATGACCAACAAAGTAAAACAAGGGACTCTCTGGATTCAAAATTACGTACTGCCCCAGGTTGTCTTAAAGTGCTCCTGAACAGAATCTTCTTTAGCAACGGCACACTTGTTTTTCGTTTCCTGTTTGACTCGAAATTGAGCTAAAATTCTGTGCCTAATTATTTTAAAATAATTTATAGGCCAGATTTGACAAAGATAGAGGGTATCTCCTAGCTTCAACTTTTGTCCCTTCCAGTGTCTTCAGGAAGAACATGTTGCTGTTCCCTCTCATAAGAGTTTAAAAGACTGAGGGCCAGCTAGGAGTATGAAGGTTTAAAGATCAGATTCAGGATAAAAACAATTCCTAACTAATACCAATTTTCTGCAGAGAAGATTTTTTTTGTGGAAATCTTCTTAAATAAAAGTTGCATCATTACTAAGTTCATTCTCTTCACTTGGTGAATTTTTCTCTTGCCCTAAGTCTTTTCTAGTGTTTGCATCCAGCATGTTATCACTGATAACCATCCGGTGGACACCGCTGAACTAGCCTTAGTATTTCTAAAAACATAGGCCAGTGATTTCTTTCAACCCAAGGTTCTGTCCCCTGTCAAAGGGTAACTGAATATTCAGCTTCTCTGAGTAGACCAAAAAAAAAAAAAAAAAAAAAAAAGGGAGTTAATTGCTGACCCCCAAAAAATTAGCTGTTGCCTAGGCACCAGTGACCAGGAGCTTGTGACAGTCAGCCGGTACGAATACTGTATTGCACCAGACAGCGATGTCTGGACAAGGAACCTGAACTGCAAAAGTAATTATGTAGAAAAGACAGAACTTCTTATTAGTTTTTTCTTCTTTTTATTAGGAATGCGCAAGCAGGATGGACCTCATACAAGGATGTACCTTCAATTGAAATTTTATCGTGTATCCAGCAGAAGGATATAGGTGAGCATCTGCCAGGACAAAACTGGTAACTTGCATGCAAGAGTCTCACATGAATTAGCTGAAAAACTCTTTTAACCACTTTTGTAAATAATAATAAAATCTTTACAAAGTGGGGCTTTCCAAAACACTGGAGGACAGCCAAAGGGTAAGCAAGAGATACAGACCAGTTCTTTTAATATTAGTCATAGAGGAAATAATGCAGAATTAGCTCAGGAGAGTTCAAATTCACCTTGCACATGTGTTCATGGAAAAGAGATATATTAGAGGGAGCTTTTCTATCTTGTAGACGAAGGCATGCAATCCAGGGAGTGAGAGCTAGAAAAAGACAGGCTCAAGTGCGACATAAATTCCTGTTCCTGGCACAAAGAATAAATGCTGTTAGACTAGCTTGTCAGCAGAGGTAGAAATTCACAATCATTCACATTTTTTAGGACAAAATTCCAAAAAATTATACCTTAGTCCAATTTCTAGGGAAATAGAGTGGAGTCATCCCTTCTGAGCCCAGAGGCGAAGCAGTCTTGAAAGTTATGACTTGTGGGTAGACATGAACTTCCATTTTCCCGTGCAGCCAGGTGGTGCAGGAAGGCCACAGCTCAGGCGTCAGCTGAGCGGGGAGCCCAGAAGTCGTGCAGTCCCTGATTTGGGTGTGATTCACATGGCAAGCGTGGTGAGCCCTCCAACTCGGCCGGCAGGGTAACAGGTGGATTTTAGTGGCATCTTGCCTGAGTTCTAGTAGTAGGTCACTGAAAAAGATGCTTTTCTGTAAAACATTTCCATTTCAATGAATCAGATCTTTCTGCTGAAAGTGAAATGTTTTGCTGAAAACCTGTTGCATTGGAAACCTCCCAACCCGTTTTTCTCTCTCCTACTCTGATAGAGCGGAAATGGGTTGTCTCCAGCTTTTTGCTTCCCCTGTCTATGCTTCAGCCATCCTGTGCTTCCCCTCATGCCCACTCAGGGTCCATCTCGTAAGGCACACATCTGTTAAATCATCCAAATATTTTTGTACTAGGAAGCGTGTGAGATCTTAAAACGGTATCAAGAGAAAGAAAAAGTATTGTTCAGTAAGGAAAACGGGGACAGCAGTGTGATGAGAGTCTGTCACTGAATGAACGTAAAATTCAGCCTAGCTTTTCTAAAGGACATGGGCCACTTCAGCTCTGAAACCTTCCTTGACATTCCTGCAAACACCCGCAAAGCATTTGAAGGACAGGAAAAAAGCTGCATTGGGCCAATACCAACGCTAACATTACTGCATGAAACCAGGGCTGCACCTGGTCACGGCTGCAATTTGATTTCAGACTATAAAGGAGTGTGTGATCAGGTAGAGTTAATTATTTGTCATGAAACTACTAGCCAGGGAACTTAGCCCTTTGGATTTTTTTCATTTGTGCATCATTCCCAAATGGTAATCTCTGTAAACGTATCTGTTACTTGTAAGCATTTACTAATCATTTGTGAACAAATGTTAGCGTTTGGTTTGCTTCCATCTGTCGTTTCCTGGTGGTGGCCTGGCCACGTCATCGCACAGAGATGTGCGATTGACTTTTTCCCCTTCCTGACAACTCAGACTCTTCGGATAGAAGAAATGTGTTGGTGAACAATTTTAAAATATGCTGCCAAGCAGCTCTCCTTCAATTTGAAAGGCTCAGCACTCTGCTAAGGTAGGGTAGTTCTCCATTAAGTCCAGGGATGTATTTCTGGGCCACACACTGCCTGCGTCCCTGCTGTAGTCACAGGTGCTAGCGCAGCCGATGAACGCTTGCCTGAGCCTGCAGCGTGGCGTGTCAGCGTGGGGTTCAGCACAGACCCCAGCAGCCTGGGTTTGGCAGGAGTAACATTAGCACATGAGTAATCTGTGACTGAACGTCCCCATTCCCCAACTCCTTCCACAGTACTGAGAACCAGCTGGCGCTATGTGGCTTAAGACCTTTTAAGCAGCTCAGAAGAGATGAGGAAAATCAAGGAAAGGGTTCTTGGAGCACAGCAGCAGTCGAGGGTAGAAAAGCAGCCACTAAGGTAAGCAAAAGAACCGACAGCCTCAACTGGATCCAAGCAAGGAGCCTGCAAACACTTTGAACTTAAAGGCACTGAGTGTGCATGAGTCTCCGTCTTGGCTCCTGGGCTATCTGGCCAAAAAATTGTCTTGTAGATAGGAGTTGCATTACCTCCACTGCAAAGCTGTGCATGCTTAACCTGCAACAACTCTTGTCTGACAGATGGACTAACTTTCTCCTCTTTGCTGACAGCTCTGTTGCCCACTACCCTGGTTTATCACTTGGGCAGCAAACGGTTTCCATGCATTACCTGACTACCGGCAGCACTGCTGCACCCAGCTAGCAGCCATCCACGCCAGCAAATTTAAAGCCAGATGAAACATGCCTTCCCAAGCTGCGGTAACATCTTTGACTGCCTTGTGGATGCATGAATTATATCGAATATTTGTAGATACAAACCATAGGAAACAGTTGTATGCTACTTTTGTTAGGAGTGAGAAGATGCATTTTTTTCCCCTTCAGTATGTGGTCCTTTTATTCTCTTACAAAAATAGCAAGAAGAAAGTTTTTAAAATGGTAGTTTTGTGCTTATCTCCATAATTGTCAGGGGTCAAAATATTCACCTGACATACATTAGTGTAGTTCAACAGAAGAGTTTAGTGTTGTGCTGCAGACAATATTGTTTGATATTTCTATGCTCAGTAAAAAAAAAATGATGTCTTTAATGGCACATTAGCTTTTTGTGCAATAATTTTGATAGAAAGCTATTTCAGTGTTTTTGAAGCTATCAGAAACCAAGCTTTATAGCTCAATGGAAGTGAAAAAAGCTATTATGAATTCATTTGTATACTTTCCTTCCTGCATTTCCATTTCCCTTTGCTTCATCTCTCTCTGTGCAGGCTCATGGGAGTAAATCTTTCACTGTTTTAAGTTGGCATAGCTCCACAAAACAGCTGTGCCAATTACTTCCAGTTGAGGACTGCCACTGGGTGTATAGCTGTTTGTACCCGAGTCATTGCAATTACTATCATTATGTTATAACTTGGCAAGGAAAGGAAAAAGATGTGTGAACGTTTGGGGGGCTTTGTTTAACTGTGATGGGGCGCTTATTCATGCAAACCACCGAGAGCAACTGGGAAGCAAACACAGTGAGAACAAGTGAGCTTTTTGGAAAAGCTGCTCTCAAATTTGACTTGGTAAGGAGACAAAGGGATTTCTTAATGAAACTTAATACACTTCAGGTCTGCCAGTTCCTTCAAAAAGGCAAAGCGTTTTTCAGTGTGTTAGCTTACCACTGCAGTACCTTTTGTGCCCTTGCTTTTATGCAGCTTGTAGAGGCCTTTACCCCCCGGCTCCAGCCTGCAGGAGCTACTTGAGTAATGGCAGTACTGAGAAAAACGGTAACATGGTTTGTCTCGATCTGAAAAGCAGTACAATATTGAAAAGATTTCTTACAAGTAGCATATAACTCAGTCTGCACCCCTTTGATCCTGAAGCTCGGAGGGAGGACGCCTCTCTAGGCACGAAATGAGAGTGGGCCGAGAGCAACTATAATTTCAGCTACCGCTAATGCTTTCAAGGACCTAAATTTTATGTTGCCCAGGGTATACCAACAGCATGCCCCTCTCACTTAGGTGAGTCCCTATACTTTCAGCCCCTCACAAACGTTGTGTTATGAGTAGCGCGACATGGCATGTTTTCTGAAGACAAATTAACCTTGTTCAGAGCCCAGCTTCGGCGAACCTGCGTTCCCGAGCCACAGCTCTGGCAAGTCACCGGCACTTCATACTTCCCGAGCTTTGTCAAACCAACCCGACGGACGGGCGTCAGCAGGCCGTCCCCGCTCTGCGCTGGCTTCCCCCCGTGAAATCCGGATGCAACCTGAGGTTTTATACTTCATTTCTCTGTTCTGATCATTAGGCAATTTAAAGAGCACGATCTGAAACGGGGGTCGGCTCACGCCGCGTTACAAGGCGACGCAAGGAGCGAGGCAGGCACAGCAGCACCGCCCCGCCGCCCCTTGCAGCCCCCTCGGTTGGGATTTTTGTGTCCCTTGCCCCCATCCCCACCCCCGGGGCGCACCGCCCCCGCCGCCCTTGGGCGCCCCCTGCCGGCGCGGCGCGGCGCGGAGCAGCGACCCTTGGGCGCCCCCTGCCGGCGCGGCGCGGAGCCGCCCGGGGCTCGCCCTGCGCTCCGGGCTGGGTCTGCCAGGAGAGACCCCCTCCCCCCCCTCGTCCGCCCCGTGCCCCGGCCGGGGCCCTTTCCGCGCCGCCGCCGCCGCCGCGCGGCTGCGCAGAGCGCCGGGGCAGCCCCGCGCCCCTCCGCCCGGCGCTACGGAGTTTCCGCAGCCGTGTCCTCCGCTGCCCCCGCGCGGCGCCCCCGGTCGCCAAGCGCGTTTCCATGAGCCGCCTATAAACAACATGGCGGCGGCGGCGGCCCCTGCGGTTGCCCCCGGGCTGTAGGCGGCGCGGCGGCCGAGAGGGCGCCGCGGGCGGCGAGCAGGCCGGCGGTACCGGCCGCGCCGCGCCGCTGCGGCCCCGCGCTCCCCCTCCTCGGCGGGGGCGGCCGGGCCGCGCTCCGCCCCGCCGTGCGGGGGTGTCTGAGCGCCCGGGAGCGGCCCCGCTGCTGCAGTGCCGCGGCGGCCCCGCGCGGCGCGGAGCGGAGCGGCGGCGGCCACGGGGCTCCTGTCAGCGGGCTGGAGCGCTGAGGGGCGGCGAGGGCAGAGGCGCGGGGCGGCCCGGAGCGGGGCCATGTCGCTGCAGAGCCCGCCCGCCGCCGGGGCTGCCGCCGACCCGCCGAGCCCGGCGCCGCCGCCGCCGGGCGCCGAGCTGAGCCGCGGCGGCGCGGATCCCCCCGCGGCCGGGGAGGACGGCGAGGGCGAGGAGGAGGAAGAGGAGGAAGAAGGGGAGAAGGAGAAGGAGCGAGAGAAGCTGCCGCCGATCCAGTCGGCATCCAGCGCGGCGGCCGGGGTAGGTGGGGGCCGGGGCCGCGGAGACTGGCTGTAACGTGCCGTGCCCGCGCCTCGCCGGCTGAAAAAAAGAGGGGAAAAGACGGGAAAAAGGCGTCATTTTCGCTTAATGTTCTTTCCTTCTGGGAGGCTTTCATTCAAGTTTCTTAAAAATAACGAGTGCCTCTGCAAGCAGTGACATAATGAAGCTATAAATTCTCAGTCTACTTATAGTTCTTTAACATTTTACCACGGTCTGTCCTTTTGGGTTAGTCATGAGCGAGGATGTGCAGCGCGGTGAGTGTTCGCGGAGCTTTTGGGGGCGGAGGGGTTCGGCTTGTAACGTCCTCCTGGCTGAAGAACCAGCTGGAAAATACCGCTTGCGCTTTAAGGGTTTTCGGGTTTTGTTTTTTTTTTTTTTTTTCCTTGAAAGGTCTTTTTAATTTTTTTAGTCGTGTTAAAGGAAAGAGGACAAAATATTTCAGTAACTGCTGTATGAATTGTCAGGTGAATACTGTGCAAAAGAAATCTGCCAGAAAAAAATCAATTTTGTAAACCTTGAGATTTTTTTTTTAATCTTGCTAGAGTCAAAATTTACTTTCTGCTGACTACACAGTATTATCAAACATAAAATTTTCCTGGCGTAAATTGCTTTTTTTTTCCTTTTTTATATAGCTCAATCCTCAAGCTTACCATAGCTTACTTCAGCCTAATAGAGGAGCAAAAATTTTACTGATCCATGCAGTTATAAGCCTTTAGTTCGATAATTCTGATTAATATTTGACTTTATTTAGAAATCATCGCTTTATACAACTTGACTTTAAGAAACTGGGTGTCTAATGTTTGTGACTGTCTTGAAGTAATTGTAATGTTAAACCAAGTAATTGTGGGCAAACTGCAAGCTCCTTTGCGCGCTTCTGCCCCTTGGTGTTTGCCTGCAACATCCCGATCTTCTGAAGGGCTTTCAGCTTTGTAAATCTCTCTGAATTTGGAAGAAATATCCCATGTATTTTGTTCTTGAGATTCAAGGGAGAATTTCAGGACTCAGTAATGGACAAGTACCTAGGAATCATTTGCACCTTTGAAAATCTCTACTTCAGACTCTGATAGGCAAATGCTAGTCCCCTAAAATACAGGTGTGAGTGCTGGTCGGAAATGTGTCGAGCTAATGACAAATGTGTGTAATCAGGGAGCAATGTGGAATTCATGCTGTCCCAAAGAAACAAGAGAGCCTACTTATCTGTAGGCTAGGTATCCTTCATGTTTCTTTGACCTGTTGCCCGCAGGACATGAGTTGTCCAAGCTGACCTGCTAGAGAGGAGCTCAGATCTGGCCAGGTGTTACCGCTTGTTAAATGCACGTGAGACTTTGAAGTTATGAAGAGATGCGTACAGGTTTTGATAGTGTATCATGGAGAAACAGTGTTGTGGAAAGATGTAATAGATATTCCCACTGTGCTGTATTTCTTTGTGTGAAACAAGAAGAAATTTTGATCTCAATATACCAAGTAGGGAATGCATTCTTCTGCAAGATCTTTATAAGCTACTGTAGAGAAGCTGTTGGACTATTGGTCTGCTGAACCCTAGATCTGACAGACACAAGTGTCTAATTCTAGTTATTTATAAAATATGCTGCTAGACTTATATTTTAAAATCATAGAATGCTTTTAATACAAGTTCTTGTATCAAAAGCTCTGATTGAACATCAAAAACAAGTGTTACTTAATTAGATGTTCTAAAATACTTTAAAATAAATTCTCTACTGCATTCTCATTAAACTGGAGGAAAAAATGCAATTTGTTATGATGACTAATGGGAGAAATTGTCTTTTTAAAAAAATTCTTTGCATATTCATTTTTTCCATTAAAATTCCGTTTTCTTAAAAACAAATGCCTGATACAAATACTAAAATACTTCAGATTAATTCTCTTGTTGTTTCTGTTTTGTCCATATTCATAGCTACTGTATGGTGACTTACCTTGTAGTCTCTATATGAACAATGAACATCAGATAGCCTTGTCTCGGAACATCTCCTGCTTTCTTTGTGAAGTTGGTACGTTCTTCAGTGACCCACCATAGATTGGCATGGCACTCCTAGAAGGCAAAGGTGTGACACATCCTTTAAAACCAGTCTCTAGGCTCCATGATAGCTGTGGAGAAGATGAGAATTTGAGTAAGTCAATAGGTAACAGTGGTTTCCTTCTCATAAGAGCATGTATGTGAAAGCTGTGACATCTTCAGTGTAAGCAGGTAGCGAGTAGGAATAAAGGACTTACATGACTATTGGTATTGCCATTTGTGTTGTGCTGCTTTCTAGCTGAGGACCATGTGGAACCGTGGGAGGAGAATTACCTTTTGTTGCTTTGGCTTCTCAGGGAAATGCTATTATGGCATTCAGTTCAGGCTTTTCTGATGGGTCAGTTGGTGATAAAACCCAATGTGTTAGGGGCAATGGATGTCAGTATTCAGATTCTGAAAAGAAATCCGTAGGAAGTTAGAAAGCTTGCCATCTAGTGAGCAGGAACAGTTAGGAACATAAAGCAAACATAATCCTGCAGTACCCCTTTCAAGACTTGAAAGAAAAGGAATATGGTGCTTCACAAGTAGGCTGTTGCGTTGGCAGCTGCTTTCTCGTAATTTGAGCGTCCTCCATGTCGTATGCCTAGAGAGGAGAGTCTTTTACTCTTCCCTGGCCTTTGCTCGTTATATACGGGTGGGTCTTGAGCAAGCGATGATAGAGCTAAAGCAGAGGGTTTTCAAGATACTCTTCTAGAGGGTCTCTCGTTCTTTTCCCTCTTCCTTGAAAGTAGTCTGTACTTGTTCTTCACAAACCATTTGACTTCTTTTCACCGTCTGGTTTAATTTTAGTAACAACAGGCATAAATTTATGAAGTATAAGGCTGGCACCTCTCTAGCCTTATGGAAGGCTTACTGTTTTTGAAAACTTTCTCTAAGAAGCAAGATGTGTCATGAGTTATTAATACGCTCTTAAGAAAGAGGATTAAAGATCACTTTGATCCACTTACTTCCTTAAACACATTCTTTCTTTATGTGGGGGTTCATTTTTTGTGATGGCAGCATGTGAGTCAGGCTCTAGAGGCTGACTGACCTCCTACAAAGTTTTTCGAATGTGACGTGGTGCTGCACGCTTGTCCTAGATGACTCTCCCAGGAGACGTCAGAGATCCTCATTAATGAGCATGTAGTTTCCTGGTTTTCCTCCAGGGCTTTTTCCAGTAAAGCCCATTTTCATATGTTTATTTAAGAAGTGTTGGAATTGCACTTGGAGCAGGATGATACAGTTAAGTGGTACGTGTAAGTTTTTGGTTTTTTGATCGCTTCTCAAGGAGGCAGCATTAAGAAGAATCTGTTTAAATGCCTGTACAACTATACCATTGCAGTGGCAAGGCTGGTGTAAAACATAGAAAGCTGTGGAAAGGGTATGTCAGTCAAAAGGGCTGTCATAATATCCTGCTTCATAAAAGCTCCCTTTCTGCATTACGTGTGAAGGTTCAAGAAGGTCTTCCGTCTAGAGCATGTGTGTTGTGGCACAGCAGACAAACATCAGATCCGGGTATGCTTTGATATCCTTCTCTGCCTGATGACGTCTTGCTATGTATGTTCATTGCCTGGGGTATTTTTGCCAGGTACTTGAAGAAACTGTATTTTACAGGTTATAGAATAGGAAGTAATAATGATAGGAATTAATTCTATTTTATATTTGAATATTTGTTACATACATGTAATTTTAAGATAGAAATTGAAACTGGGTAGTTTTAAAGCCAGAAGTCCTGCTGATTGTTCAGATTTGTTATTTGCTGAGTTATGAGCCATAGGAAAAATGACTGTTTGTGCCATAGTTATTTAAAAATCCTGGCAGTGTCCCAATGTGCACACACTGAAGCATGGCAAGTTTATGGGCTCTATTACCCTTTTTGGTGGTATTTCAGGATGTTGTAGTGGAAATGAAGTGCTTTCCACAGAACTCTAGATACATGTTTTGGCCAAAGTTTTTCTCCTAAAGGAAGGGGAAATGCATGTTTTTATTAAAAAAAAAAATACGATAATGTGTTTATGGTCTTAGAATTTCTATTCTACTTTTGGGAATTACACTTCTGATTTGTGTGGAATGTCTACAGTCTTGTGAAAACTTTTTTTTTTTCACAACTGTGAGAATGCAGGTGTTGGATATCAAGCAAAGGGATCATTAGGTTAATGGGAGGATGAAAATTATGATGCTCAGACAGTATATATTATTTGAGCAGAGCTGTGCCTGCCTCTGCTGGAGGTCATCTGATCATTTGGAGCTGAGGTATAAACTAAAATCTCTATCGTCTTGAAAAAGCCCCTTAACTCACCTATGCTTTGTAAATTCACTGGAGTAAGGAAGGAGGTATGTGTAGTAGCATGAGTGACTGGCACAAGCCCGTGAGCATTCTCCTGTGTTACTTCACCGCAGTTCACTGTTAAAGCACATTAGCACTTGATGTGTAGTAGCAAGAGTTTGTGCAGACTCCTTGGCGGCAGCACGTACAGATATTCGCGCAGGTTTTTTTTAACGTTGTGTTGACAAGTGAGTGTTGGCTGGCCTTTCTTCAGTGGCAGCTGATACTGAAGCTTTTGAATCATTAGAGCTTTTCATCCAGTTAGGGATTATCTAGAGTTTATTAGCAAGTAGCTCAAAATTCTCAGATACACATTTCCAGTCTTGGAAAGTTTGTCTGAACTACTTCAGAACATCAGGGATATTTTGAAAAAGGAATATGAGACACTTTTGTCTTAAACTGAGATGGATACAATAAGGAATATAAAGGAATTTGAATTATGGAAAATTAGAATATCATTGAAAATATTCAAATCATACTGTGTCCTGCACGCAGTTATCTAGAGATGTCTTTAAATACAGTAAATGAATACATGAGTTCTTGAACATGACAGAAGTGGAAAAGAATTTTATGGTGTCTTTCATGATTGAATTTGGAGCAAACTTGCTGAAACATTATTTAAGTCTTATTTAAATATTACCACTCTTATTTCAAGATAAGTTGTTTAAGTATTCTGTATAATACCTCATGAGTAAGATTACTCTTGCAGTAATGTATTAGCCCTTTATAGTATCTTGTCATCTTAATTACAGGGGTTGGAGAGAGGAGCCAAAAATCAATTTTCCACTTTCAGCAATTTCATCACAACTATCAACCAAAAGAAAGAAGGCACCGGAAGCAGAAGTCCACCCACGCAACTTGTTATACCTAACATCAAAAATGGTGAGAGAATAGAACTCCTATGTTACTTAGCTACCAATTTAAGAAGATGCTCAGTGTTCTGCCAATATTTGTATTGTGCTGGTGCCAAAAAATCTAGGTTTCATTAAATTACGCTACTGTGCAGTGGAGAGTCAGTGGGATGGAGAAGGGCCTCTGGAGAAGTTACGTCACAGAGGACAAGATGGATAAGAAGAACAAATTGGTCTTAGAGCTGGAGAATGAAATAATCATCTGTAGTTTTAAAGGAAATTACAGATTCAGTAGTTTGTCTGCAGATGCTGTTTGTCTAACTGCAGATGACAGATTTCTCTAGAAGTTGTGTCAGAAGTGTATCAAGAATTTTTTTCTAACTAAATTTGAAGGATGGCAGGGAAGACACAAGCATTGGGTTTTTGAGGGCGACAGTTGATCAGAGTTGCTGCTTTTCAGTGAAGATGAAGGCCAGTGATGACATAAATAAACTTTTAGACAAAGAATGGTGATTTATCCAGACCTTTAAAATGAGAATAAAAGTTATTGTGATATGATGAGGTAGAGAGAATTGTTTCAAAGATATAAAGTGGATCTGTGTATTCAGGATGATACAGAGTCTAATAAGATGATACTGTGGTTAGATCTGAAAAAATTCTAGCATCAAAGATGCTGTATTGTTGAAATAGATTTTTGTGACAAGTTGTGGACTTTTAAGTAACTTCAGACTTCTAAGAAAAGACTGTGCAAACATTTGTCATGTTTGTACAAGCTATGCTTGCAGTAGCTAGTCTTGCCTCTGGGCAGGTCCATTTCAGTCTCAATAGTTGTTCTTTAAGTCTTTGTCTTTATAGCCCTTTTGAGTGAATTTGAAGCTGGAAAGAAAGAGATCGTGTTGATTAAAGGATCAAAGCAATGAATGTGAAACAAATCTGTGGACAGAGGAACTGTCACTTTAAGATTTGTGCAGGAAGAGGTGGCTAATACCTTGCGGGATTGGATCGTCTAATAAGATAGTGTCTGCATCCTAGCTAGGATGAAAATAGTGAAAATACTAGTGAAAATACTGCTACTTAGATTCATTCATCCTGAACTTCTTTGTAGTAGTCAGCTTTACTCATATCGGTGAGATTTTTTTCTTTCTCAAAATTCTTGGTCATTCCCTAAGCAGTCATGCATTGCTAAGTTGTTCTACGTGATGTAGCTGGGCAAACGGCCAGAAGTGGTTGCTTTTTCTTGTCTTGTAAGACTAAGTTATTGCTGCCCATCATCTCAACACATACAGTTTCAAGTTTCTCCTGAATGGAACTCAAGTGACAGATCTTAATGAATATTTTTGTATATCAGGCAGATAAATCTATTTACAAATAAACTTGAATTATGGCAAAACATTTAAGATGACAATATGCTTTGAACATGTTATTAAAACTCAATTTTAATATATCTTACTTAAGCAGCATGTATTAAAGAAAATTGCAGCACTGAAGTGGTGGAAGTTACCAGCTTAGCACATGGAGCTGCAATTTACTGAAGTGAAAACAGCTTCTGTCAGCAGTAGATCGCCTACAGATGCAAAGAGATTATTTTCTTCATTTCAGTGTATTCAGTTGGTTATAACTCAAAATTTAATTCATTCAGATATTGACAAGACAGAATGAGAGTTAAGTTAAAATAACTTGTCTTTTGTAGATTAAAGGAACAAAAGACTATCTTAGTTTCTTTTTAGTTGGTCTACCCTGCTTTCAGAGAAGAATGTGCAAGAGCAGAGCAGTTGCACGGTGGGATTGTTCAGTACCTTGACTTGAATTAAGTTAGTATCACCATGTCCACTTTGTTTATGATCACTACTTTTCTCTTTAAATGGCGTTAAAATTCCAGCTGTGGGTAGGGGCAGAATTCCGTATCTAGAATCAATGCTATGTGCAAGGGGTTGAGGACAGCTCTGATCTATTACCTTCTCATGAAGGGAGACGAGCAAGTTACATGCAGTTCGGCGGTCATTAACATGAGTGAAGAGAATCTACCTTTTGGTTTTGGGAGATTTTATTAGCTGTTAGCATTTATCACAGCTGTTCCACTGCTATGATAAATGGAGTAGGCAGCAGAGTAGTGATAGTAGTTTAATGTTTGGTTTATTTAAATAAAAAAAAAATTCTTGGAAATATAGAGGAAAAAAACCCAATTCTTAGAAGAGCTTGGTTTAATGTTTTGACTTTTGAGGTCACTTTTAGGTCATGTCTTTGGTCCCAAACATGTGTTGGAATACATATAAATGTATTTTAAAATATGTAGTATAAATCAGATAAAAACAGCCTTTTAATGATACTTGAGAAGAGAGTAAAATGGATGCTTGTGTATGCTGCATTAGAGTTTGCTTTTTTCCCCATGTTCCTGGATCAAACATAAAGTAAGGAATAGGAGAAAGACCTTGTTAAAGTACTATATTTGTACTTACAATAGGCAGCCAAATTTACTTAGAAGAAATGTTGAAAGATACTACTGTGGCAGCAATAAGTCTCTGAAAGACGGTGCACTTGCATATCCCATGTAATATATGAGAGAGATTCCTTAGGATCCACAGTCAGCTCTAGGTATAATTATATATGGCAGCATAGACAAACTGACTGATGACTTGTATGTCAGAAATAGTTGGGCTTTGTTCTGGTTGCATTTGAGATTTTTTTCTGTATAGTTTGTCTATCATTGCTTTCAAATGAAATACAAACCAATAATGGAGAATGCTACCAACGTCATGGGCGTTCCTGATGTTCATGCTCAATTTGTCTTTTCAGACAGTAAATTCTATAGCTTGGATCACACTGAGTAACTCTAATTTCTTGGCATCTTTTGTAAGAGTAAGGGTGTTTTGCTAGTTTTGGTGTCATATTCTAATGTCCTTACCTGAAGTTCCTCATAGGTGAATGTGATGTTATGAGCTACCTGGGATATTCAGAATAGGCACTTTATTATATATCTGACCTTAGAAAGTACTTGACTTAATTTTCAGAGAAGCCGAGCATCTACAGATAGATTTATCTACAGATAGATTTAACAAAAATTTCGCAGTGTTCATTTTGAGTGTGATATTAGATATGAACTTGGGTTTATCCTGAATGATGCAAATACTGCCAGAATGCTAGATAAAATACCAGTCCATCTTATGTAAGTACCGTATTTTATTATTTTTCTTAATCAGTTGAAACACAGGTCACTGACTATTTTGTCAGCAGTATGCTAGTAATTCAGTTGTGACTTTGTAGGGTAGAGGTGACAGGAGAAGGGAGGTTTGTAGTAGACATATCCAACATTTGCAGCCTGGGTCACCCGTTCCTTTATAGAATAGCAGAGGCTCCCTCCTTTCAGGAAGACCTTGCTCAGAGATGGACTGGCCAGTTTTCTGCTCACATGGGTAGAAGGAAGCAGGCAGGATTCACTACCACCTAGGAAGATAGCAAGAAACACTGTGGAAGTTTTTCCCTATTCACTGACAGCTTGGAGCTTCCCCTGCTGTTCATAAAAACCTAGTTATGACCTTGAGACACAATTTTCTGTTGTTCATAGAGTATTATTTTCCTTCAATTAGTACAAGTGTGTTTCCTGTCTGGAAAGAGCATTCTAAGAAAAATGCTAGGAATGTGTAAGGGATAAAAGGTGCATAACTGGCCATTGTAAGTTTTCTTCTTTTTTTCCCGTAGTTCATATGAACGTATCATTTACTAGCTAAATATGTTTATTATGTATATGATTGCTCTGTACTTATTGTTCTTTACATTTTTTTGACAAGTGAGAGATCTGCCACCTATTTGTCTTGATGTTAGACAAAAGCAGCGCATCTCTATAGATACCCTACCACAAGAACTGAAAGCACCGATCCCTCCTGAACCTTCCCTTCCAATCCGAACCAAATCTGTGAAAGATTTTCAGTAAGTTGCATTGGTGTTTCTAACAGCATACTTTCTTGGTTTGGAATTTCTGTTTTTTGCTTCTAATTTGTACATTTGTTTTTTGTTGATTTCAAATGAGGGAACTCCATTCAAATGAGGGAACTCCATTCAAATGAGGGAACCCTTGGCAGTAGTAGACAGAATGTAATAGCTGAAGCTAGTCTGGCTGTGGCAATGGGATTGATACTTCTGTTACTATGAAATGGTCAGAAGACTCTAGCTTGAAGTGTTTTTCTGCTCAAGAAATGAGAAAGCTTGTGTTTTGGTATTTGGAAATCTAGCACCTGACATCCGGTAGATGTTTAGATTTGGGAAAAATATGTATGGTTACTCCTAGGCTGGAAAATCCATTTCAAACTTTCTTTGTAATCCCAAATGCTATTCTAGCACTTCTGTATGAGAAGCGCTATGTTTAAAAACTTCTTATTTTGGTGAACTTAGGGCAAAGAGTCTGTGCAGACTTTTTTTTTTTCTTTTCCCTGCTGTCCTGTAGCACTGACTTAGCAAAAAGGAAATTAGAATTCATTAGAAACAGTGTCTTGTGTTCTGCTTGTAGTGCTTCAGATCTCTGCAGACACTTAATCCAAATAAGCATCTCCATTAGATTTCTGCCAGCATAGTTACGTTACTGGGGACATGCTTGACTGGCTTAGGCAGGTTCCCAGAAACACCCGGTGAAGCTAACTGAATCGTCTGTCAGTCGTACAGCCACCGTCCCCAATGTCAGGTCTACACTACAGTGTTTTACTGACTTCACTCGGTTCACTCTGGGGATAGGTAGTGTAAATCTGTTCCCTATCCTCTAACGCAGCTATCCACTATCCCCAAAGTTGTGACCTTGATGCTGTTGTTGGCATAAGCTATCTACACTAGGGATTTCTGCCTGCAAAGCTCCAAACATACCTATTTTGGCAGAATGTTTCTCTAGAATAGATATGTTCTTGGAGCGGTATTCACTAATTCACCAAATGTGACCTTTATTTCTTCCCCACACCTCCATCTTAGCACCCATACAACAACCTTATGCTGCTGTAATATCTTTGATGTTTTTACTGGTGCAAGAATCCTGATAGGGAAATGGTGGGGGGGAAGTACTACTAGGAAGAAGCCTGATTCTTCCATTTTTCAAACAGATGGAAAAAAATCACAGTTGCTCCAAGGGACGTATGAGCATATCCTCTTCATTGCTCTTTTCCGTGTTTGAAATTTTGTGCATTCATTGAGGAAGAGGAATGCTTTTCAGTTAGGCAGTGTATTTATTTGGTGCAAAAGGATACAGGTATAAAAGATAATTTGGCAAAAGATCCTTTGCCAGTGTTCAGCTGACCTAAAGTGCTGATTTTTTTTCCATATTCAGACTTTTTATCTTTTGACTTCTGTATAATAACTATTTAGAACTCTTCTTTCAAGTAAAATATTTTAAAAAATGTCACTAGCATTTTGGTACACCCCACTAATGATTTATTTGTACTAGATATAAAAATAAATTTATCTGGGAAGAAGAGAACTGGGATTACATCACCAGTATTGTAGACAGCTAAGATAATGTTTGTAAATCTGTGATGTGCTTGAATATTTTTCTCTTTTTTTTCCTGTTTTATTATGTTAGACAAAACTTCATATACAGGTAAGCTTTACAGGTCCACTACTTAAATTTATGGGTAAATCCATAGATTTCTTTTGTCCCTTCAAAGTCTAAATTTTAGCTGAAAAAAAGATTGGAAGAGAAATAAAATGTGGTATAAATAATAATCAAATTAACTAGTTTAGGAGCCTGCATATTTCAAAATAAAGTAGTTGCAGGAATTTCATCATGTGAGTGCCACTTCAGCATAGTTCTGTTCTGCTGATGACTTGTCTGACCATACTGAGCTGTGACGCCATGAACTAACATTTTGAAGAGGAGACATTGCTCAGGTGTATCAAGGACAATCTACACTTTCGTTCTCTTGTAAGACCATGATCTTACAATGACAAGGGAGATGTTAGAAAGACATTGATCTTATACTTGTCTGTCTGCTGTATGTGCTTACTGAAGAAACTTTAGTGTGGTAGTACAATATAAACTGGAAAGGTGTTTTTTCTTCTTTTAAGGCATTTAGTGTCTGTTATTAGGAAGATTGAGCATTTATATTTAATTACCACTATTTTAATACATTATTTCTAGGGATGATATGGAAAAAGCTAAGTCATCAGGAGATTGGAAAGCTGTACATGATTTTTATTCTACATCATTTGATTCTTTCCTGGAGATAAATGCTGCATTTAAGGTAGAAAATTAATAATATTTAGCACTTCATGCTTGGCATTTTCAAAATGTTTAGACAGTCATAATCTTAAGACTTTTGTCTGGTTACTCAAACCAGCTAAGATCATTTTGTCATGATCTCAGCTGCTATTGTTGGACTATCATTGATGTATTCATTTCAGTTTAAGTAACAACATTTCAAGCATACATGTAGCTTTAAAATGCAAATATTTAGTTTGCTTTGTGATACTATGACTGCTTCGGTACTTTCTATAGAAACTGTGATTTAAAATGGTGCAGGCTAATGAGGGGGCCCAAGCAAACCTGGAAACTGAAATTCCCTCTCCCTGAAAAAGTGTAATTTGGGCTCAAGTAGTATAGTCATTCTTGTGCTGTGATGGCATACTCAATTTTGCTTGGGCAAGATCATATCTGTGAGTGAAAAATCTTTCAACTCCATGCTAAATTAATATTTCTTGCCTGTTACAGAGAAAAATATGCTTATAATATTTGGTATTGACAGTAGGGTTTGAACGTAGGCAAAATAATAATGGCTGCTGTTCTTGTCTGATGATGGATCTATAGCAAATGTGGAAGACGAGATAGTACATAATTCATTATTTGAGACCATCTTATATTTTAAAATAGGATATGTAACAAATGGAATCATGTGAATTTTACCAATATGTAAGATTCATATTCTTTAGTTTTTATCTTTTTAAATATTAATAAGTGATTTAGATTCTAATGCTCTGCTAAGGAAAATAGTTATGCATGTGTTTCATTTAAACTTACTGTTAAACTTTTAAAGAAAGCTAAAATATTCAAAATATTTCAAAATCAAAATGTTTCTTGTATTATCTAACTTGCAGAAAGATGCCAATTTTCCATTTAATACTATTGAAGACTCTGGAATCAATGCAAAATTTGTGAATGTTGTCTACGATGCCTTATTAAATACTGTAAGTAGAAAAAAAGAATGCAGGTTTTAAAACATTTTAACAATTATTTTGCTGAAGAAATACGGTGAGAAGCAATTACACCAAAGGTTTTTCTCAGGTAGGCATGATTTCTGAAGAATCTCTCTAAACACCCTTTAAAGTGGTCCCACGAGAATTGTTGTAGAATCATAAAAATCACTCTTATAAAAGGAGAGGAAATTTTTGCTACTGGTGATGTACTATGACTGTGGTAGATCCCAAAGAGTTCTTGCAAGATATGACATGATTCTGATGGGTCACTGCGTGGTGGGAAAATAAAGATGATATGAGAACAGGGCAGCAACAAGTACATGCTGTGTTTACTACATAGTAGGCAAGAATAACATAGAAATGATGATTACATTTTTTAAGCTCATATAAATGAGTGATAAGGATATCCCTGTTTAATTTAGGTACCTTTCCTTGACTCTTATTTGTAGTCTTCATAGCCTTCTGTGGCTACTGCTAATGTGCAATATACCACTGCATGCCCTGAAGTTCAGCACTGTCCTCCGTGGGACATTGCACTGTGTGAGACTTGCACCTTTGCCCTAAGAGAAGGTGATAGTCAATTTTGCTATTGCCTTCAGCATAATTCCTGGGCACAGGAATCCCCCCATGCTCCCCTCTCCCCAATTTTGCAGCTGGTTAATGTTTAGTGCTAGCTGACACCACTTCCTCTGCTGTTTCTAGGTGGTATAACTGGCGATATTAAAAGTCTAGTTTTATCACCATTTCTAGTATTTCACTTATTGTTCAGTTTTGATTGTACCACTCTAATCTTATTGGACTACAAAAACAAGTTTATCGAAAACCATGAAATCTGGTTAATTTTTTTTTCCCACCTTCTTTTTCCATAGCCTCAAGATGTTCAGAAGTCGGTCCTAAAGGGAATAATTAATGGTCTGTTACAAGAATGGAAAGGGTAATTATAACCAATTTTTATATTGGTGCTGTTCCACTTATTTACAGTGCTGACTGTTTTTGTCTTTTATTCTACTGTTTTGACCAAATAAAGAAAATCTTCTGATACAACTTACTTGACTTAAAAGAGCTTGTCTCCTTTTGGCAGGCAAGTCTGCTGAAATACGCCTTGAACACAGTAAAGTCACACTGAACTTCCGAGAAGCAGACCCAGCCATTCATTCCCTCACCCAAAATCCCACTTCCTTGTGCCAAGGCAAACTCTTAGCATCTGAACTGTGAGATGAATTAGGGAATTGATCTTGAATAACCTACTGCACATTCTCCACACCTCACCCTATGTAGTTCTAACCTAGGTGCTACTAACCTTGACCCAAAACTCACTTTACAACACCATACACATGTGGCAGCAACACAGAAGGGGAAGTACAGGGTGCCAAACAGAATAACCAGGAGGTTGGGAGAAGGAAAGATTTTTAGCAAAAAGTAATAGAAACAAAAATGCATAGTTTGATTCACAAAAAAGATACAGCAACATATAGCCCCTTGCACTCACTTATGTCCCAGCCCCTGTCTGTTCCTTTCTGGACCCTGTATTGCCCTCTATGCTGTTGCCACATTTTATTTGTGATTATGCAGAAGTCTTGAGGCAGATGAACAGCAAGATGTACAGAAGGCTGCAACGGTAGGAATTATAGAGAACTGTAGCAGGAAATACCAAAGGCAGAGTAAATACTCTTCCGTGATGTCTTCTGAAATGGACAAAAGCATGAATTTCCACTTTGAAAGACCTCTTGCCTCCTCTTGCCTCTTCAATTATGATTTTATTTATTTATTTATTCATTTATTCTCCTCTCCTGTGTTATACCACAAGAGAGATGCTAGAATAGCTTACTCCTGAGGGTGGTGTACAACAATATTGACAAAGCAAAGTTGAGTCCTAAAGTGCATGTTTTCATGGCTATTAATGTGTGTGTATAAGGTATCTGTATGATTCTGCTTCTTATTTTGTTCGTTCTTAGGCCACGAACAAAAGATGATCTTAGGGCATACTGTATACTTCTACAGGTAAGAAAAATACATTTCTTTAAGTAATGTATTCTTAATTTATAATCTATAAACCAGTATACTACGGAAACAGAATATTCATTAATTTGTGACTGAGAAACTTCGCATTTAATTTCATGTTATAAGTTTGTATCAAAATACAGAAAAAGTCTAGGGTATGCATGATGGGAAGGGGAGCTTAGTAAAAGACAGTTGTTGGGGAAATTTTGTGTAAGTTAAAACTATGAACTAAGAACACTTAAATGTGCAGTTATTTCCTATCATATTGTGGTTTGAAAGAGTAAATATTTTCATGGGCTTTTTGGTTCTTTTCTCCTTATTCCCCAGTTTGCTTTATTGGTATGCTGTAACTTTGATCCTTCTGGAAAGTTTCAGTATATGCACTTTTTGGTGTTCAGGAAATTTCTGCAGTGTTGCAGTTTATTCAATGAGCTCATTCCAATTTGTCTGCATTAGCATATTATCTTTGCTACTAAAGTTGATTTCTTCTTGTAGCAAATTTCTTCTTTAAATTTTGGCAGTGTAGTTAACACCTGTTCACATGAGAGAAGCTTCTGCTGTTAATGTAAAAGATCAACTGGTAATTACAGTTAAGAGTTATGTATTTTTCATTTGAATAGAAGTTGTGAATAGTATTTTTTTCATAGTTTTTCCACTGTCACAGGAGTTTTCTGAATTACAGTTTTCTGGATAATTGTATTGGCAACAACAAGCAAATAAAAACAATCCTAATGACTTTTTCCTTTTATGCAGATTATTAATCTAATACATTTTTTTAATCTCTTTCAGAATCCTCAATTTAGTAACACTTCTACTTATGTCATCTATGCTCACTTGCTAAGACAGATAGCAGCCTTAACAGAAGCTGACCATCATTTCCTAGTGCACTGGTCTAAAAAGTAAAAAAAATAAAAATAAAAAATAAAAGTTCAATTCTTTTTAGGATTACAGTTGTCATATTTCCATTGATGTTGACTGTTTTGTATAATATTTAAATTATGTGAAAGTTAATTAAGTTGACTACAGAGATTGTTTTTTGTTGTTTTCAAAGCACATTTGGACATAGTCCACTAAGTGATACTGATTTATAGATGCAAACTGTATATAATATTTAGAAATACCTTTATCCAAAAAGAAAAGAAATGCCTTCATTGCAAAATAATTTATACAAAATTAGGTTTTTTTGTAATGAGATATTCAGAATACAGTATTAATGCAAATGTCTTTAACCTTTGTATAAATAAAGCTCTCTTTTTGCATTATTTCCAAAAGTTGTTGTAGTTTTGCTCTAGAGTATGAAAACCACAAATGAAAGCAGTTCCTTGATTCATACAGTTATAAAAGTGATGAGAGAGTATATTTGAGGCATTAAATTTTAATTAATGGGAAAAAAACCTCTAATATCACCAAACTAAAGTCATTTATGGGTATAACTGTCCAAACAATATCCTTTAAGTTTGCCTGAATTAGAGCGATTCATTCCGTCTTAGAGTGAATCTGTTAATTAAGGATCCCTCCTCTGCAAGGATAGGGATTACATACATAGGTAGATGTATGTGTGCATGTTTCCTCCATTCCCCCCAGATGTGTCCACATTTGCTTAAAATTGTGGTAATTATCATTTCATTTGGAACAATGTTTGCAAATCAAATTTACTCTCATGGGTAAGGATGTACTAGGCAGATTAATATTTTTTATTCTTAAAACAAGCATTAGAAGTCTAAACCACTTAAAAATGAGAGCTTTTAGTTCTAAAAGGATTTTTTTAATGTATCTAAATGCGTGTGTGTATATATATATGCACACATTTCTGCTATGATTATGGAAGTGATAGAGCATGTGATTTAGAATGTGCACTTGTCACAAATGCTTGAAGTCTTTTTCAGTGTTCATTAAGATTGAATATCAATCAAAAATTGAGAATTGCTCAGTGTTCAGATTGTGTGCTGAAATAGATATGTTTTTATTTTTTAATATTTTGCTAACTAAAAGAAGTAATGATTCACATGTAATTCTTTTTTAAATTGCAGATGTTAAAAAGGTATATTTGAAGAGATTGCTTTTGCACTGAAGAGCATTTTTGTGTGCTAATACTAAAAGCATGCTGCTTCAAACTATAGTTTTGTTTTTATGTATAGGACAAAAGTATGTTCTTCAGAAAATAGTGTTGAAAACTTGATAATAAAGGCTTCAGTGTGAGCAGTGATCACATAGGAGTAACTGCAGAATGTTTGTTCTAGGATTTCACAGAGAAGGTTCAAGCAGCTGGTGGACAGGTTACTGCAGTTTATTTCTTTACGCTTGTTTCCTGCAAAACCTGAGGAGTTTCCACCCATGGTGAAGTGTACCTGGTGGATTCCATCAGCAACCAAAGTCTTGGCTTTATTTAGTAGGTTTTTTTCTTCAAGAGTGTGTGTGTGTGTGTGTGTGTGTGTGTGTGTGTGTACACATATATATGGTTTGGGTGGGGGAACAGTTTATACTTCTCTTGAGAAGGAAAGTGACAGGGATGGTGGCACAGTAAGAAGTACAGTAGAAGAGAATGATGAAAAGTATCTTACTGCTTCTAAGCAGAAACAGACATCTTCTACTGGCAAGTCTTCATACTTGCTTTTTAGTAGAGAATTGTTATGTATAATTTTCTCCTATGGCAACAACTGAAGATCATTCAAACAAAAATCTGTAGAAGTAACCTGTGGTTAGGGTTTTCCTTTCCATCCCATTTTGTGAACAGGCATCAAAGTCAAACACATAACTTACCTGCAAAGCCTGTAGGTTATAGCCATAGGTGTGTTTGAAATTAAGTGAGGTTGTATAAGAAATCCATCTTTCAAGTTATTTTTTCAGAGATTTCATCTGAATATGGCATTAATCTTCATCCATGACACCTTAACTTATATTGTATGTCACTGAATTGACTAGAGTCAAATGCTGTAGAGGAATTGCTCTTCATGTTAAAAAAAAAAAAAAAAAAAAAAAAAAGATACCAAGCTTTTTGTTTTCATAGGTGGACTGAGCTGAGGAATTACTGTTTTTATAGCTATTAATATGATGACATCTGGTATTATGTTACAGTTGTAATTCTATGGCTAAGACTGAGACAAAGTTGTTATTAGCTGATCAATTTTACAAGTTTCTGAGATCGTTAGTGCTCAGAATGCCTGGAAACTGATATGCCTAATCAGGGCAGTATTTTGAAAGACCTTTGTATTTTCTTTTCAGATGCTTCAAATAGTCTAAGTAGTCCTCCTATTATTTCATATACGGATTTCTATAATTCTACACTCGATCATATTGATCTTATGGAAGAATATCATAACTGGCAATGTTATGGAAACTCTCACAGGTAAGAAGGAAAAATAAGGTTCTTGTTAAATAATATTTCATCTGTCTTTACATACTATTTTTATATATGCCATATTAAATATTATATTTTACTGGAAAACAGCGTAACTATTGTTTGCAGACACTGGATGGATTTGAGGTTGACGGTAATAGAATTCATATTCCATCTTTGTGAAATGGATTAAGGTATAAATTATAGATAGTAATGAGTTTGTTTATTGATACGGACTTCTCTGCTGCTTTTTGTACTTACTACCTCTTACCGTGATCATATTTTTAACCTCTAACATAATCACAGAGTGGTATGTGCATACTTACCACTTAACAATAAACGTGCATCTAATCAGCCTTTGTGTTATATGTGGCTCTGATCCTGAAAAGACTTAAGCACCTCTTTACATATATGTATTCTTGTTAGTCCAAATGATTTCACTGGAACGATTTCTATTACTTGAAAAATAAGAATATAACTTAAATCTTTACAGGCTGAAGCTTATACAGGCTGAAGCTGTCTCTTGTGAGAGACAGCCAGAAGTTTTATTTAGAAACATATAGAGAAATAGGCATTCAATCTTTCTGCTGAGTTTTAAAATACTGTTTTATTAATTAAAAAATTACAATGTTTAATATAGATGTATTTTTCAGCAACCTGAAAAATAACCTCTCCAGATTCATTGCTGGGTGTTCATGGCTAGAATCACAAGATCATTTTTACTTTCCCTTTATTTCAAGACTTTTTCAGTATCCTGATTTAAGACATCAGCTTCCAGATGTTCTTGTGTTCATATGTATATACAGTTTTCACTGCCTTCAGCAGATTATTGAGGAAAACTTGGAGGGCAGAATTTGTTCCACCAAAACAGGCATTTTAAGCTGGGTGATGTCTGATATTCTGCTTGAGAAGTTAAAGGGGAAGAAAAAATAACGTGAGAAATGATAGCAGTAAATGTATAGTAGGCTTTATGTAGTCTCAGTCAAAGTTTTAGTGTTTCAGTGAGGGTGAGCTTCAGACTGCTTTTTTGCATGGATACCCTCTGGCTACTTTGGCACCTACCTCTGAACTTACAAAAGAGCTCTGAGATTTCTATCTGCTCCAGTTCTTTTCAGTCAGCTGGGACACTGGGAATTCAGTATCTATCACAAAAAAAGTTGCTTGATCTGTAGTCTCTGAAGTAACACAGACTATCACTCTCAATATGAATTTGATTCTTTTTACTTTGGTATTCCCACTCTTTTTTCTTCAATCTATATCTTGTAAATCTGCATAGCTGCACTTTAAAACTAAAGAATCCCAATCAAGGCTGTGTGCTTAGAATTAATAAGGACCAGTATAAGCAAGTTCCAGTTAACCTTGCATATAAAATATTTTGAAATACTAATTCTTCCAACTAAGTAAAGACTCCATGATAAAAGTTTTAGATCAAGATTTCCAGGAGGCCAGTGAGAGATCTTTTCTTCTTTTTTCTTTCATTCTTGAAAACAGTAGAATCTAGACCTCCTCATGTGCAAGATCCAGGGCATGTATGCAGGATCTGAAACTCAGTCTGGTTACCTAAGTATGAACTTCTGCTAGGTGACTTAGCTCAGTCTGTACACCTGAGCCTGTCAGAGGTTGTTCAGCTGGTGTTAGCCTGGAACAAATTTTGAGCTCATCTTCTGAGAAAGGCAGACTGCAGCAGCTTCTGTTTCAGTAGAAGAAAGAGTAGACACACAAGTGCCTGCAAAGATAATGTAGGTCAAGATATTGGTGATAATTGGGACTACCTAATGGAATTTTGCAACCATTTTCAGGTGTTTGTCTTCCCAACATCAATGATCTGTATAAATTTCCAGAAGCTAAGCAAAATTCTCAGAAAAATGAATATTCAATGTAGTATAGAAAATCTATGGATTTTTTTTTTTTTTTTTTTTTTTTTTTTTTTTGTTAGAGAGAGAGTTGTGTAGTGTTTTACCAAATGCCTCTTTACAGTGTCGTAATCATAGTTACAAATAATTTGGGAACAAAAACGAAAGAGTTGGCTGCAAATTGACATCAGAAGAAGACAACGTATGAGACTTGCTTTGGCTTGTATCTTAAATCAAACTGTCTGCTTTTGATTTACATATACAATACTTCTCAGTACTGACAGTATAAACTACTGACTTTTGAGATTTTGAATATACCTACATAATACTTTCCAAGGTAAAGAAATCATCTAGATTCAAATGCGACATGACTTTGGTTATTTCTTTGTTGCTATTAAGTTGCTTAGCCAGTTGATTGGACTGTTCTAAGGTTTGGCATCTTGAATGCAAATTTACGTGCTCCACAGTAAGTCTGCACAGGAGAAAAGCTGTTGTATTCTATTGCGTATCATAATATTGACGTAGTGTATATGCATTGTCAAACAAAACGTGTACTAAATGCTGCTAGCATTATTGCTTATCAGAGTTATATCCTTACAGGTTCACACACACAAGCTTGTAAATATCTATATTTTTTTCTAAACTAGGGTATTTTGCTGAACTAGAACTGCTATTATCTACCTTCCATGAGCTAAATGACCAAAAGACTTACTAAAGTATCTGTTACCTAATGATTTCTGAAGTTTTTCTAAATCTTTGGTATTATTTGATTGCAATGAAATGTTGATGTAATACGATATTTTAGAAATACTGAGCACCTGTAGCTTTTGATTAAATCAGATGGACCTGTGGAAGATCAATGCCTTTGAAAAGCAGATCTGCAGCAAATAAACCAAAAGAGAAATATCTGTACTGTGCATCTGAGGATGCTGCACTGAGATAGTTGTTTTGCTTATATTTAGTAAGATGATGTTCACATTTTCATTAGTTCAGTGTAGCAATTCAAATTTAATATTCAGAGCAGGAGATACTTCCTGCCATCTGTAACTGATAACTGCATTTTCTTAGGACTATTGAGCAATGATAAACAAAAACGAGGTTTGTTTAGGATGCATACTATTGCTGATTAGAGTTTCTGCTCATAGTATTTGTAACTAAATGGTGTGAGTTTTACTAAGCTGAGTATGTATATATTTACATATATATTTACAAATTAAGACCAGTAGAGGGAAGATGGTTATTGAATACTAAAATAAAGATTCACTCCTCTTTTGCTCTTTAGGAAATGTTTTATCTTTTCTTTTTCTTCATTTGTCATTCAGGTTTTCTTTCTGTCAGTACCCATTTATTATTTCAATAGCAGCAAAAAAAGTTATTATTCAAAGGGATTCGGAGCAACAGATGATAAGTATTGCACGGGTAAGTCATTTAGTGATAAATGTTTGTGTCTAATCAATTGTAATCTTATATATCTTTAGCTAAATATTCTGTACAGCACTTCATAAGAACTTCTGATATTTAGGACTACCCTGAAAAAGTACTTGCGCTGCTTTACAATTATCAGTCTACAAATAAACACACTGAATGCTTTCAGGTTTTCCTGTTTTAATGTGTTTGGCTTCAGGATGCTCATAAATAGTGTTGTGGGGGGAGAGTTTCAGTAAACTTTTTCTTAGTTCTATTTGAGACGTCAGCATGATGTCCTAGCAAGTTTAGTTAATAAGATAATTAAAGAAGATGATTTCCCTGAGAATTGTGATCCACTTCCTGTTTGATTCATAAAGATGTATTGTCACTGAAGACCAAGGTGCAACTGTATGTTCACAAGCCACAGAAGAGGTCTGCTTCTGGGCAGTTTTTCTTTAGAAAGAGGGTTTGTCTCCCTCCTTTGGTGACTTCCTTCAGATGGCAGGTGCTCTTGGTTTCCCCAGTGCTCAGTATGGGAGCACCGCATAGCAGTTACTGTCCTGCTGGACCTGTCTTGTGGATAGATAAATAAAATGCAAGCCAAACTCTAGAGTCTTGTGGGTACATGTTTTTAACTATTTGTGGAATTTAAAAGGTTGCAGCACAGTTACCGTCTTCTGGCTTAGACATCCCGATAAGTTTATTAGAATATGAGGTAGATACTATCTGCAGTAGAAAAGAGATTGTATTGCTCTCTACTTCTTGCAAGTATCGAAGCAGCTGTCATACTAGGGTAATGTCTTTAATATAAGATAGTAAGGATTTTCTGCATTTAGCCAGTGTGACGCTTTGTTTTTTAAATGAAGATGTATGTATGATGTTTCTTTTCCATTCAAATAGCAAAGCCTTGTGGACAAAGTCTCTCGCAGACAGAAACCTGACATGAATATGTTGTTCCTAAATGTGAAAGTGAGGAGAACGCACCTTGTTAGTGATTCACTTGATGAGGTATCACAAATTTAATTAAATGGTGTGTTACTGCAAAGTAGCTATTGCGTTTTGATTTCAATATGATAAGTCATTTAAATCTTTCTGTGCAGAGAGCTAGGAAATGTAGCTGCATAATACTAAATAAAACTGAATTACTGTGTCACAACAGCAGTGATGCAGAATAGATTGAGTTGGACATTCTGAATTTTGTTTTCTGTCCTTGTACTTCTCCATAGTGAAGCCCACAATGAGCACGTATGTTCGCACGCTACGTAGTCTGTTGGTTGCTTGTTCTTAATTTTTACCTTAAGCATACCATGCTAATTATCAAATTACCTACTACCTTCTTCCATGGTAGAAGCACCAACAGTAAGTGGCTAGTCTAACCACTAGATGAAGTTGTTCTATTCTAATTCTTGAAATATTTATATCCTTTTCCTGCACTAACTTCTCTATCCTATAATATTTGTTTTAAACTTTCTTTAACTTCATATCTGTGTTTTAACTAACTACTCATGTTTCTGAATATAATTTTTCCTTTTATAGAAAAGAGATAGATGTGTCCATGGAACCTTTTTATATTAACATTAAATACTGAAAATAATGAAATCTAGTTCCCTAATCTTTTTCAACACAAAAAGCAGCCTGATGGTATTGAAAAATTGTTTCAAATGGTGAAAAGATGTAAGCAAATCAAGACTGTTGGATCAGTTCTGATTACTCATGTCCAGAAAACATCAGTTTAAACTTTTTTGTGAGATTAAAGCCAATCTATTTTAGTTTCATCTCTGAAGGCAGAAGAAATATGAACTGCTTTATCTGAAGCATTGTAGGTTTTTATCTATCATACTGTTATAACTGTGAACTACAAGAGTTCTGAAAGTCAAAACCTTCTCCTATTTATTTTCTTCTGCCCATCTTATGGATGAGTAAAAAATGTGCTATAAAATTTCCATTCTCTTTAGAGAGTGGGGAATGGAAGGGGGGGTGGAGACATTTTATTTCATTTAAAATTTGAAAATTAATTTGCAAAGGAAAGTAAATTCAACTAGTTAAAAATCAAATAATAGCGATACCCATACATATAAAATTTACACAACTGGGACTTACTTGAGCAGCTAAAAACTGTAATTGTTTTAGTACATACATCATCCTAATTGGTTTAAAAGCTTTTTCTGGAGTTGTCAGTAATTTTAGAGGAAAATTGGACAGGGACATTATCTGGATGGTCAATGCTAATTGTGAAAGGCTGTAATCTAATTCTTTGCAGGCCTCTTGCATGCATGGATGAAATGCTGCATGTAGTCTTCTAGGACAAAATAATGAAAAGAGGTGTTACTACAGTCTAAAAACCATCTCTGCGAAACAGTTGGTGTTTGCTGGCAGATGCACTGTGCTGAATAGAACTATGTCCAAATGTTGACAATTTTAGTTACCACCTTATTTGTTAAACATCTCCCAGCAAGGATGCTTTTTTTAAAAAAAAAAAAGCTAGCATTTCTTCCTGATAGGCTGGCACTTGCATAGATCAAAGAGGATAGGTCCAGAGTATTCTAGACAGACTCAAATTTAATGTTTTAGAATCTAGTAGCTCATTAAAAGGCTGCTTTGCAAAACACTGAACTTGCTCTCCAGTCTAGGGAGAGGCATTCTGGGCAAGTGGGTTGATGATGTCAGGTGGTCATAAGACCTGCTTCCCCAAATGATTTTCTTTTTTTAATGCAATTGTGACCTACTAGTAGGAGATGATGCAAATTACTAGTTCAGAGCTTTCTGGTATGAGCTGTAAAGATGAGGAAATGTGTTCTGTATGTCTAGAAGTTGTAATAATGTTAAGTCTACTTTTTAAAATCTCTCTTTTTTGTAATAGTTGGCAAGGAAGAGGGCAGATCTGAAAAAGAAGTTGAAAGTCACGTTTGTAGGAGAAGCTGGTCTTGATATGGGTGGCCTGACAAAAGAGTGGTTTCTTCTTCTAATTCGACAAATTTTCCATCCAGACTATGGTGAGTCCTCGTATTTTTCCTCAAGTACAAGTTTAAAAATTGTTAATTTTAAATTGCCAAAATAGTGATGAATAGGAATTTTCATTAGTCCAATTTTGGGCAGGTTAGTCAATTAATAAATTGATATTGTGAAAACAAAAGATGGCATGTCATGTCATCAGTACAGTTGGGAAGACCGTTAGGCGTAGAAGATAGTGGAAGAGAATGGGATGTTTTGAAGAGCTCCGAAGATTTTGGGGGTTTTTGACAAGGAGGTTTTGAGTGTCCTTGAGAAACTGAGGCTTCATTTCAGTGGTAGGATAAAATTAAAGGTGAACAAACCTCTCATTAATGGAATTAGAATAAAAAGTAGGATTAAACTTTCTAAGGCTTTAGTCGTGCTAAATCTCATTTCACAAACCAGAGGCTCCGTGTTCATGTTTTATTAGGACCATTAGGCTAGTGGTACTCACCAGCTTAGGGATCCTAACAAAATATGAACATTGAGTATAAAACAGGAGGATTCAAGACAGCAGTGGATTTAAAAAAAAAAAAAAAAAAAAAAAAAAAAGTCCTATTGATACATCTGTTGTGTTACAGTGTTTCCAGCTCTAGCCAGAGACAGGACCTTGATTTGCCTGTACGCAGACAGGAGAAGGCCATTAATTATTTTATGAAATGGGACAAAGATAGTTTAAATCTGTTACATATCTGGTGGAATTGGGCCTTTGAGCAGGTGCTTTCAGTTTATTTCCTGAGTAGTTCTTGTGAGTATTCCTGACTTACTAACTAGCTAAGAAGATTAAGCAAAAATCGTTCCAACTGTTCAAATACTGATATTTGCCCTTGGAAATTTTCTAGGATAAATACAAGAGTGTATGTGGAGTATATTCCAATATTTGGAACCAGAATAAGAATCTTCCCATTTAGCTTAAATATGTTGTTTGGTTAAAATCAGAAAATGGTATTTTTATTGCAAAAGTAACACATAACAGTAGATAGTTTAGTAAATACTCAAGTGCTGATAAGGCCAAATGTATTTGTTGTTCTCACCCACTGTTCTTGACTCTTCCTTCTCACGCTGTGTTTTCTACTCTTAAACTGCCCTCAGCTGTCCTCATGTTGTTGCTTTAGAGGATCTCCCTGGTTTTCCATAAGTAGCTGCAGTCGGGTGATGATGTTGTGCATGGTCATGGCAAACTGCCAATTCTGGTGGCCACCTGTGTATCAATTGTTTCAGCTGCACTGATAGTTCAGTGTCTGCAAGCTCTAGCACAGTTTCTTTGTGATTAGTAGAGCTTAGTTCTTACCTGAGTAGTTGTGGTGATATCTGCTGTTTGCATGTGTGCATGGGGCCGGTATTCTTATAGTGGACTGATCTGAGATGCTCTCAGAAGAGCAAGGTCTTTGAATCAGGAGCAGGGAAGGTACAGGCAGATGTGACACTGAATGGAATAGGCTGCCTCTGTGGTTACTAGGGCCTGTGAGCTGCTGATGATAGCATTTTCAGGCCTGGGGGAAAATAAGGAAGACTTCTGAGTAAATAGGATATTAGATCTGAATGACCATTTGTAACCAAGCAGTTCAGTCTACTGTTTCTGTATTGCTGTAGATGGCTCTTGGAGGGTTTTCCCCCCACTTTATATTTGTTCAAATGAGTCAGCTTTCCTCTGTTGTGTATAAATGTCACTAATATGTTTCTGGATTAGTGTGTGCAGAGGTTGTTTAGACTAGAAAAACTGATTGGTTATTGTCATTCAGCATGACACCTGATGGCCCTTTATAGAGTACAAGAGCTTGTCTGTCTGTCTGGAGTTGCCTCCGAAATGCATGGTACTCCATTGCTTAGAGGACTCCTTTTAAAAGATCCACAGAGTTTTAAGCCAGAAATATCTCATACCTGCAGAGATCATTATTTGCCTAGAATCCTTTTCTAGTAAAGGGAAAAAAAAGGTCTGTGTGGAGAAATAACATTTAGTGATAACAAACTTAATAGGAAACAATTTATCCTAGAGAAATTGTTCTTAAGCTTGACAGTTCTGTTAATAAAAATGTGCTGTCAGCAGAGCTTGGTAACTGATGAGTTTGGAAACATTCAAGAGTAATTTGTTAATGCTTAAGTTGCAAATAATGTCTGTCAGTGAAGCTTGGAAGGACAGAGTTCAGCTGTTCAGCATCGCTGCTGTTTGGTGCATGGACCTGGTGCTCCTGGTGCACAGCTGTCCTGCTGCTTCTGGTGATGGCCCTGCCTGAACCTTTTGTGATGAGCTCACTGGTGTAACTCAGGTTTGAAAGAAAAAGTGAGATTACTCAGGAGAACAAGGGAAAAATAAAAATTCTGAAGGCAAATTTTTAGCTGTAGTTTCTCATAAGGGCTAGAGGTCCCTGAGACAGATTTTGGGGGGGGGTTGTTTTCTTTGGGGGCACAGGGGTTCTTTTTGACCAAGGAGTTTGATTTTCATATAAATCTATATTTTCCCACAACCTCATTTACAAAAGAAGATGAGGTGAGGCACTGCATACTGGATATCCTTAGGACGAGTTAGTGCTTTGGTTTACATGCTGGCTGTGGAAATAATGTTATACTGTAGACCCATTCAGTCCCAACAAATTAAAACCAGCCCTCAGTTTTTATCCAATTTAGTTATGAATTGAAGTTAATTTCACTCTTGGTGCTTGCTTAACTAGGGTATAAGTTACTTTTCTTGCTTCTCTGAGAATATTTCTTCCCTAGACGACTTAAAGCTGTTAGGTGGTTTCTTTATGTAGGTTTTTCCTTTCTGTTTCTCTTTAAAACATCTGACGCAAATAGGAGTCATACCATTTTACAGCCCTGATTTTAGTAGGCTTTAGCTTCTGATTTAAGCCAGTTGATAATTGGAGGTTTTTTGTTTTAGGGTTTGTGATTATTTGGGGGATTTTATTTGTTTGTTTTATAACTTCTCTAACTGAAATTTTGGCTACAAAAATATGAAGAATACGCCTTTCCTGCAGGTGCATGTACAAGATAGACTTTTTACAGCGTTGTTCTAAGATGACAAAGCTTGTAGTATTTGTATCATGGAATTCCTGCCTGCATTTTTAAAGATTGTGATCTGCTGCCCATATTGGAAGGCAGGAAGAAATGGGCTTACACTACAGCACGGAAGTTTTAGGTTAGACAGTTACACTTCTGGTTGTACAGATTACAAAGTGCTGAAATAGACTGTATACAGGTGGTGTACAACGTCTGTTATTAGAAATATTGAAGAATACATTACACCAATGCCTATCAGGGCTGATACAATTGATCCTGCTTTGGAGCTCCAGTTGGTGATCCTTGTTGTGAGCTTCTCATCTGCTCCTCCTGCGGAAAGGAGGACATAGAGTTGAAAACAAGCATGGAGATTTATGCTGATAGACGTGCTTGTTAAGGATATATCTGAGAAAAGAATGTTTTAGTATGATCTTTTATTGAAGATAAAGCTCTGTAAAGAACAAATGTCTTGTGCCTACAGGTATGTTCATGTATCACAAGGATTCCCACTGTCATTGGTTCAGCAGCTTTAAATGTGATAACTACTCTGAATTCCGGCTGGTTGGCGCTGTATCCTTTTATGTTCACTAGAAGGTGCTGTATGAACAGGCGTTTAAAGAGCCATTATGTGGGTTCATTGTGGCCAGAAGATTTTCTTCCAGCTCATTCTGATACTGTATGTACAAGTATGTTCTACTTTGAATATATAAAAAGAATGTCATTCAAGCAAAAGAACTAAAAATAGGAAGAAAATGTTTGTTTATGGGTGCGTGGTACATTTTGCAGTCAGAAAATACTAAAATTAAGATTGCATGTGCAATCTTAAATGTATACATGGTCATTTTTTTTGCCATAGTTATGTTTTTTGATCTCATTCTGTAAACATAAATGACCTTGTGTGCATTAATATTTCATTATTTCATTTAAATCCCTGTCCATCAGTATGTGTTGGGGGGAGAGGTAACTGAATGGAAGCTTGTCCTCAGACCTGTCTCGAGGATAGGTCTGTTTCCTAGCTTTTCTGTCGTGCCCATGTACAAAGTCCTCAGACGCATAGTTAACAATAATGAGATGATGATGTTCCCATTTTACTAATGGGAAGCTGAGTCATAAGAGTATTCTGCTAATTTTTTGTTATAATTTCGAATATGTACTACAAACTGTTTGTTCAGGTAACTCATTATTTAATGTTTTGATGTATCTTATTTAAACAATAAGGACATGGAAAGCATTATCTCATTTATCAACAGATATATTTAAGTAATTAATTACATGAGTATGGGGCAAAGGGGACTAAATTGAATGATTCATCTACTTTAATTGAAACTAATTGAAAAATTATTCTGGTTTTGTATTTGTTTTACATGTTTAAATTTTATGACAAAATGTGTGATATTTCTCAAGTATAAGTTGCCTCAATGTGAAACGAAAACAGTAGACTATAATAGCAAATCTGGCAGTAACAAATACAAGTCTGAGAAGAGGAATCAGTTAATCTTATACATGCAAGTTATCTTTTTTTTTTTTAACTAAATTAGTAGCTTGTGCTCTCCCACCCCTATCTATTTCCCCAAACTCTGTGTCTGTGATGTTTCATCAGATAGTCTTAAATGGGTTAGTTGATGAGCTGTAGTGCCAGCACTGATTTGGGTTTATGCTTTTAATTTTATTCAAAAGAAAAATTACTATAATGAGTGCTGTCTATAATTTTTGAATTAAACATCTGGATCTGCAGGTTTTTTTTTATCATAACAATACTTTGAAACAATTGCTTCAGGAAATATTTTTATCAAATATTAAGATGAAGGACTTCAAATGTTCTGTCAATGTGCATTGACTGCTTTAATTTTTACCTAATTAAAGTATAAGATTGTGTTTAAAATTATTTAAATTTTTTGGACTGACATTATTTCCATTCTGTCAGTTTATTTAGCATATATTAGAGTATGCTCAGGAAAAATTTGAATATTTTTTCCAAATTAATTAAAAAGCTAACTACAGCAAGAATGTGAAGGTTTATTCCCCCTTAACCTTTAACATGCATAGCTTATGGGACTTGCTGTGTATAATAGCATCACCCTGGATATTCGTTTTCCACCTTGCTGTTACAAGAAATTGTTGAGTCCTCCCATTGTTCCCTGTGATCACAACACGCTCGTAGGTATCTGTGATGTTACGTTAGAAGACCTGGTTCAGATTATGCCAGTAAGTATTAAGTATTTTAGAGACTGTATTACTAATTTAAAATCTATTTAATGTTTGAATCATACATGGTTTCAGAAGAGCCCCTTTTTTGTGTGTTGACTGATAAAGTCTCCCTTTTTGTACTGAAAATAGAAATTCTCCACATTCTGTAGCAAAGTAGAATTTCTACAGTTCTACTTTTATTGAAGTTAGAATACTAAAGATCAATATAAATGTTCTGGGCATGTTTTCCATACAGAAATGGAAAATTTAATAGCTTATATTGAAATTAAAAAAAAAAAAAAAAACTCATTCTTTTGAATGTATTATTCAGGCACTATGTTTTCTAGTATATATGAACATTTTGAATATGCTTTTTTTTTTTTTCCAAGGTACTTCTTGTATAGTGTAATGATTCTGGTATGTCCTTGTAAAGCACATTCTTTAGTTTTGTAAGTTTACTAAAGGTTTTTTTACTGTTACTGTAGGAATTGGCCCATGGACTAAGTGAACTTCTATCCTATGAAGGCAATGTTGAAGAGGATTTTTACTCAACCTTTCAGGTCATTACATACACAATGATAAGTGATTCTCAGACTAGTTCAGTAATTTGTAACCAGTGTTTCTGCAATGGAGTGGCCCACAAAGAGTGCTTGCTGAGTGTTTGAAATGTAACTGGACGAGATGAAAGCTCGCTTACGAGCATCAGTCAAGTTGCTGGAGCTTAGGGCATGCAACAGCCCACTCCATCTCGCAGGGCTTTGAGCTGTGGCTGCATTTCAAGTCAGCCTAAGTATTGACTGCCAGGATTCTGCATCCTGCTGCTGGTGCGTTTCTAGCTTTCTGCATCCTCTGACACTATCGCCTTACAATCAGTGACTTTGTGGCGTTGTTGAAAACGGGTAATATTTAATTTTAAAAAATCGTCATACTAGCAGCATATTCTAAAAAGTGATATAAATACTTGCAATAAAAAATACAAGCTTTGTAATTTGTGAGTATATGAACCTCTTCTCTAGCACTGAGCTTAAAAACTCTCTTTCCCCAGGTTTTTCAGGAAGAATTTGGTGTTATAAAATCTTACAACCTAAAGCCAAATGGAGATAAAATTCCAGTCACAAATCAGAATAGAAAAGGTACTTCAATACATATTAATTATGCAAACTTGGCAGATTGTTAAACAAAATTTAGACTTATAAAGGGAAAAACTGATAAATTTCAAAGTGTGACATTGAAATTCTTAAAATTTTCTCTACCAACCTTAATAGGATCTTATTAGTACCTAAAGTAAAAGGCATTCATTTTTATTAATTCAATGCAGTTTGAGATGGCACAACAAGTGATTGTCTAAAACTCTTACAATATAACAAAATTAAAATATTTTTCTTTTTTTAGAATATGTGCAGCTTTATGTTGATTTTCTTCTCAATAAATCGATCTACAAACAATTTGCAGCTTTCTATTACGGATTTCACAGTGTCTGTGCTTCATATGCGCTGCTGGTAAGAGTAAAGTAAAGCATAATTTTTCGCTTCTGTTTCAGATATGTGAGAATGACTAATGATGTTATTAGGGTTCATAAGGAATCTTATTTAATCAATGTAGTTGAATATAAACATCTAGTTATAACTATATAGGGATGTTTGTTTTGCTACCGAGGAGTCACAGGTTCAGACGTAGTTTTGTCCTGCTCTCTTCACCATCAGGACTCTCAGTAATTTTACAAGGAGAAGAGGGAAGAAAACGAAGTAGTAAAAGTCATAGGTTGAGGACACTGGGTTGTGGTTTTTTGGGTTTTTTTAAACAGTGTTTTACTTGCAAAATAGAGCAGGGTTGATCCAGAGTAACATAATACACCACAGCCAAGTTGTGCATAACTTCTCTTAAGGATAAGAGTAAAGTTCCATGTTTGTAGATTGTGTATAATACTCTGGGAGCAAGTTTGCAAGAGTCCCCAGAGTCCAAGAAGAACAAAAGGAATTAAGCAGGCAATGAGCTATTATCTGCAGTGATCTATTAGAAACAGATAAATAAAGGTCCACAAATTATTTTATTTTTAGCAGTGTGTTTTCACTGACACTTCACAAGCTTTCGTGTGAACATTTACAAGGACTCTCTGTATTGCCTACAGTCACAGGTGTAAAGCTCCAAAAACCCATTACATTCTGCTGGAAGAATATTCAATGAGACTGATATTAAAGATTCTTGTGTACACAGTCCTATTTGGCTGTTGGAATGTCTTTTATATTTTACATTCTTCCTTGTGCAGTAAGAAGAGAAGGAAGAGGCAGTTAGTATTTGCATGAAAATTTCTGCAATCCTGTGAAATTAACCAAATATGACACGCTTGCAGAAAAGTGAAATGTGACCAACTGCAAGGAAGTTTCAGGAAGGAGACTGAAAATCCATTGAAATGCCATGAAGTATTTTCATGCAGCTTAAAAATGTTGTAGTAAATGATTAAGAAGTAGGTTCTACTAGTGCAAGTTTAGCAGTCATTTAACATGATTTATTGTTTTATGTATTAGCATTGCACATAGTGTGTACAACAAAGAGTCAGATTCTGTCTGCCACTGATCCTTATCAGTTCACTTTGGGTAGAAATAAAATAAAAATTGTATTAAGAAAAAAAGAGATAAGACCCTGTTTGTGAACTCCAGATGTAAAAACCTAATTTTCTTCCTGACTCATTTGTAATCTAACTGAAAGACAAGCAAGACAGTGTAATACATGTAATAATGGAAGAGAAATGAGGTATAAAAGAAATATGCTAAATTTGATGTTTTCCACTAACTTTGCTTTCTACTATATATAGTAGTAAGAGATTCATCAAAATGTCAAGGAATTTATTTTCCTATGAAACAACGTGCTCGATCAAAGTTATAAATTTATATTTGAATATCATTAAATTTTCTATAATGAAAACAAAATATCCTAAATAATTTTTAATGGGGATCTTGTAGCATCGGTTCTCATCTTTAACAAAAATGTTTTACAATTCACTTCTGACAGCTACTTCGTCCAGAAGAGGTTGAAATTCTTGTTTGTGGTAGTCCTGAACTGGATATGTCCGCTTTACAGCGAAGTACCCAATATGAGGGCTACCAGAAAACTGATCTTACTATACGGTAGGTTTAAATCTTTTATTATTTTTATTCTAAATAAACAGTATAGAATGGTAGACTGTTTGGAATAATCTCTTCTTTGAATATAGTCTGAAAATAAATCATAAATGATTGAAGCTTTAAAAATGTTTTTCCGGATAAGACAGACTTAATTTATCTGCAAGTAGGAACACCTAGAGTCTTAATGATATGATGTCTTCCTGGGTATGTTTAGAAGGATATAACCAGTTTGAGTTGGAAGTAGTCAAAAAGAACAATAGTTTCAAATCCTGCATGGTGAAACCTGAGTCTTTATTATCCAATCTTCTAAAAGTGTTTTTTTCTCTTCAAATACTGCTAGATACTCAGGATATTTATAACAGTAGGACAACATTTTATATAAAAGTGGTTTGGGGCATCATTTGATAATAAATCATTGTAAAATTCACTAATGCCGTATGTATCAAATCCCCAGGAATTTTTTCAAAACTTCATGTATTAGGATAGTACTGATGTCCTACTTATTAAATTTGTAGCTAGTGACAATTTATCATATAGTATTTGCAGTTGTGTTATATCCTTCTGCTTTGTCAGGATATTTCATCTTGCACCATTTTCTTGTTCCTCTGTCTTGAATAAAGATACTTTTGGGATGTAGTACTTGGATTTTCTCTTGACCTTCAAAAGAAGCTGCTACATTTTGCTACAGGAAGTGATAGAGTACCTGTGGGAGGAATGGCTGATTTGAATTTCAAGATTTCAAAGAGTGAAACATCCACTAATTGGTAAATAATTTTCTGAACTTTCTTTATTTTCATTCTTAAATTATTTTCTGAGAGTCCTTGTTGCTCTTGAATGTCCTTATAAAGAAGAACAAACTTAATTTATAAGGGAGAAACTTTATGGTCTCTTCTAGCTTGTTCTTAGGATGTTATTAAACCCATTTATTAATTACCTAAATTTAGCAGATGATTATCTAATACAAAATCAGTTCTCCAGCTAATGTTTACATCTGAGTCCAGGAGTTACTTATTTATGAAGATTTTCCTTACATGTCTTCAGTACAAAGAAACTATTAGCTTTACTGTTCCTAGCATGACAGCTGAGCTAATTAAAATACGCTGTGAATCACTTTGAATTTTTCTGAATTCATTGAGTCTGCTTGTCCCTATGAATAGCAGCCTGTACAGCTGCATAAAAACATTTACATTATTTCTTGACCGGCTAAATAAGGATTTTAACATGTATGGCTGGTAAAGATGCAGCTTTCCTTTATGGTCTCTGGGTAAGTGGATTGCTAATGCAGAAGTTGCTCCTATGTATCTGGAGCAAAGCAGCCCATAACTTCATTGTGAAAGTTAAATTGAAGTCCATGCCAAGTACTTAGATTTTTTGGTAGCGTTTCACTTTGTACTGAAGTGAAAAAATTCCTCGTGCTTTCCAGCTAGTATTTTCTTTCTCAAGAATGGAGGAAGCTGGTTTAAATAATCTGGAAAGCTGTCTACAAAAGCTTACTGGTTCTGAAGCTTCCTAAGCAAAAATTGATGGCTTACCTTCAACTCTCAAGCTTTTAACATAATTCCTTTAAAATGTTTTTATTATGTTTCTAAAAGTAACAATTTTATTGGTTTTCTGAGGAGACCCAAACTGTGTGCATGCCAACTCTCTGTGTTTCTAAATTTTGTTTATATCATTACTAAAGCTTTATTCAATTAGCCCATAACTGATTGAAGTCATATGTTAAATGAACATAAGGATCTGGTAAAAATGAAGAAAATTCAGTCATCTTTGAATTTGTTTAATTTCACTGTCTTGTAAGTTGCTGCTTTTTTTGAAACTTGAAAAATGTATTTTGAAATAGCACGTATTTTAGTTATCTGGGTCTGTGTTTTACAAGGTAATCTTTGCAGTCAGACTGCCAGTGCAGTGATGGACATGGGCATGTTGGCACTGTGTTGCTCACAAGGAAGGATCAGAGAATGCAATTCCCTCAGTGCCCTCCTGCTTGTCACTTGAGGTTTTAAAGGGCAGGAAGATCCCATAGTTTCTTTCTGCCTGTGGCTGTAAGCCCAGACGTTGGTGACATCTAGTATTGATGACAAAACAAATATTTATATTTCTCAAGAATAGTTCTCATCAAACTAATCCCTCTTAATGATGAGCAGTGTTTGCAGTGTTTCAGCCAGGCAATCTGAAGGGACATCTGCAGATATGTTCAAGCTCAGTTTTCAGAAGAAACTCACAAGTTCAAATATTGGCATGACCTGAACCAAAATGTATGAACTGTTGTTTTTTCAGGACTTCAATCAGTTCCTCTGTGCTTTGCCCTGACACACGTTTGTGAGGATGTATTTTTACCAGGCTGAGCTTTCAGTCTTTTGTATCCTAACAGTAACTGTGGCCCATCTAGCTGTGTCCATACCTACTGCACAACCCACTTCATTCTTCACGTTGTGGGTTTTGATTACTCCAAATTTAGTATTTAGAGAAGAACTGTTTTTTTTTTTTTTGTTTTTTTTTTTTTTGTTTTTTTTTTTGTTTTTTTTTTGACGTTGTTTGGCTATTTGGAATTTGCAAAACCTATAAGGGATATTTCCAACTTAAGCAAAAAAGAAAGGGAGGGGAGAGGGGACTGCAGGCAAACAAACCAGCTTGAGTACCTGAGGCACATGTGTTGTAAATATAAACAGTACCACTGTTATTCACATCTTGAACAGTAACACTGGGATTAATACTCCTTTTAGAGGATTACTTTTTTTAAGTCATGTTGAACTGGAAATCTGTAGGTAAATGGCAGTGTCCTACTTGTATTGTTGTTATTAAATGAGAGGTTTTATTTCTTTTTTAATTTCAATTTTTTAGGTTACCTGTGGCCCATACTTGCTTCAACCAGCTTTGTCTCCCTCCTTACAAGAACAAGAAAGAATTGAAGCAAAAGTTGATTATTGGAATTTCAAATGCAGAGGGGTTTGGTCTAGAATGAGGGAAAGTACTTCAAGAACAGCATTTTTATGTAGCACTCACTCTCTTCTAATTGTGCCTTTAAGCTTTTCATTGTTATGTCTCTTGATAATGTGGAAGTCTTACTCAACTTAAAACGTTTTTTAAATTAAATATGAAGTGTATGTTTTTTTTTTTTTTGCTGTATGGCAATACATTTACTGCTTGCTTTATTACAGAAAGTAGTTTTCTTCATACAGAAAGTTGGTCTATTTGATTAAAAAAAATGACTAAGGCGAGTTCTAAGTTATAGCTCTTTTCTCATTATTCTTATAGCACTTTATCATTAATCATAATTACTTTAAATCGTGTGTATCCCACTGGGAAATAATATACAGAATATTTCTTGATTAACTAATTCCAGTGGTAGAATGTCTTCAGTTAACACAAACAGTAGAAAAGAATGTAACATAGAGCATGTAGCCATATTTTCACAAAGGCAAATAGGAATTTTAATCTTTATAAAATGTATGCAGTTTTAATATTCTGGTTTTCATTCTCAGTTAAACAGGCTGTCTAAGAAGCATGTAAATAATTGCTGGTGAACAGATAGGGTTTTGATAGTGCCATTTACTGCTAAAAGTTTATTTTTTATGAATAAGAAGAGATTTTAAATGTTCTATATTCAGCTTTTACAGATCAACAGGATTGTACAAGAAGGTTAAAAGGTAATTTTCAAGTTAAGTGGATTCAAGGTCAAACTACAGGTGTTAAGCAACTTGCATGTTCCTCCTTTGAAACCAATAACAAACTAACCAGGTTTACTGGTTTACTTCTAGAGTAAATAAAGCTAGATACTTAGAATAAATTCCTCATATACTTAATATTTCAGAAAAAGAATGAAATCCACAACATAAGAAAAAATGACACGTAGTGTATCATGGTATCATCAGCAACTTTGTTGGAAGTCTTAAAGCTATGAATACAATAACATTTCAGAAGAATGTTGAAGCCTTCATTAACTTGAAGGTCAGCACCTAAAGAAAATGTTTTTTAGTTTTCCCTACACAAATTAATTTCTTAGTATTTCTCTTCTGAATTAGTACAACTAGGAGCTGGGGAAAAAACTAGTTCTAAAATGCAGATGTAATTAAAAGTCTGCATTTTATTCATTAGACAGAATTTATTAGCATGCAGTATAGTATTTTTTTTATTATTATTGAAAGCTACTGTATATTCTATAGGTTTCTATTTCAGCTGAATAAAGGCTAGATCTTCCAAGATAATTAGGCACCTAACTTGTCAGCTTTCCCAGTTGACTTCTATTGGGAGTTGTTTCCCGGTTGACTTCTATTGGGAGTTGGTGCTTAAATATTTTTGAGTATCTGTATTCCATTACTTATTTGCAATAATAGCAAAATATTTTATTTTTCTTGTTTTCCCTTTCTTTATTTGCATACAATCAACAGATTTTCACATGATGAACAAATTAATTTCTCTAATCCGTAGTCTTAAAGTCATTGTGGGTTTTCTTCAATAGCTAAGTGTAAATTTCATTTTATTCTCTTTCCTAGAGAAGACAGTGGTGATTTTGTTAATTTATTAAAGTAGAGACAAATAGTGGGATACTTTAAAATATCTTGCATTGTATTAATTGTGCTGTTACTGAAACAAATATTCATTGGAACTTAGCTTGGAACTAAGCTAAGGTAGCACTGTCTGTGTTAAAAGCAGCAGTTCAAAATTTTGTACTCTATATGGTTTCTTCCAAAATGGAGATTTAAAAATAGATTTCAATTTACAGGAATTCAGGTGTTAAGAAAGAAATGAAACTTTCACCATTGCACTGAATGAACTAGACAGAAATTTAGAATTGCTTGAACCCAGCAGCAGAAGTGGATGTAGGTAAGAAATCTGGAAACAAACACCTCCCTTTCCCCCCCTCTGTAGAACTGAATTTGTGGAATTTTAGCTCATGAATAAATAGCTATACAGTTTATCTGAAAACAAGGCACATTAGCCAAAATATTTTTTTATGGATTAAGCCCAATTTTAATAACTATTTATCTATTATTGTTAAAATAAAAGCTTTATCTTCTTATTTTCACTGAAAATTGCACTGTCTTGGGTTTAGTTTTATTTATTAAAGCTTTTTTGATTTACTTTGTAATATTACCTCAGACTTCTAAAAAAAAGCTATTGTATTCGCATCAGTTTTTAAATCAGATACTGTCATGTAATGACATTTTATATATATCCTGATGTTAATAAATTATATAGTAAATTTTGTATTTGTTAAATGAAAACATTACACTTATTTATGAAATAAGCCTCTGATCATTTAAAACTTTTCTTCAATAACTTTTTGTTGTTCTTTGGTCTTGCCCTGTAATTCAGCAAATCTTTTTTTATTTCCATCAGTGTTTTGTACCGTACAAAAGAAATCTGGTTTGTATAAACTTGTTCATTACTTAGTATCTATTTTTATGTATTAAAATTGTGCAGTTGTTAAACATCTCAATTTCTGACCTTATTTAAATTCAAGTTTCAAAAATTGATCATAATGGACTTAATCTGTTCTGCCTCTCTGCTTTTGCCTTATTTTTTTCTTTTGAAAGTTGTTCTTTGCAGCAACAGTTTTGTTAAGTCTTAGTATGGCTCACTGGATGAGAAATTGAATTTAAACCACTAGAGGTACACCCAGAAGTATATTGCGTATCTGTAGTCAAAATTAAAGTGTTCCAGTGCTTACCATGTTGTAACAGTGCTATAAAATAATGTGGATCCTGAAGTTAGTTTTCTTGGTTTGACCCCTCAAGTGCAAGAGTACTCTGACATGTAGTGAGAGTGAAGCTGTTGTATGTGTTGTCTTTTTTCCAACTACTTTTAATATTTAAATCAGAAGGAATATAGAGTAAGAACATTAAGCTTTTTCCATGGTCACAGTTCCTGATGAAAGGATGGATCTCTGACCGTGTTTAAAGTCTTGTCTGTTTTGTCCCACTCATGTTACCTGCAGATGACAGCAAAGATGAGGATCAAAATGACTTAAAAGTCATATTTGCCACTTTACTTACAGTAGGTGCTGTAAGTACAAATAATTTTTAAAATTATCTTATGAAAGAATATCATAAATCTCAAATTCACAAAAGCAGCAAATATATATTTATTTTCTCCTTCCACCACCTGCCTATGGAGGCAGGAGGGAAGAAGCAGTTGCTTCTGTCTAGTGCTGGGTTTTGAAAATACTTCTTTCCCTGAAGGTTTCTTTAGCATGGTTAGACATAAAGCAGAGACCTTTCCCAAGCTGCCAAAAGAGGGAACTGTTTGCTGCTGATCTCTGAACGGTCAACAGCCTGAAGACTGCTGTTTAGAAAGAGCTTAGAAAACCTTGGCTTACTCAGACCAGATATCAGATGGCTATTGCTAGGCCTTAAAAGTGAAACGCAGTATTTCTCTTTTGGTTTTGGCTAAGAGGTGCTAAGATTCTTTCTCTGTGGTTAGAATTGGTGGTCCTAGTTGACTTGCTCCAAAAGCAAATGCTGTGTCTTTCACAGATACGATATTTAATATGCTTTCAGAGTCCTTACCTGAAAAATAAAGGAGGGGAAAAAAAAAAAAAAAAAAAAAAAGCCCTGAAAGATCTTAAGGATGCCTTAAAATCTGTTTTCATGTCAGTAGTACAGACAGGCAGACTGTAAGAGCATTTGTTTTTCCTTTTGAAGTACCCAGTTCACGTAAGCTAATTTCTCTTTTTTCCTTTGAGTCAAGTAATTTTCCATTCTACTTGGATGGGTTTTTTTTTCAGGATCTGTGCTGTTGTATATGTGGTGTATGTGTATGAAGTTCTTTGTACTTTTAAAGGTTTATAGTGTCTAAGAGAATATTAATGGGATGGCTTGGACTGAGTGCCACAGTTGCTTAATCCATAGTAAGGTGGATTTTGTTTTTAAATTAATGAGCTAAAGTGGGCCTCTTCAGGTTCTGCACCTGTTGAGTTAAATAAAATTTTATTCAAATCTTTAAACCCCAGTGGCTCTATGTAAAATGTAACAAAAGAAAGTAACTCCAGAAAATATCAAACCATAATAACCATTGCTATAACTAATGTACTCATAGCTATAGAAGGGATACTTGATGCAAAAGTAATTCATTCTGCAAGCTATGCTTAGGAGAGAACTCTGAGGTCAAGGATGATGGGGAGAGTCTCCCTCTGAGGTAGAGAGAGCAGATGTTTGTTCAGCTCTGGGGAAAGTAAGAGAAGATCATGCAAGGTGGGAAGCACCTAACTTGGTCTAGATCCAGACTCTTTCACAACACCTGGTCCAGATCCACACTCATGTTAAATAATACTTATATGTATGAGAAACAAACACATCTTGAATAGGATGTGTATATTAGTGATACTGTTGCATCTTTTACAACTTTTATGTCCTGCCACAGAAATGCTTTGTTTGCCATTTTTGGTTGCATCAATATTTATGATTTAATATTTGTAGTGATGTAAACAGGCTTTCACTTTCTGACACATTTTCTTTTTCCCCTGGAAGTTGTGCTACGTCCTGTACACGTATAACCCTGGATAGGTTTAACTTAAGGAATTCTTGCTTAAAGGATGTTTTGACTCTATAGCATGCTTTCATATTAACTCAGAAGTGCATCTATTTTCACAGAATCCTTAATATCTTTACACTAGTATCTCTGGCTGCTACTACACTATAGGTAATGTAGTCTCAGCTGGTACAGGGTTAGCTGTAGACAGTATCAGGACAGAATACAGTTCCAATACAGGATTATAACTGTATATGTTGTCCATATCATTCTTGTCAATGAATGAGTTTGCCTAATGTACATTTAGTCTTTGTTCTAGCCAAGTAGTTCAGGACATTCACTGATTTTTCTTTTCACTTTGTCAGTAGTTTTCCTGTGGAGAGCAGGACCTGTGAGTGTTCTGTTCCCTGGAAAATCTATTCAACTGGTTACAGATTAGCCAAAGTACAATCATTTTGAAGGCAGTGTGGCTTAAACTCAAATACGTAGATCTTAGTTTTGATTTTGTTTTTGTTTAGTCTTCTAGTTGCTTCAGGTAACCTTACACACCTCATTTGCATGGACTGTGTGGCAGCACTTGTACTGTTTGGGGAAGAGAGGGGTTTAATAGTTGACCTGGAAGGATTGAAAGATATGCCAGTAACATCCTTCACACAGAGCAGAGAAGGTACATTTTACATGTCTTTTCCCAAGCCTATCTGGATATCGAAATGAAGCCATATCCAGCTCTGATTTTAAATTACTTGACACATTCTGTGATACTAAATGCATCTTATTCAGGAAGCATTTCACTTCATTAATAGAAAAAATAATCCATTGTGGTACTTAAATGCAGCCTCCATAAAATGGGGGTGACTTTAATACATGAGAAAAAGCACAAAATCCCATAGTCCTCTAAGATTCTCACAAGAGGAAAGAACAGTTGAGACAAGCCAATTAACTTTTAACTTTAAATGAGTAGTCTCTATCTCTTCTCTCTAAATGAAAGACATATCAAGCCACCATAAGAATAAGAGTGCATTTCACCTTTTTACTTTACCAGTTTTCAGTGCTCTATTTAGCAAGTTAAAGTTGAGACAGATTAATATTTCCTTTAATGCTGATGATTTTCCCCTAGAAAAGTCTTTTCACAAATTTAAGGCTCATAATTTCTTTGTAGCTGTCTGCTGGCTCTGGGAGAACTGTAAAAACTTTTTTGTTTGCTTTTTCTGTTGAGAATATAGAGAAAGGTGGCTGGCAAAAGAAATCTGTTGTTTTGAAATAAAGCTATAATAAAGTAAAAAAATAAGAACAGGAGGTTTGAGTAGGTGGATTTTTTTTGTTTGTCTAGGTTTGTTTTGTTTTCTATTTGATGTCTTTGCCCATGCATTGGATTGGCAGGATACAGGTAAGAGAATTACTAACTGATAGCAAACATATAGCAAATATGACTGAATGCAAATACAAAATAGTTTAAAAAAAAAAAAAAAAAAAACAAAAAAGGTAGATCTAGCAATGCAGAGAAAAGGGGAGGCAATCTTGGAAGCAGAGGAAAGTTTGTGGAAGAGTAATTCTGCTTGCGCATGTAGTAGTTCTACAGAATTACATTTTAGTCAGAGAAATCTAAGTTTATTCCTTTCCTAAATGATAATGATTTTACTGTTTGATTACTCACTCACAGTTTAAGAACTAATTATTGTTTTTTTTAATTCAGTCACTGTGTTAGATAATATAGCTAAAATTTGAGTAAACCATAATATTCTCCCATATGCCTATCTGTACAGTGCTTATAATATTGTCTAACTGTACTGTCATGTTCTGCATCACTTTTCATTTGGAATGTGACTTTGTGACAATTTTTACAGTGAATTAAAAGCTTTCCTAAAAGCAGATCAGCCTTTAGATTTGAAAACACTTGTCTTTCACACAAACCAAAGCTTTTAAAGTAATGTACTTAATTTGTTCCTGTTGGATATAAACAACCTGTTTGCATTTTGGTTTGTGTGGTTTTGCTTTAGGTGTCAGTCTATTTGATATCATATTTCTTCATACTGATTTAAGAGCACTAAACTGTATTATCTCAGATTGTGCATTCTGGAACAAAATCCACTTTCCAGTAGTCTAGGCTATTGGAGAGTTACTGTAAATCTGTGAAAAAGGTTCCAAGTTAATTTCTCGCTTTGCTCTGTTGGTTGCCAGTCAGGGGTTGAAACCTCCTGTGGCATTATGACTAAGCTATATTTGAACTACTTAGGGGTTGTTTGCTTTTTTTGTATTGATCACCTCATATCCCATGATCATCTAGTTTCTACGGGTGATGGGTTTAAAAATGCTTTCAGGTTTTGAAAGTGTTGATTCTTATGCTGAAATATTCAACACCAATAAGTTCTTCCTTTGAAAAACTAAACTTAGTTTCTTCAACAGCCCAGGATGTTGACCAGGAACTTACAGCTCCAGGGGTGGTATGTTAGTGAAATTATTTTAAAATACCCACTTTTATTTTCCTGTATTGGCTTCTAAAAGTTAAGCATTATCCTATAATCAAAGCTGTTGAGGCAACATCAATTTAACTATGCTAGTGACTGTATTCTATTCTTCATCCCCCCTTTTTTTGTCTGAACTATTGTTACACTCACTGGCATGTGACCAAAATATGAGTGATGCATCAGGAGTAAGTTTAATATTAACTATGTGAGGAATTCTTTTAAGCTTTATTTTTTTTCCTTCCCATCTCCTAACTCCCAGTGTGCTAGCTATATTTGTGTGTATTATTTCACGTGTATCTTTGCAGTAGGTGTACTCCATACACTGCAGTACCCCCAACCTTCCACTGTTTTCCTTCTCAGTCCTATTTTTATTTGAACTTCCCTTTTCTCCAGCCCTTATGTCCCCCAGATAAGTCACCGTGTGGCAGCTAGCTTCTCTGTTAGAAGAATGTGTTTCTCCCTGGCTCAGTGCTGTAGGCTCCACTCACTAACAATAACCACTCTGGGGAGAGGGCACTGCAGTGAGCCAAGCCATCCCTTTCTCCAGATCTTAAAAACAAACAAACAACAACCAAAAAAAGCTTTAGCTCTTATTTCTGAGGTTTCTGAAGAGCCAGGCAGATGTGGTTATCCTCAATGCAGAAGGCCTATCTAGGAGAAGAGTACATGCAGGATGAGTTTCAGATCAATAAGTATTTTTCTTTTTAGTTCTCATAATTAGCTAAAAGTTGTCAAGTTCAATATACAATCATATGAAGTCCTATGTGGCATATACGGACCATATGAAATCCCAACCTATTTGACTACATTTAGACAGTCAAAGAGTTAACAGTATCTGTGTCAAGTCTGGCTATATGGCCCAATTTTTAACCAAGCCTAATTTAAATAGTACTGAGAGACATCAATGTTTGCTCAGCTAGCCTGTCACAGGATGCTGCCCTAATAGAGCCGTCTCTGGCGCTTCTAAGGCTGCCTGGTAGAAGTATGCAGGATACTTCACTTAGTAACATTAAGTCAGCAGTGCAGCAAGTTGCCTGCCTGTGCTGAGAGGCAGCGTCCTTCATTTAAGCTCTTTAAGCTCTTCTCAGTTTTCCACTTTGGAATTGCTACTGCTTGTTAATGTCAGGCAGACCATGAAAGCCAGGCACTAGCTGAAGCTCTCTGAATATATTCCTCTGTATTCTGTATTTGATTTCCTGTCCTTGTTCAAACAAGTTTTGCTAGAAATTAGTAAGTGGACAGGAAGAAAGGAACTTGCAATGTAGATTTATTACTAAACTTATGAGATTAGTGGATCAAAAGTCTTGATATTAGCCAGTCATTTATTCTAGAGATAACTCTGGAAAAATGTCTGTTTATCTGCCTTGTTTGGCTTCATTTATTCATATTCTTTTAGTACTAGACCTATAGTTGTCCTAAGAATGTCGTAAATGCAAGATCCTAATATGCTAGATTTTTGTGATTAGCCATCTCTAATTAGTTACATCTAGGTATCTCTGTAATGACTTCAAGTCAACTTGCACCTCTGACTTTTCACCCCAGAGGTGAAGGTGGAAAATGTGAAGCAGGAGAGTCTTGTGTTTTGGAAGGATCAGATCCTGGTACTAAGTTACCAGCCAGGAGGCTGCCAATTCCTTTTAGGTTTTTTAATCAAGATCAGTTTGGGAAATGTGTGGTGTTGATATCATAATTTATTTTGTCTTAATTATAGCAGATTAAAAGGTGAAAGTTCTGCAGCAAAGACTATCTTAGAGCTTTTTGTTAGTTGGTAATAGTTAGCAAAGAATTTTGCCATAGCTTGTCAAGTGTAAAAGCAGTGCTATCAAAAGAATGCAGGAAGGAACTGCTTAGGTTAGAGCTTCATTTTACAGCTATTGAGTTACTTACTCAAATAATCAGAATAAAGAAGTCTCATATGATTATGATACATGCTGGACAGAATAAATAAATCCTTTGGAACAGAGGTTTTAACAGATTTTAAGGGGGAAACAGATTTTAAAGGGAAGTATTTGTATTTCAGTTTAATAAGGACTTAACTGTGTGATGAGTTATAGCTTCTTTTTCAATAATCACATTATGCTTTTAATAACATTCAGTATTTTGCTCCTTACATCTTCAAGGCATTTGGGGAAGTATTTATTGGTGAGTATTAACGGTTCCCCTGTATATTGACAGAGAACTACAAATTTTCCACTGTTGGGGAAAGTGACTCTGCAACCTGACCACAATTAGATGTCATAAAATGTTTTCTAGCCCTTTTGCCCTTTTCATCGGTGTAATGCGTTGCAATCACGCTTCATCTATAGATTGATACATGTTCAGGTTAAACATTAACATTAGAAAAAAAAGATTGAAATGGAAACCACTATCATACATTTATTCTGAAATGTATCTCTGTCCCTAAGTATTCACACAGGAATCAAAATATGTAGTGATTTTCAAACTTGAAATGCCTGTTACATCTAGTAAATCTCAGTAACTCTTTCCCATGTCCCTCAACTACTTTTTAGCACAGATGGCTTGTGAAGAGAGAACCACAGAGAACTGAACCACATATTTGCAACTCACTTATAATTTAAAAAGTTTATTTTTGTGGGGGGTTTTTTGTCTTTTTTTTTCTCGTGGGTTTCTCAGACTGACCACAAGCAGAGCAGAAGATGGCTTTGGCTGAAGGGAATTGAAAACAAGAGGTAACTCCAGGTCAATGTTCTATTTTGCAACCAATACACGCCTTTAGTATTAGGTGCAACGTCTAGCTTAAATGCTTGTTTCACTAATGACTTGGGTTTTTAGCAAATTTGTCTGATTTTTGCAGCAAGAAAAGCAAGTACATGAGAAGTTACATTTGATAAATGAAAGAGTCATAAAATATATCTACAAGGTTCTGCATATTTATAGCTATTCAAAACTATAGCAATTTTCTTTTGTACCTTCACAATCTACCTGACATTTCTTTTGATCCAAAATTAGCCACAATTTTAATGGGTAATTTCAGCTCATAAATATTGTCGCCCCACAGCATGATCTCACAAGATGAGGGAGGAATTGTGCTTTTCCATCTTCTTGATGCTACGCTCTAGTGGTCACAGCACTTGCCAGCAGTGGGGAAAAGCAGCAGTTAAGTCTTCTGCAGTGTGATCTGAACTCCCATTACCCACATCACATGAGCTCTTAAATCCGTATTTTGCATCAGGCAGGGCCTGGGCCTCTTGCATTCAAGGTAAGTGCACTAAGTTAGACGGTTAAAGGAAGCTGTGTTCTCCTCAGCTTTGTAAATGGCGTATGAGGTCTAGTTTAATTTCTTTGACTTGCTTTTGTTAAACCTGCCCAAATGAAATAAAAACTTCCTTTCTGATTCAGAGTGAAGCAGGGCCTTCTGTTTTCTCATCTCAGCAAAATAAAATAGGCCCCCACTGCACTTTTATCTTGATTTGATCTTAATCTTTGTTTCCTAAAACTGTTTTTGGTTCAGCAGCTAAACTGAAATATTAATCACATTTAAGAATTGTCTGAAAATTCTCCTATTGGATTGTAAGACAGGCAAGAGAGGGATGGAAGGAGGCTGGAAATGAGAAAGCATTTGACAAAATGTGATCATCATTCTTCATGTCTTCATATGCAATTTTCCTGAGCAATGTGTAAAAAAAAGAAAATAAAAAAATAAAAAAAAAAATAAAATAAAAAGCCAGAGTGACTGGACTGATAGAAAATACAGAGAATATGTGAAAACCAACATGGCAAAATTTTCCCGTTATTACATAGCACAAACTTTATTAAACTCAGAAAAAATGACATGTTTTATTTTAATACAAGCAACACTATATTCTTCTAGCTGCATTTAGTTCCTTCTGTAACATCATAAACCTCAGAGGGAGCCCGTGCCTGGCCTCTGAACCACCCAAGAGTTTCCGTGCCACAGAAAACCTCTCCTTTCTAGGGAGGACCGGTGTAAGTCCGGGTCCGAGCTATTGTTCAGGAGAGCCATTAGTGGAGCAGGCAGGGATCCCTTAAGATCCTGGACTCGGTTGCTTTTCCGAGCAGTTGCAGGGGGTTTTCTCCCGATGCCAGGCTATTTGCAGACATCTTCCTGGGTGAGAGCAACAGTTCTTATCACCAATACTTACTGCTACTTTCCAGCACTTCAATCAGCAGCCCACGTTTTATAGTAAGTCAGTGTGAACAAGTGCAAATTAAGGCACTGTAAAATTCCCACTTCTAAAGCATATGGAGAAATTTCTAAGTGTCTTTTTTTTGGTGGGCATCTGCAGAAGCCATACTGACAGCAACTGTTTATGAATGCTCTCTAGACTATTTCTCCTGCAAAACTGTTCTGGACTGCAGGTAAATAAACAATTGAGTAAATTTAATTCTTCAGTTCAGTATGTATTTATTGCATATTTTTTTAGTGGAAAAATCTTGGCACTTGAAGTGCTCAAGGAGGGCATGCTTATGGAATTATTTTCATCAACAGAGATTTCAATAGCTGCACAAAAATCACAAAGACTGGAACCAAACCTAGATTTTTTTTGTTTCCTGGTTTTCTGTTCTTATTACTAGCTGGTTTTGCTGTGTGGAGTAATTAAATGTAAGCAGTTTTGAAGAATACTAGTTTTTAAAAAAAATGTATTTAAGAGTCTTCGTAAGACTTTGCATTTTTAATATAATTTTTCTAAAAATAGTGTCTTTTGATTACAAAGCTACAAGCAGTTTTGCAAAGTAGAGATACTGAGAACACTGCACCATTCACATTATGGAATATATCATGCTAAGTCCTTATGCAAGTCAGTAAAAAATCTCCTACTGACTTTGCGCAAGTTGCATAGCTGCCAACTTGTAAAAGTGCTGTCAATACAGAACTGAAGTTTTGCTTTAAAAACTTGTCAGTTTGACAACCTGATTAGGAGAGACTTTATGCAGGCTCACTAACTTAAAAAATATATTCCCAAATTCAACACCTGTTAATTCATTCTTTCCTTATTTACAAACATCATAACTCTGTGTACAGAATTATAGACCCCACAATAAAAAGATGTTTCTGATACTCTAATGTCTAAAATCTCTCCTTCTATCAGGCTTGAATGTTTTGTGACTGCTCTACCTAAAGCATAGAGGATGCCAGTAATGCATAAGCAGTGATGCAGTGACGTCCTCTGAATATTCATAAATTACCTTATTACTAAGCTGCTTCTCTGAATATTCCTAAAACACAAATACTCTCAGTTTTAATTGAGAAGGTGTTTTGTTTTGAGATATCAGAGGGTAAATAGTGTACCTGTAGGTTTTCTCCCCTGCCCTCAAGTACTACCATGCTGAACATTATGGTTGTTTTCAAGGGTCTTCTCGCTCTTCAACAAGCAAACTTTGGCAAACTGAGCAGCACACTGGTCATATTGCCTGTACAACTCAGGCCTGAGGGCAGGGATACAACAGACAGCTTCAGCAACACTGATTCTGAACATGCTAAGGAGGGAAAATAATCAAAGGAGAAAAAAAAACAGTGTGCTCATTTGCCATGGGTATTCATACTATTTAAACTTTTCTACACATTTTATTCAGTTAGAATTAATAGTGCTATAAGTTAACTTCTACAGTTCTAAGTTTGGGCTCAGTCATTCCTAATTGCTTTCTGATATAATTCCACTAGCTTCAGATGATACTGTACATGAGGTGAATTTGACCATTTCTAACAATTCTTATCATCATCATCTTCAGTATAATTATTGTGCTGATGCTGTTAATGCAAAGCATACAAACTCCAGTCGCTAATCTGTAGACAGCAGCTTCCCTAAGAATGCTGTCTTCCAAAGCTGTTGTGTACCTCTGAATGTTTCAAGTTTTGAATGATTAGACTGAAATAATAAAGTAAATTAATATCCAGCATGCGTAAGCTTAACAATTTCTGCGAGTATGTCTCTACTGGTATCTCAGCTTGGGCACGTATAATGAATCACCTTGAACCTCATCAGAATCATAATTTGTAAATGGTTCTAATTACTTAGTAAGAAGTCTTTCTAAGAAGTAAAACTTCTGCAGTCTGGTTATTTTTTTATTTATTCAGAATTAATTATTTTGTTGCCCACTAACCACTTAGTCTCTCACTCTTTTTTGTTGGTCTTTTTTTTTGTAGGAGATTGGGTGTTTGCCAGTTGTCTTCTAAACACGTTGAAGAATTCTGACTCTGCTCAAGCCGATAAATGCTTTTCATAGGCTGACGTGGAATTCATTTGGGAAGCTTGCTCAGGTCACGTACGTTGTCATCACCAAAACTGAGATTCACAGCACTGTGAAGAAAGCCAACTATTTAAACAAGTGGAGCCATCCTAAAATAGCCTAAATGTGCTAGTTTGCACTAGGTAAGAATCTGTCCCAAGCTTTTATCTCCATTTAAACTACTCATTCTAATGCAATGGACTGTTTTCTCAGAGGAGTGTTGACAGCTAACATGAAAAAAAGTCTCTGCTTAAAAACATCTGAAAGGATTTCATCTACAGAAACATGCCCAGTCTTCCATTATAAATTCTTAAATCCCTGTTAAACGCTTTTTATTCCATTATCTAAGAACAAATCACCACCTAATTACCTCCTTTTAGATACAATTAATGCATTCCTGAAACACAGTAGAATTTCCACTTAATGCTGTAATTTGTGCATTATGGACACTAGACTGCTTATAAAATGTCCCAGTAGTTTGCTAGAGAGTGCATTTATATCTTTGATACCCACTGTAGAAAAGTGGATCTATGCGCTCTGCCTATCCTACCTTGTCTGACAGGCACAGATGGCCCAGCCTGTCAGCGGGCGCTTTCTCCTGGTTGGCAGCGGTGCAGCTGGTGACTGCTGGATGGGTCAGTCCTTTGGCAGTCCTGCTGCGCTCCTCAGGGTCTTCCAGCAATGATCTGCACAGGCAAGGATGTTGCTGACCCACCATCATTGCTCCAGGATAGAGTCAGAGTTCATTTTTGTGAGTTGGATCTGATTTGCAGCTGAAAGAATGACCTCTTGTGCCAAGGCTATCTTCTGAGTAAGGAGGATCTGAAAGTAGGATGTCAGTATGAACTGTCAAATTACAGGTAAGATGCTTCATATCATAGAACACACGTTAGGCAAGCAAAAATGCTGTTTTAGACTTTTCTTGAAGTGCCTTTTCAGAGACAGTGTCAATGGCACATTGCGCAGGTATCTCTTAAATGCTAGTACAACAGTAACTGAGAGAGAGATGCAACAAACCAGATTTTGTGGTTTTTGGTTTTTTTTGGTTTTTTTTTTTTTTTTTTTTTTTTTTTTTTTTTTTTTACCTAAAATGTCTCATTGTGCTATTTTAGTTTTGCAATGGGCCTTAAATCTGAGAGTACTCAGATTTAGTACTCTCCCAAGTGCAAGGCATATTTGCCTGAGACCAGTCATCAGCGTTCATACACTTTTTCTTCTTGCAGCAACTGGACTTCCTGAGCAAGTATAAGAAAAAGAGGGGAAAAAATGGCAAATGAAATAAAACGGGCTTTTTTTTTCCTCTAGTCATTGCCAAGCCCTGTTCTTACCAATTCAGTAAGACTGCAAGTGATCAGAGGATTCTGCAGAATGCAAAGCCAACCCATCTATCGGCGCCAGGAGAAAAGACCCTGCGGAGGTAGCTGAGCTGCCCTGCCAGCATCAGCGCGTTTTAAGTGCCTGTTCATCCCTTTGTTGCCAGTCTGCTGCTGAAGAGCAAAGTGTCAGCTCTTTGAGCTGCCTGTGGCTAAAGGCACCTTTCCATTCTAATTCTGAAGCTTTACATATAGCTGTAACTACCTGCAAGGCTTTCAACAGCAAGGCCTGTTTTCCTAAGGCCAGTCATCAGAGGTTTGTTTAGCAGACTTGCTGATTACTCTACTAGCTGATGCTAAATTTTCCTTTCCTAAGCCCTTTTCTAAGCTTCACAAACTTTCTGCAAAAGTCAGGTGGGGATCCCAGCTCTGGTTTGCTTTTTGATGCTTGTCTCAAGGTTAGTATGGTGAAAATCAAAGAGGAAGGTAATGAAAATACATTTTTCTGGTAGTATGCAAGATCTGAGGAAGAAGTAGTTAATGGACAGACTAAATTCAGACTGATACATGCATGTTATCTGGCAAATGTGATTTGCAAAATTGCACCACACTGCAAGCTCAGGCTCTGGTACCTTCTGCCTGTCTGCCGACTTTGGGAGAGGAGCCCCTTGTGGAGAACTGGAACAAATTCCGAGATACCCAAAATAAGTCTTCCTTCCCACCAACCACACACTCTATAGGGGTATGTCAACTGGTCCTGGTAAAGCATCTATTTATTTAAAATTCACCTACTAGGCTATTGCATTGATTGGTATTTGGGGACAGATAATAGGTTCCTAATGTAGGAACATTAGTAGTTCCAATGTATCTGGCATTTATATGAATAAAGATACAAATCTAGCTCTGAATTTAAGTCATTTCACAATGAGCAAAAAATATGTTTATGGGAAGTACAGTGGTGTGACAGTGTGCATTTATGTTGTTTCGTGTGACATATCGTGCAATAGAGAGCGGAAAAAAATAGATGCAGTACTGGAAATAATGATTTAGAGCATTTTTAATCAGTGAATATCTAAAGGCAGAGACTTTATTGAGTGAGGAGGAGGGGAAGGAGCAGCAGCCGAGGCAGCAGCATCCCCATGCGCATCCCACTCAGCTGCCCCGTTCGGCCAGGGGCCGGGCACGGCTCCTCGCTCCATCTCGCCCTGCAGCGCCCGCGCCAGGGCAGGGCACCGATAGCTCTGTCCTTTCCCCGCCGGTTCCTCCTGACCCTAGAGACGCTCCAGTCACCCTGCACTCTTCCCGCACACTTACGTGTTCCCAAAGCCTCAGCGATTCCCTTCTCAACTTGGTACCTATTTTACTGCAGCTCCCGGTATCTCCTCCATATGCCCCTGCTCTTGGCAGCTGTGCAAATAGAGGCAACCCCAGACCTCTTCCTAATAAGGTAACTGTGATATTTTGCTTTTGATTTTAGTATGGTCAACTCATTCCGTGAGCTACATACTTTGTCCGTGACATTACTTTTTTAAATATTGGTATGCTTTGTTATCGCTGTATTTTGAGAGCAAATAGACTTTACCTGTGAATTATGGCACATTGCTCGTTTTCTCAAGTAAGGCCTGGCTGCAGCGAGGCTGGGCATTCCTGACCCTACAGTAACTTGGATAATATCTCTAGGCTTAATTTCCCCATACAAAAAAGCGGGAGCAATGTGGGGTGAACACTTAGAGTAAATAGTAGAGAGCCACAAACCATGGTAGACAGAAGGAGCCTTGTTGCTTGCTGAGTAAAGTAACCTCACTGGAATTAATCTCCCTTAAAAACATTATCTCTTGCTGCAATATATTATTTGTTTTAAGAACACACATATGTGTTTGAGAGGGATGATAATATAGTGAGTAGAATGAAGATAATTCTGGGCCTACAACAAATATAGCTGAGCTTTCGCCTGGGGTGACAGTGTCTTGATGCCAGAATAAAGAGATGCTGTTTTTTCTTTCACCTTCCTTTGAAAAACTAGCTGCAAACACACAACTGCCAACTTCTGTTGGCTCAGTTAACATGCTTTTTACAAATTAGAATTTAACCTAGTCAGTGATTAAAATAGACTTTCTTTGCTTTTATATGGTTTGTTCATATTACTCTGGATCTAGCTCAGCCTACTCTCAATTATGTGTTCTTAGTTTAAGAAACAAGTTTCGAGTTTCTGGGCATCCTTTGTGATTTTTTAAAAATAGCATACCAATAGCATACTCTCTTATGCTTAAAGGATGCTAAACCCGTGACTTTTAGTCAGCTGTTGAAACCTGATAACATCAGTAAAGAATTACTCTAAAATATTATCTGGAGCAACCCCATTTTTGCTGTGAGAAATACATTGTTCTTGATCATCTCCTCTAAGATTTATGCATATTCTGCTTCTAAAAATGTCTTCTTAAATAAACAGCAAACCTTGGAATAAACTTTTGTCCAAATCTTCACGCTATTTAGGCAGAGGAGTGTTCCTGTTCCCCAGAGGAAGATGGGCAGGACAAGCATTATTAGAATTGCATTAGCAGAACAATTCTGGACGCTCTGCATGTGTCTCTGCCTTACTGACTTCTCTTGCTGCAACCTGAACTAGTAAATGTGCAAAATAATGTGTGACTATCTGACCATATGCAATGACTCCTGATGACCCTTGGTTCCCACTCACCACTGAACATTACTTTTTTACTGTAAGCTTAGAACTGGCAGAAGTTCAGTAATAACTTTCTCTTTGGTGGATGCAACAGAGGGAAGAGGAGGTACAGTCATGCCGAAGAGGTAGCAAACCCAGATAAGAAAAGGTCTTGGGAAATGTTAGTACAACATAAGCAGTGCTAATGTTTGTCACCAGCATACTCTGCTTCTAGTAATAGATTTGGTTACTTTTTCCATACTGATAACATCAGTGCAGCCCTCATCCAGGGCCAAAAACTCCTATGGGTTTCTGTACCTAGAATTAATTTAAACTACAGTAAAAAAAGGAAGACATGCACCCTTACATAATATGTGTATTTGTCTGGTATTTGATGTATTTTCTTTTTAATCCCCTCCAAAGATGGTAAAAGTTTTCAAAATTAGGATACAAGAGATTTTCTTTTGCAGAGCATCTTAAAGTTCATTGATCTTTGCTGCTCTTTTTTTGTTATTTTGCTATACCTGTTTCAGGTATAGGTGCATACTTTCCTATTTCAGGTATTATTTCATAGTATTATCTAAGCTGAAGTCCTCTGAAAATCTAGAGGCACACTTGTAGCTCACAGTCATCTTTAAAATTCAGAACTATTTAGTCAGGAGGTAAGAGCAAAATGATATACTGTCTAAAGTCTAGAATTAAAAGTCTTGGGATTGAAAACACTTCTTTCTACAGTAGGCACTGCCTTGCACTGTTTTACTTTAGATAGTGGTACAGATGAGTTAGTAGTTTGAATAGTAAGAGTCCTGCCAGTTTCTCTGTATTTAATGGTGTTTTTCTGCTAAAAAAAAAAAAAAAAAAAAAAAAAAAAATTATCCTGGGAGGTCATTTTGTTTCTTCAGGGGAAGCTTCATGGAGAAAAAATAGGATAATATCCTAAGGCTGCAGTAATCAGCGTAATAGCACTGCAGCTATCCAGCCAGCCTCAACTTTTGTAATTCCTGGATCAAAGCAAGGGGTCTGGGTATCAGAAGCATTACTGTTATTTCTCTTTACTGAGTTTGCTTTTGTCTGCCACTACTTTCTGACTGCAGTTGCCCTCCTTTCTCTTCAACAACAGCTGGTAAGGTATAGCCAGCTCTGCCTCCGTCTGGCATCCCACTTAATGCAGCCCTGGCACCTGCTGCTCGGATTACTGTTCCCTCTTTGCATTCACAAGAGTAAAGTTCCCTAAAGGAGATCTAACAGAACCAGAAAAAATGCTGGTTCAGGCAGGGCTGGACAGGGCAGGACAGTTAAGGCAGGCAACACAGGACGGGCAGGGGATGGCCAGAGAGGAAAAGCTGCTTCTACATGGGAAAGCTGGGGCCAGGGAAGAGTCGAGCTCAGGGGAGCAGGAGCTCGCGAGCGCTGGCTGTAAGGTCAGGGTGCAGCAGCTCCCACACAGCACCAGCGGGGCAGGCGCGGGGTGGCCTGGGGCAAAGGAGAGGTGCACGTTGCTTTGAGCACCAGAAGCGGTGTATTGCCAGTGGTGAATGGTACAGCTGAGAATCAGGCTCATTTCCCTGCCGCAAAGCTCATGCGCCTCTGCTGCTCCCGGTGCCCGGGAGAGCTGGGCTGCTTTTGCACGGCAGGGTGCTGGGGCGGTGAGACACAGCACTGGGAAGGCAGAAGCTGAAGCAAGCAGCCAGCCTGCCCAGTGTGCTGATAGTCCAGATGACAGGAGACTGATGCCTTCATAACTTGAAGCGTTTTGATATGGTTGGTTGTACTCAGAGTGCCTGCAGCTCCAGGCCCTTCTCTGTAAGTTACACCGTTAAGAGCATCAGATTTCCGCAAGGACAGAGAAATTGCAGAGTGGCCAGTGAAAGAGTCCAGCTTTGAAAAAGCAATCTTAGCGAGAACATTTCAACACGAAAGGTACAATATGTGCATTTCTGGCTGTATTTTAAGTGTCTATAATGGCTGAATATTTGCCCCAGTGCTGTCCTTTCCATTTCCTTCAGCATTATCCCTTTACCTCACATTAAAGTATACAAAATGGGTAGTTTAGGTAACATCACCCATACCAACATGTTTTCTTTTCAGCATTGTAAATTATTTCCACTAAGAGCTACAGGAGGGCATTACTGGACATTGTACATGTAATTTGTATCCATCAAAATTATCTAGGACGAGGATTTTGGCCACTGAAACACAAGCACCAAATACTATTTTCTTATTTCTAACACTCCAAACGGAATCCTGAGAGTTTGTCCAGGACTGGCAAATGCTGAAGGCATCTGCTCTTGGATGGCAAAGAGCTGCTTCTGGTAATTTAACCAGGAGAACTAAAAGCTCTGATCAAACTCTCAGTCAGCAGAGAAATTCCGATTGGCGTCTTTCAGAATTCAGCTCTATACTTACGGGCTGCATCCGGAGCAATCATGTTCTCAGCTTTTGTGTTTCATTTTTGTGGTGATTTGAATCTTTTTTTTTTTTTTTTTTTTTTTTTTTTTTTTTTTTTTTTTTTTTTTGGTAGGAGATGGTATCACACCTGCATGCCTATGGTGTGGTCTAGAGCTTCTGAGTACTCCTGTGATATAAATATTGACTGATAAAACTTAGGTGAAAATTTACCATGTTGCGTAATGACCCAGCGTTGGCAGCTGCACAGCTGGTGGCTGAGACCTGCCAGGTTGCATCGTATGACGGGGCAGCACCTGGACTGTGCGCAGGTGAGCCTGGGCTTTCTGTGTCCCGAACGGGCATGTGCCACGTGGCTCTGGAAAACGTGGGCCAGCTGACCTTATGGCTGTTGCCAAAACAATTTTAACATATCAGCTGAGAAGATTAAAAATTTTCCTGTGGTTGCTAGGAATGTTTTAAAGAGCATACTTTTCTGCTACCCAAAAGCTGTCTTTTATTATTTTACTGTTCGCTGAGATTTGAAAACCTGAATACATACGTATTGATAATAGGGCTGGCTGTCAGTGAATGAGTCCCAGGGTGTTACCATATTTCACAGTTAGTAGGTATGAAGATAGAATCAAAGCCACTTTGTGATTTCGTTTTTGGCAATACTGCTTTCAAAAAAGTTTAAATACTTGGTTAGAGGCAAATTGAAATGCTTAAAAAGGCAGGAGAGAAGGGGAAGAATTCTTGCTCATGACATTTTTATTTTATCTAAACTGTGGAACGTTTACCTTTTTGTTTGCTAAATGTAGAAAAAGCACATCTATTTTGACTAAGAGTGGCATCTGGGAAAAAGTGTTAAAATACAGAAAACCAAGGGTAGAAAATGGTTCATTGTGCCGTAGCAGGGTTGTGTTGCATATTTTTGGAAGATGTTAGTGGCAGAATGTGTTTAAAAAAAAAAAAAAAAAAAAAAAAGGCCTTAAGAAGAATTTCATGCTTTGTACTAACTTATATGTTATTCCAATGCAGCATGCAAGTTTGGCAAGAGGTTTTTTTTGTTTTTTTTTTTTTTTTTCTGATCCAACTGGAAAAGCAATCTCTGTTTCCTGCTACAGTAACAGTGGTGCTGCAGAGGCCCCCAGGGAGGCCCTCCGCTCTGCTGCCATCTTCTCACATGCCTGCCTTCATTGTGCAAGCATCAGGTTACAAAAGCAAAGTTTGCACATGCTACTGAACCCTGCAGATGGAATTGCGACACTGTATTTTATGACATGCTTTGGCACTTATGGAATATTTTACTGAAAGCAGATCCTTCAGAGTACTGAAGGTTTGCTTTGTGGCTTCTCCGAACATGGAGCAAAGACTGAAACTCACTGCAGGGCTTCAGAGGTTTCTGTAAGGTTGTGGTGACCTGTAGGAGCCCTGCACACGCCACCTGAGCTGGAGGGGAGGGTTAGTCGTTTCAGACCTGGGAATGAAGTGAGCCTTTATTGTAAAAAGGAACGTATGTTTGAGCCTGTGATCCCTGCGCTCTAGCCTCTAAAAAAAAGAAAGGAAAGCTTTCCACTGCTACCTGACCTTTGAATTTAATGATAATTGGATTTAAGTGAGTGGAAGTCATAAGACTTTGCTAATAAGATAGCAGAAGAAATCTGTGTCATATGCAAGGTACGTAGGTGAGGTGAAGACTGATGTTAACTATGGCACCATAGTTAACATGGTTAACTCTTAAAATATTGGCTTAAAAGAGAAGCTGACAGCAGCTTGCATTTTTAAACAGGTAGTCTAAGGTGGTGTTTCGCAAAGTACAAAGCACAACCCTGTAGAGACATGAGGGTTATCCAGGATGGGCGATGAATGGGAAGGAAACATGCAGGACTTCAGCAGGAGGTAGTAAAATTGCCAGGTTACACCATTTTGCTCTTTTTCCTGAAGCAGAAAGAACAACCTTTGGAAGTTTAAGATATCCTAGTACAGATGAAGGGAAATGGTTGTCCTGGGTTACCAGATGAGTGTTTATCAAGGCTGTGCACTGTTACAGAAACTAAATTGATAAAACCAGACAAAAAGACTTACCCAGTGTTTCTCTTCACCTTCTCAATTGTAAAGAAATGTATCTAGGGCGCACACAATCCATTCGAGCTCCAATTTGACAGTATACTATCTAAAGCATATATTTAAAGCTCAGTAGGTACTAGAACACAACATTGCAAAGTTGTATCTGCCTGTATTTGGGCTATGTAGTACTTTTAGTTTAAGCTGGATACATAAAACAATGTGCAACTGTATTGGGGAAGGAAGGAGAAAAAGGGAGAATGAGAATACCATTGCCTTTGCACTCCAGCTACACTAAACAAAACTAACTGTTTTTGCAAACAGCCTTTGTAGTTCTGAATTCATCATAAGAGAACCAAAGTAGTGATCCAAAAGACTAATTTCAGCAGCAAATGCAGACAAAATGAGAAAAGATTCTGCTTTTGATTATTAAGTCCTATCCTGAGGTATTCAACTTAGCCCATCAGACAGTTATTAATTAACATCACACTAGCATAAATATCTTTATTTAGTAAAACAGAAAAAGCAGTTAAGCAATCCCTATTTTAGATCATCATTCTAGACTTATTAGGGTAAACTTTTGGCTGAAATTCTTTAATTTATTTATTTTTAAATCTTAACAGGTGCTCAAAGAGGATGGAAACTTCTATTGAAACAGATCCAAGAGCTATATTTCATCATGCTCAAGGCAGACTTTATCAAAAAGCATCATTTGTATTGGCGGTCTTTCAAAGACTACCCTCTAACTATGCTCAAATCAGGTTAGTTCCACAGATAACTCCTACTTTATTCTGAACATTGCTTCAAAGATTGCAATCACACAAGTTAAAAAGAAGACTTTTAAATTTTAACTGACCTTAAGTTTCTTGCTGATATATTAAGCTCATGTTACCTGTGATTGGTAAATATATATTTTTAGCCACCTGCCCATTAGTAAACAGATGGAAGCTGATCAAAAACATTCCACTCCTCTGGGTTTTGAATGCAACCATCATAGATTTTTTTAGTAAAAAGTTACAAGGTACTTCACAATTGTGATTGTAAATACATTGTACCATGTATTGTAAAAAAATTCTTCTCCATTGCTTACAAAGCATTAATGCTGGTGCGCTTTAGAAAATCAACAGTCTTTTAAAGCTGGAAATGGTTTTACTCATTTTTCTTCCCTCTCTCCATAAGAAAGAGTTATAAAAAGTAGAAATGTTTTCTTTTCCACAGGCTATGAACTACACATTTAACTGCCTATTAGGTAGGCAGCCCACAGTTCAGCAAAGTGATCTTCGTCATGATGGTGCTACAGACCTCTGCCAGGCATCAGACTTGGACTTAAAAAAAAAAGAAATGGCAGTGCTTCCTTGCACTTTTTTTACAAAATAAACTTTGTGGGTGAATCCCATAAGCAGAGCACCAGTTCCAGAAAATAACGCTGGCACTTACTTTATCCTCACTGAATATTTAGACCCTTGCTTATGTAAGTGAGGCAGTTGTACATTTTTGTACTCTCATTCCAGGGTTTCTGCACTCTCAGCAGTTACATTTGCTCAGGAAATTGTGAGTTTAGGCAAGAAGGGATTTTGAGATTTTTACTGCAATTGTAACAGTGAGAGATGTTCTTTGTATTGCTTTCCTTTTTTTCATTGTTTTTGTTTTGTTTTGTTTTTCCTTTAATGGAAGTTGAGTGAAAGATTCAGGGAGAGGCTTCAGGGGTAAGATTCATTGGCCATTTCTGGGCCATGATCCTTGCAGATTCAAAAGCCTATTCCAGACTACTCCAATGAATTAGAAATGCAGAGGTTTGTTTCCCTGGTGCTCAGTCCCTGAGGGGAGATGTATCTGCCCTGGAGTCCCAGATATTATTTGGGTACAGGTTTCTGGCCATGTGCATCTAGTTACAAGGTTGGAATCAACTATGTTACGAGTATCTGTCTTTCCTTTTTATGAAAAGAATAATGTAATAATAATAATAGAGGGAACAAAGTCTTTTTTAAATTTCTTTTCACACTGGGAAAACTTCAGCTTAAGCCTAAGATTCTTCTGATGGAGGGGGGAAGGTCAAACATACTTAGCTGCTAAAATTTTATTTCTTTTCTTTTTGGAAAAAAATAGCATGCATTTAATATAGCTCTGTAATCCTCTTTCTCCTGATATCTCTCGTCTTTCTTCCTGAGCAGTAATTTTCTGAAACATGCTTTTGTCTGGTCTGTCACTGATTGTTAGTTATTCTGAAAATGTCGTCTTTGTGTTTGAAGGGATTTGGTCTGGCTGCCTGACAGAAGGCTGCAAAAACCAGCCCTCTGCTCTTGGTCCACTGCGTGACTTCGACTGTGCCAGTGCTGAGTCTAGACTTCAGCTTACCAGGTATGTTACAGTGGAGACTCACAAGCTACCGTGCCTTCATTACTAAAAACCGACAAAGTCGAAGAGAGGAATGGGAAAGATACTCTGCTTTTCAAAGTAGGACATGTAGCACAGCTGTGCACTGTGATCTGAATGGCGGCAGCACGCTATAGCTGGAGGAAAGAGATTGCGCAGACCTAAAAAAAACCTGTCACTATACAAGCTACAAAATAAATATTTGCCTTACAGCAGGCCCCTTCAGGGACTCTGTTCATGTGTAACATGCTGCATACACTGGCTGATGTCCTAGTGATACAGTGAACTAGAAAATGTGCTGTTCAGATGCACGTACCTTTGAATGAAGCTTTGAACTAGCTTCATTCAAAAAACCTTTATTAGCTTCGGTGCTATGCCTCTGATAACTAATCACCCTCCAGTCAGAATGGAAGAGCCCACACTTTCCGTAAGCTTGCAAGTATTACTGAAGTTTGGCAGTTGCACTTCAGGAGACAAAATAATTCCTTCGTTCTTACATCTTTTAGTCTGTGTTTTTAAAGTTTTTAAGAGCCACTACTTTCTTCCCTGTGAAGAGCCATCTTGGTTCACTTCAGGGAACACTGAGTGTACGGGTTGTACAGGGCTCACTTCTACTATATATTTTCCATTTCAAAGGTCTTTTTATTTCTTCAGTGAAAATTTTACAGAGTTTAAAAAAATGCATCAGCTAGGCTTCTCACTGTAAGTTTTTCCTAATGCTGGTAATTCTGTATGAAAAATAGACCTCATATTTTTTCATCTCTGAGGCCAAAAGAATGTAATAAAAAGCCTGAGATAAAAGATTCACTGAAATACTTAAGTTCTCTGAAGTATCAAGCCTGTTCAGCAATATGCTTATAAAATATAGAGCAGAACAGATCATTAAATTAAAAAAAATCTAACCTGAACATTACAACTTAGACCAGAGACTTTTCTGAATTAGTTTCTAGTTGAACTAGATGCTGTTTTTTCTTAAAAAAAAAAAAAAAAAAAAAAAAATCTTAATCTTGATTTTAAAATGGAGCCAGAAGTTTTGTTCCAGCAGTTCAAACAGTCAGGTTTTGAGTATCTCCACAGTTGGAGACTCCACAACCTCTCTGGCAACCTGCTCCCAGTGGTCAATCACTTTCATAGTGAAAAAGTTTGTTCTTATGTTTAAATGCAATTTCCTCTATTTTGATTTGTGCCTTTTGCCACTTGTCCTGAGTAAAGTCTGGCTTGATCTTCTTTACTCCCTCCTATCAGGTATTCACACTGGTAAGATGTTCAATTAATTATCTTCTGTTGATCCCAAATTCTTTTTAGAAGTATTTTGAATTGAAGACCATAGCAAACTCACTTTTGCTTTTGCTGTAAAGTTAACTGTTCCTAAACAGTCTAATAAAGGAGAATAATGGGAATGGAAGAGAGACAAAGAAGGGACATTATCTGAATGACTTTATTTAGGCAGTGATATGGAAATTCATAGTAATTTACAGTTGCTTTACTGCATTTGTTATTTCTCTCTCTTAACACTGAAGTGAGAGTGGATTCTACTTGCAAAATCTGACCAAGGAACAGTTTCTACTTATTAAGACAACTTTCCTATTCAAAAGAGATGAGGATAGAAATTAATTGACAGTCTACCTACTGTTGCATCTAAAAATTTATAATGTAGTGCATGAACATAGAAACAGTTTATTCTATAGACTTACTCAAGTTTCATAGATCTATAGGTCTTGAATGGATAGACCATGGAGAAAGGGCATTTCTGTGACAAGATTCTGTAGTAATGCTTCATAAAAGCCCAAACCAACTGTATGAGTCACTTAACTGTGAGCACATGTCCTTCATCTACAGAGTGGACTTCTATCTGACTGTGCTTGTCTATTAGTTTGAACCTTAAATCACGGAATTACAGAATCACAGAAGGGTTGAGGTTGGAAGGAACCTCTGGAGATCATCTAGTGCAACCCCCCTGCTCAAGCAGGGTCACCTAGAGCATAGAATCATAGAATCAGTAGGGCTGGAAGGGACCTCTGGAGATCATCTAGTCCAATGCCCTTGCTCAGCAGGGTCACCTACCTAGAGCATGTTAGACAGGTGGGCTTTGAAGATCTCCAGAGAAGGAGACTCCACAACCTCTCTAGGCAACCTGTTCCAGTGCTCCGTCACTCTCACAGTGAAGAAATTCCCCCTCACGTTCAGGCGGAACTGCCTGTGCTTCAATTTCTGCCCATTGCCTCTTGTCCTGTCACATGGGACAACTGAAAAGAGTTTGGCCCCGTCCCTTTGACACCCTCCCTTCAGGTACTTAGACACATTGATAAGATCCTCCCTCGGTCTTCTCTTCCCCAGGCTGAAGAGGCCCAGCTCTCACAGCCGTTCCTTATAGGGCAGATGCTCCAGCCCTCTGATCGTCCTCGTAGCCCTTGTCTCTCCAGTAGCTCCATGTGTAGCTCTTGTACTGGGGAGCCCAGAACTGGACACAGGACTCGAGATGAGACCTCACCAGGGCTGAGTAGAGGAACAGGATCACCTCCCTTGACCTGCTGGCAACACTCTTCCTGATGCACCCCAGGAGACCATTGGCCTTCCTGGCCACAAGGGCACATTGATGGCTCATGGTCAACTTGTCATCCACCAGCACTCCCAGGTCCTTCTCTGCAGAGCTGCTCTCCAGCAGGTCAGCCCCCGGCTTGTACTGGTGCCTAGGGTTATTTTTTCCCTAGATGCAGGACTCTGCACTTGCCCTTGTTGAGCCTCATGAGGTTCCTCTCCACCCAGTTCTCCAGCCTGTCCGGGTCTCTCTGTATGGCAGCCCAGCCCTCGGGTGTATCAGCCACTCCTCCCAGCTTGGTGTCATTGGCAAACTTGCTGAGGAGGCACTCCATCCCTCCATCCAGGTCGTTGATGAATATGTTGAACAGGATGGGACCCAGTACTGAGCCCTGGGGGGACACCTCTAGCTGCAGGCCTCCAACTAGACTCCGCGCTGCTGATCACAACCCTCTGAGCTCCGCATTTCAGTCCGTTCCCAATCCACTTCACTGTAAAAAGGGACTTGTGTCTCAGGAAAACTGGGTGCCTCTCACCAACACTGTGAGCTGTTAATCTGCAACCTTAGAGTGGTGAACTTAGCCTGAATCTTATTTATTTTTACTTCTATGAAAAAAAATGAGTAATCTTTCTGACATAGCATATAAGTAGATGCCTTCCATGTGGTCACATTCTTTCTTTTGCAGGACGCAGTTACAGACTTCAGCATTTCCTCTCTCAATACTCTGTTCCTGTATTGCTGCAGGGCATGAATGTGCATTTAACGGCCACCATAGTCACACAGGAAGCAGACTGTGTAGCTTGAGAATAAGTACATAGGAGCAAATATTCGCAAACAGATAGAGAGTAGAGAGTCCAAAGCATTTCAAGGTTGAGCAAAGCTTTTAAGTCTTACCTTTAAAAAAAAATTACATGAGTTGCATATGATATTTTAGGCTAATTACAGTAATAACAAAGTATATTGCATCTCAAAAATGCCCAATATTTTGATTCAGGCATAAAGGAAAGGCAGATATTGCAGATGGGAAAATCCAAAGCAGATACAAATACTGGATTGATGTTGTTTCCAGATGTTCTCCAGGCTTCAGTGAGCCTCACGTCTCAATTCTCCAAGTGGCTTAGCTTCCCCACTGCTTCTTTCATGTCAGGGAGGATCCAGGGAGTGGGCTTGGGAGCCCGCTCATTGGTATTTTGGCTGGTTGTTTGATTTTTGAAGCCCTATAGCTAGCATCTTGCCTTTATTTTCATTCTGCCGCAGAGTCTGAAGAGAAGGTGAGGGGCAGCTCTTTCTCTTCCCCTGAAAGCAGCGGTGTGTGACTTGTTTCTGTGGTGATAACTAGCTAGAGCATATCAGGGAACTGAAGCTTTCTTGGAAGTCACTACAAAGGCCAACTACAAAGTGCTGCAGTGCCACTCAGTCAGTTCAGGAAGTCCTTATTGTCGGATGTAATATAGTTAAATTAAAAACTCAGCTTAAAAGACAACTGTTCTTTAGGCTGCAGGGTTGGTTCTCATGACTTATGGGGCAGCTCTTGCTGCTAGGTTTTACTCAGGCATGCAAGTAGGAATAAAAATTATTGCTTTACATGCTAATATTGGGAGGATCTTTTTTTTTTTTTTTTTTTTTTTTTTTTTTTTAAGTGGTGTAATAGCAGGGAAGGATGTTTCAGAGAGTTCCTGTGCTTCAGGCTTCAGGCCTGGAAGAGCAGAGACAAACTTGTGGTCCGATGATAATCACAGACAGAATTCCTAGCCACTTTTAGGAGATACTTAATATTCTGCAGCTTACTTTCCCCATTTCTTTCCCCCGGAGCTTGCAGAAGCACTGGTGTATAGTTTTCCTAGGTAACATTTCTGATGACATTCACTAATAGGGATAAAATGACAGAAGAGCAGAGGAAAAATGCACAGCATCTAGAGTCACTTCAATGGTAATAACTGAACATAATCAGGAACGAGGGCTGCTTCTAAAAAACAAGAATTAATCTCCAAAACACAGAAGTGTTTTGTTCCACTTTGAAAAATTTCTATATCTTTCTTAAGATATCTGTGTGAAGCTGCTAGGTTTTCTGTCATAGTTTTTTTGTGATCTCCCTGAACAGAGATTTCAATCCTGCTGTCAGCTCTAGCCATTTCTCTAGATGCTGTGCAGTATTCAGTACTCATATAGTCAAATCAGCAGAGGCTAATTCTTAACACTGCTTTCTCTGGACTTGCACAATTTTTTGCTACTGTTCCTAAGCTGTTCACTGATATTTGTTCCATTTTAAGAACAGAATCTGAACCAGTCCCTGCATAAAAATCCAGAAATGCCCGTAATTTCTGATGGCCTTGTGATTTGATTCATTTAGTTCTGCTACTGGTTGCTGCAAAAAAAAAATCAATCTTTGAAAGGAAGCAAAATGGAGCTGTATTTGCTTGGTCAGAGCTCAGCTTTTCCCGTAGCACAATACAAGCCGCTCTACAGGGCTGCCTAATATGCTCACAGTAACAAGCAGCCTTGCAGAGGGAGCTGTGCAGTAGCAAAACAGTGCACGGTGGCAAAAGCGAGTCTTGGCAGGGCTTGCTAATAAGCAAAGAGAGGGACCGTAGGAAATGCAGCTCACAAGGAAAGAGCTGCAAGAAATCAGAGGGAAGAGAGGTGAAGATGAAATTAATATAATCAGAAACACTTGAAAGTTGTACGGGTGTTACTGAAAGGAAAGATAGCTTAAAAAGGAGCAAAGGGATGGTAAAAGGCAGAGCAAAAAACAGCAAGCTAAGAAAGGGTGGACTGAATTGTCTATGCACACTGAGTGTCTGCCAGAGGGGGAAAGGAGCAGAATGCATTGTGCTTCCTAGCCAGATTCAGTCTAGCACAGTATTGCAGCAGCCCAGGTGGATTTAAAAAAAAAAAAAAAAAAAAAAAAAGACTAGATCCAGATCCAGTAACTGCAAAGAGAATACAAGAAGGAACTTATTTTATAGCTGAGCTTACAAAATCTCAACAAATCCCTCAAGATGAGCTAATAATTACTATCTGCAGATAATGGCACAAAATTAATCTCAAAAACCTGAAGCATTTGCAATTCATTTGACTTTGAGAGAGATTGTAAATGATACCAGACTGGGAAGCTTGCCTACTACAAGCTGTTTTATTTATGGTCAAATAATTTGATTTACTATGTTACAATGTTTACAGTTGCAATTAGGAATCAACTTTTTTTCGTGACTGCAGCAAACCCTGTAACTAATTTCATAGTAATTTTGTTAAGTGATTTGATTTTCTGCTAAAAGTTTTCCAAACATCCTGGAGCAAGTTTTCTTTGGAAATAATGATGAGAAGTGTACTAAGAAACAGACATATGAAAAATAATTGCACTCATCACCAGTAAAATTTCAAGCAAAATTACCATCTACAGCTACTTCTTCACTACTAATATGACCAAGCAAAGAATAAAAATGTCAGTAGTAATTTATAGTTGAAAAAAAGAGAACAATCCACCAGACTGAGAGACAAGAAAAATTTTGCAAGACAATTTTGGCAGCCCTGCATTACTTATGCAGGACAGGAACCAGACGCTCAGGGCATGGCTGAATGTCAGTGTAATATATGTTCTCCACTGCAGCTAACTGAAATACTAATCCCATACTGTAACAGCTTCTTCTAAGGAAATTTGACATACGAGTGTCAACTTCAGCAGTAAAACTGCAATGCTTATGTTACCTAGTAGCATCTTACCCACAGCTTGACAAGAGTCAAATATATTTTCAAATAATTAAACAGTGCTTAATGCATGTACAATTAGCAAACTGTGAATAAAGAAAGAGGATCTGTTTTTTTAGATAGTGAAACCTATATGCGGTGCCTGCAAACAGGTATATTTACAAGACTATCCAGCAGAACAGATGGGAGAAATTCCAACATAACTTTACCACACAGAACTGCTGAATTGTACAGCCTGCAAACCTCACATAAATGTGGTAACAAATTCCATATTTCTATGTTTTGATAGGTACTTATACATACATTTACATGTGTACATAAAGGCATGTAAACTGGTGCTAGGGGATGAATGTCTTGGAAAATAGACAAAAATCAAAAAATATACAAGTGTCAGAGTATTTGAAGTGTGTTTTTTACCAAGGCATTTAAAATCAGACAAGAAAGAAAAACAAACTACTGTACTTTTAAATGCTCTGACTTAAGGAATTATTAAGTATAGCCAATCATTTCAATCAGTTTACAGCTCTCTGCCTAGTGTAGACTCCTATCACAAAGCACAGAAAGATCCAGAATGCCAAAAAGCAGAGAGACAGTAAAGCAAAGGGAGAAAAAAATTCTTCAGAGGAAACCTTTGTCCCTCTTTTCCTCGTTAGAGGTCTGCTACCTTTCTTTTTGAATTAGCTAGTCTTGGAAAAGCCCTTAGAAGCAAAGTATAGTATATAAAGCTGGAAGAAAAGTACTTGTCTCAAGGGGTGTTGTATTGGAGGACAGTCGGTCGGCATATTGCATGCAAACGTTTAATTCTGAGAGAAATGGAATATGATACAGAGGCGCTGCAGAGACTGGCAGAACTGAAGGTGGCCCCCACTTTTCCAAGTCCTGATTCTGCCCTGCTTAAAATCCCTGATTTACTATAGAAACTGTCATGGGCCGTACTAAATGAATGGGCACTTTAGAAAAATCACTAATTTTAGAATGATCATATTTATACCAGACAGACTGTAAACAGCACCTTATAGACTGTGCTCTGTTCATATAAATCCCACTTAATTCAGAAAATGTATGCTGAGAAATGATATACTGAGACATCCAGGCTCCAACAAACATGTATTTGAGGAAACCTCTATACAGTCTCCTGTGACTGAAGTTTCCCCATTCATACAGCATTTGGCTTTTGTTTCTAATTGAAACTACTCATAAGAACTGCCTGTGAAATTCTTTTAGAAATGTTTGTTCATGCTGAGGTCAAATGCTGGGAAGTTGCTAAGACCCTGACTCTCGAGCTGGAAGCACAGGCCCTTCCAGCGTGTCACCTGCTCGCGTGAAGGGACTCTGCATGAGCAGGCACCTGGCCGCAGGATCAGGGCTCTGGGCTGTCAGCCCCACGTGGCAGGGAGCCTGCCCTCTTAACCTTTGATGCTCAGCTCCCATCCCCATGAGGTGCTGCTGCAATATAAATCAGTTTGTTTATTAATAGCAATCTAAAGTATTTTACTCATGCGTGGTTTGAAAGCACTATTGTAACGAACACTGTTAGTCTGTGATTTTCCTAATTTGAGCTAAGAGGAGGTTGCTTCTGGAAAGGGGATGTCCCCAACCTTCAGCAGCTTATTGTGTCCCCACTCCTATGCTGGCAGTCATACTTCTGTAGGCACATAGTAAAACAGATCAAGCAAATGGTGCAGCCGATAATGACACAATAATATATACATATTTTGCAGCTAAATCAATATCCTGCTCTCACTCACCATCTGGTCACACAAGCATAAGAGGGCCTAGGAAAAGAGAGTAAATATGTGGGTGGGCAAAGGAGGAGAACAGGACAACTTTTTTGTTGTCATCTTGCACTTGAACTGACTTATGGCTATTGTGAAACCACAGTGCTGGAAATGATTTCTCTAAAACTGTTTTAAAAATTTAGTCTTGGACTCAGGCCATGTAAGTCCCATTTTCTGCCCATGACAGATGATTATCTCTGGAAATATGTCTGCCATCGTTGGATTCTAATTACAGTTGGAGACAATTTTCCGATGTTCTTAATCCAAAAAGATATAAATAAATGTTAGTTCTGTACATAGGCTGTATGTACAAGAAAACCATGTCATCAAAAATCCTTGTTTCATTTGCAGATTGCAATGGATTATATAGAAATGTTACTCACTCAGAATCATTTTTGGTTATTGCACAGTAGAGCCTGTGACTGTCCTTCACTAACCAAAAGGGCAGTTTTCCCACTTTCTTTGTCTGTGAGCAAGCTCAAAGCCAGGCTATAGGAGTGAGGGAGCGGCTGAGTTTCAGAATACACACCCAAGCCACAGGCAATACTGGCTCTGGGTTTCTCGGTTATAATGAGGCCAGATTCCCCAAAACAAAAGTATTGTTTATCTGACATTTCCTATTTTGCAGTAGAAAACAGGAACCGAGTTGACTGAAAACACTACTAATGAGAAGTTAGTTTGCCAAGCTGCCATGTCATATTAAGATGGCAGAGCATTTTACACACAAGTGTAAAGTTCAACGCAATTTCCTGAAATGAAAGCAAATTCATATAAAACATCAAAGCACAATATAAGAAATAGGTGCTGAGGGCTCCAGGTACAAAAATACAATTACTGTATCTAGTTTTAGTGGCACAGACTGTGGGAATGACAGCTTGTTTAGAACGATTTTTTGATTTATATGATGGGGCAAAATATCTATGAGTTACATAAGGTCTGCATTTTTCTGTCTGTTATCCACTGTCGTTTCTTCATTGTACTTATACAGATTCACCAGTGGGAAATCATCCCTAACCAGTCTGATAGCCTTCTATGATGGACTGACTACCTGGGTAAATGAGGGGAGAGCGGTAGGTGTTGTCTACCTTGACTTCAGCAAGGCTTTTGACATTATCTCCCATAACGTCCTCATAGGCAAGCTCAAGAAGATGAGCTAGGTGAGAAGGTGAGCTAGATGAGTGGGCAGTAAGGTGGATTGAGAACTGACTGAAAGGCAGAGTTCAGAGGGTTGTGATCAGCGGCACAGAGTCTAGTTGGAGGCCTGCAGCTAGCGGTGTCCCCCAGGGCTCAGTATTGGGTCCAGTCTTGTTCAACCTATTCATCAGTGATGTGGATGGAGGGACAGAGTGCCTTCTCAGCAAATTTGCTGATGGTACAAAACTGGGAGGAGTGGCTGATACACCCGAGGGCTGGGCTGCCATTCAGAGAGACCCGGACAGGCTGGAGAGCTGGGCGGAGAGGAACCTCCTGAAGTTCAACAAGGGCAAGTGCAGAGTCCTGCACCCCGGGAGGATTAACCCCATGCCCCACTACAGGCTGGGGGCTGACCTTCTGGAAAGCAGCTCTGCAGAGAAGGACCTGGGAGTGCTGGTGGATGACAAGTTGACTATGAGCCAGCAGTGTGCCCTTGTGGCCAAGAAGGCCAATGGTCTCCTGGGCAGCGCTGTCAGCAGGTCAAGGGAGGTGATCCTCCTCTTCCGCTCAGCCCTGGGGAAGCCACATCTGGAGAACTCTGTCCAGTTCTGGGCTCCCCAGTACAAGAGAGACATGGCACTACTGGAGAGAGTCCAGCGTAGGGCTGCCATGATGATTCGGGGGGTGGCACATCTCTCTCATGAGGAAAGGCTGCAGAACTGGGACAGTTTAGCCTGGAGAAGACTGAGAGGGGATCTTATCAGTGCCTGCAAATATCTTGAGGGAGGGTGTCAAGAGGATGGGGCCAGACTCTTTTCAGTGGTGCCAAGCGACAGGACACAAGGCAATGGGCACGAAGTGAAACACAGGAAGCTCCCCCTGAAGACAGGGAAAAACTTCTTTACTGTGAGAGTGCTAGAGCACTGGAACAGGTTGCCCAGAGAGGTTGTGGAGTTTCCTTCTCTGGAGATGTTCAAAACCTGCCAGGACATGATCCTGTGCAATGTACTCTAGGTGACCCTACTTGAGCAGGGGGGGTTGCACTAGATGATCTCCAATCTGAGGTTCCTTCCAACCTCAACCCTTCTGTGATTCTGTAATTCTGTGATTTGTCCTTGGTCGTGTTCTGTGCCTTAGTATTATAATAGTTTAACAACAGTCTTAGCAAATTTATTTAGTTAACCCAAATAACACCCAAATTCCTGAGAACACATTGGGTTTGGTGATTTGCTGAATCTGTGTTTTTATCAGAATGTTTATTTTGGTGCTTTGCCTATCTGCTAGACTGCTCATTACTTTTTAACTTTATTGCTTATTTGTTATCACTGTATGCATAAATCAATGATCGTATCATATGGTTTTGACTGTGACTTTTTTCTAAATATATCTGCTCTCCATGGGATATATTCAAGTCAGCGGATGGAACATTAAATTCTTCAGAGAATTACCCAGAGAGATGTTTCTCAGGAAATAATGAAGCTAGTAGAGAGTAGTACGGAAAGATTTATACTGAGCATTGCTGTCTCACTGACCCTTTCTTGATTTTCTCTATCATGGAATAGCATTTGGCGCTTGCATCATTTCATTCCCTTTTTAAAAGCAAAAAAAAAAAAATGTATCTGGTTTCCTAAGGAAATGAGACTGTATGATTACACTGCGTGACCCTGTCAACGATCATTCCAGCTCTCCCCCCTCCGCCCCCCCCCAAAAAAAACATGCTCTCTCAATAACTTCTGCCCCATATCAGTCAGGTTTGAAAAAATGTAGAGACCTGAAGATTATTAAGGAATTAAGGATATAGAGATCCTCCCTCGGAATCTGTGGTCATAGAGCATGACCATCTATGCACAGACTCTCATGCCAACAGGAAGTGGCAAGTTTGGTTTGACTTACCTGGCAAGAGGGAGAAAATGGTGAGTAGAGCCATCCACACACAGGTCCTGCCTGATGAGCAAAAGTAGCTGCCAGCAACTGGCCAGAGCTGCACATGCCACCTCCTTGACCAGTAAGCAAGACAAACTGGTGGGATCCAGTGGAAGCTGTGAATTTTATGGTAATAGTACTGGAGTTCAGAGGAGAGGAGGGGTTTTGTGTGTACTAAGCATATGAATATATAGGGAAAATTTTCAAAAGGGGATGAGAGCCTAAGAGAGAACCGGGGTTCAATGGATTTCAGAATGATTTCTGCTTTCCAAGGAAGCTTGCTCATACCATATGTGTGTTGCTATCTCTAATAACAAAATTTTGGCAATCTTTTGGGCTTTGGCCTTTACTGATGACTTATTCCCAGAACAAGTCTTCTCAAATGACATATCAACTTTGCAGTCCTAACTCATAGAATCATAGAATCAGTAAGGTTGAAAGAAACCTCTGGAGATCATCTAGTCCACCCCCCCCCTGCTCAAGCAGGGTCACCTACAGCATGTTAGACAGGGTTGCATCCAGGTGGGCTTTGAAGATCTCCAGAGAAGGAGACTCCACAACCTCTCTGGGCAACCTGTTCCAGTGCTCCATCACTCTCACAGTGAAGAAATTCCCCCTCACGTTCAGGCAGAACTTCTTGTGGTTCTTTTTTTTTTTGCCCATTGCCTCTTGTCCTGTCACATGGGACAACTGAAAAGAGTTAGATGGTCAGAAATGTGGCAAAGCCTCTGTGGACAGGCTGTTTGGTACCTTCAGAGCAGCCTGCTTGGCTGCTCATCGCTGTAGTTAGTGAGAGGAGCTCTGTAGCTTCCTGAGCCAGATCCAGGAGGCACAAAGATGACTTAGTCTGCAGATACCGCCCTTCAGCCTCCTTGGGAAGCTGTCTGGAGTACAATCCATAGCCTGAGATACACCTTTTTCTTCATTACTTGATGTTGTACACTCACTGCTCAATTATCAAAGGTAAGGATGAGGCAAGATAATCTACATAAAGCAAAAGCTTGATAATACAAAATATATGTGAATTCAGCTACGAGAACATACTGAGTTTGTTAACCTTTGCCATCTAACTCTCCAAAGAGAATAGGAAGAGCTTTAAATAACAGTAGGCCAAGCTGTGTCTGGGGTGATCATAAAATACTCTTTGTTATGAGTGCTATGATAGATGCACTATCTGCAGATCACTATAGATCAGGTGAAGGCAGGCCTTGATTAACCCACAACTTGGGTAAGTGTATGTAGCTTTCAAATGATATCTCATTTTGAAATTAAAAAGAAAATACTGTTCATTGAAAATAATGCTGATGCATTCTTTTATAATAAGCTGTAGGGCTATTGAAGGATCTGCTTGGAAACACGACAGTTGTGTCCTTATGTCTGGTAAAGTGAATTTGGAATATGTACATTGCTATATCAGCACTACCAAAATCAGAACAATACTTGAATAGCTTTATTTTTCATTAGAGAAAATATTTTTGTGGCATCTTAACTATGTTTCTAACAAGGTATTTAAAAATAGAATTTTTAAAAATGTTCCAGTGTAAACTGTAGTTTTGTTTCTAGCCATTGTTATATGCCTAATAGAACTATGCACATTTGGAAAAAGAACATAAACTTTCACATTAAGGAGCTGTTTAAGAACTCTGTAGAACAGTGTAAAGAAATTAGCTGTCTTTTTGTGACAAAATGTAATCATTATATACGTTTCAGGGCGGGATTCTGCTATTTTGCCTAAAAAAAGTAATTTTCTTCTGAGTATATAGTTACCCAAGAGTCCCCACTTATTTCTTTAGCTGCTACTTCAAGTATTATCACAGCCATAAGGTAATCTTATTATTAATCCATCTTTCTTTTGAAAGTAAAGGGAGAACCAGAGGTCAGACGACAGATCCCTTGTTGGAATCCAGTGGGAGCTTCATTGCACTTAAAAATTTGATCACCAAGGTCCAGATCCAGAGAGAAATTTTGGCATCTAAATCACTCTGCTTCACACTCTATTTAGCTGCTGCTTAAGCTTGCAGGTATGTACAGTGTATAGCAGATTCAGTTTTTATTGCTATTTCTATTGCCTTAAAGTTATGGGGCTGGGTGTGCACCGGGAGCACAACCGTGAGAAAGGCGCACCGCTGAGCACCTACGTCCAACTCAGTCCTGTCCCGGGTAGGTAGAGGGATGTAGTCCCCCCTGCCCCCCCCCCCCCCCCCCAGACAGCTGCAGGAATTGCTTGTGCGTTTTATCCAATGGCTATTTAATATAGAAAAGCGTAAATGTTCTTAGGACAAGACAAGCCAGGTGAATACTCCAAAAACTAGGCTACTAAGGTATACCAGTCTTTGGATTATGTGCAGTGGAGGTTTATGTCCACAGTGCACAGGAGAACACCTTCAAAAAGAAGCTTTTCAAGTGCTTCCTCTCAAAACGTGGCAGAGTTTTAGCTCATGGACTGGGCACTCCCCTAGAAGAAATTATTTTTAATCTTCTCAGGCATAAGAGGAAATCTAATTGGATCTCCCCCACCATGGCTGAAGTAACTAGCAATAACCTGGTGGAAAAAAAACAGGGTTCCAAGTTGCCTGTGGCTGCAAGAGCCCCCACACTGTGTTCTGCCTTGCAAATTTGTCATCAGAGTTATTGGCAGTTCTGTGCAGTCACAGTGAAGGGCTAACAGGGAACTGGAGATCATGGCTTTGCATGTACCAGAGATGCTTCCTGCAAAATGTGGTACCTGTAGTTTTATCAGAATCTTGAAAGTGCTGTGACTGGCTAGATTATCAGTCGAGGCAATGTGCTGGACAAAAAATTCAGTAACACTGTGTGCTTAGAGAAAGACCATTTGATATATTCGCTGTCAGCAGTTCAACTCTGGAGACGAAAAGAGAGAGGAAATAGCAGAGCTATTGCAGCCAAGCTTATGCTACCAGAATCTCATTTCCACTCAATTTTATTCTTTCTCTCAGCTATCTGTCTTTCTGTCTCTCTTCGATTCTTCCATTTAATAGACATGGGAATCTTGAAAGGAGATAGTAAGGTAGGTTTTAATTCTGACTTTCAAGGCTTCAAAGGGGAAAATCCAAAAGGAGAGAGGTGCTTGGCAGTGCTGAATTAAAGTGCAATTGTGAAAGTACAATTAAGTGCAAAATAGGCTGGGGATTGACCCACACTTTCATATTGGCTAACTTAATAGTTCCCACCAACCCTGTGAATTTTATGGAGCTGATACTGAAATGCCTAACTTCCCCTCAGGAAGAACACAAGCAGTCTCAGTTTTGAACTAGGGAAAAGTTGTTGCATAATCAAGACTGAGCTATGGATTTAGGAGCCTTCATGTCAGCTCTCGTATGTGACTTGCTCTGCATAGTCTAGCAGTCATTCAGGTTTCATTTCTCCATGTTTGGCATTCAGATGGTGTGTTTTGTTTACATTACAGATTCAACAGTTTAGTGCTGAAATGTCTCCAAAATATTTTCAGCCTTAAAGAAATTATTTGCAGAATGTGACATCTTTATACTAAGTAAACAAATAATGAATTAGTGTTTTGTAAAATTAGAACATACATAAAAAATAATGTCTTTATTTTATTAGCTATTGTAAATGCTGTTGAGGGTATTACACAAAATATATTTAGGAGATAAGGAAAGATTATCCACTTGGCCTTGTAAAGCACTGAAAGGACAGCATGTCATTGCTGTAAAATACTTGATAAGCAAAATATGTCAAATATTTAATTCCTTAAACTAGCCCAAACCAAAATGAGGTTCTTGGTCTCATCCTGACCTTTTATTGCTTTGTCCAATACAATATATTGCCTAATTGGTAGTCACTGTCTGGAAAGGAAGACCAGAAGGGGAAATATATTTAAAGGGAGGGGGGGGTAGTGTGCTTGCAAGGCTGTAAAGGAATATTGCAGAATACAAGTACTACAGAACAGTCCACTCTTGTGTATCTCAGTTCAGTGATGTTTCATACTCTATCTCATAAATACCTAACTCCATCCATACAGTTTTAAAAAGAAATAAGAAATATTTAAATTCTGGAAGAAATACCTTTAACTTTACTTTAAATTGCTAATTATTGTAATTTATAACAAACATTAACTGAGTCAATCACACAATTAACTGCTGGTTCCTTGTATAATATTGGTATCCAAATCTGTTTAGCTCTTGTTTTAATGGATCCTGCAACATAACCCCATGGTGGATTCATTACCTAGCTCCAATCTGTTTTGCTCAGGTGACAGTAGATTTTAATTCTGTGGTTCGACTGACATCAGTATGGCATGTCACTGTGATACCCGACTGGCCATCTGCCTCCACCTTGTTCAAAGCAAGTAGTGAGCCAGGAACACATGAGAACTGGCAGTGATTAAAGAGGCAGAACAACTGGAGAATAAGGTTTAATTGCTCATGCCTTAATTGTGCCAGGATAATATTATGAGCACTGACTCATCAGAATAAGCTGATTTCTAACTACTGTGCTGTGTTTCTGAGAATCAAGAGGGGAGTATTTGAAAGGGTATAAAATACGAAATTACTGAAAACATGTAGGCACCGTTCCTGCCCTTCCATAGTGCTTTAATCTGCAGTCTGTGAGTATAAGAGGATATTTCAGGCTGCTACAAAAACCCTTTGGCATAAACATCTGTTACATGTTTGCCTGTGGCTGTAGTGCCGGGACCTGATGATTCGGATGGTCCCTTTAGGTGTGATACTGCTAATACCAGTCTTGCTGAATCACCCTCAGCTGCAGCACGGCTCTCCTTCAGAAAGTTGCAGTGTAATTACTGCTGACTCACATGGGCACGCAGAGCCTATTGATTTCAGGCAGGATGCAAGGCAGGAATGGCTTTGTTGCTCCTGTCTGGGAACTGGAGATGCAGGAGAACCCGAGATGCGGCAGCAGCAGCAGGATGGCCAAAATACTGTGTTGCTAGACTTGCAATAAAACCAAGGGCCTATCGAACTGTAAACTATTCAAAACATGTTTCAGAATAGGGTGGGAAATACAGCTGTTTGGTCCAGGCAGCAAAATCAAAAATAGCTCCTTCTACTCCATTAGTAGTCTCTCCATTGAAAATAACTTTGTTAATTATGTTTGAAATATTCAGCAGGCCTACAAAAATATAAAAATGGGTGAAATGGTTTAGTTCAGCCAAGCCATGACACCTCCATCTTCTACTCCGCTTTATGTGAAAGTAAATTCAAATGCGATACGTAGCTCTGGCCTTTGCTGAATGGAAGGAGTAAAAATTGTATGAAGATAGTGAGAGATAAAAATACATGTGTTTCTCAGTTATGTTTCCAAATTAGCAAAATTAGCCTGAGGCTCTCAGTGCTTGTCTCCCCACCACTGGTCCATCTGTCAACCGTAGGAGTAAAATAGATGTTTAAGAGGAAGCGGATGCTGACAGCACGACGATTTCAGTGTCTTTTTACAGCAGAGGAATATTTTGTTTAGCAGAGCTGAGCTGCAGCATAGCCCTCACCGACCCAGCTGTCCCCTTAACCCCTGGACTCCGCTTGGCAGCCAGCGTGGGAAGCAAGGCGCTAGTGGCAAGCATGAAGGACCGGATGGTGGAAAATATCCAGGGACTCTTGTCCACGTTCTTTCATTTTTCACTTCTCTACTGCTTGCCAGTTTGGGAGGCAGTCACACACGTCCCCAATTTATTGAAGGACAGAGACACTTAATTTAAACCATTATGTGGAGGGAAATCCACACTGTCAGGGGAAACCATTTGGGCTCGTGGTGTTGAAAAGAAGTGCTCTTCGGTGAACAAAAGCTCCGGGAAGGTGGCTTGAACATAATGGGCCAAAGTCACTCCCGCAGGACTGGCATTAATTCAAGAGGAATTGCCCTGCAGATATATTTCCCTCAGCAGCAATGTCAAACAGAGTCTGTTGTGTAGTCACAAAAACAGCAAACTCATGGTAACATCAAAGATTAGTTGCAGGAGGCCGGAACTGAAAATCAATTGAAAAAAATACAATACAAACAACTGTGCAGATTTGTCTTGATAGGGGCGCACAAATAAGCACTTACATAAAATACTGCAGAGGCTCCTATGCTGTTATGCACAAACTTGTGACTCAGAGGAGAAGAGGCAAAAAGTGCTCTGACAAAAACTGAAACACTGGATGAAAAAAACCCTCCACTGTCTCAAGATGATTTTAAATCTGTGGCAAATGTGTCTGTGACAACTAAACCGCAAGTTATGCGCCTATGAATTACACTGCTCTGATTACCAAAAGAACCATACAAAAAAATAGATGTAAAATATTAGGAATGTATTCCGGTTTTAGTCCTGTGGGAGAGGCACTAATCGTGCTGTCTGAGAAGAGCCCTCAAAGGTTTTGTATGAGAGGGCATTTTTGCAAGTACTGTTTCAATAGCTATGCCCTCAGGGTTTAAAAATGCTCAGTAAACAAGAAGAAATGGATAAAAGGAAGAAGGGTGTCTGGAAAGGATCCATAGGTCACTTTAGAAAGTAAGTGCTAGGGCTGTTAATAATAGTCCATGAAGAGTGGGGGAAAGGCGCTTCCCTCGCACTTCCTTGTCTTTAATAGAAGATTTTTAGCGTTGCACCTTCGGAACCACCCCGTGAAAATCCTGCTGTTCCTCGCTTCCTTTTGTCAAACCATTTTGAGTGCTAACGACTGCAGTTATCATGTAAGCTATAATCCAGACCTTTTGCTGGCTGAAACTGTTGTAAACGAAAAGCCTTTCCCTCTTGTGTCCTGCAACACCACTTCAGCAGGTTTGCGTGCCAGATAACACAAGGCGGTGAGTGTTCAATAGCGCCCTATCCCCCCCTCCCCGCCCCTTCATCGGGGTGCTCCTGAGCCCCGGCGCTCCGCTCCCCACCCTCCCTGGGCGGTTTGGACTTTGTGCGTAGGAAAAGGACTGTTTTCTGTGCTGCTAATGTAAAGACAGAAGGTGGCCTTCGTTTCTTAATACCACGTCGGCAATGCCAGCCGTTAAATCTCAGGTGTAGCAGGGCTGAGAGCGCTTTGAAGAGTCTCCCAAGAGGGACAAGAAAACACTGGAAGGGTTGATATAATCCATACAGGAAAGGGAGAAGGGTAATGTTTTATATTTGGAATTCACTCTGCTTTATCCTTGCTGCCTTAACTATATATAAATGTGTGTGTCTGTGTCTGCTTAATGGCTGAGAAGGTCTTGGTACATGCCTATGAACCGCAGATCCTGAAGGGTAAACTTCTGTCCCCTCTAAGGACCTTGCAGCCCAAGGACGGTGACTGCTCACTTAAAATGACTATGAAGGCCTCTCTTTCTGCTTCATTGCCAAATAGACAGAAATAATTCTTTTCCAGTGCTGCTAGACAAGAAGACTACATCTACGAAAGGGAACGGTTTCACGGCCACACTGACTCTGAATTGAGTTCAGATGTCTGCCTTGGGCAACTTCCCAGAGTCAACAGGAGTAAGATACGATCTCTGAAACAGGCTTTATATATCCTTCACCCTCCCTCTCTGAATAGTGACTGAAGTGCAAGGAGAAATCCAGTACAACCTCTGCAGTAAACTAGCTGCTTTCAGCTGTGGTTCCATGCCACCTGAACTTGTCCAGATTGTACTTTTGTGGTAGCTGTATGACATTTTATATTTAACAATAGCATATTTTTCACTTGGTAGAATAAAATGAGATGCTGTTAATGTAGTATTGATATTCTTGAGGATAAAAGGATAACATCTGGTGTTTGCAGTCCACTTAAAATATCAAAATACTTCTTTTTTCCCAGAATTACTGGCTAGAACCAGTATCAGAGTCAAGTTCTTTAGTCATCAGCTTTTAATGAAACAGAAGAGCAGAGTCTTCACTCATGGTCAGCACAGACATCACTATCTCCCGAAGCTTAGTGGGCCCTACTGGTATCTGGAAACACGTTGTACCTGTACTGTTTCTCTGTTATCCTCCCAAAGTCTGTACTGCATTCAGCACAGGCTCCCCCCCCCCCCCCATCTGCTTGCCTGTTAGCACCTTTAAGTGCTATGGAAAGTACAGGAGTCAAAGACCATGTTTATTCCTCTCTGAGATGGAGATGCCAGTTGATGCTAGCCAGACTCTCCTTCTGCTTCCCTTCTCTGTCTAGGACTTCACCTTAAATGAATGATCTGATGCACCTGCAAAGAATCTCACATATGACTGTTGTGCTGCTAATTTCACAGAATCAGTAAGGTTGGAAGGGACCTCTGGAGATCATCTAGAGTAACTTCTCAGCAATTTTCTGGAGCTGGTTCCACTGAGGCTTGAACCCAGGACCTTCAACATGTAAAGCAGATGTGATAACTGCTACACTCATTTATTGACTTGTACAGGAGAAAATGCAGATTAAGGAATTTTTCCAGCTGAAGGGTAAGCTTTTATTTACCTTGTTCAACATTTTCCACTAGCTAGAGCAGCAAGTGCTCCTGGGACCTCTCTGAGAGGTCCAGAAAGCAAAAATACCCCAAATTTTCTCTATGGATTCAGCAGTGCCATGGACTTATGCTTCTATTTGAGCTAATATATATACATATATTTGAGCTAATATACACAAACACCCCTTTTATGTTTTTTCCAGCAGGGGAATGGCTTGATTTGGGGGAGAAAGAATGCCACTTGGTCAGTCAGCAAATAATTACCATGTTCACTATACAAGCAGCATCTGCTGCTCCCTTTTCCTCAGCTGCTGCTAATGAGGTGCTCAGCACCAGCTCCCGCTCCTGAGGCCTGCACAAGATCTACTTCAGCAATAACACCTCTCTTATCTCTTACTGGTGGGGTGGCTCCTGTCCCGGGGACTTGTGAATGGTCCTGACTCCTCTGTTCTCAATTGCTGCAGTGACCTTTCCACCAGCAGGCTTTTCCTGTGTGTTGGGGTTTTCTGCTGCCCTGGTGTCCTTGCTGAGGAGAAGTGGTGACGAGCCCCCGAAAGTGATGTGGTCCAGCAGTTCAGACATTCACACTCTTTCAGAAAATTACTCTAGGGAGAGCAAAGGGAGGATTCCCAAAGCTTGACAGATGAAAGAAGCTCTAAGGATGGGGAGAATTACTTGGAAGTTAACATAGTCTTCCTTTCCTGTGTGGCAAGAAGGATAAATGCCTTTACTGATGCAGCTGTGAGAGGGATAGTTACAGATATGAACCCTGTTTGCTGGTCTCAGTTATGTGTCACTGAGGGCAAAAGGGAGGGTGAGACTCTTCAAAGAGCATGATAATGTTAAACAGAAAAGTTCCTGGGTACCTTTGATTACACCCGTCCAACTCTGTGGCATGTTATTGTGCTGTATCCACATCTGCCCACAGCTTTTTAGGGGAAGGTGGTGGGGAGACAAGTCAGTGGCTGAGGCTGTTCTCTAAGTTCATGAACTGGCCTGTTTTCCTGGGGTCGATGGATTCACTCGGAGCAAAGTCTGAGAGGTCTGTGCTGTAAGATAACATTTTTGATCTGACTTAACTCCCTGTCTGAGATATGTAATTAGCTCTTAATTAAGGAATAGATTTTTTTTGGGGGGGGGTTATCTGTATAAATCTGTTGTAAGTGTGAGTTTAAAACAAGGCAGCTGAACAGTTTCAGAATTACTTGACTTCTGGTTGCATATTGAATTACTCAAGATGTGTTGGACTGGTCTTCTGAGGCAAGGGAAATAGGAGGCAGGATGTGAGTGGCAAGAAGAGGAGGAAAAAGGGTCTTGCAAAGAAAGCCCTTAAAACAAGTAAAATTAGGGAAAACATAGGGTGAGCTTTGTGATACTTGTTGCATGTTATATATTTCTCTGTTATCTCTGTTAGAAAGATACTTTCTGAAATGAATACCAGTACAATGTTTTTGCAAAAATTTAAGGTGTTTATTCTTAATGTTAAAACTTCCCAGATTTCAGCTCATGGTCAATTCTAGTTGTGCGTGTGGTTGGAGGAGGAGGAGGAGGGGATTAGTTGGGGTAGGGGTTGTGCTGTGTGAGTTTGTTTTGTTTTATTCTTCCTGCAAGAGACAGGAGCTCTCACACTAGCCTCATTGCCCATCGAGTCTAGTTTTCTGTGTGCATCAGTAGCCACTTTTGTGTTGTTCTGGACCAAGGTACAAGATGATGAAAATCTGACAGTATATAAAGTATTATGATTACCTGAAACAAGAAGAGGTAGCAGAGGTATTTGTACAATAATCCCTTTGAAGCAAATCATTCAGCTTCTCTAAAGCTTTTATTCTCCATTTATTTCTTTTACTTTTTAGGTTTGTAGTCCAACATCTTTTCTTGCAGACTTACAGTTTCTGATATACTTCTTGTTTGCTTGTTTTCATTACTTACTCCTTTTCCCTGAATTAGTGCTAGTTGCAAATTTATTGTAATCATCATATTACTAGCAATTACTCCCATCAGAAAGCCCAGTCTTGAGATGCTGAGCAACCTTGCTCTTACATTGGGCTCAAAGGACGTCCCTTGTGCAAGACTGCTATGCTTTCAGCAAGCTACCTAGAGTACGTTATAACATTATCAGTGTCTGAGAAGACCCATGCTTTGCCTCAGCAGAATTAAGCCTGGTATTTTCCATCTTACTTTGAAAGGTGCGCTTTCTGAGATGGACACTGAGCCCCCTGCAGTAAACACTGCAAACCTAAATGTCAGTCTGCCTTTTCTGTGTGAATCTTATCAATTTGCATGAACTCTGTCTCTGAAGCAGAAAATGCCCCTTTTCACACTGAAGACATGAAGGCTAAAGAGCTTAACTAGTTCAGAAAGGAGATAAATGAAGGCTGGAATATTAGAAGTTTGTAGCCTAAAAAGTGAAAAAGGTGGATGTTTTAATGGAGGAAATGACATCCTTAGAATAAATTGACCAGTGAACCACATCATGGGTTTGCTCTGCTCAGTTATCACGAGCTTCAGGGAGTATCAGGCACTACAAGAAAGATGCATATGCTCCTTTGGCCTTGTGGTATGAGACAGATTAGTAAGCTGTGAAAGATGAGTGTTGAGTTGTACTATGTTTTCACTGCTGAAAGACTAAAGACTTTCACTAGAGCAGGCTGAAAGTGAAATTTCTGCTTTAAGGAAAATCCAAAGATCTGACAGGTTCCTTAAGGTGAACAAATGATTTTTCATAAAACAAACTATTATTTAGCCTAGAGAAGGGACATTGGGAGGGCAGGGAGAGTTGCTATTTGTCCTCAAGTAATTACAGGCTTTGCAAGGAGAAAGCAATACTTTTTCTCCTCTTATGTATGCAGAATAAAACAAGGGAGGGATATAATTACATTAACAGTGAATATTAGGCTAAGACCTTAGGAGCCTCTCTTAATGCAAGAACAGGAAAGAAAAACTGGAAAGCTTGTGGGGCCTCCATCACTGGAGATGCTGTAAGAACAAGTTAGGCAAATGCCTGTCAGGAATGACTGAAGTATAGTTGATTTTTCACAAAGAAGGAAAGGAATTGCAAGAGATGTTTTATGGCAGCCTTACTTTTATTTCAGCCTCACTGAAACATGTTGTTCTTCATTACATTTCACTTTAAAGTCCACAGGGGATTGGAGAGGAATAAGAGTTGCTGAAATGTGTGCGTGTGTGTGTGTTTATGTAAACATAAAGTATGTGTGTATATATTTTATACATTCACACACAACAATGGACAAAATGGTTACCTAATTGCCTGTGAAAATTTTAACTATTTTCTCAGGAAGTGTTCACACCCACTGAGCTAAAGGAGCGTATTCACTCATTCACTGTGTCACCTTAGCAGTGGATATGCAAGTCCACGTAAAACTGGAAAAATGGCTTTGTAAGAGTGTGAGAGAACGCTGAAAGTTGCAGGCTCTGTTTCAAGACTTGCATCTGTGGTTTACCTTTCTTTCCGGAATAGCATGTATCTGGAAGGGCAGTGTCCAAAATATGTTTGAATTACCTAGGCTAAGACAGTTTTACAAGGGTGACTAGCTTTTCTTGGTTTCCGATGTGCATTTATAAGACTGATCCTTCACTCGATACACCTTACTGCTATTAACACCTTCCTTTAGGTATGTTTCTTTTTTTTGATGGACGTGAGTTTTAGTGTCAAATATGAGCTCTGTTTTAAATGGGGATGAAATGAAACCGTGTTGCTTTGACGGGGAGTGATCGAAGAGCAAGCTCTCAGGCCTCCACCTCGCCATTAGGCAAAAGAGATTTTTTGCAAGGCATCTTTGTAAAGAAGCTCACTTAAAACCACCAGAAAACAGCTTCTTTTGTCAAGCTTTTGGTTTTAAGTGATTTATATCTCAGAACAAGTAAGCATTTTCAGTTGTGACAGCTAGTTGCAAAACTTGGCTGGAGAGATGTCTCCCCTCCCCGCAGGAGAGTTTCTGCTCTGCCTTGCCTTTGTTCCACTGGGCAAAGCGAACCTCCAGGCCACTGAGGTTACAAGTCTCTCTTCAGTGCAGTTTTTCTTCTTAGAGCAGGGAATGGGTGGCACATTGTATATCATGGTCTAAGATCTCCCTAAGAGTAAAACCCTGACTTGTTACCAGATATGGCTCTGCTTTTTAGTGGAGTTTGGGATCAGTCTGTGAGAGCTGGGGAACGGAGGAGGGTCATCTGTCAAGTGCAGGCTTGGCAATGTGGAAGCTCTAAATTAATTCTCCAGTCCAGAAACAGGCTGTCACAGCCATGTTCTTTTCCACCTTTTGGGGACTGTCTTTTTTTCCTCCCCACCCCCGTAATTCATACTATACTTCTTGCTGAGAAACTTCCAACTTCTTGGACACCAAACTTAACCAAATTTGGATCTTGTCACTGAGTTTTCTTAATGTGTTAAGAAATCCCACATAAAGTACCTGGTGTGTCACTTGTTTTGGCTAGCTTGCTCTTAGTCTGTGCTAGTCTAAATTGCTACTTAGGAGAAATGTAATTGCATCAAACACTTCTGTGGTGCAGGCCCCTGGAGCATAATGCACTATTTTTTTCTTTCTGAATAGCTGCAGAGGGTATTTCTGCACTGTCAAAAGTCAATAGCCAGAGAGGCACTTCAGTTCCCAGCAAGTTGTTTGGTATTGATGGCAATTTGGTTGGTTTTTCACATTAAAAAGAAATGATCCCCCCCCCTCCCCCAAAAAAAAACACATACCTACCCTCATCCCTAAATAGCAGTATAGCTTCAGGAGGAGCTAGCATAATAAGCTACATATCAGGTGAAAACAAGCCTGAAGTGCTGCTGTCTTGATGCACCCATGCCAGCATTGCCTGCAGATGTGCTAGTTCAGCTGGCAAGCCTGGCCCAGGGATAAGAGAGACTTACCTAGGGTACAGCAGAAACTCAGTCTCTCAAGCAAAAATATTCCTACTGAATTTTGTGAAATACAAATTAACATTTAAAAAAATACAACTCACAAGGTTAATACCTTTGAGGACTTCTCTGAACAGGTTGGATTTCATCTTACCTCAGGCAAATGTCAGCTGATCACCTGACCAACCATACCATAGCCACATTTAGCAGTGCCCAGTGGTGCAACAGAAACTTGTACTTCATATCACAGCTGAAGTTGTTCTAAAAAGTTAATGAAGTTGACTCAAGAACCATGTGTATCAAAATACAATTTATTCTTAAAATGACTAGTTTACACAGAACAGCAAGGGTTATACAGGAAAAAGTGCAATTAGTGGAAGAGGCTCATTTCACCTTCATGTTTATCTTTTCATTGCATTGCAAGTAGTTTCAGACTCAGGATATTATACTTTTTAGCAGTAGGCAAAAAAGTGACTTGCATTTTGATGTTAACACCACCTCTGTATAGCTAAGTGAAGGTATGCCAGTAATGAGTATGTACTGGATAGTCTCCCACATGAACCTTGTAAGAAACAGGTTATCTTTACAGTTTTATAGCTGAGAAAGCTAATCTATAAGCACATATAGAAAATATATACATTAGTTTACAGCAGTCTAAAAAAACAAAAACAAAAATTTCAACTTAAAAAATGAGGTATAATAAAATAGAGTTCTATTTATGTGCAAGCCTATATTCTTTCTAGAAAAAACTAGTGGCAACCCTGCTCTTTTTAACTCTACTTGGTAAAAGCTAGTTTCTTTAATTCACTGTCTTCAATATGAAGGACCTTGCCTATGTTATACAATTTTGAAAAGTTAGGGATAACTTTGCAATATGGGGCAGGACAGTCAACTATTAGACACTAAGATTGGATCAGGTGAGTAGTCAAATCATGTAATGCCACTAGAGACTAGGATGTCTGCAAATCACTTGGTCTGCTTTGTAGACTAGCCATGGCTCCAGCTATTACTTTTAACATTTAGGGTTGTGTTACTTTAAGGCACATTTTTTCTTTCAACATTAGAAGGTAACTGTCTGCCTGCTAAGTGAGTAGGATGAAGGTAAAAGCCAAGGTTAGACTTGTTCTTCAATGCAAGATACTTATTATTCACAAGGCAGATATAGACACAGATGTCCTCTCAAAGTAGCGGTCATTTTCACCGCTCACTTTCATTTATTTTGCATTGTTTTCTGCATTCTTATTCTTAAATAGATTTTTCTGATAATTTTAGAAGACCAGCTTTGAAAAGAAAAGTAAGTTGTGCACCTCTACACACCTTTCCTCTTGCCCTTCTCCCACTTCTCCATTATTGTCCCCCAAGTTTTTTAGCCTGTCTTGAAGCCACAAGCCCTAGCCATGCACTCCTTACCTGCCTCTGCTACAAGCATGAAGGGGTTCCACAGCAAGCCCCCATACTGACAGCATCACCTCCTCTCTACCATGCTCCTACCAGGCACAAAAATTGTGGCATTCCATTCACGTACTCTTGCGCGCACACAGTTACTACAGCTTGCGAAGATACCATCACCTCTTGTACTTCCTGACGGTCTTGTCTAGTGAGTGAGGAAAAGGAATAGCAGAAAGCAAGCAGCATATTTTTAAGATACAGGCATGCTATTTCTATGGCAGGTGGCAGGCACATGGGCTTTATTCTGCTTTCCTTTCTTTCCAAGGATAAGTTTTGGCTAAGAACTTTATAATATAGTTAAAGTTCCACATACTAGTGGATTTGTATACAGTCAGAGCCTGCAGGGTGGTTTTGATATATTATACATGAACCAGGAAACTAACACTGTTCTGTTGCTGAATGGAAGAATACTTCCTAGTTAGTATCTATCACCAATATGGTGATGAATTTTCAATCCCTCCCAAGCTCTGCCACTGGGGGAAGAGACCACTGGACATCCTTGGACTGCCTAATTGATCAGGCTCTCTCTCTTGTGCTTTCCTTGGAGCCTGAAGATCTGTATAGTCTTCCCTGGCGGATGGTATTTGAACACCATCAGGTTTCCACTCTGCATGGAGAATCTTGTAATTCTGACTCTCGTTATTGTCCCAGAAGATGTGTTCTCCACTTTGGTAAGAAACACAAAACTCAATCTTCTCTTGAGAGGAAATGGCAGGAGGCAGGTCAATGGTAAATGAGAAGGTGTCGTTGTCAGAATCGCCATAAACATTTTTCATGTATACACACTCAACGTCCGTGTAAGTTTTCCAGGTATCAAAGGTTATTCGAACCTGAACCTTTTTCTCATAGCTCACGTTTTTTACTTTGACAGTCCCCGACAGTACCTTCTCTTGGAGGGTGCAGTTCTCCAGACAGACAAAGTTCTTCTGCAGGCGGTTCCGGAAGTCCAGGTAGTCAGCCGAGGGTCGAGGGAAACCCAGAATCAAGTTTTTCTCTTCATGTAGCTTTAAGCTAGACGTGATGTTCTCAAGGCCTAGCAAGTCAAACTGCAGGTCCCACACGGGGTGCTCCTGACACTCGGAGAAGGTGTGTATGGCTGTCAGGGACAGCCCCTTCGAGTCCGCAAACACGACTCGCTTCTTGGCTCCGGCCGACGGGCGTTTCCAGTCGCTCTTCTGCGCTTCGGAGTCACGTTTCACATTGAGGCATGGGCGAAGAGGTTTGAATCTGTTAACGAAGTTGTTTCTTTGACAGTCCTCAAGGGGGCTGAGGAAGCTCTTCAGCGGTGGTGAATGGGCTAAGCAAATTCTCATGGCCACATCCACAGGCATGATGGGGGTTGGCAGGGGTCTCGGATCCAAGATCTGTATCATTCTGAAACAAGCAGAGACAGCAAGTTACATTGCCTGCTACATCAGGGAAGGCGCCTCTTAAGAATGCATTTTTTTGCTTTCATTTGCCATCTTAAAGCTGTGCAAAGATCAGGCTGTGAATAAGTAATACAGCCTAAATTAAAATTGATTGCCAAGTTAAGGAAGTAGGATGAGAGCTATTCAGCTATTTCTTGCAGATTCTGAACTCTATTCAAATCTCCTGTTTGCTTTTCCAAACCTCTATGAAAAAAAGAGGTTAGTGACATCTAATATTTTCAAGAAAATGAATATACAGAAAAAGAAAATTCTAGTAGACCAATGCAGACAGGTCTATTCACAATTAAAGTTCTCATCTACTTAGAGTTTCCCTTGTAGAGACTGAACCAGATCTTAAAATTCATGCAAGCTGGATCATCTGTGAGCAGAGATAGCACTGTGTTAATCAAGTTATCAGTCCCACATCACACAGCATCAAACAGGACAGCATCACACTATGGTTCGGAACAATCATAAATGCACTGTTGGGCAATCTGGTTTTGGTTAATTCAGATGAACAAAAACGCTAAGGCTTCCCTAAAAGTATTCTCTATGAGCTATTAACACAGGTCTAGGTAACAAAGCTATCTTGCACTGTGAATTTTGGCTGTTGACTGAACAGGGGAAAAAGAGGAAGGAAGAAATCCATTTTCATGTCATCATGCTTGAAGAACTAGCTTAAAATATATCTTTCTGTAATCCCCAAAGTCCATGCCTAAAGCCTACTGCAAGTCCTCAATAAGAATGCTATGGCCTGATTCATTCATAAGCCTCCCTATGAGATGATGAAAATACGTTATTATGCCAAAACCTGGTCCATTCCAAGCCAGTTAGAATTTATATTTTTGGAAGCAAGCTTCAACTGCAATACCTCTCTTTTGATAAAGATGCAGTCCTTGCTGGAAAAATATATATATTTTTTTTTTGTTGTTGAGTCACGGGAAGCAAGTACACTTGCTTTGTCATTTAAATAAGTTTCTCCTTCCCAGTGGTATTCCAGAGCACCGGGGAAAAAATGCAGTAACATTACAAATTTTTTCCCGTGTTTTTTCATTTTTTATTTTATTATGGCAGCATTTGCCATAATAGGTAGGATTCAGAGAGCAGCCGCCGCGGGGCGGGGGAGCGGCGCGGCGGGGCAGCGGCCCGCTCTCCTTCCCGGGCGGGATGGTGGTTTTTTCCCCCCTCTCCCCGGGGCAGCCTGCAGGGAGGCGAGCGGCCGCCGGCGCTTACCTGCCGCAGTGCATGGGGCAGCGCCGGCCGCGGGCGCCGTGCACGGTCCGAGCGCGGGCGCCGGCTCTCGCCGCGGGGCCGCTCCGCGCGCCGCCGCCGCCGCCGCCTTTATGGGGCGCTGCCGCGGCCGGTGGGCGGGGCGCGGCGCGGCGCGGCGCGGGGGCCGGCGGCCGCCGCCGCCTCACGCGTCCCTCGGGTCGCGTGGGGCTGCGGGGGCGGCGCGGGGAGCCCCGCGCGCACCGCCCCCCCCTCCCCCCGCGTCCCGCCGCTGTTCTCTCGCCTCTCCCTGCGGCGGGGCGGCTCGCTGCCGGCTGGGAGGAGGCGCGCAGGGGGCTCTCGCTTTCTGCAGCCTCCTGCTCAGGGCCTCTGTGCCAGGCCCTGGGGACGCAGCAGCAGCGCTCCGCTCCGGAGAGCCAAGGGAAGCAGGGGCTGCCCAGGGCTGCGCGCACCTCCCCGCACCGCTCGCACCGCCCTGCTTGTTCTCGACAGCCCCATCTTGCTGTCTGCTCTCTGAACCTGCAGCATCGCAGGAACCCAACCTGTGCTTCAGATAGGAAAATAAATCTCCTGCAAGCTCCCAAACTCCTCCAAAGTGGTTTCCAAAACCACTGTGCTTGAAATAACTTGGAATTCTTTTTTTTGCAAAGGCCCCATGTCCTTACTGCATTGCCTACTAGAGGCCAAAGACATCTCCTTGTGCTGTGTGCGGGCTCTGAAGTCCCCACTGTCAATGCTGATGAGGAGCCAGGCAGAGCCCTCCAGGCAGGAGTGGGGCTGCCCCATGGCAGCTAGGGGGAGCCAGGTCCCCGGGGCTCCAAGCCTCACCACCACGGCATCCCAGGGAGAGGCCCACCAGGAGACCATGGCAGTACTCAAAGCCCCCTTGGAGCCAAGGGAAAGCGAGCAGGAGGGCTGAAAGGGGCCTGTTGAAACACCTGCCTTTCCAAGGAAAACAAACAGGATTTGCTATATAGCATTCCCAGGTGAAGTGGGTCTTGTTCAGCACCTCAAAGCAGGGCTTCTCTGAGTTGCTGCTGAAAGATACCACCTAGTGCAACAAAACCAATATCCAGTTGAAACTATGAAGGCTTTGTGGAAGGGAACTGGAGCCCCACATTGTAAGATATGTTGCCAGAGCCAGAAATCTCTCATCCTGGAATATAACTGTCTTTGTCCTCAGTGAAAAAGTTGGAAAGTACTTTTGCACACTTAAGTTGAATGAGTCTATGCACAAGTGACTGGCAGGAAGTCCTGTGGCCTATATGAAGCAAAGTGGGCTTGCAATGATGACCAGATGACCGAGGCTTTTCTAGCTCTTTTCTGTTCTTGGTTTGTGACCTAAAGGAGTGAAAAGCTCTCCTGAGAAGTGTGAGAGTTTGTTAGGAGATAAGGTGTAAGCACAAGCCAAGGCATAGAGGGAAGGGTGACAATGGCGCCACCGTTTTGGATTCAAGCTATAGGAGGGCAGAGAAAAAGAGAAGTCTGACAGGGCAGGAGGGAAGAGGCCTGCCATTCTGCTGACTGACACACGGCACACTGCTCAATATGCCCTTTCTGTATGTATAATTAGAGCATTCACAGGGCAGCAAGGCTTCGCTATCCGAGCGTGGGCTCTTGGTGACTGAAGGTCCTGCCCTTCGTGCCCATCCATGACAGACTGTTGTGCAGATGAAGTCTGAAGCACTAGCTGGCAATGTAGGCAAGGCTCTTCAGAAACACAGTCGTCTGTTCCTTGGCACCAGTTATTCAGGACAACCTTCCCCAGTCCTCTGCTTCTCAAGTCACATCCTCTCCACACACATCCTCTTCCTCTCATTTTCCCTGTCCAGGTTCTTTATCTCTTGTTGGCTGCCAGCTCCCTCTCAAACATAGGTGGTGTTTTCTCACGATTGTCCAGAAAAGTCCTAGAGAACGGTATATGTGCACTTGAAGCCTTTTTAGCTTTGAGGCTTTACTTCTCTAGAGTAAGAGCTAAAGCAATTTCAGCCCTAGCCACCTGCATGACAACAGTAAGCAGGGCCCAAGATCCTCCATAGGCTAAAGGAGGATCAGGCATTGTTATCAGCCATAATATGGCTGACACTTACCAAATATCTTGTATTTACCTGCTATAAAAAGCAAAAAAGCATAACCAACTTTGAGGAGGTGTTACAAGCCTCTGCTACCTGGAGGCTGTCCTTGGAGCTCTCCTGGTAGCACCACTAAGTAGTGCTGCCGCAGTACCAGTGAGCACACGTGGCAGCTGGGGAAAGCTCACCATAAACCTATAGGCACAAAATAAGATCTGGAAAATTATTTTATTCCATACTGACTCATCCATCCTTGAGGCCTGCACAAAAGGAGTTGCCTTGAAGCTTTGCTATACACATTTCTGCTACACAGCTCGTAGCACTATTTGCCACTGGAAAACACTTTGCTGCTGTCTTATTACATGTGTTTTGCCTGACTTAGAAAACATTTTGAAAGATTATTTAAGGTGATATGCTCAGCAAAAAATCAGCAGTGAGATACAGAACCTTTTCATGGACAGATCATTGCCCAAGTTAGTAAATACGGACTGGAAAGTGCAGCTTTGTGGTGACTTGGTATCCTGAAGTGCATTCATGGTCACTGACTGGTGTTGCAGCACCAATACAAGCAGAGAGGGCTGTGCACAGCCAGAACTACTCTTTCCTCACCCAACGAGGTGTCTCAGGATTGTACTGAGGCAAACTAATGAGGTTATTTGAGGTAGCACAACAGTTTGCACTGTCAGTGATGGTTCCCTATCTGCTCTTTTTACAGGGGACTACTCAGGTTTCTAGTTATTTTGGTACAGCAGCTTTCCTGTCATTAGCAGCTTAAAAATGTAGATCTGTGTGTCTGTCTTATCTTCAAATAGGGTTGCTAAAATGGGAGCGCCAGAGAAAAACATAGCATTGTCGTCTTATGCATTTGACAGTAATTTGTGCTATATCAGCTTTCCTGACATTCGCAGGTGCATTTTACATAGAAGCAAGGGGAGAAATATATTCCTGGAGGAGGCAAGGGTGATTGTAAAATCAAACCCCACCTCAAAATTTGTACCTCAAACTGATTCTGTAACAAGTAAAACAAAATCGACACAGATATACTAATTCTATGCCTTTTCTTGAAAATATTACTTCAGATATAAAACATTAATTGTAACAAATTAACTGGTGTAAATTGCAACGATAATTTCAGTAAACTTTAAATGCATGTTTTTAAAAATAGTTTCCAGTCAAAATTATCCCTAAGCTCGCTTTTCAATGAGTTCACAGAGATTGCTCTGTGACAACCCAGCAATCAAGTCCAAGCTGTTCTGTTCAAAGACAAATATATAGCATTAGCTCCACAGTGAATGCTTTTGTATGTGGACGGCCCGACATGTCTCGCTGTTCTTCACCTGTCTAAATGAACTGACCCTTTTCTCAATCGCAACTTTCAGAGCAGATGATAAATCAGAGAGCTAATGGGCTGTTTGTTCATTTGTTTGTTGGCTCTGGTCATTTTGTGGCAGAGTAGGATGAAAGAGCTGTTTTCTTCAACCTCTGTTCCAAACAGAGCAATTAAACAAAGTTTTGTGGTTTAGTGTTTGACTTTGTTACTTTTAGGTTGCTGTTGCTGTGCTTCTGTGTTGTCATCCCCCAGAGCTTCAGGAGGGAAGAAGGGAGATCTGTTGCAGTTGAATGACCTTTAACATTTAATTGAAGCCTTCCTGAGCAACTGTAAATAAGCATTTCCTCAGAACAGTGTTAAGTCAAAGCCACATTTATAGAAAAAAGTCCATACAGCAAAAAAACATAATTTTCCATTTCATTTGCCTGATAATGCATCCCTTGAAAAAATTGCTGTTGTTTGCAGGGTGGAGAGTAATACTAGCTCAATGCAGTAATAGCATGCAATTTAACAGGGAAGTTTTGATTTGATTCGGGGCTTCAGACAAACAAATTGCAAAGGCAAAATGCCAGAGTTATTGGAGTTATTAGAAACCAGAAAACACCCACCTTTCTTGTGGCCGGCACATATCTGGTCCTTGCAGCATCGCTCAATACACATTAATGAAGCCACGCTTTAATGACAAGTTGTCTGTGGTAAGAGATAAACATGTCTCATTAGGTCAGGGGATGGTGGTGTCTCACAAGGTTTACAGCAGTCATTCTGCTCTTGCATTCAGCTCTCAGTTGCTAAGACTAATCTCTTAAAAAATATGATCTAAGATGTTGGGCAGCAGGTATCTTTAATCGTGACTACAAAGCAAATAACCATTGTTCAGGTATATCTCAAGGCTAGGGAAGTCCTAACTAAGCTGAGTCTGTAGGCCATTGGAAATTGAAACTCAGTGCATTATCTGATGAAATACAGTCAACTGAAGCCTTGTTTAGTTCTAACAGAAAGCTCACTTTCTTAATTTGCTTCTCAGAGCACTTCAATGAACTCCAAAAAATTTTAATGGTCACAATTGTGTACCAAGGCAACTTTCACTGGGAGGCTCCAAAGTTGTTTTAGGGATTTATTTTATTATTTTTTTTTTGGCACTGGCACAGTCCACATGAGGAATGAATGAGGTTTTCGTCTTTCTAGATTTTTTTTAAATTATTATTACTGCATTCCTCATGACTCAGCTTATGCCAACAGTGTTTTGGAATCCCTCTGTAGAAGTAATCAAGAGGACATCAGTAACTTATGACGACTTGTTAACATACAGTTTGCATAATAGCTAGAAAAAAAATACTCCAATACTCTACAGCAGTGACCACAAAACTCCTCTTTTTCATGATGATACTACTATGTTTTGGGAGACTCCAAAAGCTGTTTTTTGTTGATATCATTCAGAATGAAATTGCAACTGAAATATGTTTTCTTTGGAATATGCTGGGTTTTTCTACAGCATTGCAGGAAAAGGTCAACTTATGCAAACACGCACACTGTAGGAAAAAGAAAGGTTAAAAAAACAGAATAGTTAAAGTATCACATTTCACTCCTTCATTCCTCAAACAGCTTTTAATTCTGAAAGAACAGAGGTAAAAATTAGAGTGAAACATTTCAAACAATCAAAATGACCTAATATATTTGGAGTGGGAATAATGAGTTTTCAGAAATGTTTCACTTTCCAGATATTTCATTATTAGACAAATTCTGAAATCTTAGACTTTCACCAAAGAATAAATCTATTTTCTACCTCATTCCAACTTGTTTGTAGAAGTCAGGCCTTTCACAGATTTTCCCCACAGAATACACCCATCCCCTAGAGAAAGGATCAGGTGGCACACAGCCACTCATACTGAGAAATTTTGCAAATATGGGTGGATTTTATGTTCCTTTTAGAACTTATTTTATGCTCCTATTATAACTCCTTTAATAATAATCAGTCTCACCAGGATATGATGTTGGCCTAAAGATTTAAGTATTAGCAAGGGGTGCAGGTCTGGTTCTTTCTAAGTCAATAGCAAAAGTTCTTGTCAGTATTGGACCTCACAGCTTTGCAGGGTTGCATTAAAGCTTTGAAATGAACTATAAACTGAACGTAGAAATTGATTTAAAATGTTAGATTAGTCAATCTAATTAGTCAAAATGGTAGATTAGTCAATGGTAGTCATTGCTTTGCAAATGTGCCATGCAGAAGTGCATTGTTTTCTGAAACAAACGACATAGAAAAGCAAGCAATATGTCTTAGGCTGCTTAAAAGTTTTGTTTAATGAGATTTTTCAACATGCTACCATTCCCTTAAAGCTTTGGTTGAATGCTTTTGAGGTCCCTCATCCTGAATGAACACTGCTGTATCTTCCTGCAATCCAGTTAACATCTGTACTATGTTCACCTGGAGTGTTTAGAAGCCTTTGAAGAGTCTGAATAATGCTCCTTTTCTTAATCTGCCACCAAGGAGATGTTATCCGTTTCTGTATTTAAGATTCTTTTACAAGGTTCTTTTGTGTATCATAACGGAAGATCAGCGGTTGGAAATTAGTTCAGTGAAATTCTGTGTCAATTTTTACTTGGATTTGCTACACTGAGGGGAGGAAAGCTCCCCTATGGTATAGGTCTAAGGGGTGAATAAACCTTTTCTCCTTCAGGTTTAGTCTAGTTTATAATCACTTCAGCCTTAAAATAGGAGCTTCCTAGCATCTCACCTAGTTATTCTAGTATCCTTTTTGGATGTGCAATATATAACTATATATTCCTCAGTCACCTAAGGGTCAAACTTCATGCAGAGAATAATTTCATTTTTAGATTTGCTGGTAAGAATGAGACCTCTTAAATCCAAGTACTATAACAGCATCACTCTTGTTTCTTCCTGTAACAGAAGTAGTAGTTAGGGCCTCTGAGAGTAGAAAGGACTGTTGCCTAAATAATATATTTGCAATGAGTTGGTTTCTTCAGGTTATTCTTGGATGCTGCTCCCAAAACACAGAGAGTTCACTGTGAAAATGTACTTGCTTCACATATACAGTAATGCTTACAGCAAGTTTTACAACCTTTTAAACCTACTGAACCCATGAAAAAAAAAAGTTGCATATTTCTCTAGAGAATTACAGTAATAGAGTAACTAAGGTTAGAAGGGACCTCTTGAGGTCATCTAATACAGGGCTCACTCTAAAGCTGGATCAGATTCCTCAGAGTCTTGCCTCAGGGCTTTTAATACCCCCAAGGACAGAGCTTCCCTGGACAATCTTCATTGCTCTTGTTTTTTTCCATTTGTCTAACTGCAATTTCTTCACTTCAACATAGGTATTTGCCTTTTGTCCCTTTGCTGCACATCTAGGAAAAATGTCTGTCTTCATCACCTCTGTAATCTCTCTTGAAGCAGTAGAAGGCTGTGTTACTTAGCTTTTTTTTTTTTTTTTTTTTTTTTGCACCTGTTCAAACTCAGCTCCCTCAACCTTGCCTGGTAGATCCAGCCCCGAACCATCCTGGAGGTCTCCCCACAGCCAGTCCACATGTCTCTTTTTTTGAGGGACCCAAAACTGGGCACCATGCTCCAAAGGCAACCTTGGAGCCAAAGGTGTCTGACAGAGACAGTCCCTTCCATTGTTGACCTGCTGGCCGTGGTCTTAGTCACACAGCCCCATATGCAGTTCCCTTGCTGAGATTGATCAGGAGGGCAGACTGGAGCTATTTCAGGATTTCAAACAAGCCTCATGGTGTTCTCTCCACAGAATACAAACAGAATTTCTGCTTTGTTTGTTGTGGCAAGACTTTTTGTACAGGTTGGTATATAGAAATTTGTGCAATTTCTCAGGAGCTCTTTGATTTGTTCAGGAAACAGCAGTGTTCTCACCTGTATTTCAGGGTACAATAGATTATATTTCATTTGTGCTTTGGGGACTTTTTTTTTCCTCTCCTTTTTATTCCAAATTTGGCAATTTTGGAAATCATTCTCTTGCTCTCATATGTGGCTTCAGTCTATGGAAGAGATTTCATATCTGTGGAAGAGATACAGCACTTTTGAAAAAAGATTATTGCAATCTCTTTCATTCAGGCCATCAGGACTTTTGATTTAACATATGCATGTCCAAAAGACACTTGTTCACAAATACATCTAAAGCTTTTTCAGTCCTTCTAAATGCTGATACAGGAACTATTTACTTTGCTTGCTGCACCAATTTTGGATAGGCAAACTTCAAAACTTTTTGGAGGCTTCTGCTCTCACAGTACATTTTAAGATCTTACAAAAATTTATTTCCACCCATGTTGCTGTTTCCATCTCTTTGCTGCTTCTGATTCACTTTGACTGTGTGACTTCTCATGGTTTTGATTTACATTTCACCTTCTGCCTGAAAGTCTTCCCCAAACTGGTTCACCACACCTCCTCTTTCTCTCCCATAAACTATCACCCAAAGCTTATTACTCTATTAACTTAGCTAAAGCCTCTAAGATTTTCATTACTACTTTACCTCATCTCATTTAAGCGTTCAGGCTGGCAATCAGTGTGTCAAACCTTTCAGTTTTTCTGAAGCCATTAAAAAGGCATGTAACATGAAAAATAACAACTGCTCTTTCAGAATGCTGCTGCTGTACTACACCAACAAAATTTTGATTCAGACCACTTAAAGCCATTCAAATGCTAATCTAAGCCACCTGTATTCTTCCTGGCTATTACTTTTTAGCCACATTGCATTAACCAGGCAACTGGATGGACTTTGCACGTTAAGCATGAGAGGGAGCATAATTCATGCACCAAGGTCGTCTAACTTGCACTCTACTGCAAAACCACAGATCTGACCTCAGTGACACTGACATGTATTTACTAGTCATAATGTATTATTTGAGAGTATGAGGAATTATCTGAGGATTTTTCTCTGAAGGAGACAGCACTGAGTGTGATAGAGATGAAAAGGAATTCTAGTTTTATTCCCAGCCTAGTAAAGGAGAAAAAAACCTCTCTTAATCAGAGGTAGTAAGGACTCTTTATGTTACATAATTGCAATATTTAGATGAAAAAAGTGTTTATCAGAGCACTTCTTGGAAACAGAGCAGTTTTAATATCTTTCTCTCTTTCTTTATCATGGACTTCTACCAGGAACCCTTCTCAGAGAATAAGAGAGGCCACAGAGTAATATATGGTGTGGTGGCATGCATTCACGTTGTTCTCCCAGGTTACAGAAAACCCAGGCCCAGGCCCCGTTCCTTCACACATTTTCCTGTACCTGTATATTCTGCAGTGACATATCTATGTGTGCAAAGTGGTACAGTTCTAACAAGAAAGGGTGAGAGAGACCTTACTGATAGAGCAAGAACAGGACCCCATCAGTGCCTAGTCACATAAATTGGCTGTTACAGGAGATGTAGTTTTAATTCTGTCCATTGGAGGCAAGGGAAGGAAGTAAAAGCTTTATTTAATAAAATAAAGCTTAAAAATCTGTTTTCATCCGATACAGAATGCTAAATTTTAAAACTCTCCCTCCCCTATGGGGAAAGAAAGTTGCTTCCTTTCTTGCTTTTTTGCTTTATTTCAAGGTAGTCATAAAGACAGTGAGCATGAGAGAAAATAAATTCTAGCTCTATATAAAAATATTAGCATATAAATGATATATCCATTTTATTACTACCATCATGCACTACAGATTTGGCTTCTCCAAATAATTGCCGTATTCATAATCCATATACTGTTTGTATTTGTATATTCCATGAGAAAGTATTTAAGGAGAAACTTCTCACTAGTCATCCTTGAAAGAAGGATGGGGTGTTGGTCAATGGAATGTCTCTGTTCTAGAAATGACCGTATCTTCAGGGCTCTTAGCTTCAAAATCCGGTTAGGAATGCCCTGCAGGTATAATACCAGAAAATAAAGTAATATACCTGGCCCTTTTTATGTAACACGTTGGAGGCACTGAGAGAGGAAGAGAAGTGATGATTCACTATCTGTTCATCCAAAAACCAGATTGCTGATTCATATGTTACATCCCAGAGCTTGTCAAGTCTAAACGTATTCTTAACTTTTGACAAAATTCTATAAAAAGATGCTGTGCACAGGAGCATACTACACCTTCTGTCATTGATCTTGTTCTAAATTAAAAGCTCTAGATCAGACTTAAACTCATTGATATGTAATGTCTTTTATAGTCTGCCTGACTTCTAGTCTCCTCAGTTTTAAGTTTTACAGGTAATACAGTATTACTCTATCCTTTGTCTTTTTTAAATGGCATACAAAACTGTGTACTATAGCCCATAACACACTTGACCTTCTGTAAAACACAGTCCAGGCTTTTGCTTGTGCCTTCTTTTTTATGATAGCCATATACAAACATGAAGGCAAATCAAACTCTCTTGTATGTAGAAATCAGTTGATAATATCGGGCATAACTATAGACACAGGTACAAAAAACTGCTCTTTTGAACATAGTCATACTGTGATTCGAATAATGTTTGTACAGCATGTAATAAAAATCAAAACACACCTACCCACTATATCACTACCTTCAGGAGGCAGTCTACCAGTTTCTGCATGTCTTCTAAAGCAGTTGACCAAAAATCCTGGTTAAAGGCTGCTGTCCATGTACATATGATGTGCTTCAGTGCAATAGGTCAGACATAAGTGTGATTAGACCTACTGCTTCAATGCCATCCATTCTGTCCAGGGCAAGGATATGTCTGAAATCAGAGTTTTTGCACCAGTTTGTTGAAATTTGCACAGCAAAATCCTCTATCGTTTTTATAAAAATAAGGTGTTGGATATGAAGTTGATTAAAAATAACCATGCCTATTGAAATTACAGATTTTCTGAAAAACACACGACTTGCTCCAGAGTAAGCACATGTGGAGAATAACACATTACCATAAAAATATAGAAAGTCTCTGCCATGATTCTGCTGCTGATGTTCTCTAATGACAAGTTCTCCACTAAGGCAACAAAGATACTCCTATTGCTTTCATGGACAGCTGGGCTGGGTCTGTAAGGTCCTCTGTTCTCAAGGTCATTTCTTTTTATCCATATGAATTTGAAAGAGACAGTATTAAGATCTTTTACCTGAAAATTGATGTTACTACATTCAGTCTGTAATCCTTATAATAGAAGCGATAAGAAGGGTAGAAACTTTCACTTCAAACTCCTACTACCAAGTTTTCTTGATGGAGCAAAGAAGATGATTAGTTTATCTGTTCGAGTGGGATGTGCTCTGAGATTTGAGCAATTCTGCTTTCATTGTATATCATCCCCAAAGTGGCACTAGACTGCATAAATGTAATTGAGCACAAGCTCCCTTAGAATACATGGGATTCTGTACTTAATGCCCTGCACTTGTTTTGTGACAGTATAATTCAATTGTCTTGAATGGTAATAACCGACATCAATCTTTTGCAATGCTAAAAAGAAAGAACCTAACCTAAAAGCCTATGACAGTTTCAAGAAGTGTTGCCTAGTATTTATTTATTCTGTCTGTATTGTTTGTGGAAGAAACATGGTTTAGCGGAGCAACCAAACAACTACTTCGCCTATGGTTTAATATTGTAATAGGTTTCACTTCTAGAATTCAGACACTGTAGTTGCAATACAACATCCATTTTGATGTTTTCATGCCTTAATAGAAGAATCACAGTAGTCCAAGTTCACAGAGCTATAGCAAGACTAAGAGCAGGAAAAAAAGAAAGGAGACTGGCAGCTATATATCGTATTGCATCACTCCAGCAACATACAACCAAGCTACTGCAGAACTGTTTGAGCTGCTGTTGTGTTGTATAATATTTAAACTGTTGAGTCAACATACTGTTAGTATCGTAAGACTACTGAAACGTATTATGACTGCATTGCTGATATATAGCATCAGAGCTAAATCCAATTTCCTTCCTTTTTAAATCTTATGAGCAGATGAGTTTACCCACTGAGACTTCAGTCTTGCAGATAACTGACTACTCATCCACCTCAAATTTGTCTTTGGTAACCTAATTCAAATAGCAAGTGATAGGACTGCTGATGCAAAAAGCATGTATATGGATTGAGAGTGTGTAAGAGAGAGATGAACATACATTCACAGCAAATGCTCAGTTTGTGTGGCATTTCCTGCAAGGGGACATTTTTTGACCAGAAATGCCTGGAATAATCTATTAAATTGGGTCTAACTTGGAGTAGAAGGCAGAGAGTTGGAGGAAATGGTGACAGAAAAAATGCATGCCAACTTAGAGAATAAGACAAATTAGAGAGTATGTATCTTGGATGCCACTTCTGTCTCTGGGCACTGTTCCAGAACAGATACTGGTGCAGCCGTTTACTGTTGGGCCCTCTACTTGCCTCAGAGTGGAATTGGAGAAGAGCTTCGGTAGTTCAGATTGATCCATTTCTCCCATGTAACATGTGCCAAGAAAGCATAAAGCAAAAATCTTTTTATTTAGATACCCTGTATAAATATGAAGGGAAATTTTAAGTCTTCATCAGTTCTGTATTTTCATGCATTAAGTGTTTTGTAGGCATATCTGATTTTATCCAAACATTATTATTCTGCCAGAAATTCCCTCTTGGGTTTTATTAAAAAAAAAAAAAAAGTCAATGTCCTTGAGCAGTGCTAAGCACAAGGGGCCTAACTTAGCGGTGATGCTCATCACCACCCTTCCTGTACTCTATTTCTTTCACCTTGTACCTAGAGTGATGTAACTCAAATGTTAAGAAAAGGTGAGAGCTAAAACAGTGCACGACATTTTAAGAGGCACATTTTCCTGCCATCCCCTTCCTCCTCTCACCACTCTTTTTTTGTCCCTGCAGGGAGAGGAGCTATGCCAGGCCTGACTGAGCACATCCAGCTGTTGTGTCTGTCAGCTTTGGAGCTTGTACACGTGCAGCAGGAAAGCCTGCACTGACCTGAGGCTGAGCAGTTGCTGCAGTGAATGTTACAGGAGACTCAGCTTGCCTCTCCTGCCCCATGGACATGAGGGTAAGGCACAAGATCTGTCCTTGCTTCCTCTTGGCTGGGGTATCATAGTGAACAGGTGAGAGCCAAGAATTGATCCAGGACTACTTTGCCCTGCAAACAACTACGAGTAGTCATGTTCTCAGTTAGAGCTGAGAGGCAGCTTAAAAAGTTATCAGCCTGTCAGCTCCAAAGCGGTGCCTACCTGTGACTGTGCTATTAGACTTACTATATGCTAATATGCCAGATGCAAAAACAAGATTTGCATGTCCGTGGTCTACTGTGAACAAGCTCCAAATTCAGCAGCTGAAATGCTTAGTCATGAGCAGAGACACCTTTAAAAGAAAAAAGGGCCTACATCAAATTCAGAAGCAATTTAAAAATAGGAGAGTGCAAGTTTCATACAGATGAATGTTTGAGAGTGGTATAAGGTGGTAAAACACACATAGCAAAGGACAAGAGCATACCAATAATACCAAATATAAGTCCCTGCAGGTTATTGTGGTCTTGCTTTGAATTAATTCTGAATTTAGCCTGGAACGTCAATATTTCTTTCAGGTTTCCGTTTGAGTTGTGGGTCCCCAAACAGAGCACAACATAGCCTACCCAACCTAAGCTGCAAACATAAAAACTAGTTCCCCTATCTCTGTCGTATTTCTCCTAGTTAGTTACTTGGCAATCTAAAGCCTTCCAATAAAAGATGGAAAATCACTAGTTAGTAATCTTTTTAGAGGTCTCTAGATTGAAAGGCAAGATCTTAAATGAACACTACTGAAGATATAAAGTGAGTATGGAAGCTCTTTTTTCTTGTTATCAAGACCAGTAAAGGGTGGTTTTGTTTTGTCTTTTTACAAACATACTTTTTCCTGTAACAGAAGTGATGTAATTTTTCTTAACAAGCAGCCACAAAGGGCAGCTAATTGTTAGGCACCTGTGAAAACGTTCCCTCATTGAAATTCTACAGAATTTTTTGAATATTCAATGCTTTTTCATGTTTGGAGTTTTAGTTAACATTTATACTAATATTTTCAACCATTAATTTTAAGTGTTCCAGTGTTCTGCAAAAGGTTGAGGCACAAAATAGTTGGCATGCAGTATTACAGGGTAATTTTGTAGTCATATTTCTAAGGCAGCTGTTATCAATTTGACCTGAAAAATCAAGGTCTTCCACTCATTTTAAATTTCTGGTTTGAAACTTGTTAGCACATAATGCACATCATGTTTATGTTACTTTCTCTTCACTCAACTTTTTTATTTTTTTCCTCTGACCAGTGGGCAGAAGGTAGAGTGTCCAAATGGCACAGACTGTGTTCTAAGATATAAACAGTACCTGGCACTAGAAGCAAAAAAAGCAACAGAATTTGCCAGTCCTCACAATAACCATGTCTAGATCCTTTACATCACCACTCCCAGTATAGAGACAGAGGGGCTATATCAAGCTTTTACATAATGTAAGTTTCTAAGCTCTGTTTGGGGAGTATGAAGTCACATAAGCTTCTGCATTTGTGCTGGGATCAGCTGGAGCCAGAAGTATGAGTTTAAAAGAGGACACTGGCACGTTGCCTATGAAAAAATAACTGGCAATAAATTCTCTCTCTAAAGTATTTGGACAAACTTACAAATTTAAATAATCAGTAACAAGGCAGTTTCAAAATACAGACAAAGACTATCTTAGATTCCTCGTTTCTTTGTGAAGAAGGAATATATTTTTGAAGTAGTTCAGTAAGTAAAAGATGCATCTGATTCTTTAGGCTGCTCTTTCCTCAGGGATGAGTTTGAGTTTCAGTGTTGTCCCAAGCTGACTTCTCTGCACCATACAGATCTCTAGCTCAAGTAACATGATAAGCTTGGCCTGTCTGGGAGCATAGCTTGGAGTTCATGTGTTCCTGATGCTCAAACCAGTAATAACAGTGAGGTTAGGACTATTCCCTTCTGCTGATATAACTACTTGTGTGGTTCTAACGTTGCTTTGCAGCATGTTTGCCTTTACTTGAGTTAACGCATGTTCCATTCTCGCGGTAACTTTTCTACCCTATCTACAGTATAGAGAGCTCTACAGATGAATTACCTCTACAACAAAGACAAAATAGGTGTATATATGCTATTTTGAAATTGTCCCTGCAGCAGTGCTTTATTCTCTGTCATCTCCCACCCACGCTGCTGCCTCGCGAGCTGCTGGCAGGCTGCACCTTGGCAGCCTAAGGTGCTGGAGGCTGCATGCTCCAAGGGACCAACTCAGGCCATCTCTTCACCCCTGCTCGCAAGCTGCCATCTGACTGACAGGAGAGCTGGACAGGGCTGCCCTTAATGCATAGCTTAGATTTAGCCAGTGTGGTTTCCCATAGCTTTTTCTCAGCAACATAAGCACATTAACACTGGTTTAATATCTTACTGTCCTGAAGGTTTCGTATAAGAAATGGTTCTCTTCAGAGGCTTATTAAATATGCCCTTTATGAATGTTATGAGCTCAGCATCAAAGAACATTTTAAATCCATCCATAAATACATAAAACAGTACTGAAGAGTATTAGCTAAGGGAATCTGTCATGACATTTATTCATTTCTCTATCCCTTCTGCCAGTGCAAAACTTCAGGCATCCCCCAGAAGGGCTGCCTGGCCTAGAAGCACAGGAGCAAAACTTTCAATTTCCTTTCCTATCCTAAAAGGAGTGGTAGTGGCCAACTTATTTAGCAAAGTATTTTCATGCATTTCTGACCTTCCAGTACACAGGTTTCTCTATGCAAGTCAGCATGAACTACTGAAAATATCTTAATGCTTTGCTATCCAGAGCTAGGCCGGCTGGAAGAAAGAGTGATTCAGCCCTTAGCCAAGGTAGGCTACACCAAAGAACACAGTGGGGTCTCTACTAAAAATAGAGTAATTCTCCCCTGGAAGTTAATATTAGGTGCAAAGTACAGTTTTTACTTCCTATTCTCTATAAAGTGAATCTTCTTCTTTCTTTTTATTCTGAGACCAGCTGCCCTCTCTGTTTTTCCTTGAGTAGCTGCCAAGTGAGAATAGCTCAGAAAAGATCGATTTTATTCAGTTCCAAGTTTGCTCTGCTAAAAGCTGTTTTGGCTAAATGGGAGGATTCCTAAGACCTGACATTTTCTTACTGTGATCATTCTGTCTCAGATAAAATAATAGTTGCATCCAGGCGGGCCTTGAATATCTCCAGAGTTGGACAAGGGGAAGCATGCATCAGTTGTTCTGATAAGGAAAGTCTGCACTTTGGTCACTCTAATCTTCACTAAAGCAAGCAGACTTCTTTCAAATCACTCAATCTAGATATAAAACGGGAAAATAATACTCCTAAAAAAAATTATCAGGTATTATTATAGTCCAAAGTGCCTGAATGGAAAAGTCACTGAGCCATATGTTGCTGACATAATTTGTACACTGCTTTGCACCACTCTGAGTCCAGGGATTTTGCTAGGTGTGTCAAACCGATTCAAATGATAGAAGTGTTTTGTTTGCATTATAGTTAAAGATCCCTAGTAACTAGCATGCTTTCCATAGATTTTTTTTCCAGAAATATAATTAATCTTGGAACTAATGCAAATGAAATAAACTTTTGTCATGTACTTACCTGCTGCATGGAATTTGTGTTTAAAGCTAAAAGGGCTAGGCACTATGTCTTCATAAGCACTTCAGGACTATTTTGAAACACCTTAAAGAGTTTCCTCACATGGACAATGTCCAGAAAGACAGCAGTAGCTCTGCTGCATTATCTGTCCAGACAACAAAGAAAGGATTGTTAGTGAAATTGTTTCTGAAGAATAGCAGTTACTAACCCACTGGGAGAAAGCCGTTCCAGTGTTAGGTGCCTATGGAGCAATTTGGTTTGCATGTATATTGTGTGTAATGATAGCATTTTAGATGTCCTGAGGTTTTAAGGTCTAAATCTTAAGATGCGTTGCCAGCAGGTTGAGGGAGGTGATCCTGCCCTTCTGCTCAGCCCTGGTGAGGCCTCGAGTACTGTGTCCAGTTCTGGGCTCCCCAGTAAAAAAGAGACATGGAGCTACTGGAGAGAGTCCAGTATAGGGCTACAAAGATGATCAGAGGGCTGGAGCACCTGCTCTACAAGAAACGGCTGCGAGAGCTGGGGCTGGTTAGCCTGGAGAAGAGAAGACTGAGGGGGGATCTTATCAATGTCTATCTGAAGGAAGAGTGCGACAGGACAACAGGCAACGGGCAAAAAATGAAGCACAGGAAGTTCTGCCTGACCGTGAGGGGGAATTTCTTCCCTGTGAGAGTGACGGAGCCCTGCAACAGGCTGCTCAGAGAGATTGTGGAGTGTCCTTCTCTGGAGATCTTCAAGGCCCGCCTGGATGCAACCCTGTCTAACATGCTCTGGGTGACCCTGCTTGAGCGGGGGGTTGGACTAGATGATCTCCAGAGGTCACTTCCAACCTTACCCATTTTGTGATTCTGTAATCATAACCACTACCTCCACAACCAGTACAATTTTCTACTTAGCTGTTCTGTTTCCAGTTTTGAAATGTTATGGGTTATGAGGTATACCTGGAAAGAGAAATGGGCTCCCATTGGGCAAGTACTGGGTGAGTGAGGCAGAAGATTCCTTCAGCTTATACTTTGAGACCACAACTTGACCAAAGAATTTGGCCAGATGAGGCAATGAACTGAGAAGGAAAGGGAGAAGTATTATGACAACTCTTCTGGAGCGACTCCAGAAGAGAACCTGAGCTATATTTAGTTTCACCCTCAAGTCACCTTGCTGTTGAAATTATATCCTGTGCATTTCATCTTAACAGTAGTTCACATACATGCAACAATTTAATATAAAAACGGCCCTTTTCGGTTTTTATAGTTTACTCAGTCACCTCTAAAATACAAAAAGAATAATTTTGAAATATATCTCCTGCATAGCTCTAGCTTACCTTAAAAAAAAATCCCTATACACTCAGAAATGTTGCTATCTAAAGAGGATTTTATCAGGTGTTAAGCACTGGATGTACTGGCCAAGTACGCAGAGGGTAGCTAGCATGCAAAATAATCACAGTCTCATGTGAAATATAAGCACTACTATTTACTATTTTTAGGCAGCTGGGTTATATCACTGCATAATCATGAACATGAGAGCGACCATAAGGCAACATTCCAGCAATCAAGGTATGCCCAGTCAAGGAAAAAAGACAGGCATTTTCTGGAATGAATGGAAAAGTGATTTTTAATGGATCAATAAAGACAAAGAATATTGTTATAAGAATGTTTATAGCCTATGCAGAAGAAAATTCTTGGTTGCCTACTAAGGATTATAGAAATAACTGGATCAAAAAAATAATCCTAGAATAAATTGTATGAACAAAACACTCGAAACTTTCCCTCTCTCTCTGTATGTACAATATAATTGAAATGAAAAGATAAATATTACAACAGTTAAGCAGTTTGAACTTTGGTAATGTATCATCATTTGTGACTGATAGAGGAATCTTCCAATGTAACATCAATAATCTGTCAATGAATGAATGGAAAACAAAAATGATTATGCTTTTGCAGCATATATAAATTTAATACCAAAAAACCTGTGCTACAGATAGGAGTTAGTCTGCGAGCATCTTTCAGTGTTCCTCCTTGAGCTAAATACTTGCTGAATCTTTGCAGTAATATGCTTTAGTTTAACATCCAGCAAACACTCTATATAGCATCAGTGAAACCGCTGGATCTTGCACACACTATCCTTATCCAGGCAATGCCTACAAAAAGAGACCCAAATAGCAGAGTCTCAAAACAAAGCCAAATTCATAAATTTTTATTTAAGTTTTATAATATAGTTTGCTATTAATAAAATTCAAAGACATAATTATTTTCAAGTTCTTCTTAAACAGGGTTTTCTAGATTTCTTTAGGCTGAATTCTACACTGAATTTAAAGTATTGCTTTACTTTGTTAGCAGCATTAAGAGGCTTCATAAATAGATTCTGTCTTCAATTTATTCATGCAACAGAAAAATGAAATGTAAGATTTCTCCTAAGTGAGGATTAGTTCCTTAAAATACAAGCATGATCTGCCTATTCTGAATTCAAGCAGAAATGCAAATATCATATTTATCTGGTAAATGTTTGAGACCTTTGAGATTTATCTATTCTAAGCAAAAATATCTTTGGATGCAAATTTTAAATCTTGTTTGCAGGAACATAAGAATTGTTTTAATGGATCACAGCACTTGCTTCCAAGAGTATCCATGGCAAAATGAGCTCTGCCCTTCCTGAGACGTCAGTACTAGCCACAGTAGGTGAGATGTTGGAAAAATAATCCAAGGAGGTTTGTAATTGTCATATGTTGGTTTATCTCCATGATAATTTACACTTAGCAGGACATACACATAACTGTGTTCACATCTCATAATCCTTTTTAAAAAAAAATGAGAATTTGTTTTTATTGTTTTCTACTGAAAACATGATACCATTAGAGTTTGATTCCAATAACCTTTTGAAACTGTTTCCTGCTTTCTGTCACTCAGTTGTAATCTACCTAACTGTACTCTTCACACTAAGTCTCAGAATTTTAATTCTTTTCATATCTGATTTTAATACCTGTGTAATCATATTCCTTCTTTTTATCAAGATTCCTCTTCTGAATCAGTGCCATGGACTAGTTTTCAGTAGGAGCCTTCCATTAGAGATGTTGAAATTCATTGTATGTGATCATTATTCATGACAAAACTGTAGTTATTTCTTCACCCAAGTAACTGTCTTGCTTAGGATTAAATCAATAATAACCTTTTCTTTTGCAGACTGCAGATCTAACCATTCCAAAAAGTCATCATTTGAGCTGCATTTGAGTTGAATTGCCTTTCAACAATTTGTCCTGAAATAACATTTTGCCAATCCATGTGCAAGTAGTTGGAGTAGTACACTACTACTTTTTAAAAAATTATTAAACTTTGTTGCGTCTTTGCCTTTCCTTCACACTTCACAGTCTGTGATATCTACATTACATAATAGAGGTGACCAAGTGAGTTATCTGAAGTATAGGCTTCTTGTATAGTCAACAGAAAAAGGTAAAATGTGTTACAGGGCCCTTAAGAGCAGATCATTTAGAAACCTGCCCACCTTGTTAACTACATAGAGGGCTTGGACACAGACACTTCTGCTAAATGCCCAAGATAGATAGTGAAGATTTCTGAACATCGCCCCACCTCTCCTCCCCCTCCAAAAGAACTCCAAGAAAATAAATATAAGAAGGCCTGTTAAAATAATTTCACTTGACCTCCAGTTTAGGTGCATGGAGATTCTCTCTCCAGTTCTTGCCCCTCAGAAATTTTCTCCGACTAAAATGGAATTTCCAAGAGAATTAGTATTTCCCATCTCAGTGATCTGTCATTTCTAGATAGATTATAACCTAAGTATCCCATATTTTTTTATTTCAGTCAATTTCAGAGAAACTGAGTATGACATGCTTTCCTTCCATTGGTTACACATATTCTAGATGTGTGTAGGCATTCATACATACAAAGGCATTCTAGTTTGCCTTTATTTGCTTTTAGTTTTTTTTTTTTTTTTTTAAAAAAACTATTTGAGATATAAATGAACTTGCTTTACTAGCATCCCTAACCAATGACTATCTTTGGCCTTACTGCTCCTCTGCTGCTTGTGGCTTTCTTCCTAATAACAAATACCAGCTCTCCAGGCCTCTGCTATGTTCCCTTGTTGGCAGTCCATGTAATTCTGTTTTGCATGTGTGGAGTCTATGCTTTTATAAAAACTCTCTGTATTCTCAGAAGTGTTTGAGACGCTACAGAAAAACAAAAGCTCCCTGTAAGTCCTATATACACAGGTCTGCATAGTAGTCTCTGACAGGAAAAACTGAATCATTTTAAAGAAATCACAGAGATCCTGGAGCAAAAGCTTTTTCCTGACTAATCTAAATTTAATTTCCATGACCTGTCATACACTTCTCTGTGCTTTTGGGCCGGGATCACAAGCTTCTCCCTACCACTAACTACATTTTCTCTAAATGTATCATGTGAACTGTCATCTTCACAGCCAGTCACCAAGCTGCTGAACAGTTCATGCAACAGAATGGTTGTTGCATGCACAGGTATAGTATTTTGATGACTAAATCTCCTACCATTACAGCTTGTCAACATCTCACAGGTGTATCTCCATCTCCTGGAAGGACCTAAGCATTCTAGATAATGCTAAGTATCTATTAGAAAGGAGCATTCTAAGTAATTCTTACTTAGATATAGAATAGCTCCTCTCTGCAATGCTCTGTCTCTGTGTTTCACTCTCTCCAAATCTCCTTTCATCTAACAAATATTTTATCCTTTCTTTATTATTTCAGAACATGTTGTATTTATTCCACTTTACCCCCATCTGCTGGTCAAACAAAGCTGACACATATAAACCACTAACTGCAGATGAGTGACTGGCAGAGAAAAGCGACTACTTCCTGCTTGTTTAAGATGAACAGCCGAAGTACTTGACAGATCAATTGAGGTGACTTGATTCGCGGAAAAAGAAAAGAGGAAGGAGAAAGTTCTTTTAAAGATATGGTTGTACACATGTTCACTGTTACACTGCTTTAATTTCACTGTATGGTCTTATTTCACAAATTAATCAGTATCTCTTTTCGCTTAGAAAAAATAGCTTGCACTGAAAAAGTTTCTGCTTATATTTTTTAAAATTTAGTTCTAAACAGTCAGCCACTTCTGTTTCCCTACTACATTTCCTATTTTCATTTTAGGCATGTTTTATAATTTCCTGATGTACAGCATTAATTAATGTTGTTTTTTTTTTTTTTGCTGAGTCTCACCTGGAAATACTTCAAAGGGGTACATCATCATTCTACTTTTGAAATAAGCAAAATTTCTGGACACTTGAAGTATCTTATTGATATTAGTAGATATATTACTTTGCTTCCAAGTGCAGGGCAAAGCACTGTAGGGAACCAATTAGAGCTGAGAAATCCTCTTGATATGAAGGACTGACAGCTGAAAATCCTAAATCTGATGGACTGCCTCACAGGGTGGCTGGGAAGATGGCTCTGCCCCTGAGCAACCTTTAGTCGCCAAAGAAGAAAGGAAAAGTCTTTCTCTTTCAGGCAGCTCTATCAGTCTGTTCAAGAGTCCCCTTTTCTTTTCTGCCCTCTAGTGATCAATGAAGCAGGCTTCAAAAGAAACTATTTAGGTATAGTCTTTTATTCATTCATTCGTGTATTTATTCAGCCAAGACATACCACTAATTTAAATATGCTACAGAGAGAGGCTATTGGTATATCACAATTTACACTGAAGAATAGCAGTCAAATGTTTCTAAGCTGCTGACGGGTGAGATTCTGGGGTGGTGCTAATAATGGGTGGGTTATAACCCCCAGCTTCCTCTAGAAAAGTCTTCACCAGAAGGTTGAGTATATATTTCAGCTACAGATTTCTAAATTTACACTGCTGTACAAAAGACTGAAAGAAACCACTGAAATTTACAGATTATTTCCTCATAAAATAAAAATATAAATAAAATAAAAACTAGGTTTATTTTATGGGGGCTGATCTCTTTAAAATCAGTGTGAGGACTATTAAAAGACCAGTCCTGAAAGGTGCTAATAGTCTTTGACTCACTGAATTCAAGGGGAACTGAATGCTGCTCTTAAAGTATTACATTTCTATAAATTATTTCTCCTTCACAAAGGCTCGGTATGGTTTTATACTCAAGCTGTCAGGAAGCCATACTGGAAAAGAAACCAAGCTATAAGTATTTTTTTTAAAAAAACAGCATCTTTAGTAGTATAAAGATGTGGAAAGAATGGATAGTTTCCTAATTTTAGACCCAAAGTAGTAATATACTTTATAAGCATGCTCTTTTTCTAGCTCGCTTCAAACTTTTTCCATTAGGATTTCATAATGATATATTTTGCCAGAATTGAAAAGGCAGACTTTCAGGTACACAGTCCCTTCTTCAAATTTGAAACAGAGGCAATCAATTTCAAGTACATTCATTTGCTATTTCTGTTGTAGAGTTGTTACAGAAAATGTATGGGACAATTGTGTAATTAATACATGCTTCAGATTTCCCTAAGGTATTTTGATGGGTGTCCACCAAAGAGGGGGGCTCAGAAAGCAGGCAGGGTAACCCTCGCTGCCAGGATGTGCCATGAGAGGAGGTGCTCAGGGTCCACTGACCACTGAGCAGGTCTGCTACTCCTCCAGCTGACACCACTTCTCCGAATCCCTAGTTATCTAAGGAGGAAGATGATGTAGTGCTTCAGATAATAACTAGAACTTAACCCCCAACATACACATGCTTTATTTTCCTTACATGTTGTCTATTGGGTTTTCACAGTCACATTACCAGCAGCTTGTTTGCCCCGCTGACATTTCAAGAAGCGAACTGCAGCACTGCAACTCATTTTCCATCTGTGGAGCCTGAACATAGAAAGGACAGCTTTTACCATGCATGCTTTGGAGAACAAGATGTTGGGAAGGTCTGAAGTGGCTCCAGGCTGGTGAGCCGTATTTGATCATAGCTTATACCAGAATGTTTGCATGTGCGGCCACATGCAAAGCAGAGGATGAATTATGTATTCTGATCTGACAGAGACACTGGTCACACCCTGACTTTTCCCTGTCTACTAATAACCCTGACTGCTGAACAGAGCTTGTAAGGTGAGTGGTAAATGGGAGACATGCCAATGGGGTGATAGACAATGTATATGCATGATCAGAGCTGTCTAATAAAGCACATATTTTCTGTCTCTGTGCCTGAGCTGTCTGCATTCTTTTGCCACATAACTGCAGCTACGTGTATATTAAAATTAAATAGTGCCAGGCTATAGATGCGGGCACTGGGACTTGGGCCTGGGACAGCTAGCAGTTTCCCAAACGATTCCTGGGCACAGGCTGGGCATTCACATGGAGTGGGGAAAGGCAGCTTGGATGCAACTACTCCATCTCAGGGGCCAGGAGAGTTTAACAGCCTGGAAGTGACTACACTATACCAATTAGCAGCAGTCTGTTTCCTGGCTCATAGGCCTTTTAATTACCAGTATAACAATAGTCTGCAAGTTCAATTGACTTTTGGGGCACTTCTCTTTCCTGCCTTTGGAACAGGAAGCCACTGCCCCTATTCAGCTACCTTTTAAGAAGTGTTTTTATTTAAGTACTGTAGCATGAGCGTAAGAAATACTGTAGAATTACCAAAGGAATCCTCTTCCAGCCAGCCCCACTTGAGCTCAAACTTCCCTGTTCGGCCTTTCAGGCAGACTTGCGTCCTGTTTCGCAAAAGGGCAGAGATGCTCTGCGGTCCTTTGTAAAACCTTGAGCTGGCAACGTCAACTCAAGCAGCTTCCAAGATTAAGAAAGAAAACTATACACATTCGACAGTGTAACTGCCATTTCATAGTTACTATGCAACTACATTACTTCTTTTAGAGGAACATACTTTGTTACGTAACTACGTAAGGATTTGCACTGCTTACATCATGAGGCCATCAGCCGCCGCATGCAATCTTACGCGTTTTTCAGAAATAAGATGAAGAATTCCCTCGGCAGTTATCACCCGCTAACCGCCGCGCCCCGCAGCCCAACGGAAACACCCGCCTCCCGCACTGCGCATGCTCCGCCCGCGCGCCGCCGCCGCGCGCCCCCGGGCCCTCGGAAGGCGCCTGCGCAGCGCCAGCTCCCAGCCGTGGCCGCCGCCGCCCGCTCCGCCGGATCCCTCCGCGGCGATGGGCCGGGCGTAGCTGCCGGCCCAGCGGCGCGTGTCGAGGGGCCGCGGCCTGAGAGCGGAGCCGGCGGCTCCTCGGCCGCCTCCGGCATGGCGGGGCGGCGGTGCGCGGGCGCGGCGGCCGCCCTGGCCGAGGCGCCGGGCTGCGGCGCGGCGGCGGAGCCGGCCCGCGAGCTCTTCGAGGCCTGCCGGAACGGGGACGTGGAGCGCGTCAAGCGCCTGGTGCGGCCCGAGAACGTCAACAGCCGCGACACGGCCGGCAGGAAGTCCAGCCCGCTGCACTTCGCCGCAGGTACGGCTGCGGCGGGGGCGCGGGGCCTGCGCGGGCCGCGCCGCCGCGGCTCGCTCCGCGTGCGCGCGGCGCCCATCTTGTGGCGGTGCGACGGGCCGCCGAGCTGCGCGGCCGCTGCCGCCGCCCAGGCCGGGTGGTCCCGCCTGCTACAGGTGCCCCTTCCTCTTCCCCCCTCCTTTTTCCCTTAAAAAACGCTCGGCTGGCGTTCAGGACGTCTCGGTTAAGGCTTTTGAACTGTTTCCGTTGTGGCCCGTGAGCTTTGGCAGGTGACGTGTGTCACAGGTGCTGTTCCCATTGATTTCAGCAAGTCTGTCTCGTTTTAGAGTTTCTCCTGTGAAAATGAAGTGACTTTTTTTTTTTCTTTTTGAGGCATGTCAGATCATACAGTTTCTAAGCTTTCTGCAGTTTTATCGTTAACAAACAGACTTTGTTAATTCGGTGCTTAGAAACATAAATAACTGACATCACAGAACAACTGCTTTCCCTGGCAGTTGTCCAGAGGATTGTATCCCACCTTTTTCACACAAAGACCTGATTGTGGCTGTTGTTTTCCTGTTGGGTTTTTTTTTTTTTTTTTTTTTTTTTTTTTTTTTTTTGATTTGATTGCAGCAATTATATGTAGGACCTCGAGACAGGTTGGCTACAAAGGCAGGAGCTTCTCATCTGCTAAACAGCCTGGATTGTAATAAAGACGTTTGTTTCTTCACTGAATTGTTTTTGAAAAGATCTCTCTTTAAGATGCCCTTTTCTCTTGTTCAGAAGACATAGTGGGTGTAAATTTCTGAAAGCCTCTTTTCAGGACAGCAGCATTTCACAGATTTAAGAAACTTGATCACAAGAGATCCCAGGAGACTTTATATCTAGCGGGAAAACAATTTTGCACCTACCTTTTTATACGCAGCAGTCCTGTCTGTTCTGAACTTCTCAATAAATCAGTATGTTTTACAGTATTTTGACAAAAATGTGTGTTTTTGTTTGGTTGTGTTTTGTTTTGTTTATGCCCAAGTCATATAATGTTGTGATTTGCTCTGCCTCTCTGGACAGGAGTTGTCTGTCTTGGGTTTGAAAAACAGAACTTCTGATCTATAAAACCTCTTTTTTAAAAAAAAGAAGTACAAAATAAAAAGTTCATGTGCTTGCTAGACTTCTAATGTTAAGCAGGATGGTGTACAAATGAGAGAGAGCTTGGCCATGCTTATGTCCTCTTCAGACTTGATATATAGAAATTATTAATGGCTACTCTCAGAAGACTGCAGGATCCGCCAAAACTTTATGATTAAGATCTGGCAAAAAACACTTGCATGATTTCTTGATTTAGGAGTCTTCCACGGCTTCAGATGGCACTCTTCTGCTGTCAGCCTACCTGCAGTAGATTCAGGTAGGAAGACAGTCATAAGTAACTCTTTTTTTATTATTATTTTATTCTGCTTTTTTCCTTGTTATTCACAGATTGAATAACAGTTTTCTGTCTCTGGAGAAATTACATTTTAGGAAGTAAAAACAAAAGTCTGTTGCGTTCTTGCTTTGTTTAGGCTATGTGTGAGTACATATTTGTTCCTAGAAAATAGGTTATGAAACTTTTCAACTAGTTTAATTCAGTTTGAAGACTTTGTTTTATGGAAGAGCTAAAGAAGAAGCCAAAACATGAAGATTTTTTTGTTTTAATTTTATTTCTCATTTGCAATGGCATTCTATTCTGAACTTGGGTTCCATTTTTAAGTGTTTTTTTTTTTTTTTTTTTTTTTTTTTCCCCAGACCTTGCCTATCTATATACAGGAGATTTTTTTAAAAAAGGGGTGGGGGAACTCTTCTTTTCGTATGTGTTATTTTGTAAAGATAGATTTTAAAAATGACTGTAACTGCAAGCTTTCCTAGGTCATATGCGACTCTTAAAAAGCAATACATACTGAGGTTTTGGTAAAGTTTGTTCTCTAGATTTTTGCAATATGCAATTGTGCATGTGGTGAATAGCTTGCTGTGACATTTCAGTCCACAGTTCACTAGTGTTTGCCACATATTAGGCTCAGTCTTCTCTCACCATAAGCCACACACGCTTATTTAAAGGCAGTCTGTCCTTTTAATTACAGTGTGTGTCAACCTGAAAGGATGACAAGGTTTTAGGGACTTGGCAGGAACCAAAATGTCAAAGTAAAACTCATCTGAAAACCAAAGGACTCGGTTAGGGGAGAAGAACCTGAGCTCACAAACAGAACAATCATTTCTGTCTCTTTCTGTCCCGTGGCAGATGAGATTAGATGAATGTCGGTTGACACAGCAGTGGTTATTGACAACACATAGTTACAATTTTCTATTGTGATTGATACTCAGGATTTGTAAGCTAAAGATTATAATGAAATAGCTATTTGGCCATCATAGACAGTAAATAACTGTCAACTCTTGGAGGCTTTGATTAGCCCTTCTGCTCTGCAGTCAGAATAAAGTGTTCCTGATGGAGATAGCAATTATTTGGTACAGGCATAGACTGTGATACCATTTAGTTGGTGGTCTTCTAGAGGCTCAAGAGCCAAAAATAAAAATACTTTAAAATGGCAGCGTATTTTTTTACTAAGTGTTGAAATTATCCTTGCAGAGGTGGACTAATAGCAAAGAGGAACCGTAACAGTAAATATTGGCTTTCTTTCCTGTACTGGCAAAGGCTGTCTTCTCTTTCCACTCCTGGCGAGCACAAGAGAGAAGAGGGAGAGACCATTGTACAGAGGTTGGCTACCTCCTTTGTACACATATGTACTTTGTAAAATAATGAGAAAATACTTCTGTTTCCATATATGGTGCCTTCTTGCACATGTTTCCACAAGCAGTTAAGGAATCCCTGCTGTGCACTTACCGCTGAGGAAAAGTTATAGAAAATGGAATGATTCAAATAATCTGTTGTTTCCACTTTATAAAATAACTACAGGTGGTTTGGGCATGTTGCTGTACTACTTTGAATATTTTCCAAATGGATGCTGGCTTTGCCCCAAGGGAAGCTATGGGTTGTCCTTGAATTGTGTGTGATTGAACCCATGTACTGGAGAACTAATTCATCTGTCAGTCCCCTGCACCTATAATGAGATATATCACAGCTGAGTATTTATCTGTGTTGGTATTGATGCCCACTAAGTTTAGCACTTCATGTTTGAAACCAGCTTTGAGGGACAGGCATGTCTTCTGTACAAAAAAATGACTGTTATTTACTCTTTATTTTTGTCTCTACACAACTAGGCAGCAAATTGAATCAGAGGTCTTTCTAATGTAACTGAAGTACTTTCTGTAAAACTTTTTTTTTTTTTTTTTTTTTTTTTTTTGGTACCAAAAATATATTAAGCAGTTTGTTGTGGAAAACAGCTTTGATGATACCTTTGCAGGACTCTGGCACTTGTGAAAGGTGTTCTCTGAGTAGATCCTGTAAGAACTTACCAAATTTTGAGTATGCATTCAAACTGAAACAGAATTTTAGGAAATTCGGAAGGTGTAAGAAATTCAGGTAGAAACATATTTAAGAAAAATAAGAATATCTATAACAGTTATGAAAGCTACATTTACTTTATTTAAGAATGAGAAATATGCTACATATAATTTAATAGGTAGAAGATAGGGCTATATGGATATGTGTTATGTAGATACTGATTTTTGTTCTGGCAGCAGAAGCATGCATGCGCAATGAATATGACTTACTGTGCCTGTGCAGAGAAATTGTTCTGGCATGCATAGTAGATCTGATCCAGTTTGCATTTCTAATGTATGGGGTTTGTGGCTCTTGTTTTGTTTGATTTGTGTCTGCACAATAGCACAAGCTGGAATTTCTGGCAGCTTATTTAGATGTGTAGCCTATATCCAGCCAGATATGAGGCATCTGTAGTAAAATGCTAAAGTTGCTTTCTCTGTGCATTAGGAAAAAAAATACTGAGCACAGGAAAACCTGTGCTACAAAAAGCACCAACACTATTACTTTTTAAACAAAAGGAAGTCTTTATCTGGAGGACCTAGAGATATGTATGTGGAGACCTAATATGAATTTCTTCTTCTATTTTTTTCAGAGAGGAGGCTTGGGAGGACAGGCAAGGTACCCTTTGTTAGTATAATACAGGTAGCAATATAATATTAAGAATCAAAAGTATATATGACCTATAGGATATAGTTCTATAGGAGTTAAAATGCCTAGGAAAGTAAGAATTGAATTATGTAATCAAATGTATTTTGAAGACTTGAAGCACGTCTCTGTTTGGTGACCATTGCTCTGAAAGTATGTTGGTATTCATTCTGGGATTAAAAAGTTTTGCATAACAGCGTCTTTATAATCCATAGAAAATACAGGGAATGTGGTTCCTTACCAGACATTTGAGGGAGGAGAAGGAAAGAGAATTTTTTAAAAGGCTTTTCTGATGACATTTCCTGACTTCTTTGTCTTTGGCACACTTAACTTGTATATGAGATCTCCTCTCAGCATGGCTAAACTGATCACATTTATAGACTTGGCACAAAAAATAGTAGGATCCAGGAATTGCTTAAAATTGCAACATCGTGGAATTTTTTGAGCTCTTAACTGCAAAGAGGAAAGCCTCTCCTACACCAGATTTTCAGTTGTTGTCAATCTAGAAGAAATATTTGCTGAATAGACCATGCTATGAGAAAATTCACAGTTGTAACTGAATTGCTAGCATTATCTTTTTATCTGCTCTGTAACTTTTGTCACTGAAACACTGTAATCATCAGGCATAAACATAATTCCTGGGTTATGTTGCCCTTGAATTCTCTCTACCCAGTGATTTTCCACGGATGATTTATAACAAAGTTTGAGTTTGTTACAGTCTGAGTATAATTGTTATTTGTAATTGCATGATGATTTCGTCTGAGGGAAAAGCTCCCATAAAGAGACTTCACCCCCAGTTCTCGATCACTTCGGGGAAAAAGCTTTGTAGCTCAGAAATTTAAAGCAAGGAAGGGCAAGTTCTGTATACATTGATTTCTTTCTTTTTTTTTTTTTCCCTATCATGTACTTAGCACAAACCTGATATGTACCAGTATATGGCTTTTACCTGCCTAATAATCCCTGAGCGTCCCCTCCCCCCCCCCCCGACCTTCATGAAACCTTTGAGGGAATTTTATCAGCAGTGTCCTTTAGAGCCTAACCATATAGGCATAATGATGAAAGTCCTAAGTCGTTCTGGCCTCTTGTGAAGATGTTAGAGAAAACATAGACACGGTTGATAAATGTTTGAGATCCTATTTTATTAGGTATTATATAAATGTGCAAGATACAGCTAATATTAAATTATAGTAACTATAGAATTGACTTATGAGAACATTTACTTTACTTATATATTTCTGTCCCCAGGTGTGCCAGTAGGCATATTTTTTGCTGTCCGCTAACTTAAATGACAGGATTGGAAAACTGTGCCACATGTTTTTACTTTAGTCATGGTCAAATATTTATAATCATATTAAGATCAGTGAAATTATAACTTAGGAATATCTTTAAATTATAGTTGTGCATACTCTTATAATAAATTTCTTCTTTAGAAAATGGTCTCTTAGATGTTTTTTTCTGTCCCTAAGGGTCTACTTAAATGATAATTCCAAAGATGAAAACTATGTGTGTATTATATTAATTATCCTTAGAAAGCAGACAGCCATGCTTCTAGAGTTCAGCCTTAGAGCAGTGCAGCTCACCTTCTTTTTTTAATATAAGCAGTGTAGTTCTGTAAAATACTTTCTTTTGTGTTACGTAACTATTTTAAAAGTCTGAAACATGAATTGTACATGCGCTGGCTTCTAGCCAGTCTTACCCTCTACTGCTCCCTGGGCTCAGCTATTGGTCTGTCTGCAAACTGCAGGTTGGCAGTATTGTGGGCACTGGCTTTAAAAGACCACTAGTCTTCCATGTACTTAGAAGTTGAAAATCTCACAGACATTGCTTCTAATTATTGGGACTACTGTAGTACACCTCAGCTACTGTAACACTTACTGATTTATCAGAATCTCAGTGTGCCAGGCACTATGTAATGGCAGAGCTGAAAGGTGGTTACACTTAAAACAGCTTATGTCTTCCTAAAAAGTAGCCATGTGAACAAGAATATGATCAAACTTATTTTTCTGCCTGTTAAAATTTGCATTGTTCAGAGACAGCAGTAGTCTTTGCTATTATTTGGTTTAAAGGGCAAATTTTTCCATTTATTCAAATATCTTAATTTTTACGTTCTGTGTCATGGAAAGGCTTTCTGTTGATTAAACATGGTTACAGTAAAGTACTGCATCAGTTAAAAAGTTTGAAGGAGAATTCTATTTCTTGACTCTGTTCCCTGAAGTGAATACTTGGTGTTGAACTTAGTATTTGAGGGAATACTGAAGGGGGAGTTACTTTCAGTGGTTTTGAGGTGGCAGCTATTGCTTTTATACCAGTAGAAATGTGCATCATACTGCCATGGCAATTCAGGAATGTATCCACATTGAGCTGTATCAGATATAACAACTTAAGTGTTATTAAGTGGTAGTGGATTTTTATTCTTGTTTTTCAAGCACGTGGTCAGGGTAATAGTCGTTTTTATAAAGTTTGTCTTCTGATCTGAATGTGAGTGAAGACAATGCTATAAGGTCTCTTTAAATTTATGATTATTTTAGGCAGCTATGAGAAGTTCTGCAGTACTTTTTGTGCAAGTAAGCTGAGGTCCGGCACCCAACTCTTTTGTATTTTCGGAGAAAGTTACAGATTCAGTCATGTCATACACATGTCAGATCAGTGTATGTTAGATCAGTGTCACACAAATCCATTTTAGCTATGAATTGTGAACATTCAGTGACCAGTTACAGAAAACAGTAGAATGTTGGGTTCTCTCTGTTAAGTTTTTGTCTTGAACGTTATTTCTTCTTAAGTTCAAGACAAAAGCTGCATCAGCTGCTGCCTGATTTCATCCTTTGCAAACGTCCCTGGAGGCTTTCGTAATCTCTCCTGCTGTGTTTGTTGGTCATCAAGTGGGATTCTTGTACTGAATCATACGCATTAGTATTAGGTTTAACAGCCGTAGAGGTGGGTTATCATGTTGTCAGAGTGTTCTGCTCTTTTTTAATATTTTCAACAGGCTGTTGATCCTTGTTGCAGTAATCTTGAAAACTGTTTTTCTGCTGATTTTAGTATAGTTCTTAGGGCTTTTGTAACTAGCCTTAGCGTATAAATGCTTCTTTAGTAATCAAGGTTGGTTGTGATTTTATGGAAGTTTGTTGTTTTACTCTAGATATATGGGACTGGGGGGGGAGGGGGTTATTCCCTCACCTCCATACCTTTATTCCCTAGAAGATGACACAGAGCTCTCTATCTATTCCAGGTTTTGGTCGGAAGGATGTAGTCGAATATTTACTTCAAAGTGGTGCCAGTGTCCACGCTCGAGATGATGGAGGCCTTATTCCTCTTCACAATGCTTGCTCTTTTGGTCATGCCGAAGTTGTCAATCTTCTCTTGAGGCATGGTGCAGATCCTAATGCTCGGGATAATTGGAATTACACTCCTCTTCATGAAGCTGCTATTAAGGGCAAGACAGATGTCTGCATCGGTAACTTTCTCCCATTCTTCCTGTGACTGACTAATTTCTTCTTTTTTTTTTTTAATTAAAACCAAAAAACTTTGAAAAACTTCTTATTCTACAAAGCTACACCTAATATAAAGGTTAAATCCAAAAATATTTTGTAAACTTAAATTCATGTGCCAGTATTATCTGAGAAAATAATTGTAGTTTTTAAGATCTGTTTTTCATAATTCCTAAATGTAATGATTCACGCTGACTTCATGAGGAAGGAGCTTTAGAGCAATGTAGTGGGGCTAGTTTCTCTGCCACTTCAGCCTCAACACTATCCTGTCTTTTGCTGTTAGTCACAGTGCAGAGTAGTGAATATAACTGTTTTTAATAATGGATTCATTTTGTCTCTCTGCATAGCAGTCATATTAATTAGTTAAGTATATGAGCTTAAGTTTAAACAGGCAAGTGCATTATATTGATTTTGCTTTGCTTACACAATCCAAAGACTTTGGAAGAGGTAGAAGTGTATAAATACGTTAAGCTGTTTTTTGGATTGAGCTGTTTCCTTCCGTTTAATTAATTCATGAGCACATCTGGAGAATTGGATATATAACACTGCGTTTTTGGCTGTGGTACCAGTGAAAGGTCGAGAAAGATGCATGGCCTGCTGCTTCTGTGTACAATTTAGGACATAGGCACTCATGGTTTTGAGGCAGCAGGCTCTGGACCTGATGAGAGGTAGCTACCATTCTCTTGGGGTGTTTTAGTCGTTTTTTCAAATGAGGTTACCTGCTGTCAGACTGTGAATGTTCCACATTCTGCTCTTGCTTTTGTCTTTTAAAATGTATCTAGGTATGTTTTGCTAGTTAAACTGTTCATAGATGACATTAAGGAATTTTTGACTTAAAGAATTTGAGAGAGGAAATTAGGACTGATAACTGAAGGCTTTTTTTTTTTTTTTTTTTTTTTTTTTTTTTTTTTTTTTTGCTTCCTGTTTAGATAAATGATGCATTTCATAAGCCTTATAGAGTTATCTGCCTTTTAGAGTTGTTTTCTCATGAAAACTGTGCTATTTTGTAGTATTGCTGCAGCATGGTGCCGAACCAACTATCCGTAACACAGATGGAAGAACAGCTTTGGATTTAGCAGATCCATCTGCAAAAGCAGTGCTGACTGGTAAGTGATAATCTTTAATTCATTTAGAACACATTATAGCTAATAACACCCCAACATAATACAATATTCTGTTTTCTTCTTCTGATACTAGCTAAATACTTTCTAAATAGAAATTCCCCTGTGGCCTTTGTCATCTCAGAATGTATTCAGTCATGGGATGTGTTTTGGATAAATAGCTTATTGTGCTAGGCCAATAATGGGCTGTAAAATTTTTGGTACTTGCGGTCTCTAAAATTTTAGAGGAGGAGGCTAAGTATTAGATTTCTATTCATAAACTTCTCATACACAGCTATTTGTTTAGCAGCTAAAGAAATTTGCTTTTGGCTTTCAGGTGAATACAAGAAAGATGAACTCTTAGAAAGTGCCAGGTATGCATTTCTACAGAAGACATCTGGAATTTAGTTGTATTTTCAGAATTGTCTGGGGGTATGTATATAATGAACATATTTCAGCTGCCTTTCCCTCTAGATACTGAGCTTGGGCTATTGTCTATGAATAAAACTACTAGAATAGTGTATAAATACGTTTTTGTGTCGCCATTAATGCAGATAGTACAGTGGGAAATGTATAACTTTAGAGCAGGTTTACAAAATGTAATAGCAAACAAAAACACAACATAATAAACTACTAACAATAAGAATAAAAACAATTCTGCTTATTTTATGTCTTGTTTTTTAGGAGTGGAAATGAAGAAAAGATGATGTCTCTTCTTACACCGTTAAATGTTAACTGTCATGCAAGTGATGGCAGAAAGGTATATGTGTGTATATATATATGTGTGTATATATATATATATATATAGTTTGTTTATTTTTTTGTCTAAAACCTGCTTTAACGTTAGGTCATTCTTAAAGGTTACGGGGTTACCATTTTGACCAGATTTTAAGAATGCTAAACATAGATTCTATATATTTTCTTAAACTATTTGTATGGAAAAAGAATCTTCTAGCTGATTTTTGTTTTCTAACCTTAAAAGGACTGTGTAGGTTCTTATGTTAGGACCAATAAATTAACATCATCTCAATAGAAATGTCTGCTTCATATCTGCAGTGAGAAAGAAGAGAAGCCTTTCATAGATTATTATAGTTGCTATGTAATAAAGTAGTATAAGTAGACTCCTTGTTCACCAGAAGTCCTAGGCAAGTTACTACTGCCACTGTTTCAGAATCAAGTTAATTATTATTGTAAATATTGGTAAAGATGTATTTGCAAATGTGTTCAGAATCTCCATTTTAAAAGATTCAAATAGACCTCCAAGCTATGCCTATAGCCCACTGAAGCTGACTTAGCTAATTTTGCTGTCCTGGTTCTCATTAAGTGTATGCAGTCTGTCCTTTTCCTTTATTAATTTTTGCTTGGACCCATTTTTCTGTATTTAGCTTTTTTGCAAGATACTGGGATCTCCAAAATACCTAAGCACCTCTATTTTCTCACTTTCTAAGCATGAGACTGAACCTTCAAAAATACACAAAGTCATTGAGTTGATGAGTTTGTAAATGAAGGGTTTGTAAATTCTGCTGCTTTTTAGCTCTGTGTTTGGTGCTGCTGACTGGTATTCTTGCATGGGTTTGCTAGAAAGAGCATAAAGCAGTTATCTGATTACTCTGTGGAGGAGGAGGAGGTAGAGAAGAAGGTGAAGATTGCTGTGTACCCCATTAACTTGTGCACTCACAGGTGTGGATAACCCTCTCTGATTTCTAAACTTAATCTGTTGATTGTCATGGAGACCTATTTATAATTTAGCAGTCAGATCTTGTAACAGCCTTCTTAACTCCCCTTTACCAAAGGGTTATATAGTTTGTCCCAGCAGATAAGGGGTTTTATAGTTATGGTAGGCTAAAACCTGGAAATGGATTGCAGGGCTCAAGTCTGTTAAGAGGGCTTTCGTTGCTAGCGTGTGTTAGTGATTAAATTCAGGATTTGTGTTTATCGTAACTAGAAGAGTAGTCAGTAAAGAATGAACGTAGTTATTAAATGTCTGATTCAAGCACCTCTCGGTGTGGGGCGGGGGAGGAAGATACAAGTATTTTAAGGACCTCAGTAATTAGAACTGGTATCAAGTATTGAGGGGGGGACACAATTGATTTTTGTGTTACTGATTACTTCTATGTTCTGCCTTTTCAGTCAACTCCTTTACATTTAGCAGCTGGGTACAACCGTGTGAAGATAGTGCAGCTGTTATTGCAGCATGGAGCTGATGTGCATGCTAAGGATAAAGGGTAGGTTCATTTTTTCCTGAGTTCAGAACAAACAAACTGTTCAAAATTAAGCTGTATTAAAGAATATTAGTACGATTTTAACTATGAAAAATTCCTAATTCAAGACCATTATGCCATCTTTTACCTTCCTATCATGACAAAAATATAAAGTGCATGGTCTTAACTCTTACGAAGCAGCACAACCCAAACTGAACTCACCATAAAATATGCTGGGTTTTTTTAGGTATCATTGAACAACATATCTTTTGTTTAATAATATACTTTCATATACTACTATGGAGTCAGCAAATGTTTTAATGGTTGAATCAGTGATAAAATGATAAAAGGTTGAAGATACATTTCCCAGAGGCTTTATTTGGACTGCATTTTTAAGCATCTCAGGAAATCCAGTGAAATATAGACATGTAAGTTTATTTACATAAAATATAATATGAGAAACCTGTTTTTAAAAACGTGTATGTATGTACATTAAAGACTGGAAACCGAGTTTTACTTTTTCCTTGGATCACTTCAAAGATGCATAAATAGCTGCCTGACAAGATGGCTTCAAGTGTCCCCTTAGGGTGGTTGAAGTTCCATTTTGTCAGTTCTCCCTCCCTTAATAGCCCACAGTGAAAGAAATCACTGAGCAATTTCTCAGTTGCACCTAAGACAGCTCAGTTCAAGAGAATATGAAGATGGCCTTTAAAACACTAGTTCTGCTGTCATTGTAGATTGTAGAACATTGTACAGTTACTTAAAGATTAGTCGGTAAGACTCCTTTAGTTTCCAAGGGAGAAGATAATCTTACAATTTTCTCGTGAAAAAGGAAGTAATTACTGTCACTCCTGAAAAGCTCCTGCAGATGGTTCTTTCTGCTTAGGGTTCCACGTCTGTCAGAGGAACCATTTCGTATGCAGTAAGACATTGTAATTTGTTTCTGGTTTTGGTCATCTTTTACGTTTTTTTTATTCTGAATAACACCATAGAGTTTTTCTAGGTTCTTCCCCAGCAGATTATGTCCCCACAACTTCATTCGAGTGTCTCAGTTCTATTTTTGCAAAATGCTCAAGATACAATATACTGTTACTTGCAGTGTTCTAGATAAAATTGTAATTAAAATGTGTAGTAATGTATTCTTTTCCTTCTCTTCTACATAGAGATTTGGTTCCACTTCACAATGCGTGTTCCTATGGTCATTATGAAGTAACAGAGCTTCTAGTAAAGGTTGGTCTTTGAAGAGATTAAGTTAAATTGGATAATATTGCATAAGAACAGTTTGTAATAGACTAATAGAAGTTGCATATATTTTATTTTGTACTTAGATTTACAAAGCTTAAAAAGAATGATTTGTTTTGCTGTCCATGTTAGCTAGGGATTATCAAGTTGGAGCTAAATCTCAACAGCACCTTCTGCTTGCAAGGAAGCTTTCTCCTTATACACATGCTTTCTGCTTTTTTTTTCCTCTCTTGTCTCCAAAGTTGAATGATTTTGTTACCATATTGTAAGTATTCCTTCTCTTAACCCTCCCATCTCTCATGCAAAAAAATCCGCAAAAAAAAAAAAAAAAGAGAAATATTGCGACAATGGAAATATTTGACAATAGAAAAGTACTTAGGAAGGCGCAGTATGAAAAGGGTTTTGGAAAATATATTGGTAAGGGTTTTAAATCTTTAAGATTAAAGAATAATCAGTCTCTTTACAACATCAATTTTGACTATGAATCATAGCCTTCACCTCAAAGAAAGAAAAAGTGTGTCAACTTCCATAGCATAAATGAACTCTCAGAACCAAAGTGTCTTATCTGGATTAATTAATCTTGAGGATAAAGTATAATACACTACTAAACGTTAAACCGGGGGCTCCAGGATATGACTTGAAAGATCTCTGATGGTAGTCCACAAAAGGATTTTTGAACTGTGTCTATTTTCAGCTGCTACAGCAAGTCATGAACACTGTAACAGCTGCAGGGTTTCTGTCACAACTCCGGATGTTTGAATGCTCAGGGACTAGCTGTTGGTCAACACTTGGTCCACATTATTTGCTTTTATTTTTCTATTTCTTTACCGAAAGTTAAGTAACAAGTGATTATTTTAATGACAAGTCATAATAAGTTAAAATAGTCGAGCAGTGGGAAAGAACGTGCCCTACCAGACTTGCTTCCAGATAGAAGTCAAGGTACCTAAAGAATATTACTGTTGAAGAATTTCATAGAAATTAAACATCCAGGAGTATTACTTGCAAAACTACTTAAATCATTTGAGTCCAAATCAACTTGAGGTGCCTACCTCCTTTTAGATATTTTTAGCCTTCATTTCAAGGGATGCTCACAGAGCGTATCTTTATCTTTGTAAAACTGTTCATTGTAGACTTCTTCTAGAGCAACAAGAAACAGAAGCTTCTTTAAATGTGATTTGAAGGGGGTGAACTAGGCTTTTCCTCTGATTTGTCTAGTAGCAGAGCTCCTCTCTTTTTGGAGAAGCAGGAGTATCTTTGGGACACTGGAGGATTAAAGGCTGCAATGTGCTGAAATATTCCATCATTGGAATGTTGTATTAAAGATGAATGTCTGGAGAATATCTTGGAAAATGTTTGCATACATGCATTGATTTTAACCATCTATTGCATTGAAATTAATGTCAGAGGTCTTTTTCTAATATCTGTTTTTGATATTGCATCTTTTTTACCCCTTTCCCTTTCAAGCATGGAGCATGTGTGAATGCAATGGATCTGTGGCAATTCACTCCTCTGCATGAAGCAGCTTCTAAGAACAGGGTGGAAGTGTGTTCTCTTTTGTTAAGTTATGGTGCTGATCCAACACTGTTGAACTGTCACAACAAAAGCACCATTGACTTGGCTCCAACACCCCAATTAAAAGAACGATTAGCATGTGAGTATAAAGTGAGCGGAGTTCTTCAGTTATAGATTGTAATACGTGCTTAAGTTTTCTAGACAGTGGACTACCAGGAATCATATTTGGAAAATGCTTACACTTCTCAAGCAATTGTGTAGTGTTCAGCAGTACCTTTCACTGTTAAGCATAACAGCTTTGTATAATTTGAGATTGCTGTATTTTTATGAACGAAGGCATTTAAAATAGTTTTATTTTAAATTCTACCATCATCTGGTTGCAGTGGCTTTTGTAGTTTTTTCTTCCCTGAATACACTCTTCCCTTCACAACCTTGCCAATACACTTTCATTTTTCATACTTATTCTTGTCATTACGTCAAGGCTGTTGAAATATTTCTTTATTGCACTGTGTTTTGTTTTCAAAGTGTGCACTGTGTTTCCAGAGTATGTACAGAAACGACCTTTACGTACTAATATATGCGATCACATGTTAGCAACTAGATATGGTTTTCCACAGGGAGGTCAGAAATAAAGTTTTTTTTTTTTATTATTTTGACTCATACATAAGCAAAGAGCAGAACCTAGAACAGTAGTGAGTGAAATAAATCTTGTTCAGGCAGCTTGGTTTGAAGGCAATTGAGATAGGTTCCTGTATTGTTTTGACTTACAGGCTAATAAATTTTGTCAAATGATTTAAAAGCTTAGGTCTTTGAGTTTGAAAAGTCTGCATAGAGAAAAAATGCCCCTTAACTGTCTTACCAGCAAAGAAAATTAGTATTTTCTCTTATTGAAAGAAACAATCTTCTTGATCCTGCTAGAATTAAGGAGTATAACCTTCTGGTATATTTGTGGATGTGTTTTTTTTTGTTTGTTTTGTTTTTAGACGAATTCAGAGGTCATTCGCTGCTACAGGCTGCAAGAGAATCAGATGTAGCTCGCATAAAGAAACATCTTTCTTTGGAGACAGTGAACTTCAAGCATCCCCAAACACATGAGACAGCATTGGTAACGTTTCAAGGTTTATTAATTACTTTGCGTATGTTGTGGCTGACCTAAAAATAGGTAGTCTGAAGATTTCTGTGCTGAACAGTGCTGAATATGCGTTTTCTAATTAGAAAAATCAAGTAGCATTGATTTTGTATTTTGTTGCTTAATGTTAAGACTAATCAAATTTACCGGTTTTATTTAGGTTGTTGAAATTGTTTTTCTTCTCTTTTTCTCTGGAATAGTTTAGTTCTAAGCAACAGTAAGCTACATTAGCTTTGTCTGTTTGTTTTTAAGGCCTAAAGTTTTCCAGCAATTATTGGAGAAAGTGTGTTGGAAAATACCAGAGTAAAACCATGAGCCCATGTGGAATCTCTTGAATTAATAAGCTTTTACATGTTTTTTTTCTGTTGACTTTGCATACAACCAGCTCTTAGCTTTCGGCTGATCAGCAAGTAGTAAAATCTGTATATTGTGAGCTAGTTGTTAATGCTGCAATTTTGTAATGTTTTCAGCACTGTGCTGCTGCATCCCCATATCCAAAGAGAAAACAAGTATGTGAATTGCTGCTTAGGAAAGGAGCCAACATCAATGAAAAGACAAAAGAGTGAGTGGTTACAAATGATTATGCCTCACTGCTTTTTTGAAGAGGTTCTACAGAATACGTTTTTATTATTATTTTTATTTTTTTTACAGCTTCTTGACTCCTCTACATGTAGCATCAGAAAAAGCTCATAATGATGTCGTTGAAGTAGTTGTGAAACATGAAGCTAAGGTATGAATCACTATGCTTTTTTGTTTAGGTTCACTTACTATGCATGTTTTCAAGCATGAGAATGGACAGCTGAGTAGACTGGGGGCACAAAGTTTGGTAAAATAGTTGGGTTTTGGAAGTTAATATATTTTATATATATAAGAAGCTATTGATCCATCAGTACAGCACTATATTTTGAGTAAGTAGGTAGACTGTGCATGATGATGTGCAATAGAATTACAGTAAAGGCAAAATGTTAAATCATACAACACAGTTTAGGCCAAATTTTCTTAAGGAGAAAATACAGATAGGAGATATTTTCTGTAATGTTTGAATTGTCCAAAGCTAGGAGTCAGAGCTCTCTGATGCAATTGTATAATACTACTGTGATGTGTAGGGAGAAATGATGATCAAAACCAGAGGAATAGTAGGGAAGATAAGTAGGCTTTGGATGCAGGGTTTTAAATAGTTAAATATATCTTAATTAACTTGATTGATGCTCATAAAGTCCTTAGTCTGAAAGACTGCAATAAGCTGATACAGTTAAAATCATTCTGCTTGTTTGAACAAAGAATGCGTGCCATCATAAACAAAGTTAAGACCTATACTGTATATGGTAAATAGGCTGTTAGTTGTTTAACTTGCACTGTGGATTACTCAATGTCTTCAATTAGTGCAGTTTAAAAAGCAAAAACAGTTTGTAAAGTTGTCTTCTGAAACTTTATAACCTTTGGAAATATACTGAATATCTTCCTTTAATCAAAGAAGAGTGCTTGTGAAATCCCACTGGTCACTAATAAAAGTAGCCTTAATATTAAGTTTTGACAATATTGTTTCTTGTAATAATGTATTCTCAAGATTCTGTGTTACTTTTAGGTAAATGCATTGGATAATCTTGGTCAGACCTCTCTTCATAGAGCTGCACACTGTGGTCATCTTCAGACGTGCAGATTGCTGTTGAGTTCTGGATGTGATCCTTCCATTGTGTCACTGCAGGGCTTTACAGCCTTACAAATGGGGACAGAGAGTGTGCAACAGCTACTACAAGGTACAATTGATTTATTTAACATCCATTTCTAATGCAGTGTCATGTTTTATTTTACTTAACACTTCAAGTGCTGTCAAGGCATAAGAGTAAACATAAGCAAAAAATTTTCTCCAAAAGATTAAAAATTGGTTTGGATTGTACAGTTCTTGAGATGTTTTTTTTTTCCATTATCATGTGCACATTTTAAACTGTCTGCTACAGGTGTAGTTAAGGGTATGTGTTACTCTGTAGCATTCAGCTACACAGATTTTCAGAGATGCTCAGAATGTTTAATTGTGTAACCACTTGGAATCATTTCACAAAAGTCCCACAGTGGGCAGGGGTGAATCTCCTGAGCAGAAAATGAGGTTCAAAAGCAAAAACAGTTGCTGTGCATTTGTGAACAAAGGCAACGGTATAGAGATTTTTAATGAATGAAGTTTTGACATTATGCCAGTACAGATATGCTTCTTGAGACAGCCTAATTCTGAAGCTGAATAAGAATATTTAATTAGTTCCACAGTACTCCAAAATGACTAGGAAGCACATTGCTAAGAACAACTTTGCAAGGCTCCAAAGCCATATCAAACACTGTTGAAGCAAATAGCTACAGTTATAGATCATAAGAAGAGAAAAAACTAATCTATAGCTGATTAACTTTCTTTTAAGGGAGAATACTTGAAATACTCAAGCGATTTCCTGTCTTAAATTTCTTCAGGTACTTACACTTACCTGCCACACGATATCATTTATTTTGCAGAAGGTATCCCACCGGGTAATTCAGATGCAGATCGCCAATTGCTAGAGGCTGCAAAGGCTGGAGATGTGGATACTGTAAAAGTAAGCCTAAACTCATCCTAAATATAAGAGGGAATTTTATGCCAAATTGATTTCTCAAAATACCAAAAAGGCCTTAGCACAGCAATTATAGTCTTAAAACAGCTTGTGTTTTTGTTTTGCACAAGAACTACAAATGACAAAATCCATCACCGACTGCGTTATAGAAGTCACATTCAACTTTTTATTTAAAAGTTTAAAAGTAACAAATGCGGATTTGGAGAGAAGGAGTATTAATTATTTTGTTCTTTCTGGGGAAACAATCTATGAAATATAAGGGCTCTGTTTAAAATTTTTTTTTAACAAATTTTTCAAATCAGATGTGTGTAACAACATTTTATGACTAAATTAACAATGTGCAATGTCATACGTAGTTACAAATGTTTTGACTGTTGGTTTTCACAGAAACTATGTACGGTTCAAAGTGTGAACTGCAGAGATATTGAAGGACGTCAGTCTACACCGCTTCATTTTGCAGCTGGCTACAATAGAGTATCAGTTGTTGAGTATCTTCTTCAGCACGGAGCAGATGTGCATGCAAAAGATAAGGGGTAGATATTCAAATATAATATGTGTTTTCTTGGCAAATTTAATTCTTATGATATCTGTCAGTCCTTGAATATTGCTGGTTGATTTGCACCCCATCTTTCTTCAGACATCCACTTTCTTGTTTTCATGGAAAGTACCGTTAGTATGCAGCTGTTCAAAATACCCACAAAAATATTTTGTAGTACTTCATAATAGTAACTAAGGCCCTTTTTCCCCAGTTTGTTTGGAGGGAGGGTTTTTTTGGTTGGTTTGTTTTCTTCCCAGTGCCACTACTGATGGCATTTGTACCGCTTTGGCAGTAGGTGCTGTGTTAGAATATCGCGGAACATTCAGAAAACAAGAGGTGTTTGTTATGTTGTGATTGTTAAAAGTGCATTGTGTTTTAGATTTATATCACTTTGTCAAAGAGGCTCTAATTTTTTAAAGGAATTTTTCTTTATTTTCTTTTCAGAGGACTTGTCCCTTTACATAATGCTTGCTCTTACGGTCACTATGAAGTTGCAGAATTGCTCGTTAAACACGGAGCAGTTGTAAATGTAGCTGACTTATGGAAATTCACTCCCTTGCATGAAGCTGCAGCAAAAGGAAAATACGAGATTTGCAAACTCCTGTTACAGGTATTCCATACTGTAGAGAGAGGTTACTTTTTGGAAATAATTCTTTCTATTCAGTCTGAGATGTGATTGAACTTCTAATAAGAATTGGTTTATGTTTTGTGTTTCTGAGTGACTATAGTTCCATATAAGTTTTTAGTAGAGGAGTACTATTTGTGTGCGTTCCTTTCTGACACGGTGTGTGGAAGGCTTTTTTTTTTTTTCAATATAATACATCTCCTCTTTGATGGAGTTGAGTACATGTTGAAATACTTGCTCAGTAAGAAGACAGACACCTAAGATTTAGAGATGTTTATTCTACTTATGTCTGAACCACCTTCTTTTAATGTGCACAGCATGGAGCTGACCCTACAAAGAAAAACAGAGATGGAAATACCCCTTTAGACCTCGTTAAAGATAGTGATACTGATATTCAAGACCTACTCAGAGGAGATGCAGCTCTATTAGATGCTGCTAAGAAAGGTTGTTTGGCCCGAGTAAAAAAGCTGTGTTCACCTGACAACGTCAACTGTCGGGATACACAAGGACGACATTCAACACCACTACACTTAGCAGGTTAGTGCTTTGATTAGATTTAAGAGTTATTGCAGCTGAATTTACTAAGTTTAAGCAAGGTGAACAGTACAGCTTCCAGCTAAAGGATTTCATACAAAATTTTGTTAGTACTCTTTTCTTAAAGAATCTGACAAAATTTTAGTGTTTTATGTGTATTTTCCTTTTTTTTTCCTTAATCGTCTGTTTCTCCACTTTTCAGAAGTTTAATACTAATGGCTTCAATTTCCCATTATCCCTAGCTCCAGAATATCTTTTGTTTTGTTTACTGGCAGAGATTTTAAAAACAGATACTCTTGCATAAGGTGAAGCTGTCTTCATTAATAGATATCTAACACTGTCTTCACTGAGACTGACACTCTAGCTTTCAAGTAATTAAGGGAGTTATCATTTCTCTACTGCCTATTGAGAAAATTTTGGCTGAACCAATATTAAGAATTCTTGTTCTGCTCTGTAACTTGAAGCTATTTGGTATTCACAGGAATTCTTTGACCTGGCTACTCATTTGCCAATTTTGTTACTTCAAATACATTTTCTTTTATTTTTTTTTAAAACGTATTATATTTACTTTCTCTTTGCAAACTTCCAGCTGGTTACAACAATTTGGAGGTTGCAGAGTACCTTTTACAGCATGGCGCAGATGTGAATGCACAAGATAAAGGAGGTTTGATTCCTCTGCATAATGCTGCATCTTACGGGGTAAATATCTCAAACTTTCCAAGGCTTTATTTAAAAAAATAAATAAGCATTTTATTGGAATGACATGATCTGAGAATCTCTCTAGAAAGCTTTTGCCACTGTCTTGTAATGTAAACTTATTTATGAAAAGGAAAAAAGTAACTGACTCAGTCAACTGAGTGTATAGGTGAAGACTTTTGAGTTGAGAACATGAATGTTTACAAAACAAGTGGTCTAAAAGGTGTTCCATAAAATGCCTGTTCTTACCCATGCCAATCGGTTTTTATCACAAAGATCTCATTTACGTTACTTTGGCTGAAGTTGAGTTGCTACTTGTTTGTGTGGACTTTCAGTCAGGATCTTTGTGTTTTGATCAAGTCTTTAATCAAAATAAATGGAGTACTTTCCAGATTGGAAGTTTGGATTCTGGCTCTTTTTCATCTGTTAATGATGTCCCGATACTTTGGATTAGGGATTCTGTAGTCCGTCCTTCTTTCACAAGAGAAGAAGTCTGAACTTTTTACTGGTAGATCCGGGGAAAAAACATCTTTCTTTTTTATACTTCTAAATTACAGTTCTAAAATTCAGAATGAGGATTACAGAGAAGAAACAGAAATAATTCTGAGTTAGCTTAATATACTGTAGCACCTTGGAATTTAACAGGATGTTTTTATTTTTCAGCACGTAGATGTAGCAGCTTTGCTTATAAAGTATAATGCATGTGTGAATGCTACAGACAAATGGGCTTTCACACCTTTGCATGAAGCAGCCCAGAAAGGAAGGACACAACTTTGTGCCTTGTTGCTGGCACATGGGGCTGATCCGACTCTGAAAAACCAGGAAGGACAAACACCGTTAGATCTGGTCACCGTAAGTGATGGGGCTCTTTCTGGGAAAACTGTACATCTCTGCTAGTTGTGGCAGCGCTTATAAAACTATCCTTAAAAAAAAAAAAAAAAAAAAAAGTAATGTGGCAACTCCTGCAATGTTTAAAATGCTTTGGTTTCTTTGGTGTTTATACATGGTAAGGAAAGTCAGTAGCCTTTTTAAACATTTTTTTTTCCAAGGTTTTCCTGCTTATGGCTTCTTATTTTGAAACAACAGGAAAAAAAAGATTCAGTGGATGAATTTAATTTGGTACTTACAGTTTGACTAATACAAAAACTATTACAAAAATGTAAGCAAAATTTGTTGCAGTGTAAATTTAGGGAACTGTGGCTTTTAAGGGCTTTTTTTCCCCCTCCCCCTTAACTATTATAATACAATCAAAAGCTACACTCAGAATAACTATTCTATTTCATAAATTCTGATTGTCCTTTTGCTGGTTTCCCCTTGGAAATGAGAGGTTTGTTTTAATTCTCTGAAGTTTTTGTAGAAATATTGAAGGAATTACTTTTTTAGCTTATTTCAGTTTTTACTTTGTTGTACTTAGGTTTCTTATGTCTTCAGTTTCGGTATGTTGTTGGCACAAAAAGCCATTTGTAAACTGACTGAATTTTTATATTGCAGTATACTTAGAAACAGTCTAGAATAGCAATAATGCGTTCTAGGAAAAGCTGTTGTGTGAAAGTGTTTTTTGTATTTTTAACAAATTGTCTTCTGATATTTAGGCAGATGATGTCAGTGCATTATTGACAGCAGCAATGCCTCCTTCTGCCTTACCGTCTTGCTACAAACCTCAGGTTATAAGCGTATCGCAAACTACAGGATCAACAGCTGATTCCCTGTCTTCTGTTCCGTCCAGTCCGTCCAGCCTGTCTGCTGCGAGTAGCCTTGACAACTTGTCTGGTAGTTTTTCTGAACTTCCTTCTGTTGTTGGTACAAACGGTGCAGAGGGAACTGCTGTTTTAGAGAAGAAAGAAGGTGAGACTTTCTCAGTAATGAGTCAGTTTACAATATATGGTAGAAAGAATACTTAAGTTTGACTCTGTGCACCGATAGAGTAGTTTGACGTACGTAACAACTCTTCCTTATGCTGTCGTCAATGAGGAACAGAAGTCTAAAAGTCTCACAGTACAGGATTCTAGTCCCTTCCCCTTGTAGAAGATTTTTAAAGTCTTCCCACCTACCCCCACAGGCACACTGGTGATTTGTGGTTTAAAAAAGAGGTCACATGAACTTTGGCTCCATACCAAGTAGTATTTTACTACAGACTTTATCTAGGTTCTAAGAGCTTGTTGCTAGATCAGATATCTTGAAAAGGTTGTTTCTATAGCATCTGCTAGTTCTCAAAATATTTGCTGTTTGGAGATGCGTTTCTGATAGCCAGTTGATTGCTTATGTCACAGATGCATAAAGACTACTCTTTTGGGGGGGATGAGGGTAGAATATCTTATTGGACTCATCAGTTCCACTCTATTGGAGTTGGTGACCCCAAAAAATAATAATTGACACTTGATAGTGACTTAGATGGGTTTTTTCCTAGTCTGCATAAATCCAAGAATTCTTTTATCTCCCTTTGTTGCCACAGAGAGTGTGTGATGTGTATACTTATTTTTATAAGTATGGGTATGTATGTTCCTTCTGAGGTTTTTCTTATCCAATTTCAGGTATAGATTTTAGCATAAATCAGTTTGTGCGGAACCTTGGCCTTGAACATCTGATTGACATATTTGAGAGAGAACAGGTAAGTAGTTATGTTTCCACATACTCAGCTAGGATGCAAGGGAATAAAACACTGCCTTTTTTGGATAGCATAATGACACAAACTTAAAATGAGTGACTGTTTTGAGTTGGATGTAGAGTGAAAGAAAGGACAAACTTTTTTGTTTGTTTCTGATTTGTATAAAAAAATAAGGCGGTATTTTTCTGTATCAGCTTGAGGGTATAGCAGTATTTCCTTTCAGTGGTATAAATGGAGTCAGTAAGTAGTCAATAACTAATCAGTGTTGATCAATAATTGCTGTGGTTTTATCTGTTGACTTTAATGTGTTTAGAAAATGATATTTCTCAGTCAGAAACATGATCTTTGCAGGGAATACCAGTTACTCAACTGTAGCTTGTAGAAAATCAATTTAAAGACAAAAGTCTGGGAATACAGTGGAAACAAAGCCAAGAACAAGAATAATATGCTAACGTCCAATATGCATATTATTTTCACACTTTTTGCCACAGCTATTGTAGAATACATTCGCAGTGTCATTGGCAGCTGTTTTGTTTATGCTGTTGTCAAAAAATAATGTTGCTCTTACTCTAGATAACACTAGATGTGTTGGTTGAAATGGGACACAAAGAATTGAAGGAAATTGGAATTAATGCTTATGGCCATCGGCATAAAATCATTAAAGGAGTTGAAAGACTGATTTCTGGACAGCAAGGTATATACTTCTTTCAAAATACTATATAACAGTGCTTTTATAGAATCCATTTTTATAAATTCTTTAGGTTGTTCCAAATGATACCACATTAAAAACAATTTGTAGTAAAACTTAATTTATTCTGAAAAAGGGGCACTTTTAATGATGAATATCTTTTGACCTAAAGCATGAGGGCTTTTAGAGGGCTTTTAATTTATGCTATGAATTACTATGAAATTTTGTCTTCCAATTTGCTCTAGTTTTGGGTTTTTTTTTTTTTTTTTTTTTTTTTTTTTGGTTTGTTTTTTGTTATGGTCACTGTTTTGTGTTTACTTGCTTAGGTGAAGTGTAGATCTAGAGCAATTTGATTGTAAGCCTTTTAAGTAGGGAGTGGTTATCTTCATCAGAGTATATTGGAGCACAGAAGCACACTGTCTGTTCATGGATAAGGGCCTGTTCTATGCTGTTCCTTTGGGTTCTTCATGGGAATAGATACTGTGTTCACTTTGTCAGAACGCAAGCTGAAAGTCTTCTATATCCTTTTCTTTAAAAGTACAGTTGGTGTGTTTCCAGTGAGCCAAAATTAACATAGCTGCTTTGTTGTAAGAGCTTCGGCTTGTTCCGGATTTTATGCTGAAGACCCTTTATTTGTGCTGGAATCAACAATGCTGTACAATCCTGGGATTAACACGCTTCATTTAACTATGGCTGTATAGGAGACAAAAAAAAAAAAAATGACACTATTTTTTTTTTCTCCCTGTCTCACTGAAACATCAACCACTGTTGTTTTGCTATGTTTCAGAGCAATGAAGTAAATTAGTTAGAATTGGTAGGACCTTTTCCTAGCTGGTAGGTGCCATTTGTGAATTCTTATTCCAAAGGATGAACTCCAGGGTAATGAGAGACTTGCTGTCCAAAGCACTAAATGATTTTTTGCTATTTTGGAGAGAAACCAAGCCACAAGAGAATCCTTTGCGAGTGATGAAGAATTTTTGTGGATCTTTGACTTCCTTTTAACTTTCAGTTACTTTTTGACTGATTCATTGGGTATTTTGAGTGGAAACTGTTTTTAAGAACTTGTTCCAGCCTCATGTCCCATTTCAACTTTAAACTTCTGCAACTAGTTAGGGGAGTTTTTTGCCTTCCAAATATGTTTTTGAAAATAGGTGTGTTTGTTGTTATCCCCCTTATTTTTCCTTGACTCTTGCACTGAAAGGCCTGGCATTTTCATTGGTAACATTAGCCACGAGCATAAGTAGTTAAACTGAGTGTAATTCTTAGGCTTCTCTTAAGTTTTTGTAATTCTCTATATTTTGTCCTTGTGCTCTTGTGTTCTGGTATGTTGGTGTTAGTATTTTGTTGTCTCTCCCTGAACACAGTGTAGCCATTGTTTCAAGGTTCATAAGGCTTTTATATGGAGTTTAATTCTGAAGCTTTTGTCAGAGTTTCTTGCATCTGAACATTGGATTCCAGTTGCATACCACTAATACGAGGCTTCAAAAAGGAAACTCCAGTGACTGCTGTTAAATATTAGCTGAATGATTCAAATATCTTGGCTCCTGAATGTGGATGAATCCTCAGCTTTTCCTTTTTTCTCATGTCATTCCTATCTAGAGATGATATGACAGACCCAGCCTCTAATGCTGGTTTCCTGATGGTTGTCTGGGAATGCAGTGATACCTGATAGACTGCATCTTCATAAATTGTGCAGTCCAGAGATTACATTCCCATTCCAACTGTGATAGAAGTCTTAAAACTGACAGTGGATTCTGTATAAAATTTCAACATTATGCCGGCATGTTTGAAGTAGTTAATAGAGGAGTCTTTGAGCATTCATTATCGGCATCAGACCTTTTGGGTTCAGGGACTATCTCTATTTACATTGTCAGTTTTTTCTCTAGTTACATTGTCAGTTCTTTCTGCATTACTGTCTGAGATAGAAATCCTTGCATCTAAGGTAATCCAAAGCATGAAGATCTTAGTCTGGTAAAGACGTTCCTATGGAGAGGTCAGAATTTGCACTTCATATCAAGCCACAGAATGACAATATTTGGAGTTAGAGGGAACCTTTGGAGATCATTTAGTCCATCCACTCCTGCTCAAAGCAGGATGAGCTACAGCAGGTTAGCTAGGACCTTATCCAGTCAGGTTTTAAATATTTTCAACGAGAGACTTCACATCCTTTTTGGACAACCTATTCCAGTGTTCAACCACCCTCACAGTAAAAACTGTTTTCATAATATTCAGACAGAATTTTCCGGGTTTCGGTTTGTGCCCATTGCTTCTTGTCTTGTCACTGGGAGTCTGGCTCCATCATCTTTTCTTCATGATGCCATCACCATTAGATCAGTAGTCACAGACTCTTCTGCACAAGGACAGGTTGCTCATTTCACTGCCTGAAGTTCAGACAAACTCAAGTAGGCAACTGCTTACATACAGTTTCTATGTCTTGTACATTGAAGTTACTGAGTTAAGCATATTTGAATGGGTTAGTCTGTCCAAAATGTTTGTTTTGAGAGAATGATGGATCAGTATCAACAGATAAATGAATAGTAGTGTTGGTCAGCATCCTGTTGATAAGCTGCTGTGTTTCTGATAGCGTGAATACTACATGGATGGTAATATGAGGGTAGACATTCTACATAAAGGCATTGAAAAGTTATTTTGTTTGAAACTAATGAAGTGTTTTGAGGGATGGCCCTTGAACATCCACAAAAATTTACATGAATGAGAAAAGGCAAATAAAAACCTTGTTAACTTTTGCACTCCTTAGCAACTAAACTCTCCTTATTGTAAACTGATATTTGAGAAGACCAGCACTTGGTTGCTGCTTATTCCAAATCAGTCATCTTAAAGGAGTATCTGAAACTGTTTTTGTATTTTGTTATATTCACAGGACTTAACCCATACCTGACTCTAAATACTTCTGGCAGTGGGACTATACTCATAGATCTTTCCTCTGAGGATAAGGAATTTCAGTCAGTAGAAGAGGAGGTACGGTGTGATTTGGGGATTTTCTTTTTTTGTTTTGGTTTTTAAAGTTTCTCAGTATTCTTTGTCACTGTTTACTAAGGAAGTAGACAAAAGAGTATTGCTAGGCAGTTTAACTACGCAATGAACTTTTCTAAGTGTCATAAAACAAAAATAGCTTAAGGATACTTTAAATTGATTTTTCTTGCATGTACTTCTTGACTGCACCAATATTATGATCCATGCTCATGATATCCATAATTTTTTATTCTTATCTGTGTTTCTATTGCTAGTGGTAAAACCTCTAAGATACTGAAAAGTTCTTTGATACAACATAAAAATTCAATGCTACCAGGTGCCTGTCTGTTAGACACAGGTTTAAGTCACTTCCTTCCAAAGTGTAATAATCACGCAGGGCAAAATGCTGAAGAAACAGTGCTCTAAATAGATTGTTTGTTTGTTTGGAAACTAGTCTATAGACTGTTCAAGGTGTAGTTTTGAAAAGTCATAAGACCAGTCAGTGTGCTTCTGCAATCCAGCATTGCTTAACACAGAGTTATTGCCTAAAGTTTCTTTTATGATCTTTTACTTTTTTAAGACAAATATGGTTCTTTTGGTTGTTAGAATGTTTGAAGGATATTTTTTCTGGAGCCAAATAATTCTTAAATTTGTCAATCTTCAGATGCAGAGTACTGTCAGGGAACATAGAGATGGAGGACATGCTGGCGGAGTCTTCAATAGATACAACATTTTAAAGGTAGCAATCACATTTTTATGGTTGATGGTTACGGCTTCAGTGTTTTGTTTGGAGGTATATTTAACTCAGCGGTAAAATGTTCTATGTTCATTGGTTGAGCTCCATAAAAGGTGCATCATTCTGAGACATGCACAGAAAAAGGATCATGCTCCAGAGAAAAATCAAAGAATAAGATGGTGTGGAAAAACTGCTTATAGGCCAGTAGAGATTAAGGACTTATATTAGAGATTGATGTAGGAGGACTTCACAGAAAAGTGCAGAATTTTGGGGGGGGGGAAAAAAAGCGAGTTTAATAGGAACCAAAGAATTTTTTCCTGTTGGTAGAATGGCAGGGAAAAACATGAAACAAGAAGTGAAAGAAAAAAATTCTAGAAACTTGAAAGTAAAGGGATCTGGTATGGCTTGATACAGAGTATGGCTTGATTTAAAGACAAAAAATCTTAAAACTATCAGGAAGTAACAACCTTGCTTTTAAGTAATCTGTTAGAGTTTTGGTTTGCATTTATATTTTTATTTTCCTAAAGAAATGGTCATTTTCATTAAAACAGTAGAGTTTTTGATTTGACAGTAAAAACGAGTTTTATGCTGAACTGATGTTATGTTCTTTCCTAGTGGAATAGATAAGCTGTGTCTACGCAGATAGTACAATGAGAATGTTCAGCACCCCTCTGCTTAGAGGATTTTTTTTTTCTTTTTGAAACTTTCTAGAAGTCTTTCTGGAAGATGGTTTTAATTTACTAGATGATCTTTTTATGGTTTATATTAAGCAATGTTTAGAGGGATCCTATAGTGTAATTGTGATGAAGCCTTCTAAATTTAAATTAAGAGGAATTACTTGGCAGATCTTTAAAATGAATTAACTCTCATGAAGCTCATAGTTACAGTTCAGTCAGTGTTTCTCTGTTGTGTTAAAAGAATCAGCTTCTGTAGGATAAGCAGTAGAATTTCAGTATTTTTAATTGAGTTCTATGTAAAGATTCTTGTTTAACTGGCATTTTAGAGTAGTATATTGTGGTATAGGTACTATATATTAAATGTCAGTCAAACAAAGCAAACAAATGTTTTCAGCTTCAAGGTAGAACTTACACTTTGACTATTTCAGATTCAGAAAGTGTGCAACAAAAAGCTTTGGGAAAGATACACTCACAGGAGGAAAGAGGTCTCTGAAGAGAATCATAACCATGCTAATGAAAGGATGCTGTTTCATGGTGAGATACTGAAACGAGCCTTGTTTACCAGTTTCACACTACCAACACTCTTCAGTGGAGGACTTCGACTGGTTCAGTGTAAATTTTTTGACTGGAAATTGGCACTAGTTTTTGTGCAAGTTCTATACAAACAAGCATTGTCAACAGTGACATGTGATCTGTTGAATCTTTCTTCTGAAAATGGCATCTCCTTGTCTCTCCGCAAAGGGATTTTTTCAGAATTTTTAAGTAAAATCACTTTAGTATTTATTAATGGAAATGAAGAGACTTTCGTTCTCTTTGGTTAAGTTGCTAGTTCTGTTTTATCGGCTGTATGGCCAAAATGTTTGAGTCAGACTTTATTCTGCAATTTTTTTTCTCGTTTTTTTTATTCAGCAAGTTAGTTCTTGTTAGATCATAATTCCAGAGAAGAGAGGTTATAATTGTCAAAGCAAACCCTGTTGAAAGCTCTCTTGCATACAGATACGTTGTTTGTCCTGACCTGCAGTGAAATAAGTTCACTGTACATCCTTACAATGAAAGCTACGTAGTTTCCAACATAACATATTACTGTTAGTAATAACAATAACGTAATAATCACTGCTTGCCCAAAGTTGTACAGATTAAAATCCTGTCATCTGATTGTAGCCTGTACCACTATTAGAGGAAACATGGAATTACTTCCTTGATGGAATTACTTTCCTTTAAATAAAGATCTTATAAGTTAGATGGTAACAAAATAATCCTGGAAGAGGGGAATTTATGCTGTATGAGTATTCTGATAGTTGCATATTTTTTTTATTTACATTAACACTTATCTTTAATCATTATGCAACATGCAGAACATAATGGAAAAAAAGCTGTGACTGTTTCTAGTTTAATTTCATGTGGAATGCTGTTCTACTTCATATAAGGTTTTCTTATCCTTATACTGAAGGATAAGACTTTGGATTATTTTAACTAAAACTGCCTATGTAACGGAAATGCTGTATTCTCTTAGAAAGCTCTTTTCTGAAGCTTTTACAAAAATCTTTACTAAAAAGTTACACTTTCTGGGAAAATGAATGGATATCAGGTATCTCTAGAGATACAGAGTCTAGTTTGAATAGATTATTCTTTAAAAGTTAGATTTTATGCCCAGTGCAAGTAGATACATACTGAAGGATACTGGAGGGAAAAACAGAAAAATAATCTGCTGCTCTTAGGAGAGTTACTTCAGAGTTTTGACTGGAGTGCATCTGTTGGTTTTAAATGTAGTCTACTCAATGTTAGGAAGGGATGGGATGTGTGTGGCAAATTCACAAAATACTGGTTAAAATAAAGTTGTGCAGAAAGGAGTGCTGAATAATAGAGCCTTCCCTTGCAGCGAAAGCTGCCTCAGATCTTACACTTCGTAAATGTAAGAACGTGCACACGTCATGTGCTATGCTGTGCTATGTATAACAGCTCTAGCAAACTGGTCATGTACACCTGTGCTGTTCAGAATCTCTGGAGATTGATTTTTGTTGTATGTGTGAAAACACATACTAAAAATGCTGGAGAATGCATGGTAGAATTAAGACACATACAAGTACCTTTCAAAGTACTTTATTTTAAATATTTTTCATTCGTTTTTTTCTTTTAGGCTCCCCATTTGTGAACGCAATTATTCACAAAGGCTTTGATGAAAGACATGCCTATATAGGTGGTATGTTCGGAGCTGGGATTTATTTTGCTGAAAATTCTTCCAAAAGCAATCAGTATGTATACGGAATTGGAGGTGGCACAGGATGTCCAATTCATAAGGATAGATCTTGTTATGTTTGCCACAGGTAAGTCATGATGTCTTACACAAAAGAATCCAAATTTGCGTTTGCACATTGTATAATTGACCATAAAGTCAGCAGATTCTCTGAAGAAAGATTTGTTTGGTAACAAAACCTTCCCAGCATTCACTATATGTTGAGCTTTTCAGAAAACTTGAAAACTTGACAGAACTGACTTCAGAAAACTTGACACTGAAGTCTCACAGAACCTTTAACTATCTTCAGTGCACTTAACTGAGTCTTTGCCATTAATTTACTGTAAAAATCAGGTTAGATAGGCTACGAGTGAAGGGGATCTACTGGACACTTGTGTGAAAGATAAAGCAATGCGAGGATTTGGTCTGCTTCGTTGTCTTTTTACAGAGGAAGGAGAAATTCAGCAATATTTAGACGCTATATGCTTTGAGAGTGTGCTCCATAAGAGCCATCAACTTGCTGCTGCTTCAGACAATAGAACATAGTGGTAGAGATTCCACAAATTCATGTCTAATTCTATGTTCTTAAATCTGCTTTTCTGCAGAACACCCTTTCTGTCTCATTGACACTTTCATTTTAAGAATAAAGGTTTTTTTACTTCATGGTAGTGGCCATCATTTCAAACAAGAAAATAGTGTGTGTGTGTGTGTGTGTGTGTGTGTGTGTGTGTGTGTACTGTTTTTCTGCTAGTTTCACAGGGAAAAAGGCAGCTGTTGCAGTTTCCTTCCTTGAGGCTGCTCCCCTTTTTTATTCAAATTGCTTCCCCTTTTCCAGCATCCTTAAGTAAAGAATCCTCTAGATTTAAAGAGGTTGTCAGTATCTCTTCATGGTTTCCTATTCATATTTTCTAAAATTTTGAGAAGTTCTTCCAATCTTCCAATTTGTCATGTGTGAAGAATTTGAAAAGCAGAAGTATTTTGGCTGAGCATAACAAAATGGTACATAATCTCAGCATTTTTGTAGATCAGTGTTATATTGCCATTGTATTGGAGCATATGTAAAGAAATAGCTACCTTTGTTTTGTAGGTTTTTTTGTTTTTCTTTTTTTAATGAAAACATACAAATACTAGCATTGATATATTTTGATTACATCTAGAGTTTGTGGTTTGTACTTGGGCTTTATGATAATATGACTGTTTTGGGTGCAAATCTGGTATTAGAACACAAGTGTATTACATTGTTAGTGTGAGTGACTTTTGGTAAGAGGTTTCCCTCAGAAAACTCAGAACAGTCTGAATTCATTGTTAAACATTCTGTTGCCAGTAACAGTGATTAATATTATTCAATATTAGCATGAGCTCTTTCCCCAGACTAAAAGACCCTTTTGCTAAGGGAGCGTAAGTTTTATCATTCCAAACAGAACTTCTTAGCCTTGTTTACTACAAGAACTGACTGAAGTGGCTCAAGTAAAAGTTTCACTAAGATAATATTTCTATTGCTTCACATAAGATAATTATGCTTCACATAAATAAGATTTTTTTATTCATAATCTTTTTTTTCCCCTTCTAACATAGGCAATTACTGTTTTGTCGTGTAACCCTGGGCAAGTCTTTCCTGCAGTTCAGTGCTATGAAAATGGCTCATTCTCCTCCAGGACATCACTCAGTTACTGGGCGACCCAGTGTAAATGGACTGGCATTGGCAGAATATGTCATTTATAGAGGGGAGCAGGTAATTTGCTTTTTGTTTTAGAGTTTTTTTCCTAGACGTTAATTTTGAAAAGCACATAGTAGATTTTTTGTTTGGTTGGTTTTTTCCTCCTTACTTTAGGACTGCTAGGACTTGTTTTTGTCTTATAAGAAACTCCAACTTTGCATGAAGGTGAAAGGTTTCATAGTCTCTGAAGTATTCGGAAAACATGCCATTGACATCTTACCTTTTTTTTCCCTTTCACATAAGTATTAAACTTTTTTTTTTCCCCCTCTCTACAAACAGGTATTGCATGTATCCATAAAATGTAATCATAATAAAGAATGTGTTTGTCATTTTTCAGGCTTATCCAGAATACTTGATTACTTATCAGATTATGAAGCCTGAAGCCACCACTGAATCTTAAGACAAATACTTTTGAGAAACCATCAGACTTTGGATATGAAGATACCAATGGCTGACATCCTATTAATTTACACTGAGTTGTTCAAAAAAAATCATCTGCAGGTGGTGTAGTAGCAAATGTGAACAAAATCTAACATTTTTGACTTGATAAAGCTTTAATAATGTACAGTATGTTTTTCTAAAGTTTCAGAAATGTCCTCTTTTTCAGCACTTTAACAGATACCATTCCAGGCATAAACTGGGGTTTGGCTTACTAAATTATAAACAAAAATTAACTTGAACAATTATTTTATACAATACTACATGAAATTCAGCAGAAATTGTAATGCTCTGTACAGGAACTCATTTTACTAATACCGTGTTCTTTAAAACACTGCATTTACACTGAAAACAATTTCATTTGTAAAACTGTAAATAAGAGCTTTTGTACTAGCCTGGTATTTATTTACATTGCTTTGTAATATAAGTGTTTTAGAATTGCAACCTTGTACAAAGTGTTTTTTCCAAATTTTGGTTTGTTCATCTGTGTTTCCTCATGCACAATAGATTAGAAAAGCCAAATTTTCAGGGTTTATCATTAATTTGGGAGGGAGACAAATTTTATCTGAAGAGGTGTAGAAGTATTCAGCATTAGAATGATTACTCATATTTTTGTTCTATATTTTTATTTATGAAATACACATTCCTGAGAATGATGGGCTTTGAAGATAGAATGTTCCAGATGAATACTAAAGTGTTCTTTCCACCTACTTGCTAGAGTTTCATATTTTATTTCTTTAAAATGTCTATATCCTCACTTGAAGGCTATTAGACCTTGCAAGTTATAGTTTTAGTAAATTATTTTCTTTGAATGTAGTTGGAAAGTTAACCTCAACGAGGTCTTTTTAGGTAAGTTCTGCTTGCTTACATTTAATCCAGGAAGTCAAATAGTTTATTCCTAATGTGAGAGTAACCAACTTCATCTTTTTATTTTTTTTCTTGTATGATTATTTTTGTAAATTAATCTACTTGTTAGTGCCCTCAGGATATGAATATTATCAGGTGGAAATTTTAAAACTATTCTGTCATCTTCTGGTTTTCTTCTATGTTTATGTTCACGCTGTAGTTGAAGCACTTGTGTAGAAGTATGTCTATCTGCAGTGCTTTTGGCTGAGTGAAACTGATTGGGCTGTGAAATTCTGGTCCTTTGCACTCAGCCAGCTGGATGAGGAGTGTGTAAGCAAGATGAGCAGCTCTTCCACTACAACAGCTGGATACCGCAAACCCTATTAAGGTCACTTGAGTGAAGGAAGAGTACAAAAGGTATAATCCCCTGTCAGGGGTTACTGATTGCACTGATCAGTTCAGTAAGCCCTATCTTATCTTTCTTGTGTATTCTACTTCTGCCCCATCTGCAATTTTTACCTACATATTTCAAAAATACGTAAATAAAACACAAACTATAGTTCATTTGGGTTTAATCTTAAAGCAGTTGGCATATTTTAGTTGTTTTGATATTTCTAGATATAGGTTACTGTCCCAGAAGACAATTTGTTTGCAGGGCATGTTGTTATCATACCATGGTTTAAATGTAGTAACTGGTCAAGATAATGAAATTGTCTTGCTAATGTGATGGTTATGTGATTATGCTCTATGTAAAAATGTATTGAACCTTACCCAGTTTTGTGGGGAATCTGAGTATTAAGATTGCCTAGCTTAACTCTTGCAGGTAATAATATTGGCTCTGAATAAAAGAGGCTTTTTTTGTTTTGGTTTGGTTTTTTTAGGTACTTTCTCCCAGCATGTTGCCTGTTCCTTAGGTATAGTAATGCTGGAATTGGTGTTCATGCAAAATCTGTTAAGTATGTTCAAAACATTTTATTGCTAAAATGCTTTGTTCTGTATGAATGATCACTTAATGTATTATAAAATATGGTGGTATGATAGCATTTAAGTGGTATCACAATGTTGGTTTTGTCTGTTTGGGGATCTTCTGAGTTATTTTTTGCATGACATACCTTGCACTCTGAAGATGGAAGCTGTAATGGTTTGATAATATTGACTGTTGAGGTGAACCTTTAATCTTTTGTGCAATTAGTTCTGCTTTACTCATCTTGAAGTGTCTTACGTGTACTGTATAACATTCCGTATCCATTTAACACTAAATAAATTTAATTCACTGGTTTTCTAGTAGCATGGGAGTAATTACAGGTGTAATATGTCAAACCATTGTTTTGAATGTAAGCATGCACAGTACTGTAACAAACTGCATAGAGGGGAAATTGTGTTAAACAGACAAGCTTTTAACGTGGATTACAAATTGTAAATGCTGTGGAAATTTGTAGTTTGGTATTGAACTAAAATATAGCTAGTTAACAGTTTTAGCTATCAGTGAAAATGTTTGAACAATAACTTGAAGCTTATTTCTAGATTTCTGCATTTAAAATTCCATTATCTAGCTCAAAAAAGCTGGAAAAACTGCCTTAAGTTGTTTTTTTAAAATGAGCGATAACCTGAAAATTCTGACCTTTCAGATTATGCATAGGTTAAGTGTGATGCCTGAATGAGCAACAATAAAAATCCTGCTTAGATTGTTTGCAATGTGGCAGTAAGCAAGTAGAGTTTTATTTCAGTAGGGCCACTTGCATGGCAGATGATTTTCAAAAACGGTTTTATATATAAGGTTTAAATAGATATGAGCACTAGAGGGCAGGAAAGCAACTCAGAATCAAAGATGATGAAATTCGGGAAGGTATTTTGGGAGTACAAATTTAAATAAGGTTAAGTGCTTCTAAAAATTCCAGCTACCTAGGTTGAAAAATCAATTCCATTCTTCATTAGTTTTTCAGAAGCTAAGCAATATAAAATCTGCTGCAACTAAGCAAACTGAAAATACTAGTTTTTTCTTATTTTTATTTATAACTTAGAGCTTAATTTTTAGAAGTTCAAAAGTAATTTAGCAAGCCAGTGTTGATAACTGGAGTAGGGGGGGAATGTTATCCATACAAGAGATTCAAGTGGTATGTTGGCAGTAAGTTCCATAATCGTATATAAAAGGAGCTGTTTCTGTCTTTTCTACCCTGAACTTACTCCTTAAGTTGTACAATACACACATGCATACTCCCTCCCTCCGTTCACCTAGAAGCTGAGAAACAGTGAGAAAGGTGATTCATCCAATGGACCAGCATTGCCAGGAAGGGTTCTGCAGCTTAGGAGCCGTTTCCCCTTCATCTGTCTGTTTCTTGAACTGAATATAATAACAAAACTTTTTTCCCCCTTTTGCTGGAAATGACAACAGAATCCCCTGGGTGGCTTGCCTTCTGCCTTATAGTGAAAAAGGTATAAAAGCCTGATTTGTACTTGTGTAATGTAGGATTAACAAAGACGACTGCTTTCTCACCTTCAGTGAACTGGAAAATCAGACTGACTGAGGTCTGCCCCTCTGTGGTTTTTGGAGTTGTGCTTTTCCTGCACTCGTTGAAGTTGCAGTAGGTGGAGACAGTGTCAGCAAGGGAAGTGCTAGAGCTGAGGATGCAGAGAGAGGCATGTGCCTCTCTGCCTTTCTCCAGCAAGTGTAAGCAGTGGTACTTCTGAGAGCATCAAGGGGTTTCTTCCTTCTGCCTGTGGCTAACTAGCACATCAGACTAAGCTGCAGGCAGCTACACAGAATGCAAGATAGAGGAAAAAGCATGTGGATGACTGGTTTGAAGTTAACAGGTTCTGCCCCAGAAAGGGGACAGTGTTGATAACTGGAAGATGACAGACAGGAGGGGGGGAGACAATAATAAGAAATAATGGTAATGTACAAAGAAAGAAGTTATAAGAGCTCTCAAAAGGTATAGTAGAAATAGCTAACATAATTGTTAAGAATGGCTAAGATAATCATAGTACCTTAGCTTCCACCTGTGGTACGAATAATTTCTGTCACATTTTGTGTTAAAACAGCAAGCAGTTTTTGATTCATAGACATTACAGGGATTCTGGAATAGCCACTCATGAGAAGAACAGGCACATTTAGGAGAAAGTTGCAACCAACTCAAAGCATTAGTGAACTAAGTCCTGGGAAATAACAAGTGTAAGAAAAAGAATTAGGATTCAAAGACTCAAGGCAAATGTCTTACAGAATAGTTCTTAAAAACACAGGTTTTATAAGCACTGGTTATCAGACAAGTCAAATACCAGTTGAAAAAAACACAGTAGATTAGCATACCAATAAATGAAAGTATATCTAATAAAATTGTTTGCCTGGGTTATGTCCAGTAGTAGGATGTATACATGGTGGGGAGGGCATCTTCATTTTAATGCAGAAATTGGAAGATGGAAGTGGAGCTCAGGTGCATCTTTCCATCTCTCCATCTGTAATCTTTGATAAGTGCTATGTTTATTCTGCAGCAGTTGAGAGGAATTAATAAAGTTCAAGTATATTTCAGCTGGCGTCTTACTGGGTAGAAGTGAAAGATTGGGAGTGCTTTCTGAGTATGGTCAAGTGCAATGTGTGTGACACATACTTGAAAAGTTTTTAAGTTAAGACCATTAAGAGTTTTCAAAAATATAACTTATTATTTAGAAAATGTAATATTTAAAACAGTTGTACATCATTTCAGGAGCAAATGAAAATGTGCAAGTGCTTAAAATGTGTGATTAACACTTTATAGTTGGGGATGCTGCTTCATGTCAGCTGATAACTCTGTTTACAGATCCAGGGTGGTACATGTGAGCACAGATCAATATTAAAATATTGAAGCTAACAGAATTAGTCTGAGAAACAGACTTGAAAGCAGTCCCTTAGTTCTAGACTAGCAAGTAGTGTATTATTTTTGTTTCTTTTCTAGCTGCTTTTGAAAAGATAGCTCTTTTCCAGCAAGAGCTCAGGAAACTTAGACCAAAACAAGAAAAGTGCTAAAGTTTGTAAGGCAGATGTAGAACTTCTTAGTAGCCTGGTAAAGGAACACAAATACAAAACACACAAATACTGATCAAGCAAGTAAATAGGATTGAAGTGAAGTGGAACTGAAATAACTGATTTATTGTTACCTTTGCAAACAAAATCCATTTTTCCTCCATTCAGGTTAATATATGTAATATTTATCACCTAGCTGAGGTGATAAATGAGGACAGTGCATCTAATAGCTTTTAATTACTGAAGAGCCAGAGTGGTAGCTAACAGCAGTTAAATGTTGTTTTAATTAATAGTAGGATGAACTACCAAGCAGTCCAAAAGTGTCACCTTTAAATAAATAAATTTGTATATGATGATCAGTGCATGAAAGATAGTCTTCCCTAATTGGAAGGATTTTACTGAAGCAGTGCAACCATGCACCAGAATAAATTAGATCTGGTTTGATTTGGTATCAAATGACTTACTCAATTAAATCCTTTCATTTGAAGTAATAAATATCAATGACAATGTACGTTTCTCATAAAACAAAGTCTAGTTCAGGACTTAAGGGCAAGAACTAGGAGACTTTGTAGTACCTTACAAAGCAACAAAGATTTACAAGTAAAAAAAAACCTATAAATAAGGGCTGTTTCATATACAGCATAATCTTAATAATAAGGTAAGAGGCCTCTGAACCAGATATTACAGAAGATGTTATTTAATTCAAAGATTCTAAAACACAAATTACATACGAATAAGAGAACAGTGATGAATCTTGTTTCAAAAGATTGAGTGTGAAAATGCATTAAACCTGCAAAAACAAGGTTTTTTTTTTTAAAAAAAAAGATCTTGTTTGGGGGGCAGAACTCTGAATGGAGGACAGGTTAGCAAATTACTAGAAAGATGGATTTCTAAAGACACAGTATATTGAAGGTGTTCTGAGGAAAAATAAAGGCAAGGAGGGTGGATTGAGCATACGTGAGAGTGCATCTGAGGGATGTGCTAGCAGATATGTTAACATGGAAAATCTAGACAGTGGTGTACTAGAAGATCTTAAATTGCTTACACAAAGATAGAGTGAAAGACAGAGAGAATATAGAGAAAAATACTACTCTTCAAGTTGGTGGAGAGTAAATCAGACTACAGTTTTTGGTTCAGAAATTCAGCAAAGTGAACCTTCTGTCCAAAATCCCATTCGTGGATGCCACGTAAGTACATTAAATGTCTTTTAAAAGCCTCTGAGTGTGTGTATAATGAGACCAGAATTGAAAGGGCGTGGCAGAATGGTCAGCTGAGGTGAGGGCCTGGCTCTAGCGCGCTTCAAGCAGTTCTGAAGAGTGGTAAAGAGCAGACTAGACCAGGGAGGAACTCTGATGAGAAATGGATGAGGACTAGACAAAAACAGGGAAACCTGCTCTTCTTATATAACTGTGTAGTAGGCCATATTCCAAAAAGCAACATCATTTTTGAAATATTACCTGCTATTAAAAGTGCACTCGATCAATGATAACACATAAAACACCTAATAAAAAGAAGATGTTTGTAAAATACAAAAAGCAGTAATAGTCGTTTCGGACTTGGACTGATTATAGTAAATATAGAATATCCCTTGTAAAGGGAAGGATTTATACAGGGACAGACTTTTAAACCAGCTATAGATATTTTTATACTTAAAAGTACCGGTATCCTACCGTAGGGAAGTAGTCCAGTAGAAATCTTGAAAGTAATTTGCAAGAGACGAGAGAATCTTTTGCACGTAGCAAGTGGTAGTAGCCAAGGACTAATACAAAGTGGTGAGTGAACAAAAAGCTATGCCTTAAGCTGTGCCTGCCTTGTCTTCTGAGACTCCCCTCCCCACTCCTGTTCCCAGGAAATGCCAGCTTTTCGGTAAAGGAGTTTAACAAAATATGTGAGTCAGATACCAAGTTTTGGTTATATTTATTTTTCTGAAAAGAGGAAAGCGTAATGATACAATATTGTATAATAACTTAAATATTGTTAATTGTGTAATAGGGTGGATTGTTATGTATTACAAATGTTTTCTTGCAGTATCAATAAATATTTTCCTTTTGAAAAAAAGAAAACCTTTGAAAAATAATTAATGCTCAGTATGTCTCCTTTACTGGACTAGTTTTACAGCAGAGATTTTGAGGATTTCAGCATCTTTAACCTACTTGAAGTCCTTGTTAAGGTAATGAGGCTTGAACTCACTGATCTACTAGTTTTAGTCTAAAGAATGTTCTTGTATCTGTAAATGTGGTAAAACCTCGTGTATTTGCTTCTGAATTCCATTGCTTTCAAAAAAAAAAAAAAAAAAAAAACTCACTCATGCCATAATTTAGCAATATAGGTATCTTAAAATTATTAACAGTTGGCCTCTCAAACTCTGACACAATTAATTCTCCCCATTTGTATCTAATTCTGGAGATGAAATGCAATCAGCATTTCCCAAGCAAATTCATGAAGTATTGTCTTCAGTTTTAAAACCTAATTCATTCTAGTTTCTTCCTTTTTATAGCATTGCCTTTCTTTGACCTAGTGAAATTGTTAGTTAAGTACCTGGGATTATTTTAGAACTACCTAAAAAAGCATTACCGCTGTCACTAATTCTCCCTTATTCAGAGGTCAAAAGGGACGTTAGCATGTGCCACTACAGGGAAAAGGCTGTGCATAAATGTTTTTCCTCTAAAAACATTTTTGCCTGCTCACAGGAGGGGTTGTGGCTAGTTTAGGAAGCTTCAGAAGGCCAGATGACCTGTCCCTGAAGCAGCCTTTCCTGAGCAGTTGCGAGCAGCCCCTGCAGTGTTTTCCATCGTCACTGCTGTAGGTAGCTCCAGCACACCTTGCTGTGTCAAACAACTAATACCGTTGAAGTCTGATGGCTTTTGAACCTCCCACTTACTCCAGCAAGGCCCTGCAGTACTTCAGTGTTTTGCATTTTCTGTCCAGCTGTAGAATTTGCACCTGAAAGAAAGAACTGCTGGAGGCGTCCTGTGTGTTTCCCCGGTTGGAGATTCGTGATCTAAAATACTTGCGTTTCAAATGGCATGAGACAAGAACACATATGTCCTAAATAAGCAGCAATTTCCAGTAGGATCTAGAAATGGACAATCCAGCATCATTTTTATTGTTGGAAAATCCTAAGTTTCTCACATAATCAAGCATATCTCCACTATGAAGCCATACAACTCTTGTTTTTTTGTGGGGCCCAGCTGCATAGTAAGGTGATTCAGGCTGAAGTTCTGTGATAGTCACAGTATCCACTGGGAAACTGAAAGGCGTTTCAGTTTAGATAAAAGTGAGGTTTCTGCAGCTTACTCATTCTCTGGTAAAAATTCTACACAAAAATATCTTGCTATTGTTCTTTACAGTATACCTTGTAAAAGCAAACTAAATTAATTTGCATTGAAAATAACCTTTATTCCAGCTGGTAATTTTAAGCCTTGTATTTGAGAAGGATAAAAGTGTATACATATTTTTGGAGGTCTTTGTTTTAGAGAACTTTGCTTGTTTTGAGATAGAACTGTTTCTATTCTAAATGTTGAAGTGTAGTAGTAAGATTATACCATAGTAATAGCAGTTTGGGTTTTTAAGTAGTTTCAAGTAAGTGAGTATCAGAAGAAAATGAACTACGTTCAGCATCTATTTACAGTTTAGGATTAAAGAAATTAAGTAGAGGAGCCTGTACTGCTAACTGTTAAGAACAAGGTAAATTAATCTGCATACTAACAATTTAAAATGAATGTGAAATGTATAGCTCTGTCTGTCGACAGCAGCACAAGAGAGACCACCAGTTCTGACAGTCAGTCATTCACATTTCCCACTGTTTTGCTCTATTGTAGAAAAATGTGAGAAGCTGCTCTCAAGGCCACACATACAATGCTCTTTATTGGTCTTTACTGAGGCATGATCAGACATCTATGCTGAAACTGCCAGCCTCAAAGCAGTGCTGCTTGATGGCATCTGGCAGCCTGGCTTTGCTACAGATAGATTTATGAGCTGTGAAAGATGGTCAAATTAACATCTTCTGCATTCTTGATAGGATTAAAGTTTCTGGGACATGCATGCATTTGCATATTGCCCTGACTTACCACATTAGTCTTGTGTTCAAGGCTCATTTTAATACATTTTTGTGAGCGTCTTTCTCCCTTTGCATCCAACCATTTTTTTCAGTCACTATTGGCAGTGACACAGATGTGTTGCTTTAATAGACTTAGCAGAAATTGTACTTTGGGGTCTGACCTCTTCCAGTTAATGCAAATTGAGAGTAGCAGCTGTTGCAGTAAACACTATCTTAATTTGGGGAAGGATGGTCTTCACTAGGGAGGTGCTCACACACACCAAATTAAGTTGAATGACTAATGCACTTTTATAAGAGCACGCAAAAGTTGTTGCTAGCAGTTAAAAAGATCTGATCTAAGCTATCTTGCTATAACATATTAAGAAAAGACTTCAAGCAGTTGTTAACCTTCTTGGAATTAACGTTCTTGGAAAGCTTAGTTTCATGAATAAAACGGTGATTAAAAATCCTGAAGGTCGCAGCAGAAAGAGGCAACATAGACAGACCCTGGCGATGCCTAAAGCTGCCCCAGTGCCTGCAAGACGTGAACTGCAGGAGTGCTGCACGGGCATGGGGCCCAGCGCCTCTCCCTGTCCCGGGGGCCTGCCCCGGCCCTGCTAGCTGCCGCTCCTGAAACCTCCTCGGGGTCGGGCTGGAGGCGCCCGTGCCCCAGCGGCACTGCGCCGGGGAGGCCGGAGCGAGGCCGGCAGCGGGGAAGGGGCTTCCATGGCCTGTGGCAGGAGGATGGTCATGGTCCCTGCCAGGCCCTGGGATGGCTCTGAGCCTTCAGATGGGAGCGGGGGGTAAGATGGATAAAAATGAATAAAAGGGGTTTTGTAGCTTAGACGCGCTGCTATAGCCCCATTAAATTCAAGGGCGAGCATGACATTTGCTTCATGTTCTGGATCAAGATCCTCTCTGGGAAGTTAGAGGCTCATGTTAATGAGGTCGTGATTTTTGTCATCACGGACAAAAGAGATCCTATTCTTAATCACTTCAGTAGCTGAACTGGTTTAACATCTGGATTGAGTGATCAATTCCTTTAAACAGGCATTTTTCTGCCCTCCAGTTTGTTTTCTGGATGCAGATACGTGGTGTGAGTGTGACACTCCGTGGCAGGAAACCGGAAGGGTTATTTCAGGCGCCCAGGCAGCTCCCTGCCTATGGGGTTGGAAATGGCACAGAGCAGCCAGCCCAAATCCAGAAAACACAGCTGACAACTTCTACATAGAGAAGTCACAGAGGAGTGCAATTAATTTTGTGCAACCGCAGAGATTTCAAGTTTTTGGTGATTTTCCAGGCCAAAGGTTAAAAACAGACAATTTTGTGCTCCTTTGTTGCAACAGAAAAGTATCTGAAAGCTCCAGAATTTGTGCTGTGCTTCCCAAACAGTCAGAGCTTCTGAAAGGTGGTCAGTAATCACATCTATAGAGACAGGTGTCTGCCACAGTTAACTGCAGATACTAAACGAAAGGAAAGCATATCATCTGGTATAATTTAATAATGCATGTCTATCTTCCAATAAGCACCAGCACGTCAGCACGTGTTTTGCCTTTTATTGTACTGATGGGTAACTATTTAGATAACAAGTATTAATTGCCCATATGCCGTCAGTAGCCCTTTCAGTGATGGGACAGCAGCTGGATGAGTTGTGCTTTTTCACATGCCTGTCCTCTCTGATGACTGCATTCAATGCTTTTCACTACATATCTGATCTTGAGATCAGAGTATGAGCCTGTCTCTCAAAAGATTTGGGTTTGATTTCTAGTGCTTAGAGAGTCCAATCTGACAACTTAAAACTGTATGAAAATTGAATATTTTATACTTCCTTTCTTGGCACATATGCTACGTTTTCTTCTTGGCTTGTAAATTTTTTGCATTAAGGACTGTCTGTACCCATAGGTATGTAATTAATCTTATCCAGGCCCTTCAGGTACTAAAGTAATAAAAATGATAAGCAATAACAAGTTTTCTCCCTGTAGACCCCAAGCACAACTTACTTGCAACAGGCCTCTACAGTTTCAGGCACGCTGCTACTATGTTTTTGTCTTCCAGACTCCTTCCCCGTGCCTGTGACACCAGCTGAGGGCACTCTGGTCCCCTCTGGATGCCTCAGTGAACGTGCCTGGAGAGCTTGGAGCTTATATTGGGTTTTCCTAATTCAGCTGCATAAATTCACTGAACCTGATGCTGGGGCATACGTTGCTGGTGGCTAGTTTGAACTCAGCCTTTCTTCAGAGCAGGTTTAGGGAAATACAAGTAAACGAATCTTTGTGGGCTCCTCATTGCTTTCAGTTGCAAGAGCTGATGCAAACACCGAGTAAGTTGACTTAGAGACAACTTAAGATTTCAGCAGCCCTGTCACTGAAGGAGCCATGCTTGCCTGTCTTCAACCTCTGTGCGATCCCGTCCCTGCTGCTGCCACAGCATTTGGGGGAACTGACCCAGCTGAAACCTTGCCCTGCCCTAGGAGGAGGAAACCTGGATGGGTTTCCTGATCCTGCTCAGAGTGCAACTGCATAAACACTTGTACTGACATTAAAAAATGGGGAATAGAAAAAAAGACAGGAGGACAAGGCTGCCTCTTTCAGCAGCAAGGCCAGCTTCTGCTGACCGAAGTTGATGGTGAATTTCTGGCGTAAGCAATGTTCTCCAGCCTTGGTATCCTAGCGCGAGATAACCAGCTTACCGGTGAGAGGGATGTCCAGGGCCTGTGTGCAACGGATCCCTGCCTGGAGCCTGCAAACAGTTCAGGGCGCTTAGCGCTTACCCGTAGTATCTAATAACAACAAATAAATTAGCGATTCCTCTTCAGGAAATAACGATTTTTTTCCCGTGTCATCATCTGCTCTCTCCAATCGGTTTTGTTACGCTCACTTCCGTTCTGATGTAAAGTTAGGTCGTGCCTTCTCCCTAGGGCCAATTTCTTTTTGCTGTGAATGCTGTGAGATGGGCACATTTTAGCTCCAAGCTTCCAACAGCGAGTCCGCCGCGGTACTTTACCTGAAGGAAACCACACAAAAAATAAAGCATTTTGTGGAAGCTACTGCTTGTAGCTGCTGTTCGAACAGCCGCAGGCCTTTTTCAGCTCCTGTTATCTCTCAGACTCGCAGATCACCCCAGGGAGGTGGGGTGCGTTTTCTTTAACCAGAGTAACCCTCACTGCGGAACTAACAGCTGGGCTTCAACGGGGCTGCCGGTCACGGCCGGTGCCGCACGCGACCACGCAGCCCTGTGATTCCCGGCAGCCATTTCGGTTGCTGCAGGGGGCCCCGCGATGCCTGGTGGCCATTTTGGCTGTGGCGGGTGGCTCCCCGAAGCCCGGCGGCCATTTCGGTTGCTGCAGGGGGCCCCGCGATGCCTGGCGGCCATTTTGGCTGCGGCGAGGGGCTCCCCGAAGCCTGGCGGCCATTTCAGTTGCTGCAGGGGGCCCCGCGATGCCTGGCGGCCATTTCGGCTGTGGCGGGGGGCTCCCCGAAGCCCAGCGGCCATTTCAGTTGCTGCAGGGGGCCCCGCGATGCCTGGCGGCCATTTCGGCTGTGGCGGGGGGCTCCCCGAAGCCCAGCGGCCATTTCAGTTGCTGCAGGGGGCCCCGCGATGCCTGGCGGCCATTTCGGCTGTGGCGGGGAGCTCCCCGGCGGCCATTTCGGCCGCGGCAGATAAGCCTGTGATTCCCGGCAGCATTTCAGCTGCTGCGGGTGGCCCCACGATGCCCAGCGGCCCTGGGAAGGTCCTCATCCCTTGACACGCAGCTGCCGCAGGCCCCAGGGCTGCTTTGCGTCCCAGAGAGGAGCGTGTGAGCTTCACCTGCCTTGTCTCTCAAGTAACTTCTTAAAACAACTTTTTGTTTGTTTCCTGGTGCAGTCTTCCTGCATGACTATCGCACTGTGAAGTTCTTGGCTAAGGTATGTACAGAAGAAAGCGACTCAAACAAAGCGCCATGTTACCACTGCTGTTTACCATGCACTGACAGAGATTTAAAATGCTCCAAGAAGCCATTAAAATGCAGTTGATATGTACATTTCTGGCTGCGGCGGGCACCGGAGCGCGCTCATTGGCCCCTCGCGGGTGGGATGACATCAGGCCCTGTATTCAATAGGGCCTCCAGTTTGCCTAACTGTCTGCCGAGGGGTGCGAGAGAATAGAGGCGAGGGGAGAAAACGTCCACGCTACATGGTCTGCGGCCCAATGAAAACACGGGCTGCCTCAGCTGGGGATAAAAGAACTTAAAAAACAAAAAGAGAGAGCCTGTAGTCCTGGAGCTACTGTTAACGGGAGATGAATCGGAAGAGACCATTCCATGCCGAGGCACTTTAGAGAGCAGAAGCCCAAAGAGTCATTACGTCTCAGTGAGAGTTGTGTCAAAGTCCTTTGCTGTCAGGACAGAAGCATGCATATAAATTTTAAACCATTTGTCTTTGAGCAGAGACAAAAGATCAACTCTAAATCCTCAACATCTTCTCTCTGCTAATACTCTCTTACGTAGTTATCTTGTTACACTTCTCCCATCAAAAGAATACTGGTAATAAATTTATTGATACTTTTGAAAGGTTTTCCTCTTAAAAATATAAAAAAGAGGAAAGGTACATTACTGTAGGGTTTGCTTTTTTTTTCTTTTTTCCCCCCTTTTTTGCGTTTTTCAACAAAGAATTCAAATCCTATAGACAGTTTGGTTCCTGAGGCCTGCAAACATTACTCATGCGAGTAAATCTGGTGAATTCAGTAGATCTAGTAACACTGAGTAGGGGTTCTGGCTATAATGGCCCTTTAAGATCTTTTTTATTAAATTTATTATGTAGATGTTAGATAAAAATTTACATTTTTATGATTTGGGTCTTTTTATTGAACAAAGGTTTGTTCTGTGTGCTCCTGTGTTAAGTACATCTTTTATCTTCAGTAGTATGTGTAAGTGTAATAAGAAATTATTTCATTCTCTGTTCTCTATGGTCCTTCCATCAACCATTTTCTCATTTTATGACAATCTAAATTGAAAATAATGTACTTTCAGAGCCTAAAGTCAATTAATCCTAAAGAAAGAGCTTTATTTTAAAAGAGGTAATTATTCCTAGATTTCCTCTGAGATTTAAACATAGAACTTTTCCAGTGGATCTGATAGCTCTGTATGGGTGTAAAATGGAAATAAAGTTATTCACAATGGTTCATGTATAACAAAATGCTAGTGCATGACACAGGACAAAACCAAAATAGTGTTTGCTTTAATAGTTGTAATAATTTAATAGTTTTACAGTTATTTTAGCATGTTTCCCTAGCAAGATACAGCTGCTAACATGATTATGGTACTGTGTGCGTCTCTAGTATTAACCTAGCATTCAGCAGAGCCCTTTTCCTAGAGGACAGAGTGACAGCAAGCACCGTTATTGAATGCATGTACCCGGACAGGGTACAAGGGCCAGCAGCAAGGACAGAGCTCTAAAATACAGATATTTATTCTTGCTGGCAGTGAAGTATCTGCATGTTTTCCCTAATCCACTGAGACCACACAGGCTGCGCCCTCCACATTTGTCCTTGCCTCCTGCGTGGGAGCTTGGGAGAAGCACAGGAGCCACTCCAGGCGCACAGGGGGGCCTCTCCCATAGGAAGGCTGGAGCTGACGAGTAAAATCACACCACAGCAATCAGACCATGTCCCCTGTTCAGAAAACAGGAATGTGGGCTGAGTTAAGGCTGCAAATGCCGCCCCTCTCACACCCTCTCCCCACTCAGAGAAACATGCATCATTAACTTTCTGAATGCTTGAAATAAATTGGGCAAAATATTTGCCTTCTCAGAGGCCAACATAGCCTGTACAAATCGCACAAAGCAAGGTGCATACCAAACAAGGTTAAGCCCTATAACTTAATTATTTCTAAGTCTATATTTTATACATAATTGTGCTTAGCAGATCCCTTCCACTTAATGAAACAATCTGAGGGCTGCAGGAGTTAATCTAAACTCTATAACACTGTATAGTTAAAAGCCTCTTTCATGTAATTGTGTTTATGAACTGAGCCTGGAATTTTTAACAATCCAAATTATTACAGAGGAGACTTAGTTTGGTATTTGGCAAAATCACAAAGCCCACCATTCACTTGCCTCTTGCATTTCTTTGCTTACAGTGAGTTTCAGAAAAAGGTTCGTGGCACAAGGGAGATGTGTATGTTGGGGTTATTTAAAGAGAAATTCCCAAAGATTTAAGGTTCCATTATCAAGTTGCTCTCACTTGAGTGATTGCTTTTCTTTGCCTCTGCCTTATTGTTCTTATTTGTTAATAGCCTGACTGCTTTTAAGCTGCAGCACAGATCTTCAGAAACATAGCTTCCTTTTCTCAGGTACCCACAGAACAGGTTGGTCTTAAAGCTAGGTAGAAAACATCAGTGTCAGATTATCAGATGTAGAAAAATTAATTATTTAAATACAGGCGCATATAGCAGATAGAGCAGATATTTGAACTGAGATTATCTGGCAGGATTTTAATTTTTAATTTCTTGAAACTGTTAAGTGTTCAAAGATACTGTGAAAGCATTAATCATCTCTCATCTTCCTACAGCAATGCAAAAAAACAGTTTAAATCTCGGTTTGTATCAAATACCTGACAAGCTCAGTTCATGCTGGATTCTCTTTAGATTTTGTGATCTCATAGGAAATTGAACTTTCTTGTTAGCTGATGTGGTGTGTAAGCAGATGGTTCAGCCCAATAGCTGGAGACTGTTCCCACTGCACAAGTGGTGGAACTAATTTATACATTGGTCTGTGAGCACTGCAAATAAATTACTTAAGATTTCACAGGGAGAAACAGAGTCCAATTGATAGGGGTTAGTGACATGGGGAAATAAAAGCCTCATGCAGATCGAGGTGGGCAAGGACTAAGGCTAAACATAAATCATGTTAACACAAAATACCAGCCTCATCACCTTTTCAAAAAAAGTTTCTCACAAATGTAATTAACAAACTTCATTAGGCAAATTAAGGTCTTGTTTTAACTATGATTTTGAATCAAAAGATTTAAACATGTTTCCACCCTAGCTGAACAGGGCCTTGATGGCCAGTGTTTGGAGGGTTTCTGTGGAGGAGGGTCTGTGGACGTGTGGATGATGTTGCCCTGGCAGTGCCCAAGCATGGGCCAGGGCATCCCGGGTGCAGGGTGAGCACCCAAGGCAATGTGCTTGGGAGGGTGACCTGTGGCCCCATGGGGACCTAATTTCTGTGTGCTCTGGTCACACCTGAGGTGAAGGACAGGGCTTTCACAGCCTGACACAACCAACACAAGTCGTGAGTGTTTGGTGAGGGACCTGTACAGACTTTGCTACTGTGTTTTCACAGGAAGGAGATTTGGCTTCTCTTTGGTGACTAGCTCCTTCACAATAACGGACTGTCGACAGCCACCACTGGCAGGTAAGGGCTATGGTGTGACTTAAACACAGTTTTGGGGGGCATCCTCTGCTTTGCAGCATTGCTACCCCCAGGCAGAGGTGATAGTGGGAAGCAGCAAGAGAACGCACACTGCAACCACCATAGCCAACACTTCACCCTGAGGCACTGCATACAAACTATATTTTTGCTTTGTTAAACATGTAAATAATGTCATCTTGCTCAGATATCTCTCCCTATTCCATCCTTCTCATTTTTTCTGTTAGACATTTTCCACATTGAAGTGCCTAGTGCAGAGCTCAGGAAAAGAACAATTCCTGTTGTGGTTATTGTGCACTGGGACAAAAGAGCAAACTGATCAAAGTTTGGGGTCTGCAACCCCAAAGGCATCACGTGAGCCACCATCTCAGTGTTTGCTGCTGTCAAAGGACAAGCTGGACTGAAACTATGTCGCCGTTCCTGGGCGCTCATGTTACCGGGCAACAGCCTTCAACAGTCCCCTACTTTGTGTGAGGTTTCATGACCACTGAAGACTCTTAGTGAAATTTTCTGCAGCTTAGCCATTTCAGGTTTTTGTTTTGTTTTGTTTTGTTTTGTTTTTTCCAGTCACTCTCCATAGACCTCTTCACTTAGTACTGGGCTGTTTGGGCTGGCAGAGATGCAATACTGCTTGTGGGAGCATCAGCCTACATTTGTCTGTATTAAGATACCAGAAGTTCATGGCCTAACAGTACTCTAACTCAAAATGCCTTGAAATGGGTTGGGAAGAGGTGAGCGGGAGTCTGAATGTGTAGTCCAGGGACTGAACATGTAAGAGATGAAATCAAAAGGGGACAGGTAAAGCCCAAAGTAATTTGCTGAGTCAGTATTAGTAACATAGATGTATGCCAGCGTACCTGCACATTGTACCACAGTAATTTACACACTGAGGACATACAGAAACTACTGCCCACTAAGTCAAAACTGTAGCACCTTAGATTACAATGTGTACTGTATATTGCAATATATTGGCATGCATGGGCCTGTTTTAGTTTCAGCTTCCCTTTACAAAACAAGAATAAGTGGATAGATGGTCCTTCAGAACAAGAGCTAGTCGCATTGTATAGATTTGGTGGAGCACGTGTGCTGTCTGTCCTTTTGTGAATGGCAGACTTTTCTTCCACCTCAGGCTAGGATAATTCATAAGTGTCAAGCTGACTTGCAGACCTGAAATTGCTTTGAAGTACTGCACAGCCAATGATGAACTTTAAAGCAGATGTCACAGTGAATATCACTTTTATGCAGAATCTTAGTCTGTGCCTGTTCTTAGTTCAGCTCAGCTCAGTTTTGAAGAAAGATTTCCTGCATGTATTGATTTTGTAATGTCATTTTATAGGAGGGGATTGTTGCAAACAACAAGATAGAAGAAAGTTTACTTTCTGCCCTAACCTCAGAAAGTAGAATAACATCCTTTAATTTTACCTTCAAAATCAGAAAGTGGTGAGAGATTATTAGTTTGCTATTTAATAAGCTCAAATGCTTTACATATGTAAAAAGCATGAATAAAACCAGTTACACTAAAAACAGAGCTAAAGAAGATTTTTTTTTTTCTTTAAGATAGCTTATGCTTTCCTTTGAAAGTCAACCTACTCATCTTGGTAGATTTAACTGGTACCACTCTCATGAAGGTAACAGAAGCTGCAATTCTGTCTGAGGAAGATCCACTCTCGTTACTGATGCTCTGGACCACCTGCCTCCAGGATGGGAGAGCTCATCAGCTCTGCCCAGAGGCAGCTTCGGGTTGTTTCTGGCAGGTTGTCAGACTGTCTCCTCTTGCTGAGAACAGCAGGGTGGCTAGCAAGAGCTGAGGAGGAAAGGTGAGTTGGTTGGAGCTATCTGAGCCAGGAATCGGAAATGTGTGAAGGACTGCAGCGGGAGAGCAGAGGTAAGGCAGACTGCAGAGCAGATACATGGCTTGCTGAACCAAGTTAGTGGGGAGTGAGGTGACAACCACATGTCATGGTAGAGCTGTTGTAGAGCTGGAAAGGAACAGGCTCAGTTGGAAATAAAGATCTTTTAATAGGGGCCTCAGGTCCTTTCTGTGCCTGGTTGGCTTAGCTGGTGGTACTGGCCGTCGCCTAATCATGAGAAACATTGAGTTAGGGAGCAAAGAGCCATGGTTTCTTCCTCTTAAGAACAAATCTGAGGATCTGACTGATTTTTCAGCCTTTGGGATCTGCAGTACCCGAAGTACAAGAACTCAGTATTTGTTGCCATTGAACTGTGGGCAGTGATATTATTAACCAAAGCAGATATGATTAAAACAATATGACTATTAGCCTTGTAAAAGTAGTGGCTGACTTCCTTTTCTAATTTGCTTGCTTTCCAAAATCATTCTTCAAGATAAAGAGAAAATGTATTTGGTGTTCCTGATGTGATTGTTCCTTTGAATGTTCTTATTGCTTCTTTAGGGGAAGACTAACACCTGCGCTATCTGCTTTATCCATAGTATATGCTGTTTTTTTACTGTACCTGCTGTGGATTTGATATTTAATCACTGGTCCTGTCTCAGGTGAAGGGACTATGATACGTGCTCTCCTACTGATGGGATATTGCTTTTCTGCACTCAGTCTGCTGAAGCTCTGAAGTGTTCTGGTTCAGGAATGATGTATGAGAAGCAGCTCTCTAAATGATTGTAAGGGGAATTTCAACTTATCCCTGAGGAACAATTAATTTAATGTTATCTTTAATCAAACATCTCTCTGCAGACAGGTGTTGTTCCACTTTCTGTAGAAGTGACCACCCAGGAGCTTTCTTTTTCAAGAATGTAGAGGCCAGATCCTTCCCACACTTCCCTGTACTACAATCCTGCTTTCTTCAGAGTTGCCTTAGGCAATAGGGTAGAATTTGACTTATCTCAGGAAGGCTGGTGATACTCAGTCAGACACATGCTGTAGGAATCACCTTTGCTCTTTTAGAATCTGAGTGGGATGTGTCTAAATGAAAGAAATGAGGAGTGAGGAAAATTTAGGCTTTATTTTCCAATTCCAGAGAATTCCTCTTCAGCATGTGGATAAAGTATTTAATATCTCAAAAGACTCTTCTTCCTTTGTAAAACAAGGAAGCTATTCACCTACTTCAAAAGATTGTGTGGACTGATGTGTTTATACTTGTGTGGTACAAGGAGGTGTCTGAGGAAAGGCAATTAGAGAATCAACTTATTTTACACTAATATTTCTCACTTAATAGTGTTGCGCACAAGAAAATAGGGGGATAATCAAGAAAATCTTGCAGTGTTCCTGCAAAAACATTGTATTTCTTGCTTGAGCCCATTAGCGGGACTTGCAAACCCTGCATAGACATCTGACCTCGATGCAGTCTGTAGAGAGCTGGGTGCCTCACATAGGATCAGGACAAGCTGGATGCTGACAAGGAGGCACCTCAGCTGCTTCAGGCTGGAAAAGGTGTTGTCTCCAAAGTATCACTGAGTAGATATGTACAGCAACACTGATGGTCAGGGAAAGAGAAACTAGCAGCAAATAATTTAACTATTTTCTTTGAGCTAAAAATACATGGTTTGGAGGCTGGTTGGTTTTTATTACAAGGAGAGTTTAGTCCCAAAACAGAAACCCAAGAAAAGGAAATTCTAGGGACTGAGTATAATAATCTGCATCTGTCATGAAAAATTGGCCTCTTGGTCTAGGCAAAGCACGTTGTGATTATGGTCCTTGTGGGCAGTCTCTTCTTCCGAGACCTCAGACCCATACAGAAGCACGTGATGACTCTGCACACACCAGTGTTGTTGGAGGGTCCAGGTGTAGGTCGATTCTTTGCCTCTAAAAGTCAACCCTGCTAATGAACTCCAAAACATCTTTGAAAATAATTCCTAGTTGACAAGACTGAATAATGCAGTAGCAATGTGAGAACCGTATTTCCCCTCTAAGTGTGAGCTTTGTTTTGGGCTTAGTTTTTTAGGTAAACAAAACACCATTCAACACCAAAACTATATTTGTGTATCTGCTGCTTGAGTTCCTGTTGGGAAACCTTTCCATAGTTTGGGTTTTGTTTGTTTTGCTTATTCTTTCTGCCCCCCCCCCCCCCCCCCCGCCTAACTACGTTCCTGTTTGAAGTCAGTCAGTGATCATCTACCCTGGAAATAGGGTTTGACTTGTATACAACCCACCACTATAGAGCGAACTTTAAGTCTCACCGAAACAGGCCTTTTTAATCTTGAGATTTGTATAAGCAAGAAAGTCCTCCGAGGACTTAACTATTTAGTGAAGACTGAGTAGTTCCTTATTTTGGTATAAACGTCTGTTTTTCAAGCTAGGTGATTTTAGGGTAAGGTTTATTTTTAGGCATTGTTGAAGTCAGGGTGTGTGTGCGTGTGGGGGGGGAATTAGCTGCATCTGTCTTTACCTCTTTTGGAAAAATGTATCTAGGGAAATTCTGTATATTTTAGTACATTATCTCTTCAGTTACTTAGCTGACTGATACTGCATCTGTTTATTAAGTGTACAGTGCTGCAGATACATTACAGGACTTGAGAGAAAAGAGTTTCATGAGCTTGTACTGTATCATAAAATAGCACTTTATTGGAAGAAAAAAAAAACCACGAAAAGTGACAGATCTGAGAGAAAACTCCGCCAGACGAAGGCTACACGGAGGGGGAAGCAGCGGCCCCGGGGCGAGGGAGCCGGGCCCGGGGGTAAACACTAGCCTAGGGGATGCGCGCCGCCGCTCCCGTTTCCAGCGCCGCGATCCCCCCCCCCCCCCCCCCCCCCCCCCCCCCCGGTTCTGCGCGTTAACGGGCATTAACGGAAACGGAGGTCCTCAGCACCGACGCAGGAGCCGGCACTGGCAGGGCCCGGGCCTCTGCCTCCCTCGAGGTCCCGGCGAGCCTCCGGCTGCGGCCCGGGGACGGGCGAGACCCCCACCCCCGGCCGCGGCGGCGGCTCAGCCCTGCCAGAAGCCGACGAGGAAGCTGCAGAGCGAGTGCCACCGCTCGGCGCAGTAGGTCTCCGCCAGGTCCTCGGGGGGCTCCGCGGTGCCCGGGCCCGGCGGCGTGGGGGTGGGCGCGGGCATCAGGCGGAGCTGCGCCTCGGGCGGCGCCCGGCCCTGGCCGCAGAGGCGGGCGCTGAGCGGGCCGCCCGCGGCGCAGGGGTGCCGCCGCCGCCGCAGCTTGCCCAGGATCTGCCGCCAGTACTGGCGGCTGCGGGCGCCGTAGGCGGCGCAGCGCCGCGGCTCCCCGCGGTAGACGCAGCGCCGCGCCGCCCCGCGGCCCGCCGGCGGCCGGCAGCTCAGCCGCAGCTCGCTGGCCCCCGCCGCCGAGCGCAGCTGCCAGCTGCACCGGTGCTGCTCCGGCGTGGAGAACTGCCCCGCCTGCGCCGCCTCCGCCGGGGCCGCGTCCAGGTCTGCGGCCGCCTCCGGGGCCGCGCCCGGCCCGCCAGCGGCGGCGCCCAGCGCGGCCAGGGCCAGGATGGCCAGGCGGAGCCTCATGTCCTCAGCGCGGCGGGAGCCTCCTCCGGTGCCTCAGCGACGGAGCGTCCCGGCGGGGGCGTCGCCACATCCCCCGCGCCCTGCGGAGACACGGACACTGAGGGGCCGCGGCCGCCGGCCCCCGGGGAGGAGGGACGCGGCGGGAGCGGAGCCCCGCGGCAGCCGGGAGAACGCTGGGCCGCTCCCCCTAAACCCATCGCAGCCCGCACGTCCCCGCCGCCTCGTTTCCTCGCCCTTCCCGCGGAGCTCACCGTGCGCCGCGCGAGGTGCAGGAGCCGAAGAGCCGTGCGCGGCGGCGGCGCCCGGCACGGGGTTATCAACGCCGGCGGCTGCCCCCGCCCTCGCCCCTCCCCGGCCGCGGCCCGCGGGACACGCGCGGCGCCCGGCCCGGCCCGGCCCGCCCTGCACCGGCTCGCAGGAGGTTTCCTCAGCCCCCTCGTCCCCGCTGTCCGTGGGAGCTGCAAACCGGCTACGGGAGAATCGCCCGCGCGGCCGCGGGTCTGGGAAGCCGCCGCGGCGATCCTGCGGGGCACCTTACCTCAGCGAGCGCGCTTCGCTGCATGAATGGTTTGGGGGTTGTGGTTTTCTAAGTTGATCCGATTAAACCACAAAAAGAGATTCTCATTTTCAAAAGAAAGTATCTGTGTAGATTATTCCGGGATGGTTGTTCTGTGTTAAGGTGGAGACATACTTCTATGCAGGAGCGTAAATGTCCTAAAGTGCCAGGAGAAGGTTCAGCGGACTTTAGACATGATCCTTGTGTTACTACACTTTTGGGAAAGGGAGATTAGCCACCAGTTTCAGAGAAACCGCTGCTTTTTATTAGACTCTCTAACTCCACACGTGCTGAAGTTTTGCAGTTCCACAAGTTTCATGGGTGATGTGCTTTCCACATCTGCGCCACATGCCTGCCGTTCTGACCCTTATTGCAAAGATCTGAGGCAGCAAGACACCGAGTTACCTGCAGTTTCGTGCCTGCCCAAAATGACTAGCCGTAGCGGACCAGCAGAACAGCACGGCGAGGCCCCGCGCTGCGCGGCAGAGACGCGCCTCGCCAAGGCTCTGGCAAGCGAGGCCCGGGTTGTGCCACGGTCCATCAGAAGCGGAAAGATCATCACTGCGGTGCATATATGGGTACACACAGATCCCTCGTATGTATTTATACTATATATTGGCATGGTGATGTTTTATGTGCGCCACCCTGCTGTCAGGTGCTATATAATGCAATAGTGGGTTAGCAGCAGTTACCCTAAACCGGGCAGCGCGGTGCGGGTGAGACCACCCGCAAGCGCCTCCTGGGCGCCGGCGGACCCGCCCTTCCCGGCACAAGGGCGACACCTAGTGTCGGGCGCTGTGCGGGCTCGGCGGGGCGGCGCGGGACGGCCGCTGCTGCCGCCTGCGCCGGGACACCCGCGGCGCGGCCGATGGCAGAGCCAAAAGCCAGGTGTGGGCTGTGCACAGCGTCTGACGACGTTTTGGTGTGCCTCCAAATCTGGCTCCTTGGGCAGCTGCTCTGATGGTGTCAGAGGAAGGGCCTAATCTGGAGCAGGGACTCTGGCAAAGGCATCCCAAGAGAGTGCCTAAGTTACTCCAGGGTATTCGAGGGCAGGAATGTTCCTCTGTTATCTCCTGATGGAGCTGTTCTATTTCAAGCAACTAATATTTAATGGTACTTAATGGAGAGAGAGTGAGAGGCTGATGTTAACTCATTTGTCTTTCTGTCAGTGCAATAAATGGTTGTACAGTCCTAAACAGGAAAGACTTCTGCAGAGGCTGAGAGAACGACTGCTGGGCAAAGTGTGGGATACAGAGCCCTTTCTGCAACTCAAGGAGAAAAGGGTTTTTCAGATTACATCTCCCACTTTGCAGCTGCATTTCATACTCAGAGCACGGGAGCAGTACTTTCCCTGGTTTGTTCCTTTGGGTGCAGGGAAGGAACAGTGGGGACAAAGGGACATATGAGAAGGGAATAAAATGGCTTTAACAACAAGCCATAGGAGAGGGTTCACAGTTAAGAATCCCAAGTGGAAAGTGATAGCTCCCTCTGTCCTAGAGGTAGGTGCAAGGCTACCTCTGAAGGACAAGACTGGGTTTCTGCCCATGAGCTGTGCTCAGCGTCTTGGACTGTGTAAATCCCTCTCATGTGTGCTGAAGACTTCCCATGGGCTATAGGAGGAATCTTGGCATCTACCTTCGGGCTCAGGGTACCATGAGGCATCATAATGAACTACTTTGTAACTTTTAAGACCCTTTGTGGCTCCAGTGAGCATAAGGCATATCATGTGCATTAGCTTATTAGTGCACCAAACCTTGATGTTGTATTCAGATTAAGTCCTGACCACCTGTAATTGCTATATAGTATTATGCTGATCTCCATGTCTGTTTACTGCATTCTTGCTATTACTCATTCAGTGTGAAGCAGAGTTGTCTAATTTGTTTGAAAAATCACTTTTAAGGTAGGTTATCCTATGCACTGTCAGGATACTTTTTTTTGGTCATGTAAAGGCTACCATGCTTACTCTTTATCTTCTCTGGAGAGGCAAACTTATGAAGATTATTTTTTTTCCTAGTGTCTATCAAAGAGTTATTGTTGTCTCCTTTCACAGGAAAAGCACATGACCACTATTTCCCAGCGACATTATTCATTTTATAAATAATGGGCTGATCTAGACATTGACAATGCCCCTTGTTAGGCTTGGTATGGACCTGCTGAAATACTCCAGCCTCTCCAGGCTTTTCTATCAGGTGATCAAAATTTTAAGTCTTGCAAAAGGCTGAACTCCAGTTTTGCCTATTCCTCTTATTTAAGCTAGTTCTGAATAAATCAGCCTCTCCCATTTAATAGTGATAGAAATCACAGAAAGAATTGATTTCTACTACTACTGAACAAAGGACTTCATTAGAATATCAAAAAAACCCAAATCAAACCAAAACCATTCCCTTTCATAGAAGCTATGACTGGACATCCTAAAGTAGATTTAAAGAAACAAAATATATTCCTTATTGTTGTAGCAAAATGTAGACAGACCTGCACTCTACAGTTTAAAATATATTTTATAAAATAAAAATTAGTTGCCTTTTAAAATGATCTTTATCGTTTATTTTAGAGAGAGACAGGAACATAAAATCCCTTTCATCTGAACATTTCTAGAAATGTGAAGTATTTAAAATTTCTAATTCAAAAAATGCATCTTAAGACTATTTTTTTCTGTCTTTCACAATGTGGTAGAGATATCAACATGCTAAGAGAGGGGTTTTATTTCATCATTTAAGTGAGAAGAGTTGCTTAATAATAAAAGAGAGGGCAGAAACACCTAAAATGAGGTAGGAGATCGGCTGTTAAAATGTTGCCATAGAATGTTTGTTTCAGATTGTGTGAAAGATACCATTTTTACTCAAGAAGCAGCAGGCATAGTGTGAGGATAGCAGAAGGTTGCTAGTATAAAACCTGGTACTGCAGCATGAGCTCTCCATTCTCCGTATGTGGGAGGAAATATGTTGTACAGATTACTGAGAAAACTCAGAGGGGTGGAGTTTCTTCCTCTTTTTTTTCTTTTATATGAAATGTGAGGAATTTTCATGTTACGACAATGTAAGTTACAAGAATTTAATTAACAATGTAGTGGAAAACCTTTTCAAAAAAGGCAAAAAGGAAACCAATATTATAATTATTTGACAACAAAGTTGTAAACAGAAGATGCTGATTTCTTGAAAAATAATTAAATGTGTTGTGGCTTAAGTGGAAAATTTCAAAACTGCATATTATAAGAAAAATAACAGTGTCTGTCTGACCATGTTTCAATTAAAATTACAGATAGACCAAAATTCCAAATGTGTGCAACACACACTGACCTGGTAGGCTTAATTTTATTTCATAAAAATTAATAGATGTTTTCTGGTTTTCCAAGGAGAAAATGTAACATGGATAATACTTTCTCTACAACATCGCCAGTAAAGCACCTCAGCTGAAACTGGAGCAAGTTGAGACCTTCCGTTTATTCAGAGCTTAAATCTTTTATTAAACTGGTCACAAAGCAAAGGCTAGAGATTGGTTTTCTATTATGTCAGCTAATATGTAGATTATTATAAGGAAGAGTAAATATAAAAAAATAGAGATAATTATGAAAGCTGT